>NC_141901.1:61816713-62441713 GCF_057802395.1 Ceratotherium simum simum | reverse complement strand
CTTCTCTATAATATAACGGAAGCCAGATGTCTCCAGGATATCGTCAAAGTGCTGAAAGAAAATAACTTGCATAATTTTAATCAGAGAACATAGTTTCAAAAAATAAAGGTAAAAATAAAGACATTTTCAGACAAACAACTAAGAGAGTTTGTCCTTGCAGATATTCAATAAGGAAATTATAAAGTGTATATTTTAGACATTGGGAATAATCCCAGATTGAAGATCTGAGAGGCAAGAGGGGTGAAAAGCAAAATAAATGGTAAATATCTAGGTAAATATAAAATTGTCTCTATTTTCAAAAATAATGTCTTGCAAGATTAAAAATCTGTGACAGATATAAAAAATAAAAACAATGAGTGTAAACTAGCGTAGAATAGACAGAGTTGAAGTGTTCTAAGGTTACTTTATTCTCTTTGGCAATTATCATAAGTATTAAGTTTGGACTTTGAAAATAGTTTTGGTATAATTTCCATGTTACCCATTAAAAGAATAGAAATAGAGTGGTTAGTTTTTACTGTATTAATTTCTATGAATAAAGTAGATTAATAAAAATAATTTTTAAAAAGGAAGAGATGTGAAAAAAAAGAATCAATGGGTCAATGAGGTGGTAGATTGAAACCTAAATATATCAATATTTGCATTCACTGTAAATGGCCTAAATGTTTCTATTGAAAGACAAACATTTTCACACATGACTAAAATAAATAGGGATAGAAAAAGGTAAGGGTAAGGGAAAGTACGAGATATTGCAGGCAAATTCTAACCACAGGAAAGCTCATGTAGCTTTGCTCAAATGGGATGAAATACATCTGGGACCAAATTAATGCCAAAGATAAAATGGTTATACTTAATAATAAAATATTTGTTTTATAATAGGAAAAAGTAGACTGGAAAGTCAAAACTTGTAAGGTTTTCACACTTTATAGTTTAGGTTTAAAGTAGGATAAAGCAAAAAAATTGACAGAATTGTAAGAATAGGCAATTCCACAATTAGAGTGGGAGATTTTTAACATACCAACCTCAGTAATTATTAGAACAAGCAGATTTGAACAAAAGTTTTAAGTATCTTGACCAAATACATATAGGGAACACATTCTTTTTACAATTGTCTACCTACTAGGTCATAAGGCAAGTCATTTAAAGGATTGAAATAATACAGAATATATTAATTGTACTAAGATCACATAAGAGGCTTTTATCTAATGGGTTACAAAATTGCCACGTTTTGGGGCAAATATTTTTTCCCAATTAAAAATATTATATATGTAATATGGGTATATTTTTCTTGTTCAAAGTGTTAAAATATTACAGATTAAGCTTCAATTGAGTACAACCCTAATCTTGGTTCCATCCCTACTTCCTCATAGATAACCTCTGTTACTAGTTTGCTGTGTGAATTTACATGCAATTTATTTCCATACATACATGTACTCGTATAAAATGTTATACATATTTTTGGAATGATTTTTTTATTTATTTAAATGGAGTCATACTATAAAGGGTTTTTTCATTCAAAATGGCTTTTCGTGTTATTACAACTAAATCTGCCTCTTTAAAAAATACAAATAAGAAACTTGCAGTATCTTTCAGAGTATGGTTGTGCTATATGTTATTTAGCCATTTCCCCATGTAATGGACATGTAAGTTATTTCCAAAGATTTTGTTGTTAGGAGAAATGTTGTAATGAACTTCTGTGTACATGTCCCTCTGTACCCATGGATGAGCATTTCTGTAGGCTAGATAAGTAGAAGTGGAATTTTAAGCACATTTTTATATTTTAATATTATGTAAAATTCCCCATACATAGCTACCAATTTGTACTCTCTCTAGTAGTAGTATAGCATATCAGAGTACTTTTTAACAACTCTCATCAAAAATTAATATTATCAAGCCTCTAATTTTTGCTATTTTAATAGATGAAAAATAATTTCTTATTTTAATTTGCATTTCTCAAATTACCATCAAAGCTGAGCATTCTTTAACATGTTTTTTTTGGCCATTTGGGTTTCCTCTTTTAAGATTTGCTTGTTCCTTTATCCATCTATTTTCGCTTTTTAATTTTTTCTTCTTATTTATTACCTGAAGTTTATGTTCTTGTTATTGTGTCTTTGTTGTATATTGCAAGTACATTCTCCCAGTCTATCACTTGGAGTTTTTTTGGTGAGGAAGATTGGCCCTGAGCTAACCTCTGTTGCCAATCTTCTTCTTTTTGCTGAGGAAGATTGTCCCTGAGCTAACTTCTGTGCCAGTCTTCCTCTATTTTTTGTATCTGGGACACCACCACAGAATGGCTTGATGAGTGGTATGCAGGTCCGCACCTGGGATCTGAACCCGTGAACCCCAGGCCGGCAAAGCAGAGCATGCAAATTTAACCACTACGCCACCAGGCCAACCCCTATCACTTGTTTTTTGAATAGTCTTTCTAGACTTAAGAGATCATAGACATGGATAAAAACTAGGATAATGCCAAAGATATGCTTGCTTTAATTTTTTCTACTATTTACCGTGCAAAAAAGGTTTTGTTGTTTTTTAAAGTGGTTATTTGTTTAATGTAATGCTACTTGTCTCATGCTTAGATCTTGTTTTCTATATCAATAAAATTAAATGATTAGATTTAGATAAGTAGTTCCAAATGACAAAAAAAAAAAAAAATCCAGAACAATGTATTAAGGGTAGATTTCTTTACAAAGCTAAATTTCATGTTTTTTATATTAAAATATGTTTTCATAAAATTTTTTAAAATCATACTGATTACTTAGAACTCAAAATCTGGAAACCCTGGAAACCACTGACCTATTCTAATCTAGTACTGTATTTCAATGTTAACATTTTCTGATCCTATAATTTTTTCTTCCCTTGACTACCTACATCTCAAGAGAAAGGAAATATCGTATGGAATGTCTTATGAATCAAAGAGTTTAAGGGAATTTAGTGGTTGTATCAATCAGGATAGAATAGGTTATGCTGAAGTAACGAAAACTAAAAATTTTCAGTGGCTTACAAAAACCAAGTTTATCTCTCATGTTCATCTCAGATCAACAAGGGGACTCTTTATATCAGATCACTTTACAGTCTGTCACAGAAACATCGTTTTGACACATGCTTTAAACATCACAGGGGCTGGCCCCATGGCGTAGCCGTTAAGTGCGCACACTCCATTGCTGGCGGCCTGGGTTCGGATCCTGGGCGCACACCGATGCACCTCTTGTCAGGCCATGCTCTGGCGGCGTCCCACATAAAGTGGAGGAAGATCGGTACGGATGTTAGCTCAGGGCCAGTATTCCTCAGCAAAAAAAGAGGAGGATTGGCATGGATGTTAGCTCAGGGTTGATCTTCCTTACAAAAAAAATAAAAATAAAAAAATAAATAAATAAATAAAAATCAGAGAGGCCACAAGTAGAACATATTACTTCTGTTTGCATTTCAGGGCAAAGAAAATCACGTGAACGTTCCTGAATTCAACAGGACAGGAGTGTGTATTTCACCTGCAGGGAGGAGCACCAAATGTTTGTGAATAACAATACCTTCTGTAGGTGAGCATAAGATCAGGAATAAAAACTGTACCAGAGAAAATTAATTTTGTTTAGAATGAAAATTTGAAAAACAGGAAATATGAGAATAAACCTTACTACTTCTGCAATCTTCTAAACATATTAATATTAGCTAGACAGAAGTTTCCAGGTTCCATAATATTTTCACGTACAGTATTTTATTTGACTTTTATAACAACCCAGTGTGAGGGAGACTGGTAGGACTGAGTGATTCCTAAGAGCTCACTATGAGGTTAGACTGCTTAGTTTTGAATTTCAGTCTCAACATTTACTGAAATTTGACCAGGGACATATTGCATTACTTAATTTCTCAGTGCCTCAGTCTCCTCCTTTTAAAACTGGGTATAATCATAATTCTGTCTTGCATTTATATACATGTGAAGAATAAACGTGGTAATACATGGAAATGGCACATAGTAACCCTCAATGCATATTGCTAGTTATTTTTGTATTTTTATCATATTTATCAACAGTACTATTATCCCCATTGTCTAAAGGAGGACCTAAATGCAATCTACAGACTTTAATGTTTTCTCTAAAGCTCACATAGTAGATGACAAAGCTTGGATTCAAACTTAGATGTTTGTTTTAGAGACTTTGTTTGCATTCTAGTCATACTTAACTAATTTGACACAATGATGTTCTGATCTATGTCTTTAAAGTTATTTTAGAAGAATTTTTTGCTATAGATTGATATAAATGAGTTAGAAAAAAAGACTAGTTAAGATTGGGAGAGGATTTTGTAGAAAGAGAAAGACAAAGAGAAAGCAAACAACTGAAGAGGTACAGTGTAATCAGGAGAGGCAGCAGGGCAGCAATTGAGCAGAGAGGAAACACAGTGGTTTGCTCAGGAAACAGTGACAGTGGCCATCTGGTGTCATCGTGGAGCTCAGATGAGCATTTTTGTGCAAGTTAGATTTAGATAATTGAAACAGGATTGTAAGAGCACATATTGAAAGGAAGAGGATTATAGAAAATCTATCAAGTCCTAAATTCAGCATTTTTTTTTTCCTAATTGAAGAGAGAGCAAAACCAGAACTGGGTGATTTTTGTGATTTTATAATTGAAAGAGACTGACCTGTGGATTTAAGAGTTTGCTGATTTAAGGAAGTTGATGTTGTAAGTTATTTTCATATTTCTGAGTCTCATATGATCCCTGCCCTTCTTTTTGTCTTGAAATAAGTGGTTTCGATCATATGATTTGATATCGTTCAATGTTGCCCACTCTATTTTAGGTTTGTTGACAACTCAAGTTTCAGGTTCCAGCAGCACAGATGTACTATTTATGTTTGAAGTGTGTGTGAACTTGGGCTCAAAATGTTTGTCTCCTTTCAGAAATCTAGTGGGCAAACTTGCTTATCTTTTCCTTCTTTTCTCTAACCTCACAAGTGACTTAGTGTCATGGGCTCAGGCTCTTTTTCTTTTTTTTGGGAAGGGGGGCTTTTGGGTGTCAGGATACTGTTTTGAGAAAATTGTACATAACTCAATGTAAAATTTAGAATAATTATGACTTGTTTCAGTAAGAGAAACCACTGATGACCAAATACTATAGTAATAATACTACCTAAAGCTCTAGAATACTGAAAACTTGGAAAATGGAAAAAAAAATAAAAACACTTAGAAATAAGTATGTGATAAAGTAGTGATAAACTAACAAGCATAGATGTGACATTGCAGGTATTTCCATTAAAATTTTTAATGATACTTTTATTAAATTACTTGCTATAAAGATATTTAACTACGAGGCATTTAGGCAAATACCTACAAATGGTGAAAGGGGATGACTTGCCTCTTGTTCATTAATGTTAATTTATTTACATGTTAAAAAGTATTTTAGCATCTGCCTGAGATGTGAGGCTGCTTTGGATAGAGGAAAATAACTTTGTAAATAACTGATACTTATACAGTATAGGTAACTGATATAGGTAGAAAGGAATCTATTGAAATAGATAAAAGTTTCTTGACTATTGCTTTTTGCTTAACATTTTTATAGAGCTCCTTCATTTCCTTTACATCATGGCTTTCATGTGATATAAGTAGACTTTAAGCTAAGTGGCTGAATTTATGGTATTTGATGTGTTAAGAGAATTCTTAAATTTATACTAGAGCCTTTCCCCTATAATGTCCTTCATATTGTGGACATTAAATAAAGTAACAAATTCCTTTTATATACCACTGATTGTGAGAAAACACATGAAAACGTCAGAAACTAGCAACCTTGTGGCTGAGTCTGAGTTAACAGAATTTTTTCCTTCTTAACATTGGATATGTTTTATTGACAAACATAAATACTCCTTAAGGAATATTGCTTTGTTCTTAGGATATTATCAAATGTCCTATTTCATATTTTTACAGAATTCCCAAGTCATCTCATTTGGCATGTTATAGTAACCATTAGAGCTTTAGAATAAAGGGAAATTTCCTCTTTGTAGGGCAATCCAGTAAATATGAGATGTGGGCAACAAAGCAATGATATTAATATTAATAACTGTGAATAGCTTCTCTGAGGAGAACCATTTTAGGATAACTATAATGGGAAGTAGACATAACATCTATTTCAAGTTCTTACTTTTTTATTATGTTATTGAAGCCAAAGACATCAAGGATTTGTTTGCAGATTTTACTTCACAATATATAAATATAGTTTAATTTTTTAATGCCTCTCTTATGGAGTTTTATAGGTCATTAGATTGATTGAGATGAAAAGTAATATTAAATGAGTTAACATATAGCAATGTCTGACCATTGTTAGATCTTATTGTGCGTTTGTATATCTCCACCTATGCTCGGATGGTAATAAAATTCCCCAAATTATATCTGCAAGTTAACTTTATTTTAATAACATCCTAAAATGCATTATGAAGAAAACTTATTTGTTATTAAAAGAACAATTCAGAGTTAACGGATGAGGCAACAATTAGAAGCACATTTTAAAACCAACACGTGGTCTGCCAGGAGCTCTAAAGATATTAAAAATAAAAAAGATAAAGAAAAAGAAAAAAACTGTGGAAAAATTTGCAGGTGGAGAACACTGCCAGTTCCTTCTTATCACCATCTGTTCCTCTGGGGAATATGAAGATATTTTGGGGAAGTAGAAAGTATTGGAATTTGGGAAGGGTGGAATGGAAAGACAGAATGTCCAAGTGATAAGTTAACGTGGGAAGAGAACATGAGTTTATAACAGTTTGAATAGTACTAGCAGTAAAAATCACAATACAATAATAAGAACAAGATTACAGCAGCCAAATGTATTGAGCTTTTACTATAGCCAAGCACTGAGATAACAGCTTTATTTCTAATTTATTTAATCTTCATAACAACTCTGTGAGGTACATATTACCTTTTCTAGTTTATAGATAAATTAGTAAGAGATTACTTTCCAGAGTCACACAGCTGATAAAAGGCAAGGTCAGGATAGTTTTTCTAACTCCTAAGGTCATGTTCTTAACCATTACATTTTATCATTTGGAACCTTGGGTCAAGTATGAAGTTCAAATGATGCTCTTCTCCAGTCTCAACTCTTTATTACCATCAGCCCTATACCATCCACCACCTAGTCAGTCTTCTCTCTTATTCTCTTTCTAATACTCGTCTACATCCAGTTAGTCTCTTCTCCTCCTTGCAAATTTTCCTTTGATTTGTTTTTGAAAACCTTTCTCTGGTAACGAAACTCCTCCGCCTACTTTGTAGACACTTATGCTCCCTCCTACCTGCCCCATCATGTAGATTGGTGGGCTTGCCCAAAGTTATAACGTTGGATTCAACATCTCTCTTCATACCTTGTCAGTTCTCAAGGGTCCAGCTCTCCAAGCCTGATAATGCAGACAGTGTGCATTGGCCTGTACATACTAGTTGCTCATGAATGACATTTGTTCTGACAGGTTGCTATCTGTGCTAAATCAGTTGTTAAATATTTTGTGTGCCATTTCTGAAACTATCACTGCCTTGTTGAAAGCTCCCAAATCTCTCTGCTTCTTTCTTCATATCTAAAGCTTTTTTATACCTCAAATTCAGTGTATCCCCAAATCAGCTCTTCAGTTTTCTAAACCAAGTCTACTTTTAGATTGTGCTCTGCACGATAATGGCGTTGTCCTCTTTCCACTCACTAAACTAAATCAGAGTCCCCTGTGACTCCTCCCTTCCTCTATTCCATACATCTGATTAGCAGCCATCTCCTGTAGAAACGGTCTCCACTGAATCTATTACATCTCTCCTCTCGATATTAGTTAATTATTACTTAATAACAATAACAGCTTCTTATGTCTCACAATTCTATGGATTGACTAGGTGATTCTTCAGCTGGTTTAGCCTTGGCAGAGTCATTCAAGTAGTTAGCTGGTAGATCAACTCAGATAGTTTGAATGGCTAGGGACATTTAGTCTCTCTGTGGTCTATAAAGTTATAAACCAATTCCATAGTCTATGTAGGAAGAGACTCCAGAATGGTATGAGTACTGGCAAGTGTCATCCTTGTCACTTATTGTACAATTTACCATACTCTCCCAGTTTTCATTCTTACTGCTATAATTTTAGTTCAGATTTCATCATTACTCTGTTTACTGCTGCACAAGTTTTCAATTGTTTCTACCTCAGTTCTCTTTGCCTTCCAATCCTTCTCATATACTCCAAAAGCTCTACTCATGTTACTTTCCTGTTTAAAAACAAACAAACAAATAAACAAAATGAAAGAAAACTTTTTATAGCTTCTTATGGCTTTGGGAAGAACGTCTACTTTCTTCTCCCTGACTTTCCTACTTTGACTCCTGTGGCTCCTCCACAGAGAACTTAATGTTCCACAAAACCATATTGATTTCTTGCCATTCTCCTTACCCATTTCCTACATTGGATAATTCTTTTTTTTTTTTCTCTTACTTAAAAGCCATTTCACATTATCTCTTTTAGTCAAGTCAAACCCATTATTTGAATCAATTTTATCTTCCCCAATTCCTATTCATCACAAATGAATTTTCCTATCAATGAAATCCTCAAGCACTTTACTGATATCTCTCTGAAGATAGTGATCATATTCCTCATTTTATTATTGTTATTTCTATTTACGTGTGGATTTGTCCCTTCTTTGACTTAACGTGATCTCTAAAATGGTCCTGTCCAAAAAAAATATAATGAAAACCATGAATGTAATTTAAAGTAGCCATATTAAAAGAAGTAGAAAGAAACTGGAGAAATTAATGTCAATAATAAATTTTATTTAGCCTAATGTGTCACAAAATATTAGGTCAACATGTAAACAACATAAAAATTCTTAATTTTTTACATTCTTTTATCACACTAAGTCTTCCAAATCTGGAGTGCATTTTATACTTATAGCACATCTCTCTTCAGCCTCATTATATTTCAAGTGCTCAATAGCCAAATGTTGCTTGTGGCTAGCATACTGGACATCATAAGTCTAGAATTCTATGGGAAACATGGGTATAATACAGAGAATGTCCACTTGTAGTAGGACCTATTATCAATTTCTGATTACTTACCATCTGATCTGGACAATTTATTCGATCTCTCTGGGCTGTAGTTCCTTCGTGTGTACAAAGTTTTGTAAGGGTTAATGTAGGTTATATTACACAATTTTTGACATATTGTTCATTTATTTTAAAAACTCAATGAGGATATAATCCCAGTTATGCTAGTGTCTTGCAAAATACCTGGAACTGAGAGTCTGTATGCTGCAACCATTTATTGATCACATAAGCCATTATGCTAATTATTTTGCTAGATTCTAGGAATATTATATATGAAGTCTACCTTTTTTGTGTGTGTGTGAGGAAGATCAGCCCTGAGCTAACATCTGATGCCAGTCCTCCTCTTTTTTCTAAGGAAGACTGGCCCTGAGCTAGCATCCATGCCCATCTTCCTCTACTTTACATGGGATGCCACCACAGCATGGCTCGACAAGCAGTGCGTCGGTGCGCGCCCAGGATCTGAACCGGCGAACACCTGGCTGCCACAGCGGAGCGCGTGCACTAAACTGCTTTCACCACCGGGGCGGCCCCTGAAGTCTACCTTTAAGAAGCTTGGTCCAGAATGATGCACATGTAAATACTTGGCTACTTACAATATATTTACAATATAAATTAAATGTAGTTAAATACGGTCATATAAGTTTAAAAGCTATAATCCAGAGGAATAATTAATAACTATGCCTGGGAATATCAGGATAAGCTTCATAAAGACATTGCTTCATCTGCATCTGGAAGGAAGAGTAGTTACCTGGTACACAAGGATATTGGAAGGGGATCATAGAAAAAAGGAAAGGATTTGGAAAGTCATGGGGGACCTGAAATTGCTTATAATATATGAGAACGTTTAGTTTTGCAATGAATAGGTGTTATGGACTGCATGTTTGTGGTCTCCCTCACATATGTTCATATGTGAAAGCGTAACCCCATATAGGATGGTGTTAGACTGTGGGGCTTTTGGGAGGTAATTAGTTTTAGATGAGGTCATGAGAATGGAACCTCCTAATGGGATTAGTGTCCTTACAAGAAGAGAGGGATACCAAAGCTCTCTCTGCTCTCCACCATGTGATGATACGAGGAGAAGATGGCCATCTGCGAAACTAGAAGGGGGCTTTCACCAGACGCTGGGTGTGCCGGCATTTTGACCTTGGCCTTCCCAGCCTCCAGAACAGTGAGAAGTAAATATTTGTTGTTTCAGCCACCAGTCTATGGTATTCTTGTTATAGCAGCTCAAACTAAATAGGAAAATGGGACCTAGTGTTCACACGGTGGGTTGGAGGAACGATCAAAAGAGAACAATAGGGTTGATAGAGTAAATATCACAGACCATAGCACTCTTGGTCACCTTCCCCAAAGCAAGTACTTCCTCATTTTTCCTCATCTTAATAAGTGGTATCAGGTGGGCCCTGTGGCCGAGTGGTTAAAGTTCCGCGTTCTCTGCTTCAGCAGCCCAGGTTCACATGTTGGGATCCGGCTTGGACCTACTCCACTCATCAGCCATGCTGTGGAGGTGTTCCAAATACAAAAAAACAGAGGAGGATTGGCACCGATGTTAGCTCAGGGCTAATCTTCCTCAGTAGATAGATAGATAGATAGATAGATAGATAGATAGATAGGTAGGTAGGTAGATAGGTAGATAAGTAGATAAATGCTATCACTACCAAATACCTATTTTAGAAATTTTTCTCTTGCCTTCATTCTTCAACTCTAATCTATCCGTAAACCTATTGCCTCTCTACCTCTGAAATATATCCTGTCAGTGCCCTAGTCAATCACCGCTTTCCTGGACCATTAAAAAAGTCTAACTGAAGGGGCCGGCCCGGTGGCGCAAGCGGTTGGGTGTGCGCTGCGGCAGCCCAGGGTCCCCGGGTCCCGGGCGCACACTGACGCACCGCTTGTCGGGCCATGCAGTGGCGGCGTCCCACATAGAGTAGAGGAAGATGGGCATGGATGTTAGCCCAGGGCCAGTCTTCCTCGGCAAAAAAAGAGGAGGATTGGCAGATGTTAGCTGAGGGCCGATCTTCCTCACCAAAAAAAAAAAAAAAAAAAAAAAGTCTAATTGAAGTCCTTGCCTCCACTTCTGTCCTCCTAAAATACAATTTCTTCACAACAGCAAAAGTGATTTTTTTTTTAAAGTGTATCCGAGCCTCTCAGCATCCCCTCCTACAGCCTCAATGGCTCTCTCTTTCTTTATGTTCTACAAAGTCCTGCATGATTTGGCCTACCTCTCTGACCTCATCTCATTTTGCCCTCGACTATATCACACTTTGATTAGCTGCACTGACATATTTTTTTTTAATATTGCTTGAGTATTCTAAGCTTTTTCCTTCCTTGGTCTTTTACTGTTGTGCTTTCCTCTATGTAGATCGTCTTTCTCTGATCTTCAAATGAATGGCTCCTTCTAATCCTTTAAATCACAGCTGAAAATCACTTCCTCAGAGATGCCTTCCCTACTATCCCTTACTTCCCTTACTAAAATACCCTGGTGGTGAAGTGACTTTCTATTTTGTTACCCTGTTATTTCATACTAGTTCTTCTTGCTATTTTAATTTGTTTTATCGTTATGATTATTTTTATTTACTTATATATTTTCTTTCCTCTCCACTAGAATGTAAGCTCCCTGAGACCAAGAAACTTGTCTGTCTTGTCTTGTTCACCATTGTATCCTGAACATCATCCACATGCTTAGCAAAAAGCAGACACTCAGTTAATACTTGTTGGATTAGTGGATTAAGTTTTTCCAACCTGTACTATTTTTCTCTTTTATAAGATTTCAGTCACATTAAGAAGGAAAGGGTTGTGAATTCATTAATTTATTGTTTTATCAGGTACAAGAGATATTTGCTATAAAGAGGAGAAAAAAAACCCCATCCTACTGCTATAGCCATTGCATTAAGCACATGATTTGATGGAGGGAAAAACCGTCTGTTTGCTCAATTCATGTGCATTCAACTTCCAAATAGTTTCTTAAATCTTAATGAGGAAATTTAAATAACTAAAAATTTGGATTAGGAGTGAAAAAGAGAACTGAATTAAATATCTTTTTTCTTTTTGAATTTGAAACATTACAAATGTTTGCAAATAGATAGTCAAAGCATATTTTGACTATAAATTCAATTGGCTCTGATTGTTATTTTCCTTCAATTAGTGAAGGACTCAGGAATAAGATCTAATCCTAATTAAATAATGCATGATTAAGCTATTTTTTATATATATACATAATGCCAGATGTTTAAAATGGTTAATATTCCCTCAATAAGGAAAACATTAAGTTTTAAAAGGTCATTTAGATTATTTTCCTGGGAGATTTTATGGATGTTCTTCACCTGCTAACATTATTGTTGATAATCTTTTTCAGATTATGAATAAACAAACAGCTTGTGCTCTAGGTACCTATTCATGTAAATATTTACTTAGTAAAATATGCTTCTTACAGGTATATAAATAGTTGCTGGAAAGAACACTGACAACCTCAAAGCACAATGAAGTCCCTTCTGTTACTTTCAGCCATTGGGTTCTGCTGGGCTCAGTATGACCCAAATATCAAAACTGGACGGACGTCTATTGTCCATCTGTTTGAGTGGCGCTGGGTTGATATCGCTCTTGAATGTGAGCGATACTTAGCTCCCAAAGGATTTGGAGGGGTTCAGGTGGGTATTACTAATAGGATAAACTGCCGTGTTTGCTGTACTTATAGTAAATGGTATAATGATCTATATCTGCAAAGCTGGGGCAACATTTTACTTCAAGAGTAAGAACTCTGAATAAAACAGTTTTCTGAGGAAGAAAAAATTTAGTATTATTGACAACTTTATGTTTTGTTTCTGATAGAATCTTTCTTCAGCAGGACATTTTCAATGTGCTGTTAATATTTTCAAGTGGTGGTAAAGTAATGTAGCTGCTATGCAAAGATTCAGAAATAATTTTAGATTATTGATTAGTTTCTACAGTATGCAATGATATAAAGTAAGCCAGAACTTGATACTTACTAAGATTGTTCTATTTATAGGTCTCTCCACCCAATGAAAATATTGTGGTTTCTAGCCCTTCAAGGCCTTGGTGGGAAAGATACCAACCAATTAGCTACAAGTTATGTACAAGATCAGGAAATGAAAATGAATTCATAGACATGGTGACTAGATGTAACAACGTTGGTGTAAGTGAATTAAAGTTGCCTTTAAAACTATTATATGGGAAAATCCTTTCTCTCTCCTGTCTCTTGCTCTTTTTGAGCAGAATGTTTTCCATATTTCTTAATTTTTATTTTACTTCATACTTTAGCTATAACTGAAATTTAATTGTTGCCTTATGTTCAACTTTGGTAAATCTTTGTATATGTGCCATTTATCTGCTAAAGAAGATGTTATGTCAAAGTTTAATCCAAACTTACTTCTAAAGCAAAATATCAACTTTTAACCCTTGTAACTATATACATTTCCAGGGAGCTCTTTTCCAGTTAGGAATTGGAAATTCCAATTACAGTATTTGCTATCACTTTTATGTGACTTATGTCCCCACCCATAATTCCTGGGTCTTTTTCCCCAGAGGGTTTTTGGTGGTAAATAGTTATATTCTCTTTGATGAGGAGCATAATGAGAGACAAAAATCTACCTCCCTCTCTACAGATGCTAAGTAGATAGTAGAGGCTGATTGCTTCTTTCTTAGGATGGCCCATGGAAATTTCAAAAACCAACAACCTCTCCTGTCTCAACTCATTTTTATATACCCACAAAAAATGCTCTTTGCATTTTTTCATAGTTATGGTAGTTTTTAGTTCTCTCAATGCAAATGTTTGACCAAGTGGCTAGAATGCATATAGGTCTTCAGTTCACGTTGATTTCCTTTCACACTTGACTTTTGGTCTTCTAGTAAGATAAATTACAAAATGGCAAAGAAATACTTTCGAGTGTTATTTATATTCTGTAAACTTTCATCAATAATATTATAGATTTCTACCTCTCCATAAGTCAAACTGAAATAGAAACTTTGCCTTTCAGGTTCGTATTTATGTGGATGCTGTAATTAACCATATGTGTGGAAGTGGTGCGGGTGAAGGAACGAGCAGTACTTGTGGAAGTTACTTCAATGCTGGAAGTAGGGATTTTCCGGCAGTCCCATACTCTGGTTGGGATTTTAATGATGGTAAATGTCAAAGTGCAAGTGGAGAGATTGAGAGCTATTATGATATTTACCAGGTAATTAAAAAAAAATGATCTGAATAAAGAGCTATCTATACCTTTGATTATCTACATGTAGTTTATTGATCTCCGTTTTAAATATTAGTTTAGATTCCTTAGGAAAACAGGATTCCAAGTCTGTTTAAAAATAAGAAACTCAAATCAATATTTAAAACATTTTTGCCAATCAATTAAAAAGCTCATCCACTTAATTTCCTACATTCTCCATTTTTCTAGTACTAGAAAATGTTTCAAAGGTGTGTCCATACCAGAATGTCAGCATCCCCAGTGCCCAATGCAAAGAAGGCACTATAGAAATATCTGTTACTGAATGAATGAATAGTCACATGAAGTCTCAGGTAAAGATGATGTTTTATGTATCAATCACAAAATTTTTACCTCAATAGGTCAGAGATTGTCGTCTGACTGGTCTTCTTGATCTTGCACTGGAGAAAGATTATGTGCGTTCCACGATTGCTGATTATCTGAATTTCCTCATTGACATTGGTGTAGCAGGGTTCAGACTGGATGCTTCTAAGCACATGTGGCCTGGAGACATAAAGGCAATTTTGGATAAACTGAATAATCTAAACACAAACTGGTTCCCTGAAGGAAGTAAACCTTTCATTTACCAGGAGGTACATCAATATATATATGTGCATATAAAATAATATCATATGATTCATTAGAAAATAAATGGAAGATTTCATTAAGAATGCAATTTCTTTAGGTTAATGGCTGAATCATTTCTGTCGAGCAGTGTTCTTTAACTTCGTTTTATTCAGAGACAGCACTTTATACTCTTTGTCCCAAGAGGTTTTATGGAAGAGCAAAGACTTTATTTAGACTGCAAACATCTCTCTGTCATTTACCATCTCCCCAGAGACCATTATAAAAGATAAATAAGAATATAGTTGTTGTTGTCTCAAGCCAGTCTATCTGAGTTTAAATCTTGGTTATAGCACTATTAGCTGTGTTCATTTAGGCAAATTGGTTAACCTCTCTGTGCAACAATTTTTTCATGTGAAGAAAAGAGATAATGATAATGGTTATGTCTTTGTTTTCTCTGGAGAATTAAATAAGTTAATATTTATCAAGCACTTAGAAATGTTGTCTGCCAGATATTAAGTGCCGCATATACGTTAGCAAAAAAATTTTAAAAAAAAATCTTGTATAAGGAAAACCATTTGAAGCATTTCACATAATATAGTTTAAAGCTATTTTCTATATAATATTAATGTGATGGTTAAAATTCTTTAAAGTTCCTATTTAAATGATATATTCCTCTATATTTCTCCTAGGTAATTGATCTGGGTAATGAGCCAATTACAGGGAGCCAGTACTTTGGAAATGGCCGTGTGACAGAATTCAAGTATGGTGCTAAACTAGGCACAGTTCTGCGCAAGTGGGATGGAGAGAAGATGGCATACTTAGTGTAAATGAAATATGATTTGTCTTTGAATTGTTTCACAGAATTATGAGTCATATTACCCCAGTAGGAGTTGTCTTCTTAGAACCTTTTTATTTAGACAACTTTCAAAGATTCATTTACCAATAATAACTCTTTTAGTGGTCGAGACTCCAATAGGTCATCTTTATTATTTGGAATGTCAATCATGAGGAAGTATGTCTAGAAACCCAAAACATAACCTAGAGATTTTAATCTACCTATTATATGACTATACTAGATTTGACTAATATGTGCATATAATCTGTGACAGCCAGCTTGTTATTAAAATGAGTCAATCACTTATACAGTGCCTACAATGTGGCCATACTGTGGAATTTACATATATCGTATCAATTAATTAGTTTCAAATATTAAAATGTTTACATTATAACAATAAAATATTGAGGCCTTATTTTAGCCCCGTTTGCCATTCTGTATTATAAGATGATATGGATGTGGCCCCTTCTGAAGTCCATCTAAATTATAATACACTGAAATGTCTAAAAGGACTTTTTACAACAAAAATCTTATACCTGTAACATGAAAGTAATACAAGTAATTCATACATATAAACACACATGGGATGTATTTGTAGATAATATGTCTGTATAGTTTCTATAAAAATCCCTATAGAATAACCATTTAATTAGAGAGAGAATTTCATTTGTAGATGGTATACTAAAAGAAATACATATTTAGGTTACTCTAAAGCTATTTTAAAACATATATATATATATATATATTTTTTTTTTTTCTTTTTTCATAGGAACTGGGGAGAAGGCTGGGGTTTTGTGCCTTCTGACAGAGCACTTGTCTTTGTGGATAACCATGACAATCAGCGAGGACACGGAGCTGGAGGAGCATCTATTCTTACATTCTGGGATGCTAGGTAAGAAACAAAGTATCCCATTTTTTTACCTACCTATTAATGATACTAAAAATGTCTTTTCTTCTATGGTGCTATCATTTTGTAATTTTCAGACTGTACAAAATGGCAGTTGGATTTATGCTCGCTCATCCTTATGGATTTACAAGAGTAATGTCAAGCTACCGTTGGGACAGATATTTTGAGAATGGAGAGGTAAGTTTTGGTGTTGTTCAAAATATCTTTTTCTCAAGAAAAGGAAGGAAATTCGGTTTTGATTTCACATGATGCTATTACATTCACTGTTTGTCAAATATTTATTAAGAGAAAACCTGATGCAGGACTCTTTTAGCAATGAAATAGATATTAAAGAATTAAAACTCATGGTCTCTGTTGGCAAAGAGTATGCAAACTGTTTAAGAATTATGACAACTATATTGCCTCATCTGAAAAGAAAACCATTAAAAATAAGGATACAGTGAGGAAAATATGTAATTTTCCTAATTACCCACTTCATAGGGTTGATATGAGTATTATAAGTTAACACTTGTAAAGAACTTCTAACAGTACCTGCCCATAGTATGAGCAATATAAATATTTGTTAAATGCTTTTTTAAAAAAGTTCTATGAAATGCACAGAAATTATTCACTTGAACTAAGGTTAAATAGGGGAAGTATCTTATAAGAGGAAGGAAATTGTATATATTGAAGAAGAGAAGTTTGTAGATTATTCTGGAAAATATAAGGATGAGAAAAATATTTGTGATATGGTAAAGATATTAATCTGAGTAGCAATTTTTTTAAAAAGGAAATGAGAAATAAGATTATGAAGATATTTGGAAAGTTTTTCTTTAAACTGAAGATTTCAGATGCAGCATCATACAGCAACTTCACAGCTAAAGTAGAAAATCCTCTTTACTACAAACCAGATAGATATTTATCTAGTTCCTTCTAGATTCCTTTCAATTTGAGAATTCCACTACTTTATACAGCAACTCCTTCTATTGTTAGGCAGCTTTAATATTTAGAAAATGTACCTTAATATGAAGCCGACATCTTCTAATTTCCACCAGTTGGTCTTATGTCTGATGTCATGAGTCATGGACTATGTCCATTTCCCTTTTCCCCATAACCTTTCCAATTTCCCAAGAATTCTGCATGCTAAAAACTCTTAGTTTTGTCCACTGTTCATCACAGAACATGATTTTAAGACAGACACTTGTAACTTTCCTAGACACAATCTGTTTTTTTCCTATGATTATCTTTAAAAGTACCAATCAGAAAGACACAATATTAAAAATTTGGTCAGTTTAGTAAAGAATATTGTGATATGTTTATTAGTACGTTTCTCCAAAAGAAAGAATGAAGGGAACTAATATTTATTTAGAAATTATCATATTCATTTTCACAAATATTATTTAATTTTTATAGCAATTGAGCAATATATCCATTTTACAGAAGAGGAAAATGAGGCACAGATTAGTTATATATATTGTCTAAGTTTTTTTAGCGAGTAATAGTAGAGCCCATGTTTTAATTTTGCTGTTTCTGACACTAAAGCCCTTGCCATTTCAATGACATTCTCCTGCCTACAGTGATATTAAGAAGCCATTGCAATTCCTTGGAAAGAAATTGAGAGGGTAAACATATCCTACCCTTGTTTGAAATATAGCACTAGAGAATGAGAATTTGGGGAGAAGATGCTGAGGACTTGGTAAAGGGCTGTGAACATACTGAAGGAGTTGGATTCTAAATAAAGACACTGCAGAGATGTAAATAGCAGGACAGATTGGGTTTGGTGTACAGGAGAGGGAAGAAGCAAACGCATCTAATGTTACAAAACTGAGCTTTTTTTATTCTTTTATGCTAATTAAGGATGTTAATAATTGGATGGGGCCACCAAATGATAATGGAGTGATTAAAGAAGTTACTATTAATCCGGACACTACTTGTGGCAATGGCTGGGTCTGTGAACACCGGTGGCGTCAAATAAGGTGGGCATACTTATTTAGAGATATTCTCTTGTAATAAACTTCCTTAACATTTCATTGTAAACTGTGGAAGTATTCATCAGCATTTTGTATGATATGGTATTTTGTTTTTAGGAACATGGTTGAGTTCCGTAATGTAGTTGATGGCCAATCTTTTACAAACTGGTGGGATAATGGTAGCAACCAAGTAGCTTTTGGAAGAGGAAACAAAGGATTCATTGTCTTTAACAATGATGACTGGTAAGTAGATATAATAGTAGGAATAATATTTTATACTAACATGTTCTTGGTTTATTCTTTTCCTGCTCATCTACTTTTTTCATATCTGAAAAATTCTTTACTCAGTACAGTAAGAAAACATAGAGATCAGAAAAATGATGATGGCTCTTATTCTTTTGATCTCCTCTTTACAAGGACTTTCTGTTCCAAGTAGAGTTATTTTTTTGTGCACCCTTGCATATCACGTGCATACGGATACGACGCCCATGTAAACACTCGCGTGCA
Source organism: Ceratotherium simum simum (assembly GCF_057802395.1). Taxonomy (NCBI): domain Eukaryota; kingdom Metazoa; phylum Chordata; class Mammalia; order Perissodactyla; family Rhinocerotidae; genus Ceratotherium; species Ceratotherium simum. The sequence goes on along the minus strand of NC_141901.1, from coordinate 62,422,699 downwards.
CACCTCACACAAAGTGCACAGCGTAGTTAATATAAAGGTTGTGAAATCACTAGAAGAACATGTCTTACACACCTATTGTTTTTTTTAATAATGGAAAAATACTGCCTCAGTTCTGAAATATCTTTTTTCTAGCTCTTTTTCTCAACTACTCATGTATCTGGTTCTTTGGTCTTCTTTCTGCACTTCCCTGTCTCTCTGTGACAAACAGAAGTTTTTAAAGCATATGGATAAAGAATATGTGTTTTATGGTCAATGATTCACCTCAGGAGATTTTTGAGTGTTGGTTCTGAGACTTCTCAACTGGCTTTTCATTTGTAATACTTATATCCTCTGCCTCTAAGATACAGATTCCCTGAGATGTAGAACTATAGCTTAGAAGACCTCTTTGTAAGCAGTTGAAATGTCTCAGTCCAAGGCCAGCTGCACTCATGCCTAGTTCATTCTAGCCTAAATTATATTTTGCTGACAAAAAATAAATCAAATATATCTTTCTTGCCAAAAGCATCCATGGCTAGTCCTTTAATTTCTTTCTTTTGTGGCTGGGTGAACCAAAATAAATTTATGAGACAGCTTTATTTTTAAAACCATATACTTCTCCACAGAAATGGTGGACTATTTTTATCTCCAGCACGAATGCATTTTAGCCTCTTGGAAGAAAGAGATTTTCCAAGAAATAATCAAATTTCCATTCATGATAGTAATCAGTATTTTCTTACATTTTGATGAGGACACATTTAAAACACTTGTGTTTACCACAGGAAATGCTTTTGGCTAAGGGTGGCAGTTCACTCAGATCTTCACTGATATTCCTCAACCTTGATTTTTGGTAAAATTCACAAAAGACTAGGGAATTGCTAAGTCTTCTGTGGGATTACTTCTGGTCCTGAGAAAACTATTGACACCCACTGGGGAGGTCTTTGTGTTTGAATTTTCTTCTCCCTGAGATCTTGACTGCTTAGAGTTCTACAGCACAAAGTTAAGCTATTTGTTTTAGAGATAGTCTGTATTCTTGCTTTTAGTTGTGTTGAATTCAAGTTAATCTTAAATGTTATTTTGCAGGACATTATCTTCAACTTTGCAAACTGGTCTTCCTGCTGGCACATATTGTGACGTTATTTCTGGAGATAAAATTGATGGCCATTGTACAGGAATTAAAATCTATGTTTCCGATGACAGCAAGGCTTACTTTTCTATTAGTAACACTGCCGAAGATCCATTTATTGCAATTCATGCTGAATCAAAATTGTAAAACTTGAAATAAATACATATACCCAGCAGAATAACCAAGTGTACTTCGTTTCTTGTATGTTCAATAATTCTTATAATTCATTAATTTTTGTAAAATCTATAATAAGTAATCAACTTGAGAAACTCAGAGAAGCATAAATCACATATAATTATGCAATTATAAGATAATTACAATCATCATTTTGTTATATTTTCGTGACTCACTTTAACCTATTTGTCGGAGGAATTTCTAAGACCTCAGAGAGGCATCTTGACAAAAATGTTTGTTGCCATTAGCAGCATTTTCCCAGGTATGTATCTCTAATGTATTTCTTCCATTGAGTTTTTCTAACAATTAGTTAGAGTTAGCTCATTTAATGACGATTCTAATACAAACTGATAACATTTGGGTGGTTTTCACAATGTGAATACCCTTTTACTGTTAATAAATTGAAAATTAAAAAGAAACCCTTAAATTATGCAATCTGTATTTCTTAATTATATGGAGCTCACAGGAATCTTCTACCTTCTCTATATCCTTTTCTCTTTTGCTTTATTTTCCTAATGTCCTTAACTTGATGATGTTGTATGGCTTTTTGTTCCATCTCGTAATCCCCAATATGATGAAGTATTATTTAGGGCTTTTATGACACCATATGCTCTTATTTTTCTTCCTCATCCTTTACCTATTCATTTTTATTCACTTTGACTTTAAGTGTAGAATATTAGGCTCTCATCTACATCTTCTTATAACTCTCAGGTGTTTTTCTTATGCTTGAATAAGAAAATAGAAGCCATAACTTGGAACCTCTCTCTTCTTTTCACCTACAAATGTATCTACACTTGCCTCTATCATTTTCTTCTTTCCTCCTGTCATATTGAAGAAAGTGCACCTCATTCTACCAAAGGCCGTTCTCTCCATTTGTGTTATAAATGCCTTTCCATCTTCATCTTTTTGGGGAGTTTATTTCTTGCATTATCCTTTCCCTTCTGATTTAACAATCTTTCCCTATCTGCTAGATTAGTCTCCTTAGATTACATGTATTAAAGTCTTCCAATCAAAAAATCCATGACCCCCATATTTTCTTCTAGGTACAGCTCATTCTGTGCTCCCCATTTTAGTCAAACTTTTGTGTTTTCATCATACAGTCTCCACATCCACAACACTAGTCACTTTTCATCTCTTTACTGTTCAGTTTCCCCTATCATCACTTTGTTGAATCTGCTCTTGCCAACATCAGCAAAGACATTTTTGCTACTAACCCAATGTACTTCTCTATTCTCATTTTACTCTACTTCACAACAGTATCAGTATGGTGAGCCACTCTCCTCTCTTCCTTTGGCTTCTGTGATTCTACTCTCTCCTGGTTTTCTTTCTCTCTCACTGATTGCTCTTTTTCAGATTCTTTTACCTACTCATCTTCTGTTTGACCTAAGGTCTCATTTGTATTTAATCCTCTTCTGTGTCTATCCTCCCTCCTCTAAGTGATTGTAATCGTTTCCATGGATTTAAAACACATACTTTTGCATGGAGACCTATATCCCTGATGCACTTCTTTTCTTGGACTTCAACCCCACATTTCCGATAGATGCTTGACATCTGCACTTCAGTGTTTCACAGACATCTTACATTAACATATCCAGAATGGGACCTTCAATTTCATTCTTCAATAAACCTTTTGGTATTCACTGCTGTCCTGTCTCACTGCTTCACTTAGAAACTTAGGATAATTCCTTGATTTTTCTTCCTCTCAATGACTTTCTCTATCCCCTCACATAAACCCCCTCACATGACTTATTAATTGTATCTTCAAAATATCTCTTGATTCTTTGCACTTCTTTTGTATCCTCTGCAACTTCTTCATCCAGGTCACCATTATCTCTTGCCTGCATTTCAAAACAATGATCTCCTGTTTGTACTCTTTTATTCCCTCAATATATTTTAATAAAAACCACAATATAATATTCATAAAATTTAATTCAAATTACAAACCTTCTTGCCTAAAACCCTTAAACTTTTATTGCATTTAGAATAAAATCCTATGATGGCCTATGAAACCATGCATTATTTGGTACGAACCTAGTTCTCCAACCTCTGCTCTGCTGTTTCGCTTGGCAATTCCATACCCTCAGCCATGTGGGCTTTTCAACATTTTCTTGAAGACGCCATGTTATTTTTCATTTTGGGGACTTTTTTGATAGTTTGCTCCCACTGTTTTTGGAATGCTTTTAACCCAGTTTTTAGTATGGCTGGCTTCTGTTCTTTATAAGTTGTTCTCTAACTCAGTGACTGGCATCACCATTGATTGAGTCCTGGAAGCCAGAAAACTGGACCTCAGCTTTGAAGCTCCCTTCTCTTATATCTTTCAGATCCAATCAAACACCACATTCTTATTTTGCCTTCTAAATACTTCTTGACTATGTTCTTTTCTCTCTTCACTGCTACTATCTAGTCATCTTTTTCTTAAATGACAAATATCTCTTGTATTTTACCTCCCTTATTATGAAAAAAAGGCCACAAACTCACTATTTAAAGCCAGATTTTATTATTTATAACAAATGCATTCCAGATTGGAAGCAGGGAGGTTAATCACAAGCCAGGGGCTGGAAATACCTCATACCAGTTTTGTAACATCAGAATTACATGGTTTCTTTTGTATAGGATTGTACCCAGAGAACCACTTTAAGAATTTCCTGGTGGTTAGCAGGAGAGTAAGATGTCCATGATATTTAGGTCATGATGAAGGTACATCCATACCCCCAGCAGGGGAGGGGAAGATGAATCTTATGGCCATGAGCTAGCAAACCTGAAAAAGTGTATTAGAGAGGGGTTCGATAATGGGGTAACAGTATTTGTACAAGGGAATATGTTTGTATAAAGGTTAAAGAACTTGTCCAAGAGAATAAAACATCAAGGTTGTCTTAGTTGAAATTTTAACCTTAGGATATCTGACTAACAAAACTTCGTGCTTTGTTGATTATGAAGGGGCTACTGCAGCATCAGCGTCCACTGCCTCCAATCATTCCATTCACTGCCATGCAGCCAGAGTGATCTCTTTAAATCAGAAAACCACCACTATCACCACCACCACTTTTCCAAAATCCTTTCAGTGGATTACCACTTAGCTTAGGATAAGAGGCCAAAATTCTTAACAGGACTATGAGGCTTGTCTACAGCTGAAGACTTACCTCAGAGAACTCTCCTCTTTAACTTCTTTTCTCTAGCCATACTAACTTTTTAGTTTCTCAAACTCACCAAGCTCCTTTTATCTTCTCAAGTTCAGCCCAAGGAACGTTCTGCTTCTTCTACTTAGAATGTTTTTTTCTCACCTGTTCTTCTAATTAACTCTTATTCATCATTCAAATTTAGTTCAAAGGCCACTTCTACATGGACATTTACCCAGGATTAGGTCAAGTCCCCCTATTATTGTCATGATTTTCTGTACTTTCCTTCTTATCACACATCATAGTACTATGGGACAATATCTGTTTTGCTCCTTATTGAATCCTTAGTCTCAGGACAGTGTCTGGCACATATCATGTAAGAGCTGAATAATTATTTGTGAAATAAATTAAGATAATGAAAGAGAATAAAAGTATTGACATTTTTGACAAAGAGAAATATATTAGTCAATATATGCCCTTGGAGTAGAGATATTTCTCTCATTCTCTCTCTAATTATTCTCAAATTTAATTAATTCATTGTTAACCCTGATTTTTCAGGTCATTAATGTCATAAGATCTCAAATGAAGCAGAAAATGTATTTGACAAAATTCAACATCTTTTCATGATAAAAATATTCAACAAATTAGGTGTAGAAGGAGTGTGCCTCAGCATAATAAAGGCCATATATGATAAGCCCACAACTAACATCATACTCAATTGTGAAAAGCTGAAAGCTTCACCTCTTAGATCAGGAACAAGTCAAGGATGCCCACTCTCATTACTTGTATTTAACATACTACTGGAAGTCCTAGCTAGAGTAATTAGACAAGAAAAAGAAATAGAAGACATCCAAATCAGAAAGGAAGAAGTACAATTGTCTCTGTTTGCAGATGACATGATCCATTTATGGAAACTCCTAAAGTCTTCACCATAAAGCTGTTAGAAGTAATAAATTCAGTAAAGTTTCAAGATACAAAATCAACATGAATAAATCTGTTGTGTCTTTATGTACTAATATCAAACCATTGAAAAGGGAAGTTAAGAAAACAATCCTATTTGCAATAGCATAAAAAGCAATAAAATGCTTAAGAATAGATTTAACCAAGGAAGTGAATATCTGTACACTGAAAAATAGAAATTGAGAAAAGAAATTGAAGAAGATACAAATAAATGGACAGATATCCTATGTTCCTGGATTGGGAGAATTAATGTAAAATGTCCATGCTACTCAAAGTGATCATTATGATTAAAAATGGTTTTGTTCAACAAACGTTGGAGAAGATGTGGAGAAACAGGAACCCTCATACACAGCTGATGGGAATGCAAACTGGTGCAGCCTCTATGGAAAATGGTATGGAGATTCCTCAAAGAATTAAAAATAGAGATCCCCTATGATCCAGCTATCCCACTACTGGGAATCTATCCAACAAACCTGAAATCAACAATCCAAAGAGGCTTATGCACCCCTATGTTCATTGCAGCATTATTTACTAAAACCAAGAAGTGGAAGCAACCTAAGTGTCCCTAGACTGATCATTGGATCGAGAAGATGTGGTATATATATACAATGGAATACTACTCAGCCATAAAAAAAGACAAAATCGTCCCATTTACAACAACATGGATGGACCTGGAGGGTATTATGTTAAGTAAAATAAGCCAGAAAGAGAAAGACAAACACTGTATGATCTCACTCATATGTGGAATATAAACCAACACATAAACAGAGAAAACTGTATTGTGGTTACTAGGGGCAATGGGGTAGGGGGTGGGCACAAGGGGTGAAGGTAGACATATATATGGTGATGGACAAACAAAAATGTACAACCCAAAATTTCCCAATGGTATAAACTATTAAAACATCAATAAAAAAAATGGTTTTGTTGTATAGAGAACTGTGGCTCAGAGCCACTCAACATAATCTGTTTTTACATAGAAAGAGGTGTGTTGAAAGAGTTTAGGTACAAAAGGCATCATTGTCACTGTAATAAAAGGTGATAATTATTATTTCTCTATAATTGTAAATCTGCCAAATTCAACTCACTATTTTTTCTTTGATACTTTTAAAGATGTTTTTTGAGTCATGAAAGGATTATATTTTCATAATTAATTCAATCAGTGGACATTTTTGAAATACCTCTCTGAAGCTCAATTTTCTCATCGGTAAAATAAAAATAATATCTACTTACTTTGATGTACTAAATGAAAAATTGTATATAATATACTAACCACTATTTCTGGCTAAATATATACTTCTTCATCTCCTCAGTAAATATGAGCCTCTTATTCTTAATGCTGAGAGTGGGCAACCTAATATTCTCCTAAAATTTACCTCAAAGAAGAAAAAAAATCACAAAGGATTGGAATTGGAGCAGAAAGTAATATTTTACTCTAATTTGAAATCTTGCCAGGTTCAGCCTGTGTGCCATTATCTGAAAGTTAGTTAACAGAAAATCCCTGTCTTGAGTTGAATGTTTCTAATTCAGTTGTAGGTCACAGGATCTGTAGAAATGCCTCTATCAGAAACTCCAGCCTCTGCTTTGTATATTATGATGTATGTTATGTCCTAAAGGTCCACAGTAAAGATTAAGTAAGTCCTTTTGTTACAATGAAAATGCACATCAATCAATCCAGCATAAGTTCACAGCACTCTTTTAGGTGATTTGAAACATGATACTCATGTTTAAGTACAGAGTATAGTTGGGAAAGCAAAATATAATATATGGTTCATTAATAAAAATAAAATAGTTAAAGTTATGTATAATAAAGTGTGGATTGTAGGTTGTTTGATTTCGAAGGAGGAAGATAATGCATGTGTGGAAATGTTCTGAGAAAGCTTTGTGGAAAAGGAAGGTCTTGATATGAATAAGGAGGATTTGTAAGGAAGAAAAAAGAAGGAAAGGTATTCCAAGAAGAAGAAAAGGTGTGACAAAGGCACATAGAAATAAAAGACACTGTGTGGCAGTGAATAGATCATCAGCTGATTATTGAGGCTGGAGAGGAGGATTTATAGGTTAATAGTGAAAAATTGGTTGGAACAGTAGAATGAGACTAACCACAGAAGGATACATTTTCTATCAAGAATTTCCTATTAAGTTTGATATATTGATACCAGCAGTGGCATTTCTGAATATAAAGGATATCCCTATCTATGCAAGGTAATCATATGCTACTACTGGGAAATTCTAGGAACTACTATTCCTTATATTGATATTAATACAGAATTAGTTTATTAAGTTTTAGTGTACATAACCTTTATGGTCTGCTTCCCTCCTTTACCAGCCTTCAGCTGTGCAGTTTAAATGAAACCAAATTCCAATGCAGTCCGCTAGCCCATAGGTCTGCCAATCTTTGAATCATTTCAGATTTGCATGAATCTACATTTGTCAGTCCTCACTCCAGGCTTCTATTGTCGTGTGTTGAAATAATTCATTTTGAATGACAACCTGCTTCCTGCTTACTATTTTTATATCATTGGGGATAGAAATAATAGAATTATCCCTTGACTCAACGATCAGTCAAGTGACATCTCAAGCATACTATAAAACTAAACAAAACCCCTCAATCTGCCAGGAACCGATGGTTTTAGTAATACTGCTGGCTTTGTAGAAGAAGGTTCAGATAGAAAATGTTTTCCTATACCAAATGAGTATTAATATATTTTTGAAATTAAAATATGGAATTATATCCAGCAAAATTCCCCTTCAATGAGGATAAACTTTCTAAATTTTCACTTGAGAGGAAAAACGTTATTTGTTATAAAGTATTTCAGCCTTTTATTCTAAAGGTACCAAAACCAAGGAAAACATTTGTATTCATTTAACAAAAACAGCAAAAAAGAAGAAAAAAAATAAAAAGGACTAATATTTCAGTAGAAATTTTTCTGAGAGAGACTGTTTTCAGAAAAATACAGTTTCATTTTAAGGAGGTTTAATTTTAGAGGTACTATATGGAAACACCTTTAGTGTGCAGGTTTAGAGGTTTCCCAATATACGTAGTACATTTTTTCAGGTCCTGGAGTCAAACTAACTGAAAAAGCAACCAAAAGAATAAGGAAGATAGACACCAAAACATCACCTTTATTAAAAAGCTGATATAGGAGTATACAGTTTGTATCAATGGGCAAGTGATATTTTCATTAGTGAACTTAAGAATTAGATAGACATTCCCACTCAACAGCCTGAACTGAGGCAGGGTTCCCCTGGACAGGGCAGAGCCTCTCTGAAAGAAAAAAGCAGAATATCCTTATCAACATATAAATCCCTGCCAAAAGAAACAGAAGAAGGAGCTGGGATATGTGTGTGCAATATGTCCTTCCAAACTCGTGAAAAAGATATTACTCACTTCCTTTAGTGAGTGAAGTGGCAGAGAGAAGCCAGAGTGTTCTGTACATGTAGCTATTCCTTAGGAAAAGAGACAATGAGTAGGGAAAAATCATCTCCTTCATGCTTTTTGGTGTTTTAGAGGGGTAATAAGTATTTTGTGTTAAAATCATCAAATTTAAAAGAGAAAAGGAGGGGCCAGCCCCTTGGTGTAGTGGTTAAGTTCAGTGCACTCTGCTTTGGCAGCCCGGGTTCGCGGGTTCAGAGATCTGGTGCGGCCCTACACCACTCAGCAGCCATGCTATGGCAGCAACTCACACACAAAGTGGAGAAAGATTGGCACAGATGTTAGCTCAGGGCTAATCTTCCTCAGCAACAAAAAAAAAAAAAGAGAGAGAGAAAAGAATATGAAAAAATAAAGTACCTCTGAATTATAGTTTCTTTCTATATTTTTTTGCTATTCTTTGTTAATGACATTTTAATAGAAATTCAGAGGTCTCTCTAATAGTTAATTTGCTTTGGAATCCAATCATGCCCAACAACTGTCTTTGGTTTTCTCCCCCTTTTTGCAACCCTCCCACCCTTATGCAACATTTAGTCGTTGAGAACCCACAAAAAGAGCATCCTGCAATTTTACAATTTTACAATTTTACTCTTCCAAATTCTTCCATTAAAACATTTTTCTTGGGCCAGCCCCGTGGCTTAGCAGTTAAGTGCGAGTGCTCCGCTGCTGGCGGCCCGGGTTCAGATCCCGGGCGCGCACGACGCACGGCTTCTCTGGCCATGCTGGGGCAGCGTCCCACATACAGCAACTAGAAGAATGTGCAGCTATGACATACAACTATCTACTGTGGCTTTGGGGGAAAAAATTTAAATAAATAAAATTAAAAAAAAAATTTTTTCTTTTGGTTGACTAATCTCAAAGAGGAACATGTTTGTCATTCAAAGGAGATTCTAACTTCATTATAGTAAATGTAAAAGAGGGTTTACCGGGGAATGTTACAAACCCGTGTAACGCTACAGAACTCTCATTATTTCTCAGAGAGTTTTGCTTTGGCTAGCACATAGCAACTGAATGACCACAAAAAGTGCTCCAGTAGACAGGGAATCCCATGATGTGATATAAATATGGGGAGGGAAGAGTAAATAAGTGGCTTTGTTAGAAAAGATAGCTTCTAGAGTCCAGCCTCTGATTATTACCTGTTCTCCCAGTGAGCTCACTCAGACTTGCAGAGTCAACTTCTTGCTAAGCTACCAAAAGAAAAGAGAAAAGGGGTCTTCAGAAAAAATTGAATTTATTCCTCCTCGCTGCCTCAAAGATTTAGTAGATGTTAATGGCTTAATACAGTTTCTATTCACTGACTTAAATTTTAATAATTATTTTAAAAAAATCTCCTGGAGTTAATGTCTGAACCCAGAGGTGTGACTGCAGTGGTAGTAATTATTGACATCATAATGGGGAAGATATGTAAGTAGGCTCTGGGTAGTTTTCCAATCATTAAATGTCACTCACTGCCTACTCTGTCATTTTATACTTAAGGTTAAAGAATGCTCTGAATATCAAATCTGTCATAATCATTTCTACCTACACCTCAGCTGAAAAGTTGCATGAAAGTATTTTTATTTTCTACTTAGTAGTAGCGTATACATTCCACAGGTATAGACCCTTATGAGTGCAAATGCTAGAATGTTCCATTTCTTCTCTCAAGAGTACCCTTCTCAAGGAACTAAAATCTTTTAAACTGACATTTGTTAAAGTGAGACATATTCTGGTAAAGGCATGGTTAAAAGGGTGATAGGAGGGGCCGGCCCGGTGGTGTAGTGGTTAGGTTTGCGCGTTCTGCTTTGGCAGCCCAGGTTCGCTGGTTCGGATCCTGGGCGTGGGCCTACCTACTGCACGTCAAGACATGCTGAGGCAGTGTCCCATATAGAAGAGCTACAACTCTACAACTATGATACACAACTATGTACTGGGGCTTTGGGGAGAAAAAAGAGGAAAATTGGCAACAGATGTTAGCACAGGGCCAATCTTCCTCAAAAAAAAAAGGGCGATAGGAAAAACGTATTTTTTATAATATAATTATTTAGGCTGTGGGGAAAAGGGGGTATTTCCTCTATGATGTATCATTTAGCATAATTAGTTATTTCTTTTAGCTATTTACATTTGGATTTGATTAGGATATACATAAACAAATTATTTTTAGGAGTAAGGAGAAAATTTGTGATTTTCTAGGTAAGATGACTTTGTAGTCAAATAGGTTACAAACTTGTTTTTTAACTTAGCAGAAGAATCCCCTCCTCCCATCCCTTTAAAAATTGAAGACTTGTGTGGAATCTCAATGTATGAAAATCTAGTCATGAAGCTGCTCTGTTTGAAGTTGCAGTGGGATGGGGTGAGCATGGTGGAGTGCCTGGCCTCACCTGCTGTTTCCCTGTCCAGGACAGCTTGAAAGCATCGATCGGGAATGATACTTTGCTTTTAGATTAGGTACAGAAACAAATCTTTAAAATGCTATATTTTTGATATTTTTTATTTCAATATCTTATATAGGAAATGTTTTTGAGTTGTTTAAGAGTTAAATTGTTCTGGGGCCGGCCCGGTGGCATAGCAGTTTAGTTCACACTATCCACTTCGGTGGCCTGGCGTTCGCCAGTTCAGATCCTGGGCATGGACCTACTCACGGCTCATCAAGCTTCCCTACTCACCGCTTATCAAGCCATGCTGAGGCGGCATCCCATATAGAAGAGCTACAACTCTACAACTATTATACACAACTATGTACTGGGGCTTTGGGGAGAAAAAAATAGTTAAATTGTTTTAAAGAATATTATTAAAATAATCCGTGATTTGTCAAAATTTTCTTACTATTTTGAACAGCACCATTTTTACATGATATATCAGCTTGAAAATAAGTGGAATGTAATGCACAAGTCGTGTAAAAAGTTTAATACTTAGTTTTCTGCTGCAATAATGCTGCATAATCAACAACCTCAAAATCTCAGTAACTTAAAACAACACGTTTATTTTTCTTGTTCCGGAGTCTGCAGGTTATTTGGGGCAGCTCTGCTTCATGCTGCAGTTTGCCTGGGCTTGACTCCAGGCTGTGGGTTGAAGTCATGTCTGATCTATTTTCTTCAATTACTGGCTCCTCAAGCCATGTTCTTTTCATGGTGCAAAGCAGAAATACAACGGACCAAGGCTAATTTTTAAAGAACATTTAAAGCCTTTGCTTGCCTCGCTGTGCAAACATTTCACTGGACAAAGCAAGACACATAGGCAAGCCCAATATTAATTGAGTGGAATAATGTATTCTGTACTCTAATAAGAGGAATTGCAAAGTGATATGGCAAAAGACATGGAGGTATATTTCTTTAACGTTGACCAACTAAAGAATTTTGAATAATAATCCAAACCAAAAATATCAAAGGCAAATAAAAGAATCATTCAGCTTTTATCATGGATACTTCAAAACAAATATAGTACACTGAATCAGCAATGTATTAGACAAAACACTTACATGCATGTACATAATTTCCACTACCATAATTCTAAGATTGCATACTTTCCCTTTGTATTTTATTACAGTTAGCAAAAACTTTAAGTGATGCTATCTTCCAGGTCCACATGAACCAGAAGTTTTCAACATGAGTCATGTGATGAATATTTATTGTTCATACTTGTCAAGCATTCTTTCCTCCTTTATTGGTAACAGTACATCACTTTCCCATTAAGAAACTACTCAGAGATCACGTTTCACCCATGCTGTGAAAGTACAGTTGACCTTATTTCTCACCTCCAGGGGTAGGCATGTGATCTATGCTGGAACAATCAGGACATTCCATTTTCCTGTGCCATGCTTGGTTCAGAGATAGGCTTGTAAACCAAGCCACACCAATTAAGAGTCAGCCTTGGGTCTTTGGCTTGAACTGCTGGGAAAGAGGTGTTGGAACTATTGGGAAAGAGATGTTTACTTCTTTCTCTGAGTTTGCCAATCTGATAGGAAGTAATCTTGATTCTGTGTTTGAACAGCTTTGCCACAGCGTGGGAAATGTATACCTGAGAATGAAGCCAAGATATTGGAAAGCAGGGCCAAGAGATGGAGAGAGAAAATGTCTTAGGGTTTCTTTTGAGCTCCTAATTCCAGTCTGAAGCCATCTGCATCCTTTACTTCCTAATTATAATATTAACAAATTTTCGTTGTGCTGGAACCAGTTTGATTGTGTTTGTCACTTGAAACCCAAAGCATTCCTACTAATACTTATTGCGTCTTTTTGTTCTGCAGTCTTTCTCCAAGATTCTCTTTCTCTGAACTCATTTGTTATATCAGCTTGCTGGCACATACATATCCCCTCATATTTTAAAGGTCATCTACTTCCCTGTGATCTTAATTTTTCACCATATCCTGGACTCATAGTTAATTCATTTGTTATTTTTCCTGAAAGGGCAGACTTGCTAAATAAAATGGGTTCTTTAACCAATATCTTTATTTCCTTAGTTGGCATTCATATTAACTCCCAAATCTCAGTAAAAATGTGTCCCAAGTTTTACATGTTTCATTATATGTCTCAAACTCTAAACACCTATTACTTTGGCACTGATAGTTTGCCTTCAAAGTCTTCCAAATTCTCTATCCAGAAGCATGATGCCATATCTCATGCATGAACGTATTCTTCTGAACCATGTGGCACCTGCCATTTTCCTCTTTTATATTACAGCTTTCTCGATGCCTGTTAAGCTACCATGTGAAACTGCCTTTTAACTAATATAGACCACCAGCCCCTTCCTTGCTGATACTAATTCTCCTTGTAAAAAGGCCATGCTGTATTGAAGCCACACTTCCATGCCAAGCCACTAATAGAGCTCATGTACTTACTGACAAGCAGGAGCTCTTGATGTGCCAAAGTCTTGTTTAGTTTGGGAAGAATCTTTTTCCTCCAACAATGATGTGTTGCATAAGTCTCAAATCAGTGTCACCTTTTAATTCAAATGTATCACAAATAGTTTCAGTTTATATGCATAGTTTTCTCTCAAGGCCTCAACAATCAATCTTGGGACCTTGTCAAAAAACCATCTGAAGATTGCTTTGGCTATTTGGGGTCTTTGCTGATTCCAAGCAAATTTTAGGATTATTTGTTCTAGTTCTAGTTCTATGAAAACTACTGCCATTAGTATTTTGACAGGGATTGCGTTGAATCTGTAGACTGCTTTGGGTAGTATGGATATTTTAACAATATTAATTCTTCCAATCCATAAATATGCTATATCTTTCCATTCATTTGTATCATCTTCAATTTCTCTCACCAATGTCTTATAGCTTTCAGAGTACAGGTCTTTCACTTTCCTGGTTAAATTTATTCCTAGGTATTTTATTCTTTTTGATGCAATTGTAAATGGGATTGTTTTCTTAATTTCTATTTCTGACTGTTCATTTTAATGTGTAGAAACCCAACAGATTTCTATATACTGATTTTGTATCCTACAACTTTACTGAATTCATTTATCAGTTCTAATATTATTTTGGTGGAGTCTTCAGGGTTTTCTATATATAGTATCATGTCATCTGAAAATACTGACAGTTTTACTTCTTCCTTTCCAATTTGGATACATTTTATTTCTTTTTCTTGTCTGATTGCTGTGGCTAGAACTTCCAATACTGTGTTGAATAAAAGTAGTGAGAGTGGGCATCCTTGTCTTGTTCCTGATCTTAGAGGAAATGCTTTCAGCAAAATGATATATCCAATAAGGAGTTAATATCTAAAATATATAAAAATCTCATACAACTCAATATTAAAAAAACAAACAATCTGATTAAAAAATGGACAGAGGACCTGAATAGGCAATTTTCCAAAGAAGACACACAGATGGCCAACAAACATGAAAAAATGCTCAACATCACTAATCCTCAGGGAAATACAAATCAAAACCACAATGAGATATCACTTCATACCTGTCATAATGGCTGTTATCAAAAAGACAACAAATAAGAAGCGCTGGAGAAGTTGTGGAGAAAAGGGAACTCTCGTACTCTGTTGGTGGAAATGCAAATTGGTGCAACCACTATGGAAAATTGTAGGAAGGTTCCTCAAAAAGTTAAAAATAGAACTCTTATAGGATCCATCCACTTCTGGGTATCTATTCGAAGAAAGCAAAAACACTAACTTGAAAAGATATCTACACCCCTATGTTGATTGCAGCATTATTTACAATAGCCAATATATGGAAGCAACCTAAGTGTCCATTGCTAAAGGAATGGATAAAGAAGAAGTGGTATATGTATGTGTGTATATATACATACATGTATATATACAATGGAATATTACTCAGCCATAAAAAATAATGAAATCTTGCCATTTGTGACAACACAAATGGACCTAGAGGATACTATGCTAAGTGACATAAGTCCAACAAAAACAAATACCGTATGATTTCCCTTGTATGTGGAATCTAAAAAACAAAACAAATAAAACAAAACAGAAACAAACTCATAGGCACAAAGAACAATCTGGTGGTTACCAGAGGGAAGGGAGATAGGGGGATGGATGATATAGGTGAGGGGATTAAGAGGTACAAACTTCCAGCTATAAAATAAATAAGTGATGAGGATATAATGTGCAGCATAGGAAATATAGTGAATAATATTGTAATAACTTTGTGTGGTGACAGATGGTTACTAGACTTGTTTTGGTGATCATATTGTAATGCATATAAATGTCAAATGACTAAGTTGTACACCTGAAGCTAATATAATATTGCATGCCAACTACACTTAAATTAAAAAAATGCTAACAAATTGTATAAAACCTATGTGAATAAAACTATAAAATCTCACTAAACAACATAAGAGAATAAATGGGGAAGAAAAACAAAACGTCAAAACCAAATAAATTAAAAAAAAAATTTGAGAGATAGAGGCGATATTACAGTACTCAGAATCACTCATTTTTCTTAACCCTTTGATCAAGTTTTGCCTTTCTTTCTTCATGAGTTTTTTCCTCAAGGTTCTCTAATTTTTGAGAGAGAGGTCTTGCCCTTTGCAGTCCTTCATTGGTTGAATTCTGTCATTATTACAGCTTCTGATCCTGTTGAGAATCTCTCCACAAAAAAAATAAAACAATTCTGATTGGTTATATTGGGCTTGTGGATTCTTACAGGCATTACACTTACAGGCTGTATTCTAAGATATAACTTCTTCATCTCATCTTATCCTCAGATCAACAAACAAATATATCACTGCAGATTAGGATCATAGAAGCTTAACACTCATGTAGAATGGAGTAGACCCTGTTAGGCAAATAGAAACACTTCAGAATTCTCAATGGATCCATCGTTTTCTGTTAAGAATTGAAGAGCTATTAGAATTATTTCAATCATCAGATCTATTATTTGCTTCCTTTTTGACTATCTGGGATGGTCGCTTTGAACTCACTTTAGCACCTAACTCTGCTCGATACCCCCTAGACTCCAGCTCACACATATAAATAATTCTGCTGGAAGTTGACTTCTTGTTTCACTTAGTCACCCTGATGTATTTATTAGGTTAGCAATCCAATTGTTACAATATTTAAATACATCAATGCTTATATTTTGAAATATACTTTAACTCAGTACTGTGATCATTATTAGCATTTAGTAACTTATCTATACCCCAAATTTTTCACAATGACATTGCTTTCAATGGTTAAACCTATAGTTTCCAAATTTTGCTGCTGTGAGATCCTGTGAGAGAGAAAACTAAGTCAGGAAAGATGTTATGGTAAAATACTGTCACTGAGGGTCTTGCTCAGATGCTCTATGGCAGAATAGTGGACTGAATGAGTTAAACTATAAAGATCTTACATCTGGTCAGATTTGGGCCCCCTGATGGTGTCCCAATGGAACAGAAGCCACAGAATTACCTTGTCTATATTTAGGGTCTTGTTGTACCTGATATTCTGTGGTTGTATGTATTATTAATATCTATTAACTTTAGAATAAAATGTCATATTGAACTTGAAGAGGGATACTGGAACTCTGCTAAAAAAATTGCTTTTTCAGACGCAATGAGATGTAAAATGGAACCTCTGTGTCCTAGTGGTCCATTTTATAAGAATTGGGTGTTACTTTAGGAATTCTGCACAATTCTGTCTTGGACACTTGTATTCTATCAGTGTCAATCCTCTCCATAATTTAATTTGACTGGGGTATTCCTTTTTCTCTCTTTTTTTTGACAAGTGTTATTTTGCTGAAGATTTGCTATCCCCCTTCCAATAGAGAATAGTTTGTTTTCTTTTAATTCATTGAAAAGAATATTTAGAGATAAATGAGATGGTGCATATGAAAAAAGCACCAATATTTTAATTGGCATATCTTAATTAATCAGGAGAATGATAATAAAAGGATATTGTTTAAACATTTCTATCACATTATTCACAGCTGTATAATGCACTCACATTTGAGAGTGACTACAACCAGCAAGGCAAAATGTTAGATATGAGAGGTAAAAACGTAGTGCGTGGCCTTTTCTTTGGAAGACCTATCATTTAGTGAAAACTGGCCAGTAGTTCCCTATATGTTCAGAGAATTTTGCATCTGATTCTCTTGTTAATCCAAAACATATAAAGGTTTCATAATAGATATCTCCTAGAAAAAAGTAGAAGAATACTTATTTTTTACCTCATATTTATTTCTAAATATCAAAGGTCACCTGAGTTAGAGTGCCAAAGCAAATGCTAGGTTCAAGGTTTTAGAGTCAATAACTATTAAAACCATTGTGAAACTCACATACCTTTGTAATACTAATTTAAAGAAAAACAAAATAATAAATTGCATATAAATGCAAAGAATTTCAACAGTTCTAAGTTTCGTATTATGATATTTCAATGTTTTTCTTTTTAAAAATATAAATATTATTTTTTTCCATAATGTATTTTTCCCCATTTCAGCTTTCTGAAGCCACAAGCGTAGATTAATTTTCCTATGGCATAATCGATCTCAGGTCAAAACCCAGGCAATCCTACTGTAGTCTCCCCACCATGTTAAAATTAGACTTTGGAAAATTCTGGGGATCTGTATCCCACTGCACATCGGGGATTTGGAAAAACATGTATTCTACAGCACAACGAACATGATGAGCAGACTTGAATTTTACTAATGAGAGGTATAGATCTGCAGTATGGCACTTTGAAGAAATATGCACTCACAGGGAAACGTAGACTTGATGATGGGCTTCATCTTTAGGAATGAGATATGTCCAGGAGGAAACTCTGTCTTGTGTTTATTTATTCTGTGCTTTCTCTTTGGACTGTGGGGGAAATCAAGTTCATTGTCTTGAATTTCTCCTCTCTGATTTTTGACTCATTTCTCCCAACCATCAGTAATGATTGAAAGAAATATACATTGTGAGGATAAATGTTCAGGGCAGTAAAAGGCAAATGGGTTAGTCCCCATTCTTGCCACTTGGGTGGAAGCAGCAGCATTCTTCGAAAGAATTCTGGAAGGTAACAAGCAAGGATATGAGTAGTGGACTGCAACAAAGTTAGAGGCAGTGAGGATGATCATCTATATGGTGGACCATCCAGGGATAGACGTGAGATAACTGTTCTTTTTCCATATAACTCTTTTTCTTTAATATAACTGTTTTCTTCTTCCATATATTTTCCATACAACTGTTCTTTTTCCGTATAAAATGGTGACACTGATGTTTGGAGATATATTAGAATTATCCCCATAAGGATTTTGTATTCTCCCTTTCTCTCAAATGTCTCAGGTAGTACCTTATATCACTTTGTCTTTGATGGAGGAGGAAGTGCGTAGGCCAACATGGAGGCCCTAGTGAGGGTTCTAGTTCATTCCCCAAATCAAAGGTTTCTCAGAAAATTCCTAAAATTTTAGGCACAAATCAAAGTAGGTCCAAGAAGGTGTCTGGTGCTCTTGACCTTCTCTCTCCCATCAAATTAGTTGAAGGCACAATAGATTTGGGAACATGTTAATGTCGTTTAGCTCATTGTTGGTAGATTATTAAAGTCAAATCTGTATTTTAATACATGAGTTTTGAATTTAAAAAAATGGCAGCTTTATTTTGAAAAAATAAAGATTTATCCTGGGAATATTGGCTGTTCATAGAGTGGAATCATCTGTGTTACACGGATGCTTTACATGCTGCTAGGTCAGGTATGCTCACACTCTTATTGCTGCCAAGTCCATCATTACATGTCACCCAGAAAAATGCTGACATTTTGCCAGTTAGGGTGAGTCTTCCTGTCTTCCTTGTCCTAGATTTTATTGCTTCAAGATGAATAATGTGCAAGTATGAAGCAATATGTTAGAGACAGTCAAAAAAGCTAAGAAAATATGTTAATATAACTGAGAAAGTGAGTCCATGTACAAGTCAGGCAAAGCTGCATTCTCATTATTCCAGAGATTTTGGAGGAAAAATTTTAAATGAGGAATTTACAAGGTTTCCAAGGGGGAAAATATCTTATACAGCTTAGAAAAATATTTTCAAAATTTATTATTGCATCAATAGTATTTTAAGTTATCTATTTTAATAAATATATAACTTGAGAAAAGCTCGTAAAATAATAAAATGTTATTAGGAAAACAAATCTTCATATTATTCAAATGACTATTTACATATAAAGATACATTAAATCTTTTGCACCTGACGTGCTTTCTGATACAAAAGAGGCTTTAAATAAATATTTGTTGAATGAATTGATGAGTGAGTAATTGAAAGAAAATGTAGTTCTTCACTAGATATTAACATGCAACCTCTGAAAAACAACCTACATGCAAATAGATATAAATAGATAGTACAAGAATATTGGTAATTGCAAAGAAAGAATTAATTTTTTGCATTAGTAAAATTGTGGGTTTGGGAGGGAGGCAGACCTGGATTTGAATTCAATACCTGCTCCTTTGTTGCATGGCTGTGGGCAATTTACTTAACCTTTATTCACCTTAGTGTTCTTAGCTTATAATAGTAAATAATAGCTAACTCACAGAGAAGATATAGAAATGTAGTAATATATAGGGCACAGTGCCTGGAACAATAAATGTGCAACAAATTATAGTTGTTATTCTAATAAAACCTTCTTATCTGACTAGAAAGAATAAGTAAATAATGTAATTGTATAAGTTGAGGTAGAGAGAAACTAATTTAATTACTTCAATGGATTCTCTCCACTGAAACATCTCTCTAAGTTTTTGATTTTATAAATTGAATTTATGTATGTTGAGTTAAAAATGTAAATAAATTAAAATTGACTCCACAGTACTGATAAATTTAATTTAACAATTGTATTACTATGTGGCACTTTGATCTATAATTTGAAAGAGTAGTAAATTGTAGGCATACATAAATACTTTTCTAATGTATACTCACGAGGAATACCTGGTCCATGAGTAGTTACTATCATGGTTTAACTATTCAAAGGAAATATATACATTTAAAATATTCCTGTATTAAATATTTTGAATCTTTATCATTTGATTAAATGAAGAAAATTCTTTCAGTAAGTTGCCTAAATAATTATTGCATTTATTTGGATTATCAATGCAGCATGGAATGATAGAAAGGGCACTGGAATGAGAATTTAGAGGCTCAAGTTACAGTATGGCACTGATTCTAATAGTATGATACTGGGAAAGTCATTTTCCTCTACAGGTCTCAGGATAACATGACAAGATGATATATAAGGTACCTGATAGAGCCTGCCTTCCACAGAGCCTACTTTACAGCTAAGAAATAAGAAGTAAATCATAGAAGTTGAGTAATAAGACAGTTAGGAGAAGGTAGAAATATATTATTTTAGCATCTGGCGTCTGAATTCTATCATAGATAAAATGCTCCTCTTTCAGAAGATTTCTGGAAAAGCCACTGGTGGATAGAGAGTGAGACTCTGAGACAAGACCTCAAAAGTAAATTTGGTTTTCTAGGTCTGTACTAGAAAGGAGGGGATTTCTTTTCTAGGAAAGGAAATAAAATTAGGGACTGAAGAGGGAAAAGAATTAGAAAATCCAGTGAAACATTGTGAGATGATCATGAGACATGAACATATTCCTCCCCCACCCGTTAACAGAAATCTTTATGGTTTTGGATTTCCAAAGTAAGTGTGGTTGTGAATTTTATCAGGTCTTATCTAGCTTTCAAGGGGCAGGCAAGACCTAGACTACATTTGGATCACATTTTTCGGGCTTATACAAGATCATGTGAACTAAGGCTTTGGACACCACTGCACCTTGAACTAAATCACCACTCTTAAGCTGAGCGAGAAATAACAAAGTGTTGGACACATGGCAGGATTTCTTTCTTTTTTACAGCTGAATGATAGTCCCCTGTGTGTATATATACACACAGGGGACTATCATTCAGCTCTATCAGGACTATCATATCATATATATATGATATATATATCATATCATATTTTATTTATCCATTCATCCATTGACAGACACCTAGGTTGTTTCCATATCTTGGCTATTGTGAGAAATGCTGTAGTGAACGGGGGGTGAAGATATCAATTCAAGATACTGATTTCATTTCTTTTGGATATATACCCTGGAGTGAGATTACTAGATCATATCATAGTTCTAGTTTTAATTTTTTGAGGGACTTCCATACTGTTTTCCATAATGGCTGTACCAATTTATATTCCCATCAATAGTATATAAGGATTCCCTTTTCTCCACATCCTATCAAACATCTGTTATCCCTTGTCTTTTGACAATAGACATGTTAACAGGTGTGAAGTGATATCTCATTGTGGTTTTGATTTGCATTTCCCTGATGATTAGTGATGTTGAGCACCTTTTCATGTATCTGTTGGCCATTTGTATATATTCTTTGGAAAAATGTCTATTCAGCCCCTTTGCTCATTTTTTAAATCAGGTTATTTGTGTTGTTTTTTTTTTTTTCTTTTTTTCGCTGCTGAGTTATAATAGTTCCTTATATATTTTGGATATTAACACCTTATTAGATATATGGTTTTCCCATATTTTCTCCCATTCTGTAGGTTGCCTTTTTATTTTCTTGATTGTTTCTTTCACTCTGCAGAAGCTTTTTCTTTTGTTGTAATCCTAATTTTCTATTTTTGCTTTTGTTGTCTGTGCTTTTGGTATTATAGCCAAAAGATCATTGCCAAGATTGATATAAAGGAGCTTTCTCCCTATGTTTTCTTCTAGGAGTTTTATGGTTTCAGGCCTTACATTTAAGTCTTTAACCCATTTTGAATTAATTTTTGTGAGTGATGTAAGATAGGGGTCCAGTTTCATTCTTTTGTATTTGGATATCTGACTTTGTCATCACCATTTATTGAAGAGGCTATCCTTTCCCCATTTGGTGTTCTTGGTGCCCTTGTTAAAGATCAATTGACCATGTACATGTGGGTTTATTTCTGGGTTTTCTATTCTGTTCCATTGGTCTATGGGCTTGTTTTTATGCCAGCACTATACTGTTTTAATTACTATAGTTTTGTAATATAGTTTGAAATCAGGTAATGTGATGTCTCCAACTTGGTTCTTCTTTCTCAAGATTGGTTTGGCTATTTGGGTGTTTTTGTGATTCCATACCATACCAATGGGTCAAAAAGGAAATCAAAAAGGGTATTAAAAATATCTCAAAACAAACAAAAAAGGAAACACAATATATCAAAACTTATAGCATGCAGCAAAAGCAATTCTGAGGGGGAAATATAGTGATAAATGTGTATGTTAAGAAAAAAGAGAGATCTCAAAAAAAATCTAACTTTACCCTTCAAGGAACTAGAAAAAGAAGAATGAACTAAGCCCAAAGTTAGAAGAAGGAAGAAAATAACAAAGATGAGAGCAAAAATAAATGAAATAAAGACTAGAAAAACAGTAGAAAAAAATCAATGAAACTAAGAACTGTTTTTTGAAAAGATAAACAAAATTGACAAACTCTCAGCTAGACTAAGAAAAAAAGGGAAGACTCAAACAAAAAAAAAGCAGAAATGAAAGAGATGTTACAACTGATACCACAAAATACAAAGGATCATGAAAAACTACTATGAACAATTATATACAAATAAATTAGATAACTTAGAAGAAATTAATACATTCCTAGAAGCATACAACCTGCCAAGACTGAATCATGAAGAAATAGAAAATCTGAATATACCAACAAGTAAGGAGATTAAATCAGTAATCAAAAATCTCCCAATACAGATAAGCTGAGGACAAGAAGACTTCACTGGTGAATTCTACTAAACATTAAAAAAAGAATTAATACCAATCCTTCTCAAATTCTTCCAAAAAAAAAGAAAAGAAAAGGAGGAAACACTTCCAAACTCATTTTATGAGGCCAGTATTACTTTGATATCGAGGCCAGTATTACTCTGATATCAAAGCCAGATAATGTGACAAGACAAGAAAATTACAAGTCAATACCCCTGATAAACATAAATGCAAAAGTCCTCAACAAAATACTAGTAAACCAAATTTAACAGCACATTAAAAGGGTCATAAACTATGATCAAGTGGGATTTATACCTGGGATGCAAGGATGGTTCAACATACCAAATCAATAAATGTGATACACCACATTAACAGAATGAAGGATAAAAATCATATGATCATCTTGATAGATGCAGAAAAAACATTTGAAAAAATTTAATATTCTTTTATAATAAGAAATCTCAACAAATTAGATAGAGAAGAAATGTATCTCAACATAATAAAGACCATATGTGACAAACCCACTGCTAGCATCATACTCAATGGTGAAAAGCTGGAAGCTTTTCCTCTAAGATCAGGAACAAGACAAGGATTCCTGCTGATGCCACGTGTTCTCAACACAGTACTGAAAGTCCTAGTCAGAGTAATTAAGCAAGACAAAGAAATAAAAGTGGGGGCCAGCCCTGTGGCCTAGTGGTTACGTGCACGTGCTCCACTGCTGGTGGCCCGGGTTCAGATCCTGGGCGCGCAACGACACACCACTTGTCAGGCCATGCTGTGGCAGTGTCCCATATAAGGCGGAGGAAGATGGGCACAGATGTTAGCTCCGGGCCAGTCTTCCTCAGCAAAAAGAGGAGGATTGGCACGGATGTTAGCTCAGGGTTGATCTTCCTCACAAAAAAAAGAAAGAAAGAAAGAAAAGTCATCCAAATTAGAAAGGAAGAAGTAAAATTGTCTCTTTTTGCAGTTGACATGATCTTATATATAGAAAATTCTAAAGACTCCACCAAAAACTGTTCCATCTTATAAACAAATTCAGTAAAGTGGCAAGATACAAGGTTAACATACAAAAATCAGTTTCATTTATATACACTAACAGGAAACTATCTGAAAGATAAATTAAGAACATAATCCCATTTACAATAACATGAAAGACAATAAAATACTTAGGAATCAATTTAACCAAGGAGGTAAAAGACCTGTGCACTGAAAATTGTAAGACATTGATGAAAGAAATGAAGACACAAATAAATGGAAAGGTACTCCATGTTCATGAATTGGAAGAATTAATATTGTTAAAATGCCCATACTACCTGAGGCAATATACAGATTCAAAGTAATCTCTATCAAAATTGCAATGGCATTTTTCACAGAAATAGAAAAACAATTCTAAAATTCATTTGTAACATATGCTTTCTTAACAGGTTGAAGACTTTCTCAAAGGTGGTCCATAGCAGATTTGTTTGGTGGGTTAAATCCCCATCATGCTCCATCCATATTGTGTTGCTTTAATATAGCTGAGCATTGAAATCCCATGAGAGACTACATGCAACAAGGGATGTTTACAAAAATGCCACCAAAATGATGTAGGAGTGGAATGCTTAGGGGTAAAACTGTAGGATAAATATAGAAGATTTATAGGGCCCAGCATTAGAAATCAGATGTGCTCCCAGAGAAATCAGTGTTTGAGTTTCTGTCACCAGTGCATGACATCTGATTAGGTAGTACGAAGACTCACTGTCAAATGTTTGGCAATACATGAGCAGGAAGAAGAAAAGACCAGTTTATTTGTGTTAATTCTGGAGAGACTTCTAAGTTTTCTATATATTTACTGGAGCTATGACTTGTTAAGGGAGATTATAAGGAACCATCGTAAAAAAAAGAGAAAGAACGCATTGTATTTTTATTGTATTTTTAGTGAACAAGCTGATTTTAATGAGGTTGAGAAACTAGTCAGGACGTTGCTAGTGAAAGATGGGGAGAACCCGAATATTAACAGTGTTGTGAGGATAGAAATTAAGGAAATGATCTTAAAAGTATTCAGGAAGTGGAATTGAGAGTGTGTTCTGATGAATGAAATATAGATGGAGAACAAGAAGGATTTAAGAATGATCTCTAAATTTCTGATTTAGCTTAGGAGATACATGGTGCCATCACTAAAATGGGGAACACGGTGAATATGAGTAAAGAGGAATTGAAGGTGAATAAAGAGTTGAATAAAGAATAAAGAATTGGCGGTGAATGAAATGGGATAAAAATAACAATTAATTCAGATTTCAACATACGAGTTTCCAGGTAGTTATGTTCAGTGAGCAGTTGGAAATATAGATTCAGGCTTGATAAGAAAAATCTTCACTGTATATGTGTATTTGAGAGTTTTCAATATGTAAGTGGTAGTTGAGGACTTATATGGAGTTTTACTTATAGAGTGAAAAGAGAGGAGAGGAAAGGAAGGAAGAGAAGAAACGGGAATGGAAAAGATGGGAATGGAAACAGTGAAAGATTGAAAAAGAGAACTAATAAAGAGGATAAGAAACGGCTTTGGGGCCGGCCCCGTGGCTTAGCAGTTAAGTGCGTGCACTCCGCTGCTGGCAGCCCGGGTTCGGATCCCGGGCGCGCAGCGACGCACCGCTTCTCCGGCTATGCTGAGGCCGCGTCCCACATACAGCAACTAGAAGGACGTGCAACTAGGACTGGGGCTTTGGGGGAAAAATAAAAAAAAAAAAAAAAGAAACGGCTTTGGAGATAGAACTAGGGTTTAGTGTAACTAAAACAAAGGAGCTAAAATAAAGAAAAAGAGTCATAGGAGACATGCGGGACAGAAAGTTTGAATAGACAACTGGTTATCTTATCACTGGTGACCTTGGTGATATCAGTTGAGTAGTGCAACTGGAAACCTTCTGCCTGAGAATCACATGGGAAAGATAAAGGATTCAAATAACCATGTTTAAAAATCTAAAGCTTTAAATTCAATCAGAACGTCAGAGTAATTTGAAGACAATATGCATAATATGGGCATTATAGAGCTTAAATGATTTTGTAAAAGAAATGTATGTTTACAAGGAGATTAGTAGATGTTTGAAAACAATATAATTTTTATAGATTTTAATTTAATCGTATAAATTTTTGACAGTTTGTGTTTTCACAGTACTGTGGCATTTACATTTTTAAGCTTTGCAGAATTGCTAGCTGAATTGAAATAGATAGCTTAGGTTCTCTGATTTCCATTTAAATGCTCAACAAACTGTCACAAGGAAGTAGTTTTGCATGGTTTATAACAACTTTAAGAGATTTGCAGCTGTGCTATGAATACATCCAATTATGTATGACTTTTGAAATTACTTTTTGCTATTACCTGGATAAGTTAGTGTAGAAGGAAGTGGTTTGCCTAGATATAGGATGCTAATATAGATTTAAATATTTGATATATTCAAATATCCCTTTGCCCAAAAAAGGAAAGATTGCAGCAACTATTTCTTACAGATAAAACTTAATCAAAAAGGAGTTAAGTTTTCAGGCTTGATTTTTTTTTTTTAATTTCAGAGCCAGATATTTTTATTAAGTGGCAGAGGGTCAATTAGAGCTCTCTGTATTATGATCTCTTGAATTTTAGATGATTTCATGTTTAATTTTGGTAAGAAACTGATTGCAGCAGGAGGGCAGAATCTAGAATCATAGAATATTAGAACAGGAAGATATATTGGCTATCACCGTATTAGCCCCAAACTCCTGTTTTTCACGTGAAGAGATTATAGCTTGAAAAAGTTAAAGAGAAGCCAAAGGCCTGGGAAAGCAGGTCTAAATGGAGCACTGCAGTAGAAGACCTGACTGAAATAGATGTTGGCTTCCCATCACTGGATAACTACATGATAGGTGTGATGAGCCATAAGGGGAGATGGGATATAAAATGAAAGCAAAGACAAAGCTCAAATACCATGAAAAAATTGCAAACCTGTAACAGAAGCAACTCCATTAACCATAGGGTAACATGTTAGGAACTAGTGTGATGAATGCCAATTCTTATTCTAGAACCATTAGATTTTATAATATTTTAAATATTTCAGGCTGTAAAATTAAGAAAAAACGTATTTAGTCTTATCTCTTACCGAAAATAGACGTCAGAGCTCATGGAGTTCTTTCTCCTACATAAAATTACATAGTAGTCACTAAAATACTTGTTGCCAAATTAAAAGAGAGAGAGAGAAATAATTATGCAAGAATAAGTTAATATAGTTATAAAGACATTTATGTTATATCACTTACAGTATCAATTTAAAGTTTAAGAGAATTGAAAGCAGACTAAATTTAAAGAACAAGAGAAAATGGGTTAAATATATTGAAATTTACCTTTATAGTGACTCACTACACAGTCATTAAAAATCATGGATTCAAAGAATATGTAATGACTTTGGGCAAAGATAATTTTATAATAAGCAGAAAACATGATTAAATTATAATATAATATAATGTAATATGATATATAATACAATATAATAAACATAAATGTGAGTGTATAATGATACAGGAAAAGAAAAATTAAAAGAAAAGGTAAAAATAACTTGCTATGATTCCATTTCTTAATATTGATGCTTTTTTCCCCTATATTTTCCAACTTTTATACTTCCCTCAAGCAATGACTGTTTATTGTTTTTTTATGTTTTGCATTTGTATTAGTCAGGCTCTAGTCAGGAGACAGTAACCACACAAGTAATTCCCACAGGGTGACTTTAATATAAAGAATCAAAGGTCAAAGAAGGTTAAATACTGAAAGGGTAAAAGTGAACTCTAAGTGTAATGGGTTAGTGTCTGGTTGCAGGCCCAGTTGGGTGAGCAGTGTGGGATAGGTTGCAGAGAGACCGAAGAAAAGACCTGGAGACAGCGAATGAGACACACAGGTTTATTGAGAGTTACTTACAGGGAATGTCCAGTGGTGGCGGGCTGGATGGAAGTGTGCACCTACAACCGTGAGTGCGGAGGGGGTTGCTTATATAGGCGAGGGACACAAAGACTATATGCTTGCCAAGAGGGGCTGTCCCTGGTATGACCAGCATTCCCAGGAACAGTAGCTCACGTGGAGGGGCTCTGTGTCCCTTCAAGATGCGATGTTCTTTGAGTGAGATAAGGTAAGAGCTGGGTTGGCCAGGTCCTGGATTGTTACAAATCCCAGCAGCTGGGCATGCTGCCCAAAAGGGAGCCAGAAGTACACGTGTTTGCAATGGGCTTGTGGCCTCTTGCTAAGAAAGCAAGGCCCAGGCCCTACAGTTAGCAGCTACAGAAGGCTGCTGCCACTCCTAGGACTGAGGGAAATTTGAACTGTGAATAAACTTGGAATTTAGGGAGCCCCTCTCCTGTTTTTCCTCCTTTCCCAAAGCTGAGATTCATTCCTCTGAGGACATAGTTCAGTTTCTGCAGATACAGGTTTCCCCATCCCCATCCCACCCTACAGTGAAGAAGAGACTCGCTGGAGGCTGCTCACCAGAAACATGAGAGCTGCCTACAAATGTGGCCAATAAGAAAATTTTGGAGGCTGCCAGGAACCACAAGAGCATCCCATTGCCACAGGAATGCTGCCACAGGGAATGTACAGGGAACCGTACTTCCAGTCATTCCTTGCTGGGGCGGGGGAGAGGGGGCAGGAAAAATGAAAGTCATTTCTTCCTCCTCTAGTCTTGTTCTAAGTGGTTTAGTATGCACGTAATAAATGTGGAAAATATGAAAATGGGACACATAGACATTTCCTTTTAATTCTATTCTTTTCTTATAATGTCTTTTCAATAATTTTTTAATTAACATATATAACCTAGAGTTATACAATTCTAATGTTATCTGAGTTAATTTCTGGCAGAGACATCAAATCGGTACATTTTCATACATTGACATGACTGTTCTCGGTCCAATGATTAAGAAGTGGATGCCTCCTAACTTTATTAAGACTTGATTAGTGTGTTTCAAAAATGCAAATCTGCCATATCATTCATTGCTTGAACGTCTTCAATGGTTTCCCCTAGTTGTTAGGATAAAGACACAAATCCATAGCGCAACTGCAAACTATTAGAATCTCAACCAGATTACCTCATAATGTTTCAGTCTCATTGGCTTTCATTTATTTATTTAAAAAGACCCTATTTTCTTCCAATTCAGGACCTTCATACTTGCTTCTCCCTCTGCAGAGGATGTTCTTCACATGTCCTCCTATCCATCCCGTTCCCCTTCCTTCCTCTCTTTACAGTAGTAGATAATTAATTGTGTAATTGCTTGTTTAGTCATGGCTTCCCTGTAAAGTGGACGCCCATTCAAACCTAGAGACTTTGTCTTGTAAATCATAAGTGCTTTTAGTTATTTGTCAAATTGATGGAATAAGTGAATCACCGAGAAGATGAGAAGAGTGATCTGAAGTGTAATATGTAGCGGGCAAACACAGGGAAGTAAAATTTTAACAAAACTTTTGTGAAGCTCTTCTCAACTAGAAGCACTAAACTTATTTTAAATAGGCAAAGTGAAACAAAGTAAGATTTGGGCCGTTTATATGAGGAAATATTGCCATAAAATAGTTGATGCAGGGTTTTGTCATTACAATATCAATGTGATTAATATAACACTATTCAATGTTTACGTTAAATTTATTGATTAATTTTTGAAATTTTAAGAGAAAATTTGTTAATTAATTCCTAAAATTGACAAATCTAGTGAAAAGGTGCATGTACTTTTTGTCCATATTGAAAAATACTGATTCGTGCATAGAGGCTTGATTTATTCTCTTCCTTTGGTTTGTCACACCTTTTTCTACATGTCATCTCTACCTTCCAAAAAAAAAGTATTTTCTCCAAATAATTTACCCTCATAATTTCTCCCTATAAATTATAAATGTATAGTTGATATACATATATTTCTATAAATGTAAATATGTACACACACATTTACACACTTACACTGAATTCTCACATTTAAAGTTTACTAATTATTATTTACCAACATCTTCACTGTGTTACTTAGAAAGTAGCTTTCATTTTCTGGCAGAAGATGTAGGAAGTTTATGAATGATTATTTTTAATTATAAAAGGTATTTAATATGTTGTTATGAATCTAAAATATAATTTCATTAACATATCTTAAAGGTTAAGCTACCCTTTTTAGCTGGTTAAAGTTATGTCAACATTCAGAAAGAACAGGGCGCAGAAGATATCTTTTGATTCCATTTTTGTAACAAGATTGCTTTAGGTGGCCGAGTAAGTGGTCAGCAATGTGTTAACAGAGCACTGAATTAACCGGAAAGATTCCAGCACGCGTAGAACTCAGACACATATAAGACTCCGTCTCATCATTTAACTTTGCTAATTTCAATCCATCCCATTCCATGTTGCATAATAACACTTTTCATAGAAAAATAAACTTGATAATTAAAAGTTCATTTATGCCATAATCATTATTATGTACTGCTTTCTGATATTAATGTTATTTTGGCATTGTAAATATATCCAGAATTATTCATTTTAATTTCATTTACTTTAATCTTACACTTATTTATATAACCCAATCACATGTACTATATATGACACAATATTCTTTTATGTTTGTTAAGTACATAGTCACACACAAAAAAAGTTTCAAAACTAAAGAATATCGTATTGTTTTTGTCCAATTTTTCTCTTACTTTCTGTTTTTACATTTGGTATTATTTTCACCTTGAAAATATATTTAAGGATTACATGTAACACATCTGATTGCTCATGGCTAAATTTTGAAATAGAAATCTAAAATTTTTGTTAATTTTAAACTGCTAAAAAAATATTTCTCCACTTCCTTTCTTAAAACACATTAAAAATAAGCTGTAGTTTTATTTTAGCCTTAAAGTTCTGAATTTTATACATTATCCTTTTACATTTGAATTTTTATATTGACAGACAAAAAGCTAGATATTAAATAAATATATCATATTTTCTGATAGAAGTAAAAACCAATAAAAACAAATAAACAAAAAACAAATTATAGGGAAATCCAAATTGAAATAATCATAACCAGCCCTAATTCTTCACCTTTCAGGTTCATTCTTACTGTATTCTTAGTTTGTATATTGGTTTTTTTTCTGCTTTTGGCTTATGAATGTCTTTTATTGTCAAGAGGGAAAGTGGCTCTTCATTGTACAATTTCCGGGGAAAAAATGTTCTATTTTCTTACAACCTATGTAGTGAGGAATTTCTTCTTTAATCTCTTTCATTTCCACTTATTCTAGCCTAGGGGAAAAACACACTTCGCTTTAATTTTCTGTGTTGAAATATCAGTAGATTTAGGAAAGGATTTTATATTTAGCAGTTTTTACGGGGGAAATGTCATCTTAGATTATTTTAAAATTATGATTAGACATGAATTATAAGACAATTCAATGTCTGAAAAATAAAATATCTATTTTCCATAAAAGAATTAGAGGATGAGACACAATTATCTTTAGGGCTAATGATACCTAAATTTCCTGTTGCCAGTATAATAAAAGGGCTCCAAGAATTTTGAAATATACTGAAATTAAGAGCATTGATAAAGGAATTAAAAATTTAATTTCATGAATATTTATTATTGTTAAGCCTACACAGGGTCAGAGAGAACAAGCTGCTCGGTTTCAAAGGAGCTTAAAATTTAAAGAAAGAGATAGTTTTTTGCTCAATTTTCCTACTCTTTTACTCTTGCTAATTGCTTTATAACGATGATTTGTTTGCCAAATTAGATATTGTAGAGAAAGATTAAATTACAATACTGTTAACTGGGGTGACAGTTTTCCTCTCTCTGTAGTGTTTCAAAATTAGGGGACTGTAGTCCAAATAACAGTCTAGCCTGGCCCCACAGAGAGGTGAGTTATAGAGTTGGATTTTAGGATGGGGAATGGGCAATTTCTCTTGCTATTAGCTCAAGTTTTGTCAAAGTAACTTGCATATCAGGAAGGCAAATGTACTTGTTATTCCTTTTATTGTCTAGTAGGCATTCAATACTAATTGTTGATTTGGATTGAACCGTATGCACTAAACCTTACCGTAGTTTCCACATCATTATGGATCATATTTAGGGGGCCAGCCCGGTGGCGCAAGCAGTTAAGTGCGCGCGTTCCGCTGCGGTGGCCCGGGTTCGCTGGTTCGGATCCCGGGCATGCACCAACGCACTGCTTGGCAAGCCATGCTGTGGCGGCATCCCATATAAAGTGGAGGAAGATGGGCCTGGATGTTAGCCCAGAGCCAGTCTTCCTCAGCAAAAAAAGAGGAGGATTGGCAGATGTTAGCACGGGGCTGATCTCCTCACCAAAAAAAAAAAAAACAAACAAAAAAATTAATTATTCAGTAGAGTAAGAAATCTCCCTCTAAATATGGCAACTGTATGCTGAAAGAAAAAAATACATTAGAAAACATTAAAAAGTTTCTATAGTGGCCATTAGTGTAGGCTTCCAGCACAAAAACAATACCACTGTATTGATTCTTTTTATTTTTTTTTAATAAAAATTTAAATTTTCAAAAAAATTTTCATCTTTTGTCTCTGGAAAAACGAGGTAGGAATAGAGAGAAAAACAAAGCATTAGATGAGATAAAGGGAATGTTTTTCCCAACTAGCCTATGTTAAAATATCTGTTCCATTCTGAGCAAAGAATTGTGAGAGAACAGAAATCTTTTCTCTTCTCCAGGATGCCTTCCTGGTTTGCAGTACTCTGACAAATGCCATTCTCTGCTATTTAATTTTTTACCAAACGTTTCTTGAGCTTAGTTCTGTCAGTCTTTCTATTCAGTTATGCGTTTCTCAAGAGCAATAGTCAGAACTGATGACTCTTTTGCAAATTTCTGTAACGCCTAAGCAAATGTTTTACATATTGTGGCTGCTTAAAAATATTGATAATGTTAGCTGCTGGTTAATAAATAAAGCAAAACTGAAATTATTTTCTTTAGTAAGTGATTTAAAAATGTCCTAAAGAAATCAAAGTACATTATTTTCCTCCTCATAAATATATATATATATTTTTTTTTTGATGAGCAAGATTAGCCCTCAGCTAACATCTGTTCCCAATCCTCCTCTTTTTGCTGAGGAAGACTGGCCCTGGGCTAACATCCATGCACATCTTCCTCTACTTTATATGGGACATGGCCACAGCATGGCTTGATAAGCGGTGCGTATGTCTGCGCCAAGGATCTGAACCCGTGAACCCTGGGCTGCCGAAGAGGAGCGTGAGAACCCAACCGCTACACCACCAGGCAGGCCCCCTTCCTCATATTTTTATATGTTATAGGTCAACAGAGTTGGTTAAGAATAAAGAAATATGGAGCAGAATTATACTGAAATATCTTGTCACAAGATGGCACTGCTGTTTCAAATATGAGACTATACCTAACATTTCTCTTTTTTTGGGTGATCATTTATAATGTTTCAAAAATACTTCATACTACCTTAAGGAATCTGAGATCGCAGATGAACTTTTAAAGGGAAGCATCCACAATTAGTGTTGCCTATTGGCTACAATTTTACAGGGTTTTGTTTTTTCATCAAAGTCTGTGAAGTTCCCTGTCTCAACAATCCACCTTTGATAAATTTAAATATCTTAATCTAATCCAATGCCCTTAGGGAAAATAGTAAGTAGACAGACATATTTTAGGCCATTATACTTTTATTTTTGATTTTCATTTCTTTATTGACTTGTTAAAAAAATAATTGATTCCATTTTACTAAATGTCATTATTAGGACGTGACAATCAACTTGTGTCCATCAGCTTAGTAATTACTATTATTTTTAGGAAAAAGAAAAAATAAAAGATTCCAAACTGGCATTTTGGAAAGAAGGCAGTGCTATAGAACTTACTACCACGGTACATCTTGTATGCACAAAGTCAAAATCAAAACTAAGTAAAATGGTATCACACGCTCTTATATTTTCTGTGAGAAATATTTATTTGCATTTCACTGTACATATAGTCATCGTTTCTATAGCTATAGTTATAATAATAGTGTATCATGTTTTACATGAAAACAGTATTCTCAGAATAAAGTATCTAAGCTGCAGAAGCCAAAAGGTGAAAGGTGATGCTCATTAAGTAGGCTAGAAAGACTAATAAAGATAAAAGTTTGCTAAAGGCAAACATTCACCTTCACAAGTGTAAAGAGAAAAGAAAAAATATGAAAAACATCTTTCCTGCCTGAAGTTACCAAGAGAGTAGAATTAGTTTAAAAACACAATTTTAGAAAGAATAGCACAACAGCTTTTGAGCTTAGCAAATTATATATTCTTAAGGAATAATTAAGTCAGATCTCAAACCCTGAACAAAGCTGCTTGCCATGTATAAACAGCTTGCGTGTCTGTCTTTGGCTTTAACACATGATTTGGTCATGCTAGCACACATCGACAGGGTGCCAGTCTCACAGACATACTTGCTGCAGTTAATCTGCAATGAGCCAGTCCTCTGAATATTCTCTTTGTTAGTTACTTGGAAGTAAGAAGGAGGAAGAGGAAGAAAAGAAGAGAAGAGAAGACTGTATAGCTCTAAACGAAAAAACAAAACCCTCAAGTTATAGATTCCTGCACGCAAATCATCTCCTCAGAGAGCCCCTTCGTTGACTACTCCTCACCCTCTCTCCGGGGCCCTGGCATGGCGGATACAGACTGGGCGCGTCTTTCTCCCTCACAAGACTGTAAAGTCCATGGGAGCAACATTATTGTCTTGTTCACTGCTGCATCTTCAGTGTCTCAACCATTCAGCACGTAATAGGTAGCTCAAGAAATATTTGTTCAATAAATGAATTTTTATACATCATGAATATACAGAGGTGATTGCTTTTTTGTTTCTTCATAATAATGAGCAACCAGTAGTAGATAATTACTAAACATGGATTTGGGGTGCTATTATTAGACAATGCCTGCAATCTGGCTTTACCTAACTGATTAAAACAGCCCAGGGCAGTTTTTCTCTAATAAAGTTATAACACAGAACATATAAGAAATATGTGGAAGTTTGAGGAATCAGGATAATTGGACTGTGGCCACCAAGGATTGGATTTATTCCCCAAGCGGAATTACCTTGGTAAATTCAGCATATTTTAGGCTAACTTCAGCCTTAAACATACAAACATTCAATCTTCTCATTATTGGAGATTATATTATTTTCAGAATAATAATTTTACCAACTCAAACTTCTCAAAATGGGGCATCCTTGCCCCCTGGGGATAGCTGGCTGGGTGCCACAGCTAAAGTATTCTGTGAGCACGGAATACAGACAGGCTGAGGCAGAGAGCGTCAGGCTAGGCCTGAGCTTAAGCAGGCCTTCCAAGCTTTTACTCTACGTGTTTCTGTGGACAGAGGTTGGGGATATAGTTTGAAATAACTTACCTTGAATTCTAAGAATATAACTTAAATATGTTTACACATTTTATAGTTTACTTCATAATATATCCATGCTCTGGGTTGCTGTTCTCTCATGTGGCTTCATATACCACTGACACACGGCCTGTAACACAGCACTCGGCTTGATAAGTGTGGCTTAAGCCATCATTCATCCATTCATGTATTCAGCCACCTATTGTGACGATCTTATCTAAACATCAGATACAGAGTTTATTTACCAGAGCATATCTCTCATCTGATCATACAGTGTTGAACTTTGAGGGAGTAGAATTATTTTCTCTATTTTCAAGTCCTGTATGGGCACTTTACTGATGCTTCTGTATACTAGGCTTATATTTGTCATTGTTAATATTAATATATGTTAATCTTCCAAAAATTTCTTCTGTATATCTACATCTTTCTGTGTGGAAGAAGTGAGGAAGAGAAGGGAAAACACACAGGGAAGTAAAATTATGCTGAAACTTGGAAATTTACTGTTTCTTGAGGTTATTGTTGGTACTTGGGTACTATATTATGTAGTTATAAACATTGAAGATAATGTAACCCAAGAGCTAAGGCGTACAATTAAGCTTAGAAGGAAGTAATTACCTTTTCTCCTACCCACCTCTCCCAGTATACTGATGTAGTCAGGGACCTAGTGTACTTTCATGAGACTAAGATTATCTTACAAGCCCCAAACCAAACCCTAGTAAATCATTTATCATCCCCATCAGAAGAACTAGTAGAATAGAAAAATCTCAATATCTAAACCTCAAATAAGTAAAACAGTCTAAGACAATGCAATATCATTGCATTAGACCAAATTCCAAGATGGTCCCCCAAGATTCTCTCTTCTCGCATAAGGACTTGTAGATATGATGGGATAGTCACTCACATAATTAGGTTATATTATATGGTACAGATGACTAAGACAGCAAAATTGTCCTCGGTAGACCTGATTTATCAGATGAGCCCTTACAAGGGACTGAGCTCTTCCTGAAGAAAGATTTCTATCTTAGAGAGGAATTTGATATGAAGGAAATTCTCTGTTGCTGGCTTTCAAGGTGGAAGGAGCCATGTGCAAGGAACGTGGGTGGCCTCTAGGAGCTTAGAGCAGTCCCTTGCTGATCCAGCAAGGAAATAGGGGCTTCAGTCCTATTACTGCAAGAAACTGAATCCTGTCACAGCCACATAAGCTCGGAAGAGAACCCTAAGCTCCAGATGAGTGTGCAGCTCAAATGAAACCTTAATTTTAGCTTTGATTTGAGACAGTGAGCAGAGAGCCCAACCTCGCTGTGTTGGCCTTCTCCCTTACAAAACTGTGAGATAATAAATGAGCATTGTTTTAAGCCACTAAGTTTGTGGTAATTTGTTGTGCTGCAACAGAAAACTAATACAATCATGAAGACCAGTCTGAATAACTAGCTAACCTCTACCTCCTCCCAGGCAAGTACCAGCATCTCACCACATGCAGCCATTTCTATTGGGCTTTTCTCACTTAACCAAAATGCTTTCTCATCTTAAAATAATAATAGAAATTACTATTTATTGATTGTTTTCAATACCCAGTACTGAGATATACATGGGTTACGTCATTCAGTTGTCTCACTGACCCCACGTCAATGATACTATTTACTATTCTCATTTTACTAAAGAGAAAACTGGCAGAATTAGATCCAGCACTCATCCTGATACAGTGATTTGTCCAATAACACACAGGGAGCTGGGATAAGAATCCAGATATTCTGATTCCAGACTCCATGTACTTTATTTTTTGAAAATGAATAACATAAATTTTTCTAATTATATATGTACTGAGTGCCAATTGTAAAAAAAAAGAAACAATAAAGTTTAAAAGACGATAAAAATTAGTGAAATCCCGTCATCAAACCACCACCACTGTTAACAATTTAGTCATCATTCTTTGGCAAGACTTTCTCAACAGATACACAAAAGTATACCTTTGTTTAAGTGGGGTCATATATAAATATTGTTTTGTAAAAAAAAAGTATTTTCTTTCGAATTTTTTCTTTTCTCTATTTCCCCCTTTTTCTCTTCCATTAATTCTTTCCTTTTACCTTATCTCCTTGTCCCCACCTCAAGTAACAAATAGCCTTGCATACCTGTCTGCATGGTTATATATATATATACTGTACACATGTATACGTATACACATACACATACACAGAATTTCCTGAACATATAAAATTTCCTGTAATTTTTGAGAGAGTTTTGTAAAAATGAGGTCATTTTATACAAAGTTGTCTGTTTCTTTTCTTTATCACTTCAACATATGGCCACACAGAGCCTTGTGGAATATATTTAGGACTTTGGTCTTTATTATGAGAACAATGAAGAGTATTAAGCGGAGAAAGTGGCAAGATTAGATTTGTATTTGAAAAATTACCTTGGCTGCAGAATAGAAGAGGGCTGGATTTGATGCAGAGAGACGAGTTAGTCATCTATTTTAGTGGTTCATGCAAGAGATGACAGTGATTCGGATTAGAATAGCAGTAGCTGGTGATGGTGCAAGGTCAATAGCTTCAAGGATG
This sequence comes from Ceratotherium simum simum, assembly GCF_057802395.1. Taxonomy (NCBI): domain Eukaryota; kingdom Metazoa; phylum Chordata; class Mammalia; order Perissodactyla; family Rhinocerotidae; genus Ceratotherium; species Ceratotherium simum. The sequence goes on along the minus strand of NC_141901.1, from coordinate 62,384,922 downwards.
GGTATGTAGGTAATAAAATCTGCAGGCTTTGGTGAAAGACTTGATAAAGAAAAGCGAGTTGTCAAAGATTATTTCCTAAGTTGTCAAAGATGTTTGCTAAGTTTCTAGCTTGTGCAACAAGATGGACGTTGGTGCCATTTGGTGAGTTCGTGCCATTTTATTCTGGTTTGGCCTCATCTTGAGACAAGGACGAGTTTGGAGGGGAAGGTCATAAGTTCAGTTTGATTGTTAGGTGACAGCAGTAGTAGCACATGATGAGAGTAGGGCAAATTCACAGGCGGCATGGCCAGGCCCTTTATCTATTGTCACTCAAGGGCATTTGAAGAATTTTTCAGTTGTCTTTAAGGGCTCATTATTATGGGCTTCCATTGAATTTTACCTTCTCTCTGCTTGAGGAAGGAAATGGATTTCTGTCATCTCTGTACTGGTTTCTACCTCCCCTCAGATCTATTTGGATGATTTTCAATCTCAACTAAAATGCCCTTCTACCCAGATTGGAATAATGTTTTTAAAAAAAACATTGCAGAAAGCTTCACTTAAAATTTTATTTATTTTTTTCTGATTACAAAAGCGATACCTGTTTAATTAAGAACATGTGTACAGTGTAGAAAAAGGTACACAAATAAATAGAAATCAGTATAGTTCTACTATCCAGTCACAGAGTCTGAATGGTGCTCCCCGAATTGTATAATTTGGTATCCTAGATTGATATCTACCGTTAGCATTTGAGGTTTTTCTTCCAGTTTTTTTAAAAAGCAAAACAAAACTCTGAAGAAAAATAAAAACATACTACATATGCATTTATACATCTCTTTTTCCTAGTGAATACAGTTTTATTTCCCCAGTTTCATTTAAATTTAGCTACAACAAAGAAGTTTGAGAAGAAAAATCCATAAACTCAAAATGTACCAAAGTACAAGGGACAAGAATCCCATTTTTACAAATAAATTGTTTTCACTTCCTATACCTATAAAAGTGTGAGTCAAAAAGTGAAATTGCAATAAAATGCAATAAAAATGTATCATAGAAATTGTCAAATGGTGAAATGGTCAAATGGTGAAAGAGAAGAGAAAAGTGGATAGAATTTGGAGCTAGCTATTAAGAGATTTTCACTTTAAAATTCCTTCTATCACTCACAATTCAGAAAGTAAATGTATTCAGGGTTAGCAAGTATGGCCCCTACCTCTATTGACTACTCTTATTTCTTCCTATTTTTCCCCAAAATTGGGCTATGGGGACTAGATATAGCTAATATTTAATGAAAACTTATGCCAGATATTGTGATGTACTTTTTCTTATAATTTTTTGTAATGAAAAGTTTCCAACATGCACAAAAGAAGAACAAATAGTATAATGAACCCCTTTTGCCCATATCCCAGCTTTAACAATTATTATTATTTTGCCACTCTTCATTTATATATTGCTACCTCTTCACTTTTTTGTGCTGCAGTACTTTAAAGCAAATCCCAGACATAATGTCATTTCCACTGTAAGAACTGCCTGATTTTGTTAAAAGTTACAAATACGGTATATTATTTCATTACTTGAGACAAACTTCTAGTGAAGACAGTGCGACATAATAGTCATAAATATATATGAAATGTATCAAAATATTTCTAGAAAACATAATATATTATAGTCTATTTGATCGCATAGAAATTTATTAGTGCCTATTACTGGGCTGGGAGAATATCTGGCTTCCAAAACAACTTTTGAACTGGTTTTGAAGCCTTGGGTAAGCCACTTAACCTTCATAGCATTATGCTAATTAGGATTCTCTGTGTTGCGATGACATACAGTAAATTTAGATTTGTCAAAGAAAAAGAAGAAGTAATTTGAAGGATGTAGGGGTATCTAATGGAATAAACAAGTATTGGACAGAGATTCAGGGACTTAGGGGTCAGAAACTTGAGTCCTGACGCGGCTCTCATCTCTCTTTCTCTTTGTCAGCTTTAGTCTTCTCTCTTGTTGCTAAGAAGTTTTTTACTAAATGATAGAAAACACAGCTGCTAAGAATTTTATAACTTAGAGTTTACCAAAATCTAACAATCTTTGTAAAGATACCAACTTCTAGAACCATCAACTGTGGCCAAGGGTAAAATGAAGTAATTTAAGAATACGGAAGTAGAATATGGATGGAATGAGTGAAATGAAGTTTCCAGGAAAGCTGGGAAAGAGGAAGCTGTGCGAACAATCACGTACACATCCTCTGTGGAGATTAAATGACACATCTGTAAAAGGAAGGCTTTGAATTACGTAATTGCTAAGGCATTTTCTAATTCCTAATATATTCCTATTCCAAAGTCCCTAAATATGCCTAGGAAGTTTGTTACTTTGAAAGGGCAGGTGAAACTATAAATAAGTAATAAAGCGTCTTGTAATATGAGTTTATCCAAAGTTCAAGCCTACAATGTGTCATTTTTAAGCATATATTTTAAGGTGACAGGCCATTAATATGAAACTTTAATAAGAGAAGAACCAAAGTCAGACAATTTCATTTTACATCAAATACATCTTCACTGTGTTGTCATACTGACATTCCCCAACTATAGAAATTATGGCAAAGTAAATTAAACCAAAGAACAAGAGAATTTTTATATAAAGACCAAGAGTTTTCTTCTCATTGGTAGTGTTTCATATTTTGACGGTCCAGGTTTATCGCTTTTAAACTTATCTACTAAACCTTCTCTACGAAGTTAATGTTCTCAACATAGCCTAAAAATTTATGGAGTCTTCACTTTGAAATTCCAATATAAATATTTTTGAGGTGTAGACATTTTATTTTATTTAGTTATTATTTAATGAGTGTTCAGTGAATATGCTAGGTTCTGATAAACAAAATATACTTCAATGTAGACATTATTCCTCTTTATTTCTTTAATTTTATTCTTTATTTTTTATATAATTACTTTCGTTAAAAAAATTTTTTTTATTTCTTTAATATTTAGTATGGAAATTTCAAAAATACACAAAAATAGAGAAAATAATATAGTGAACCCTTATATACTATCACCCAGCTTCAGTGATGATCAACACAAACTTGTTCAATCCATCAGTATGGCAGATACTCCAGTGGCATTTTCAATGTAGAACTCCCACTTCATCTGTTAAAGCGGTCTCAGGAAAACCTAGTTACAAAAGAAAATTTAAATGAAGCCCAGAGTCTCCTAACATAATATAAAATCATCTAAGTTTTAATAAAAAATCAGTCAGGGGCTGGCCCAGTGACGTAGCCGTTAAGTTCACGTGCTCCACTTTGGCGGCCCCAAGGTTGCAGGTTTAGATCCTGGGCGTGGACTGATGCACTGCTTGTCAAGCCATGCTGTCGCAGTGTCCCATATAAAGTAGAGAAAGATGGGCATGGATGTTAGCCCAAGGCCGATCTTCCTCAGCAAAAAGAGGAGGATTGGCAACAGATATTAGCTCAGGGATAATCTTCCTCAAAAACAGACCAAAAAAAAAAAAAAAATCAGCATACCAAGAATGAGAAAGATCTAAACTTAATTAAGAAAAAGATGTCATTAGATATCAACTATGAAATGGTAGAAATGTTAGAATTATCTGACAAAATTTTGAAGCAGCCATGATAAAAAGCCTTAAACAAGCAAATAAAACACACTTAAAAAAAGAGAACGCCCCTGCTAAGAGAGGCAAAAATTGATAGAATTGCAAGGAGAAATAAATAAATCCACTATCATAGTTGAAATCATCAATACCCCTCTATCAGAAATGGACAGATCCAGTAGGCAGAAAATCAGTAAGCACACAGTTAAACTCAACAACACCATCAACCAACTGGATATAATTGACATCTATAAACTATTTCATCAAACGACAGCAGAATGCACATTTTTCTCAAGCTGACACGGAACATTCAACAAGATAGACCACATTCTGGGTTATAAGACACGCCTTAAAAAATTTAAAGAATAGAAAACTACAAATAAATATCTGTCATGAATATAGATTTGAAAATCCTAAACAAAATATTAGCAAATTAAATCCAATAATGTATGTAAAGAATTATACACCATGACCACATGAGATTTATCTTTGTCATACAAAGCTGATTCAACAATAAAAAAATAATTAATTTAATCCATCACATCAACAGACTAAAAAAAATTCATATTGTCATATCAGTAGACGCAGAAAAAGTATTTGACAAAATTGGACATTAATTTATGACTAAAACTCACAGTAGATTAGGAATAGAAGAGAATGTCTTCAGGTTGATAAAGAATATCTAGAAAAAACCTACAGCCAATATCATACTTAATGGTGAGAAATTAGAAGCGTTTCCACTAACATCAGAAACAAGGCAAGACGGTCCCTTCTCATCAGTCCTTTTCAACATTGTTCTGAAAGTCCTACTTAATGCAATGAGACAATAAAAGGAAATAAAAAGTATACAGATTGGAAAGGAAGAAATAAAAACCATCTTTGTTTGTAGATAATATGACTGTGTATGTAGAAAAACTGATAGAATTAACAAAAAACTCCAGGAACTAAAATAAGTGATTATAACGAGGTTGCAGGATATAAGGTTAACATACAAAAACAAATCACTTTTCTGTATAGCAACAATGAACAATTGAAATCTGAAATTGAAAACACAGTATGATTACACTAGCACCCCCTCAAAATGTAATACTTAGGTATAAATCCCACAAAATGTGTACCAGATCTGTAAGAGGAAAACTATAAAACTGATGAATAAAATCAAAGAGCTAAATAAATGGAGATGTTCCATATTCCTGGATAGGAAGACTCAATATTGCCAAGATGTTAGTTCTTCCTAACTTGTTCTATAGATTCAATGCAATCTCAAACAAAATTCCAGCAAGTTATTTTGTGAGTGTTGACAAACTGATTCTAAAATTTATATGAATCTTATATGAAGAAGCAAGAGACCCAAAATAGCCAATACGATGTTGAAGGAGAAGAATATCATTGGAGGTCTGACATTACCTGAGTTCAAGACTTACTATAAAGCTGCAGTATTCAAGAGAGTGTGGTAATGGGAAAAGAATATCCAGATAGATCAATGGAGCAGAATAGAGAGCCAAGGAATAGACCTGTATAAATGTGCTCAACTGATCTTTGACAAAAGAGCAAAGGCAATTTAATGGAGCAAAAATAGTCTGTTCAACAAATGGTGCTGGAACAACTGGACATTCACGTGCAAAAAAGTGAATATAGACACAGATCTTACACCTTTCTTAAAAATTAATTCAAAAAGTGTCATAGAACTAAGTGTAAAACACAAAACTATAAAACTCCTAGAAGATAACATAGGAGAAAACCTGAATGACCTTGGATATGGCAATGTCTTTTAAGAGACAACACCAAAGAAATGGTCCATGAAAGAAATAATTGATAATCTGGACCTCATTAAAATTAAAAAGTTTTGCTCTGCAAAAGATAATGTCAAGAGAAAGAGAAGACAAGCCACAGACTGAGAGAAAATATTTGCAAAACATATCTGATAAAGAACTATTATTCAAAATATACAAAGAATATTTAAAACTCAACAATAAGAAAATGAAAAACCCAATTAAAAAAATGGGCCAAAGACTTTAACAAATACCTCACCAAAGAAGATATACAGATGGTAAGTAAGCATATGAAAAGATGCTCCATATCATAAGTCATCAGCGAAATGCAAATTAAAACAACAATGTGATATCACTATATACTTATTAGAATGGCCAAAATTCAGAACGCTAATGACACCAGATGCTCATGAGGATGTGGAGCAACAGGAACTCTCATTCATCATTGCTGGGAACGCAAGATGGTACAGCCACTTTGGAAGACAGTTTGACAATTTCTTTCAGAACTAAACATACTCTTACCATGTGAGTATTTACCCAAAGGAGTTGAAAAGTTATGTCCCTACTAAAAAACTGTACATGGATGTTTATAGCAGCTTTATACATAATTGCCAAAACTTGGATGCAACCAAGATGCCCTTCAGTAGGCAATGAATAAATAAACAGTGGTACATGCAGACAATGGAATATTATGCAGCACTAAAAATAAATGAGCTATCAAGCCATGAGAAGACATGGAGGAATCTTAAATGTATATTAATAAGTGAAAGAAGAAAATCTGGAAAGACTACATACTGTATGATTCCAATTATATGACATTCTTGAAAAGACAAAACTATGGAGACAGTAAAGAGTTCAGTGGTTGCCAGGGGTGGGAGTGGGGAGAGATGAATAGGCAGAGCACAGAAGAGTTTTAGGGCAGTAAAAATACTCCGTATGTATTATAATGATGAATATATGTCATTATATATTTATCTAAACCCACTGAATGTACAGAACGCTTAGGTAAACTATGGACTTTTGGTGATTATAAGTGTCAATGTAGGTTCATCCTTTGTAAAAAACGTACCATTTTTGTGAGTGATTTTGATAATGGAGGAGGCTATGCATGTGTAGGAACAGGGGTATATAGGAAATCTCTGTACTTTTCCCTCAGTTTTACTGTATACCTAAAACTGCTGTAAGAAAATAAAATAATAAAAAAGAATCAATTATTGCCAGAGTCTGGCAGGGGCAGGTACAAATAGCTGAAACACAGAGAAATTTTAGGGCAGTAAAAATAGTCTGTATGATACTATAATGATGGATGCATATCATTATATGTTTGTCCACACTCATAGAATGCACAACACCAAGAGTGAACTCTAATGCAAAATCTAGACTTTGAATGATTATGATTTGTCCATATAGGTTCATTGCTTGTATCAAATGTACACTCTGGTGGGGAGTTCTGATGATAGGGATGCTATACATGTGTGGGATCAGTGGGTATATGGGAAATGTCTATATCTTCCTCCTTTGCTGCAAAACCAAAACTTTTCTAAAAAATGCTCATAAAACAACAATAACAGAAAAAAGAACACCTCAGCAAGAAGTAGAAGTTATGTAAGAAAGCTAACAGGAAATTTTTGAAATGAAAAATACAATACTGACATAAATACTTAAGTGAATGAGCTCAAAAAACAGAATTGAAAGGATAGAAAAATAAAAGGAACAGGAAATTAGAACAATAGAGATTACCCAATGTTAATAATAAAGAGAAAACGGACTGATTTAAAAAAAAATGAAGAGACTCAGGGGCCTATAGGGCAAAAGATCTAAAATTTGTGTCATTGTAGTTTTGGAAGAAGAGGAGAAAGAAAGAGAGGCTGAAAATGTACTCAAATAAATATTTGCTGAAAATTTTCCAAATCTCATGAGACATGAACCTACAGATTCAAGAAGGTGAGTGAATCCCAAACAAGATAAACCCAAAGAAACTCATGCCAAGTCACATCATAATTAAACTTTTGAAAACTGAAGAAAAAAAGAAAGAACATCTTGAATGTAGCCAGAGAAAAATGACACTTTACCAATAGAAGAAAAAATAATTATAATGACAGTGTATTTCTTTTCAGAAACCAAGGAGCTCAAAGGAAGTGATACAACATTTTTCAAGTGCTGAAGGAAAAGAATTGACTATCCAGAGTCCTATACCATCAAAAGTATCCTCCACAATTGAAGGAGAAGAAATTCTCAGATGAAAGAAAACTAAGAACATTTGTCACCAGAAGAGGTACCTTAAAAGAATAGCTAAAGGAAGCTCTCTAAACAGAAAGAAAATGATAAACTAACATGACTTAGACCATCAGGAAGGAAGAACATAGTAAGTCAAAAATAAGGATAAATACACTAGACTTTTCTTTTCCTTTTGAATTTTTAAAATTATTTTGGATGGTTTTAACAAAAATTACATCTGATGTATGTAGAAGAAATATTTAAAATAATTATAAGTGGAGGAGAGTAAAGGAACAATAAAAGAGATAACATTGAATACTGCATTGATAAAGTGTAATATCTAGCATAACCATTGCAAAAAACCATATAAAGAGATAGACTAAAAAAACGTTATAGATACATCAAAATATAATTCTTTAAAAGGTTCATATGACTCACAGTAAGGCAGAAAAAATTGAGACAATTTCTTGAGTGTCTGAATTGAGAAAATTGAGAGAAATGATAAAGAGAGAGAACAATCAGAAAACAAAAATTAAATGACCAATTTAATCTCTAACATATTAATACTTAAACTAAATATAAATTGTTAAAATATATCAACTAAAAGCCAGAGATCGGCAAAAGGGATTAAAAAACATGACCCAACTCTGTTTTGTCTATAAGAAACTCATTTCAAATACAAAGTACAGGATGTCTTAAAGTAAAAAAGATAAATAAAAGAAATATCATGCAAACTTTAATTACAGGAAAGCAGGAGTGGCTAGATTAATATTAGGTAAAGTCAACCAGAGCAAAGAAAATTACTATAGGTGGAGAGGGACGTTATACAATAAGAGTGTCAATCCATCAAGAGGAAATAGCAGATCTAAATATGTATGCACCAAACAACAGATTTGCAAAATACGTAAAGCAAAACCTGATATAACTGAAGGAGAAAAAGACAAATGTGCAATTATAGGTGTTGACGTTACCCCCTTCTTCAACAGTTGATTGAAAAAATAGACAGAAAATCAGAACGGATATAGAAAAATTCAATACCACCTTCACGCATGTTCTAATCAACATTTATAGAACACCCAACCAACAACAGAATAACACGTTCTTTGAAAATATCCAGGGAAGTTAGATCATACCCTGATCCATAAAATAAACCTTAATAAATTTAAAATAATTGAAATCATACAAAGTGTGTTCTCTGAACACAATGGAATCAAATTAGAAATTAATAACAGAAATATAACAGGAAAATCTACAATCATTTGGAGACAAAACACATCTAAATAATACATGAGGTAAAATGAAAGTCTCAAGGGAAATTTAAAAAAGCACATTGAATTGAATGAAAATGAAAATACAATGCATCAAAATTCATGGGACAAAGCTAAGTCAGTGCTGAGAGGTAAAACTCTCAATTCAGGAATCTAAGCTCCTGTTTCAGGAACCTAGAAAAAGAAGAGGTAAATAAATTGAAAGTAGGCAAAAGGAAGGAAATAATAATTATAAAACAGAAGTCAATGTCATTAGAGAAAATCAAAGATTGCAGGAGCTAATTCTGGGAAAAGATCAATAAAATTGAGAAACTATAGCAGGACTGACAATTAAAAAAGGAAAGATACAAATTACTAATATCGGAAATGAAACAGATCTGCAGGCATCCAAAAGACAAGGGAATACTACGAACAACTCTGCACATATAAGTTTGACAACTTAGACAATATATGTTCATTTTTTAAAAACAATTCACAACTCACCAAACATGACATAGATAATTTGAATAGCCCTATAACTATCAAGATAATTGAATTCACAATTATAGAACTTCAAAAATTCTCTGAAGAATTCTAACAAATACTTAAAATCAGAAACTAGGTAAGGATGGTCACTTTCACTACTCTTAGCCAACACGGTGTTAAAAGTTGTAGCCAGTGCAATAAGAGAAGACAAGAAAAGAAAAGGCATGCAGATCAGAAACAAAGAGATAAAATTGCCCTTATTAGCAGATGACATGATTGTCTACATAGAAATCGGAAGGAATCTACCAAAAAAGCTTCTAGAACTAATAAGTGAGTTCAGCAAGGCCACAGAAAACAAGATTAACACACAAAAATCAGTTGTATTTGTATATACTGACCATGAACAAGTGAACCATGAACAAGAAAATTTAAAAAGGAATACTATTTATAATTGTTAAATAAAAATGTTGGTGATTTGAATCCATTTCAACATATAATTAAGATTAAACTTCTAGGAGAATTATAGTTTCAGAACAAGATGTAAATGTTGCAAATCTTGGCAAGTAAAACTGAGATAAGCAACAAAAACTGGAGTGGATCATGCCAGAAGGAGAAAATGTAAGTAGGCTATACACTTCATCCTTCACATACACATACTGTCAAAAACAAAAACATGCTGTTAAGGAAAAACCTAAGGAGGCCAAATACTTAACAATTTTCATAATCTTCTTCCTTTAACACTAGAGCAATTTTTTAGGAACTGATATCCTTTTTGGCAAAGATATACTTATCTGAAATTTGGTAACTCCTTTGATTCACCTCAATTTTCTTTTTTTTCTGTTAAATTCAAGTAAAGTTCAATGCTTTTTATCGTAAAATAGCATGCATGTTATAATTTCCTTCTTATGAGTTAATTCTTCTTAACTATCTATCTATTCATTCCCAGCCTCACTTTCCTTAATTATTTAGCTACTTGCAATTTAACATTACGATTTCACTGTTTAATGGGGGACTAAGAGTCCCAATCTCACTCGGCATTTATGAAGATTAAATAAGACAGTACATGTAAAATGCTTAGAAAGTTATGGGTATAGAGTTGTTTATGTAACATTGAATGATATTTTTTATCTATAGATCTATTCTCACATTTGTGTTTGTTCAGAGAGAGATGGCTTGACTATTGTTAAATAAAAGTTAACACTGGGTTATTTCTGCCTGGTAGAATTTTGAGCAATGTGTTGATTTCTATACTTCTGTGTTTTCCTGTACTGCTTAGATTTTAATAATTAGCATATATCATATTTATTAAATAATAAAGTTATTATTCTTAGAAAATAAACAAAAAAAGAAATACTTGTGTAAATTTAACATGTCCGGGACATGTATGCTAAAAACTACACAGTGCTAATAAAATAAATAGAAAAAAATTCTAAATAAATGGAGAGTCATACTGTTTTCAGGAGTTGCAAGACTCAAAATAGCAAACACATCCATCTCTCCAAACTGATAAACAGGTTTAACACAATTACTATCAAAATTCCAGCAGTACATTTCAAAGATATAATGATATTATTCTAAAATTTATATAGAAATTCAAAGGAACTAGAATAGTTGAAAATTATCTTGATAAAGAAGAATAAAGTGGGACAAATGATGTATCTGACTTTTTTACATAGTTTTACATTCAAACCTCTATCGTGTTGGCAGAAGGATAAACACATTTAATATCTATTCAATGTAACATAATAGAGAATCCAGGGATATACCACACAAATATGCCTAACTGACCTTTGAGAAAGGTGCAAAGACAATTAAGTGGAGGAAAGCTAGTCTTCTCAGCAAATGGTGCTAGAGCAATTGGACATCCACAGGCAACGAAAAAACAAAAAGAAAATTATCTCCAGATAAATCAAGAACCTAAATGTAAAACATAAAACTATAAAACTTTAAAAAAAACATTAAGAGCAAATCTTTAGGCTCTAGGGCTGAGCATAGAGTCTTTAAACATAACATCAAATGCACAATCCATGAAAACAAAATTTGAGCAACTGGGTTTCATTTATATTAAAAAACTTTTGCTCTGAAAATATCCTGTTAAGAGAATGAAAAGACAAGCTACAGAGTGGTAGAAAATATTTACAAACCACATATTCAATAAAGTATTATTACATAGAATAAATAAAAAACACTTAAAAACTCAAGAGAACAATAACAACAAAAAACCCCCCAAAAAAATTCCAATTAGAAAATACACAAAAGATATGTAGAGAAATTTCACCGAAGAATATGTACAGAGGACAAATAAGCACAAGAAAAGAGTTCAACATCATTAGTCGTTAGGGAAATGCACATTAAAACCACAATTAGATATCACCACATACCTATAAAAATGGCTAAAACAAAAAATAACGACAACATCAAACGCTGGCAATGATGAAGAAAAACTGGATCACATATATATTGCTGATGAAAATGTAAAATAGCACAACCATTCCTGAAAAAGTTTGTTAGTTTCTTATAAAGCTAAACATGCAACTACCGTATGATCCAGCAATTTTACTCCTAGGCATTTATCCTAGAGAAATAAAGACTTATATTCACACAAAATCTGTACATAAATCTTTATATCAATTTTATTTGTAATAGCCAAAATCTGGAAACAACCCAGATTGTCCTTCAATGGGTGAATAGTCAAATGAATTTTGATACATTCATGACCTGGAATATTATTCAGCAATAAAAAGGAATAAACTATTGATACAGGTAACACTCTGGATAAGCTTCCAGAGACTAATGCTGAGTGAGAAAAGCTCTCTATAAGACATTCTTGAAATGATAAAATCATAGAATAAAGAACAGATCAGTGGTTGCCAAAGGTTAAAGAGCGAGGAAAGTGAATGTGGCCATAAAAGGGCAATATGAGAGATCATGGAGGTGATAGAAATATTCTGCATCCTGACACATTAATATTGATATTCTGGTTATGATACTGTATTATGGCTTTGCAATATATTACATTTGGTGAAAACTGGATAAAGAGTACACAGGATGTCTTTGTATTATTTCTATAACTACATATGAATCTATAATTACCGCAAAATAAAAAATTTAATTAAAAAAATCTGACCACAGGAAATCCCACCTTTTGAAAATGAAACCTGATTTCTTTGTTGTTTTACTTTCAGGGAGAAGCTATAGAGCATGGGCAATTTCTTTTCATTCTGTAACTTTCATTTGTTCTTGTTCTTGATGGGGTAAAAGTGTCAAAACTATTTTTGCATCTACTAAGGAATCACATTAGTACTAAAGAGGTTTGGATTTTTGTTTTCCCCTGTTGAATAAAGGTGAGAAAAAGGTGAGTCAAATGAATTAGAAATGAAGGACTCTGTCTGCATGTTTATAGTCTTCTGTGCAGTACAGAAAACATCACAGCAGCAGAGTTATATTTAGTAAATGGGTCACTGGGAATACTGTCCCTCCAGAAGCGAACTGTACGTCATCAGCATTTTTTCCATTACATTTTATGTGTAGAGCATATTATAAAATTCTGTTTGTGTCACTAAAATAAAATAGTTTGATAATCAGTCATTTCTTGAATAGCAAAGCTTAGGAAAAGGCTTTGTAGAATCTATAGGGAATTTAAAGTAGTTGGAGCCTTAAAAATATACATTAGAATTAGACAATTGCATTTTTCAAGAAGTTTTTTTTTTTTTGGTGAGGAAGACCAGCCCTGAGCTAACACCCCCATGCCAATTCTCCTCTTTTTTGCTGAGGAAGACTGGCCCTGGGCTAACACCCGTGCCCATCTTCCTCTGCTTTATCTGGAACACAGCCACAGCACGGCTCAACAAGTGGTGCGTTGGTGCACGCCAGGGATCTGAACCTGCAAACCCGGGAACCTGCAAACTGCAGCGGTGCTCACGCACTTAACCACTGCGTCACCTGACTGGCCCTTCAAGAAGTTTTAAGACTCTTGAAATTACATATAGAGCAATGAATCAAAGCATGAGATGTGTTTCCACTTCTTCATTTTATGTTTGAGATTCAGAGACCAAGTGATTTGTCTAGTGTCAACAAGGTTAGGTAATGTTCTCAGACATAGTACTTTTATTATCTATTTTAGAATTATTTCTGGATGCAGATTTTTGTATTGTCTAATTTAGAATCATTTCTGGATGCTTTTTGTTGTTTTATTAGAATTTAATGTACGTCTAAGAATTTTTCCTGTTTCTTCTCTCTTAATACTGAAAACTGAGCAACATTTTGAATAAACGTTTAATAACAAAAGAATGAATTAGCCTTTAGAAGATTGCCATTGGTTTCAAATAACAGAAATTATAAAAGGCTGAATGGGGTTATGTTGGTAACTTTATCATGCTTATTAGTTTATTTTCTGTTTCCAGATGCAATTTTATTTTGTGGTAACGGAACTATAACAAAGAAAGATCACTCTGAAGGTAAAGTTAAAATAAGTGGGTATTTGGTTCAGAGTTTATAAATTCTGCATGAAAGTATGTTTAAAAAAGGTAAAATAATTCCAGAGATGCAAAATCTAAAAAGTAAGCAAAAGATAGTCTCCCAAGAGGACTCACGCATTTGTTCTTTCTCCACAAACCTTTTCTTTATTTTTTTTAATTTTTTTGTTTATTGCAGTAACATTGGTTTATAACGTTGTATAAATTTCAGGTGTACATCATCATACTTCTATTTCTGCATAGATTACATCATGTTCACCACCCAAATACTAATTACAACCCATCACCACACACATGTGCCGAATTATCCCTTTCGCCCTCCTCCCTCTTTCCTTCCCCTCTGGTAACCACCAATCCAATCTCTGTCTCCATGTGTTTGTTTATTGTTGTTATTATCTACTACTTAATGAAGGAAATCATATGGTATTTGACCTTCTCCCTCTGACTTATTTCACTTTGCTTAATACCCTCAATGTCCATCCATGTTGTCACAAATGGCTGAATTTCGTCATTTCTTATGGCTGAGTAGTATTCCATTGCTGGGTATTTATCCAGAGAACTTGAAAACACCAATGCATAAAGATACATGCACCCCTGTGTTCATTGCAGCGTTATTCACAATAGCCAAGACTTGGAAGCAACCTAAGTGCCCATCAAGGGACGAATGGATCAAGAAGATGTGGTATATATACACACAAACCTTTTCAAAAGATGAGAGAGAGGAGCGTGGAGAAGACCTTGCACAATACGGTGGCAACAGTAAGGAAGTGCGCGCGGCTGTGGATCTCACTATTTTCTTTGGGAACAGCTCCTCGTGTTTGAACTGACTGAGGCTGATCAGAAAGGAAAACTCAGTAGGATTTTTCTCTCTTTCTTTAGCTCAAGGAAAAAGCATTTTAAGAGCAGCTTTTTCCACCTTTGCATAAGAAGGGAGCTAAGGGCATTGCCAGAGCTTAAGCAAAGGAAATGAAACCAGCTCTAATATTTTCAGAATATTTGCAAATAGTTAGGTACTTCCTGTCCATCCAAAGAACTTCTCTCCTATCTCAGAGAAGGGATTACCCGCACTTTCCCAAGATTTACCTTGGATGTCACTTAAGTGTTTTAAAAACTTTTTGTCGTGAAATAATTTTAGACTTATAGATAATGAGAAAAATAGAACAGAGTTCACCCAGGTAGAACGTCAAATATTATTTTAGCACATTTGTCTTATTCTGTCTCTCTCTGTATGTGTGTGTCTATATATATGTGTGTGTCTATATGCATGTGTGTGTATGTGTGTGTGTAATGTTTTTGTCTGAACCAATTGAGAGTAAGTTGCGATTTTACCCATTACTCTTGCATGCTTCAATATTTCCTAAAAGACGAGGACTCTGTTGTATGTAACTGCTGTATGAACATTGAAATCTGAAAATTAATGTTGTTACAACTGTAAATATCTACGCACCCAAAGTAGGTGCACCTAAGTATATAAAGCAATTATTAACAGACATAAAAAGAGAAATAGACAGTAACACAATAATAGTCGGGGACTTTAACACTCCACTTACACCAACGGATAGATCATCCAAACAGAAGATCAATAAGGAAACATTGGCCTTAAACGACACACTACAACAGATGGACCTAGTAGATATATACAGAGCATTCCATCCAAAAACCGAAGAATACACATTCTTTTCAAATGCACATGGAACATTCTCCAGGATTGATCACATATTAGGCCACAAAACAAGTCTCCATAAATTTAAGAAGATTGAAATAATACCAAGCATCTTTTCTGACCACAACGGTATGAAACTAGAAATCAACTATAGGAAGAAAATCAGAAAAGCCACAAATACATGGAGATTAAACAAAATGCTACTGAACAACGACTGGGTTAACGAAGAAATCAAAGAAGAAATCAAAAAATACCTGGAGACAAATGAAAATGAAAATACGACATGCCAGAATTTATGGGATACAGCAAAAGCGGTTCTAAGAGGGAAGTTTATAGCAATACAGGCCTATCTCAACAAACAAGAAAAATCTCAAATAAACAATCTAACAACGCACCTAAAGGAACTGGAAAAAGAAGAACACACAAAGCCCAAAATCAGTAGAAGAAGGGACATCATAAAAATCAGAGCAGAAATAAATGAAATAGAGACCAAAAAAAACAATAGAAAAAATTAATAAAACCAAGAGCTGGTTCTTTGAAAAGATCAACAAAATAGACAAACCTTTAGCTAGACCCACCAAGAAAAAAAGAGAGAAGGCACAAATAAGTAAAATCAGAAATGAAAGAGGAGAGGTTACAACAGACACCTCAGAAATACAAAAGATTATAAGAGAATACTATGAAAAACTATATGCCAACCAATTCGACAATCTGGAAGAAATGGATAAATTCTTAGAGTCATACAACCTTCCAAAACTGGATCAAGAAGAAGTAGAGAATTTGAATAGACCAATCACCAGTAAGGAGATCAAAACAGTAATCACAAACCTCCCCCAAAATAAAAGTCCAGGACCAGACGGCTTCCCTGGTGAATTCTACCAAACATTCAAAGAAGACTTAATACCTATCCTTCTCAAACTCTTCCAAAAAATTGAGGAGGGGGGGAAGCTCCCTAACTCATTCTACAAAGCTGACATTACCCTGATACCAAAACCAGAGAAGGACAACACAAAAGAAGAAAATTACAGGCCAATATTACTGATGAACATCGATGCGAAAATCCTCAACAAAATACTAGCAAATCGCATACAACAATAAGTTAAAAAGATTATACACCATGATCAAGTGGGATTTATTCCAGGTATGCAGGGATGGTTTAACATTCGCAAATCAATCAACGTAATACACCACATTAATAAAATGAAGAATAAAAATCACATGATCATCTCAATAGATGCAGAGAAAGCATTTGACAAGATCCAGCATCCATTTATGATAAAAACTCTGAATAAAATGGGTATAGAAGGAAAGTATCTCAACATAATAAAGACCATATATGAGAAACCCACAGCTAATATCATCCTCAGTGGTGAAAAACTGAAAGCTATCCCTCTAAGAACAGGAACCAGACAAGGATGCCCACTGTCACCACTCCTATTTAACATAGTACTGGAAGTCCTAGCCAGAGCAATCAGGCAAGAGAAAGAAATAAAAGGGATCCAAATTGGAAAGGAAGAAGTGAAACTGTCACTATTTGCAGATGACATGATTTTATATATAGAAAACCCTAAAGAATCCACCAGAAAACTTTTAGAAGTAATAAACGAATACGCTAAAGTTGCAGGATACAAAATCAACATACAAAAATCAGTTGCATTTCTGTACACTAACAACGAAGTAGCAAAAAGAGAAATTAAGAATACCATCCCATTTACAATTGCAACAAAAAGAATAAAATACCTAGGAATAAACTTAACCAAAGAGGTGAAAGATCTGTACACCGAAAACTATAAAACATTTCTGAAAGAAATTGAAGAAGACACAAAGAAATGGAAAGATATTCCGTGCTCTTGGATTGGAAGAATTAACATAGTTAAGATGTCCATACTTCCTAAAGCCATCTATAGATTCAATGCTATCCCTATCAAAGTTCCAACAACATTTTTCACAGAAATAGAGCAAAGAATCCTAAAATTTATATGGAACAACAAAAGACCCGAATAGCTAAAGGAATCCTGAGAAAAAGAACAAAGCTGGACGTATCACACTCCCTGATTTCAAAATATACTACAAAGCTATAGTAACCAAAACAGCATGGTACTGGCACAAAAACAGACACACAGATCAATGGAATAGAATCGAAAGCCCAGAAATAAACCCACACATCTATGGACAGCTAATCTTTGACAAAGGAGCCAAGCACATACAATGGGGAAAAGAAAGTCTCTTCAACAAATGGTGTTGGGAAAACTGGATAGCCATATGCAAAAAATGAAAGTAGACCCTTACCTTACACCATACACAAAAATTAACTCCAAATGGATTAAAGACTTGAATGTAAGACCTGAAACTGTGAAAGTTCTAGAAGAAAACATAGGCAGTACGCTCTTCGACATCGGTCTTAGCAACATCTTTTCAAACACCACATCTGACCGGGCAAGAGAAACAATAGAAAAAATAAACAAATGGGACTACATCAAACTAAAAAGCTTCTGCACAGCAAAGGAAACCATCAACAAAACGAAAAGACAACCTAACAATTGGGAGAAGATATTTGCAAACCATACATCTGATAAGGGCTTAATCTCCAAAATATATAAAGAACTCATGCATCTCAACAACAAAAAAACTCCCAACCCAATTAAAAAATGGGCAAAAGACCCGAACAGACATTTCTCCAAAGAAGATACACAGATGGCCAACAGACACATGAAAAAATGTTCAAAATCCTTAACTATCAGGGAAATGCAAATCAAAACTACAATGAGATATCACCTCATGCCTGTCAGAATGGCTATAATTAACAAGACAGGAAACAACATGTGTTGGATGTGGAGAGAAGGGAACTCTCATACACTGCTGGTGGGAGTGCAAACTGGTACAGCCACTATGGAAAACAGTATGGAGATTCCTCAAAAAATCAACGATAGAACTACCATATGATCCAGCTATTCCACTGTTGGGTATTTATCCAAAGAACTTGAAAACACCAATTTGCAAAGGTACATGCACCCCTGTGTTCATTGCAGCCTTATTCACGATAGCCAAGACTTGGAAGCAACCTAAGTGCCCATCAAGGGACGAATGGATAAAGAAGCTGTGGTATATATACACAATGGAATACTACTCAGCCATAAGAAACGACGAAATCCAGCCATTTGTGACAACATGGATGGACATTGAGGGTATAATGCAAAGTGAAATAAGTCAGAGTGAGAAGGTCAATTACCGTATGATTTCCTTCATTAAGTAGTAGATAATAACAACAATAAACAAACACATAGAGACGGAGATTGGATTGGTGGTTACCAGAGGGGAAGGGGGGAGGGAGGAGGGTGAAAGGGATAATTCAGTACATGTGTGTGGTGATGGGTTGTAATTAGTATTTTGGTGGTGAACATGATGTAATCTATGCAGAAATAGAAATACAATGATGTACACCTGAAATTTTTACAATGTTATAAACCAATGTTACTGCAATAAACAAAAAATTAAAAAAAAAAAAAAAAAAGATGAGAGATCTCAGTAGTACAGAATGTTGGAGCCAGTAGGGTTTCGAGAGGGAGTAGGGAAAAGGTTAAGAAAGAATTGGTAACCAAGAAGTTACTCTGGGAAGAGATGAATAATGAAGATTTTTGGAGAAAAAAATGATACATATGGTGTAAGCTGGGAGGAGAGAGAGATTTGTTCTAGATAGAGTGGTCACGACATGCTTCTCTGAGGAAGTAACATTTGTTGAGACCTGAATAAAGAGATAGAAAACCATGCAACATCTGCTGGAAGAAGCTTCAAAGCAGAATGAACAGCAAGGGCACAGAAATGAGAGTAAGCTTGAATGATTGAGGAGTTGAAAGAAAGCCAATGCTATAGACTGAAGTATTGTGTCCCCCCAAAATTTATATGTTGAAATCTAATCCCCAGTGTGATGGTATGTACGTGGAGCCTTTGAGAGGTGATTAGGTCATGAGGGGAGAGTCTTCCTGAATGGGATTAACGCTTTTAGAGATCCAAGAGAGCTCCCTTGCCCCTTCTGCCATGTGACGACATGGCAAGAAGACAGCCATTTATGAACGAGAAAGTGGGTCCTCATCAGATACCGAATCTGCTAGCACCTTGATCTTGGACTCCCCAACCTCCAGAACCATGAGAAATAAATTTCTGTTCTCAAGACAGACTGGGTAGCGGCCGGCCCCATGGCTTAGCGGTTAAGTGCACGCGCTCTGCTACTGGCGACCTGGGTTCAGATCCTGGGCGCACCCCGACTCATCGCTTGTCCAGCCATGCTGAGGATGCGTCCCACATACAGCAACTAGAAGGATGTGCAACTATGACATACAACTATCTACTGGGGCTTTGGGGAGAAAAAGGGAAAACAAAAGGAGGAGGATTGGCAATAGAGGTTAGCTTAGGGCCCGTCTTCCTCTGCAAAAAGAGGAGGATTGGCATGGATGTTAGCTCAGGGCTGATCTTCCTCACAAAAAAAAAAAAAATACAGACTGGGTAGACAAGCCACCCTGTCTACAGTATTCTGTAATAGCATCCTGAATAGGCTAAGAATGCCGATATGGGTTGGACACAGTGAATAAGAACTAAGAATGAGCTTGGAGAGTTAGGTAGGGGCCAAATTATATAGCCATATGTAAACTAGATAAATGAATACGAATATAAGTTTGATTTTGAAGAAATTCATTGGAAGCCTCTATGCGTGGAATGGCATGATCGATTTACATTTTAGAAAGATAC
The DNA here is from genome assembly GCF_057802395.1 of Ceratotherium simum simum. Taxonomy (NCBI): domain Eukaryota; kingdom Metazoa; phylum Chordata; class Mammalia; order Perissodactyla; family Rhinocerotidae; genus Ceratotherium; species Ceratotherium simum. Next base: position 62,364,755 of record NC_141901.1, on the reverse strand, counting down.
CTCTGGTTTCTATGTGGAGGATAGACTGGATTTAAGCAAGAATGAGGTAAAGGATTTTAGTTAGGAGGCTATTTCAAAATTACAGACAAGATTATTGTGGAAATGCAGTGAGAAATAGAAATAGTGAGAATGTTTCGATTTGCAATATATTTTGACACAAGAGATGTGACAAGTTATCCAGAAGGTATAGGTATCAGATGTGAGGAAATATGACTCATATTTTGGTTTGAGCAACAAGGTAGATAATTATGCCAATACCTGGGATAGGGAAGGTTTGGGAAGTGTGAATTTAAGGAGCAAATTGAGGATAGATGAGAATTATTACTTCTGTTTTGGCCTTGTTATCTTTCATATATCTACTAAACAGAGAGTGGAAATGTTGGATAGTCAGTGGAACATAGGAGCCTAGGAGAAGTTTGATCTAGAAATATAAACTTTTGTTCCATTAGCATTTGCTGAAATTTAAGTCTTGAGACTGGAAAGATCATCTTGGGAGAAAGATTAGAAAGAGAAAAGACAGGGGCTGATGTCCAAGAGCTGGAGCTCTTCAGCACTTAGAGATCTGTCAAAGGAGGAAAAGCCATCCAAGGAGACTTCAAAGGAGCCAGCCAGGAAGCGGAGAGAGAGAGAAAAAGAATAGTCAAATGTTACGTCACTGTGGACTTAGGAGAAATATTTCAAGAGTGGAGCTGGTGGCTGACTGTGTCAAATGCTACTGAGAAGTCAAATAAGATATTTACAATGAAATGTTGACTTTGACAAGATGCGGGTGGTCATTGACTTTGACAAGAGCCAACTCAGTAGAGTGTTGGAGACTAAAGATTGATTGTAGTGGTTTGAAAAAAGAATAGGGGAGGGAAGGTGAGGTAAGAGCACTTATAGTAAACTGTTTTAAGGGATATTGCCATGAAAGGGAGCAGGGAAAGTGTTGGTGAATAGAAAAGTTAAGGGTCAAGGGAGGATTTTATGTTTTGTTTTAATCCAAGTTATACATTCACATAATTTAAAGAGTTAAATAATTCTAAAAGGCTTTTATACGAATGTAACTGTCCTCTGCACATATCAAGCCCCGTTTCTCAATCCTCAGAAATCAACCATTTTAGCAGATTCTTTGGCTTCCTCTTGCCTTTTGCCTCTGCACTTGCCTCCTTTCTCTATGTTAGACTTTGCCGCTCGACTGGTTTTCTTTCCTGTTTGCCTCACTCCCTTTGTCTTTCCTTTTGTCTCTCTTCCCAAGTCTCCTTTAATCCTATTCTTATTATTTTCCCTTTCTTAACTTAGCTCTACCTTGGTTTCTTCTCCTTTTCCTTTTTCTCCCCCTCTTCGTCTTCATGCTCTTCTCCTACTCCTCCTTTCTCTGTCCTCTCTCCCCTTTCTCTCTCTCTCAGGTATGACTAGCCAGAGAATTAGAATGTCATACATGTTAGCACTTCCTGAATATTTTTAGGCTGTGTTCTTAAATTCGAGTCAAGTTAGCCAAACAATCATAGTTCTCTTTCTAAGGAGGAAAAATAGAATTTTTGAATGTCACATTAACCTTATTTTGCTTTTTTCAGCATCAGTGTTATTCAATAGAAATAACACATAAATGATACACACGGAATACATTTCTAATAAGTTTAAAGATTTCTGAGAGTAGAAGGTTTCTTTTACTCAGTTAGTATTTCCTTAAGGTCAACTACTCTGCCTTATTCATCTATAACCATAGCACCTAATACCATGCTTAGTAGGTAATAGTTGTTCAAGAACTTTTATATAACTGTGTTAGTAATCCTCCTAGCAAGCAGAGCACAGTGCTAGCACATTGACAAACTCTGGATGTGTCAACTTAAAGACAATTATAGCATGACTTTTCTTTGCATTGGCTATCTTTCATGTCAAACCTTGATCTTCAAAGTAAAATTATATTTAAAAAAAACCAATAACACCTTTAAACTATATGGCAGATGTTGTTTATATAGATGCTCCATTGCCTACTTGATATGGCATTCACATTTACTCAGTAAAATATGTGCCAGATCCTTATTCTACACTCAAAGGCTAGAAGGAATGGTTACAAAATAGTGTGATAAATTCTATAAGACAGTAGTTATAAATAAGAAGAAAGGCCACTCATGTTCCTCGGGGATTCTGGGTAGTCTTCAGAGAAGTAGTGACTTTTGATCTGAGTCTGAAAGGGTAAGTGGTGAGAGCCATTTCAATGAACCATGACACCCACCGCAATCTTTATAACAAACAGTTGCAAGATGCATTTATAGGTTTTAGTGAAACAAGTAAAATATTTTTTTTTAAAAATGCTTCCCACTTTCTTTGAGTGTATGATGTAAAAAAATATGGATAGCAGGAAACATGCCATCTAGAGACAAGAGCAATTAAAACTGAGCCCACTTAGTATTAATTCAGATTAATTCAGAATCTTCACATAATTTCCTTTTATTTAAACCATTATTAAAAAATATCCTCCAGCTTATTACATGTGAATTATAAGCCTCAGTGGTATTAGGTTTGACACAGACAGAGCATTTCTGGGATTGTATTAATCTAGGCAGTAGTACCTGTTAGTGAGTATATGATTGTCCACAATGCAGAAGGATTTACTCATGTTATTGATTTGTTGGCAAATATATTGGGTGAAAATCCCCTGATATTGCTGGTAGTTGTGGATTCCAAATTTTATTGGATTTGTGAGCCATTTTCCTCTGCATTTAAACTTGTGATATCTTTCTATAAAAAGAAAAAACCAGGTGTTAACTGCAAAAAAACATTCACTGTTATGCAACTGTACCCTGGCCTTGTGTCTCTGATGCTCAGTTATAACAAGTGCTTTGATTCCTTTTCAATTTTAATTTTGTTTTGTCATTTCCAAATCAATCAATAGAAGAGAAAGTGTAAAATGATCACAGGTTATCTAAACAAAGACAACACTTGAACTCCTGCAGACTAAAAGGGCTACATGATACACTTGGATATTTTTAGGTAAATTATAAAATTTCCCTTCCAAATATATTGCTCTAGATTTGTCTTTGAAAACAAGGCAATTGGATTAAAATTTATTATATATTTAATTTTAAACGAAAATGTATGTATAATGCTTTTCACATGCCACAGTATATGTAGGCCAATTTTACTTCCAGAACCAGCCAAATCCTCCTAAAACGTGTTTTGGCAAATCCCATACTGTAGATTTTTATAGCCCACCGCAAGTGTGTAGCATCTTATATTTCACAGTAGTAGTAGAATCATTATTCAAAATTAAGGACCCAAAGTTATCGAAACCTAAAGCTGCTAGCATTTACAGTTCAGTGATTACAGTATTAGAAACAGAATTTACTTAACCTTTGAAGAGTCCTTGGACAGATAAATTAAGTCCACAGAAATGTCAATCTCTGGACCTCATGAGAGAACATTGTCTTTCAGGGGGAAACAGTAACTGGGAAAAGAAAAGAAAAGAACATATAACCACAGCACAATAACTAAGAGTCCCCTCTTAGTCTTTCTAAGAGGAAAGTCATATATATTTTTTTCCATTAGGTTTTTGATGGCATGTTTTAACAGCTAATGATTGTGGTGGTAAATTTTTCCCCCAGCCCAGATTTCTTTTCCTATTTCATGACTTTTTCCCTTAGGCACTAGAACACAGAAACTGAGGAAGAAGAGGAGTCTCTGGAAAAGAAGGTGACTTCAGAGATCACTGGGAAAGTAGGAACATGAATATTTAAGGCCACGGCTTCAGAAAACAAGTACACAAGAAGGAAAGACAAGAAACAAGATTTAGCCATAACTTTACACCTGTGTATAACTTTCAAGTACATTTCTAAACACACATAGCAAAATTTTTCCTATTTCCAAGGGTATGTATGCAATGAATTTTTCCCTGACTTTGTTTAAGGTAAAAGGAGGCACTGGATGAGATTTTTGTCTCAGTTCTCCCACCAGATAGCTCTGTAAGTTTTGACAAGTAACTAAACCTCTCCAACCCTCAGGTTACTTAGGCTCAGTTCAACTTGGTGAATATAAATTGCTCTCCTATTAGGTACGAGTCCCTGTGTCCAATTCTGGGAGCCCCAAAATGAGAATTACTTCTACTCGAGTTACTGCAACTCCCAATTCCAATCTCACCCCACTCGATAACTTCTAAATTGTCCACGCTGCTCCAAAGTGATCTCTTTATAATGGATATCTTCTCAAGGTTTTTAAATGCTGCAACAACACCTTATGGCCCCAATAAAAATTTTTAATGCCCTAGAACTGTATACTTGACTCTTTGTGGTCAGTCTCTCTTTGCCTCTCTTTATTCATTTTTCACCCCATCTCACTAAGCCTCATGCTGACTCTGCAATACTCTCTCTGCTTTCTCTTTTGTTCCTTTGTAGTATATGTACTTCTTTCCACCTAAAACAGCATCCTGTCTCACTTCTGTTTATCCCTAACTTCTGTTAATCCTTTGTGCCTCAGTACCTAAGTGTCTCTTCCTTCAGCCATAAGCCTCTTCTGATCCTGCTGACGCAGTGTGAAACTTATCAAGCAGTGTTGTAAATCTCTTTGTGCATATGCTCACCAACTATGTTAGAGACCCCGGGGTATTGAGTTAAGAGTATGAATTATTGAATTAGATTGCCTAGGTTTAAAACCAACCTACCACAATACTGTGTAACCTTAGGCAAGTTATTTAATCTCTGCTGTCTTCGGTTGCTTTACATGTGAAATGGGAAGTGATCGTTGGTACCTAGCTCTTGAGAATGTCTGAGGGTTAGAAAACAAACAAACATAAAACCAAACAAACAAAAATGAAAATCAAATCAATGCATGTAAAATGCTGTATAACATATTAAATGCTTAATAAATCTAATTTATCATTATATTATTGTTAATGATGTCTCATCTTTCTATCTCTAGTACTTTACACACTACCTGACGTGACACATTTACTAATTCATTAAGTGATTATTTATTGGGCACCTCTGTGTCAAGTATTATGTAATTTCAGGACATACAAATATAAAGAGTAAGCATGATAAATGAATGACGGAATGAATGAAAGAATGAACAAAAACAGGTGCTGTCCCTATCCAGAAAGAGTGCTTGAGACCTACTAGGGGAAAAGACTTGCTAGCAAAGAATATAACAGAGAGAATGTATCAGTTCTGGTTCAGTGCAGGAAGCAAAATCTTTTCAAAGTATGTCAAGCAGAAAGGAATTCTAATTCAGGGAATTTGCAGCTTAGAAAACTGTTAAACTGGATAGCGATGGAAGTCAGTATCAGTCACTGGATTCCTGAGTTTAAGGGCACATCACCAAAGTTGTAATCGAGGGAAGATTAGGCTGTTCCTGCTGCCAATACTGCTTCTTATTCACAGGATACCGGTGGCTAATGGCTGGGAAGATGAGTACGGGGTTCCCCAACTGACTTTATGCACTCTGCTCTTCATGACTTTGCTAGCCGTGAGCAAAAGCAGCAAGAAAATGGCTTCCACCTAATTTTTACTGTTCAAATCATATGAAAGTACATCTAATTAGACCCTCCTGGGCAAATCTGTGAAAAGTAGTTTTTCACTTCTCAACCTCTTCAACTACAAAGTGGCCACGTACTTTGCGGAAAAATATTTTACTTTTGAAATTCTCTACTTTAAATCTCTTTTTGATATTTTTATTAAAAATCCTACCATTCTAAACTCAGTAGCAATCACTTCACAGGCTCACATAAAAAATATTATTCTAGATCTTTCCAGTGGTACAGTCATGAAGCTAAATCTCAGGATTTGATGAAGCACAGAGTAGAAGCATACAAACCAGCTCAGGATGGAGGGCATAGGTCCAGAAAGACTTCCTGAAAGAAGAGATCTGTGGAAGAAGAAAGCAAGGAAGCAGTTAGAATAACGCGAATGTGGTCTTTCATTTCAGGAGTTCCCTCACAAGGACAGAACTCCCAGCTGAAGATATTTTCTTATTTGGAAGTACTGTATTTGTGAAATGCTGTTAACAAGCTATCAATAAAAATGCTGTGTGCCGAACATAGGATAATTTAACCCATTCTTTCCAAGTACTTATGGGGTTCTGATTGGATTTCTATGCATTGAGGTCATATTGGCTAACACCGCTAAACACTTGCAAACAGATGATTTTGTCTGCCACACTCACTGAGCACTAGACTTAGAGAATGATTTGGAGTTTTATTAATGCAGTCTTTCTTAAATTATACTCTCTGCCTAAAATATGTTGAGACAAAACCAGAAATGAAAACTTGAAAGTATTGTTTTTTTCTTTCATTTCTTATTACAAAATCAAAGCAAATTTTCATCATGGGAAAATTATTAATCTTGTTTTTTAGACACAAGAGGCAACTTTGGGGAGATGATAAACCTGATTAAATTCATTTGATCTTTGTTCTATATGTTGCCGTTGATTTTATTAGGAAAAGAGAACTTCATCACCTAAAAGTGTTTTCCTTCATTTGTATTCCACATAACGATATTAACTGGCATTCCATAGTCTTCAAAGAGCTAAGAAATCCAGTTTTAATTCACCATAACTGTAGATTTGTTGTAGTAGAGCTGTGGTTTAGCTATAGGAAACAAGTAGATAATTCATCAAAAGCAACTTTACTGTGGAAAGCAGCAAATGAACTTTCAAAACAACTGCCAGGCATTATGTCCTACATGGTTAATTTCATGACTCATCTTGGCCCTCTCAATTCCTGAATTTTATTACCTCCTCAGCAAAAGTGAAGGATATGAAACTTATCAGAAATCACCTTTTAGATATTAAAAGGTCTAATTGATAGTATTTACTAACTACATTGAGAGTGTTTTTTTTAAATTAGCATTCAAAAATTTTATGCTTAAATCATTTTAACTTTTGTTCTCTTTGAATCAATGGTTTTTTTGCTCCTCTCTGAGCTTAAACATAGGTTTACATAAGGTAGAAGAAAATTACCTTACGTATTTTTGTTTTTTAGTATTAAAAATTTCTCTTCATTCTGCTTTTATATCTAATAGTGTACTGGCGCCCTTTCACTATTTTTTAAAGCAAAAATAAGCTATCAAAGTAATACTATCTTGTACAATGCAACTGATGAAAGATCTTCACTTCCATACTAAACTGTCATAAATATCTCTGCCTACCACATTGCATTCTTTTCATAATAATCTAAGAAATTTTAGAACTATTTTCTGGATTTAAATGAAATTTTAGCAGACTATTGGATGATAGTCAAACATACAAAAAAGTTATCTTCAAGATTCACAATATTCTTTTCAATATTTTAATTTAAAAAGTAACACATGCATATTGTATAATAATAGTGGTAGTAATAGTAATAATACCAATAAGCAATAATGTATCAGGCACGTTGGTTGAGCAGCAGTAACGTGGTTATGGAACAGCCTGGAGCTCAAGGAGTGAGCCTGATTGGTTGAACTGCATTAGCATCAGCCTTGTCAGTGATTGGCTGAGGAATCACTATTTGACCAAATTTTGGCCTTGAAATACAAAAAAAAAAAGATTGTTGGAATCCTTGTTCTTCAGTGAGAAAGAATTTCTATCATCCTTCAAAAAGTGTAGAGCCATTTCTGCTATTGGTAGGTATCCTACAATTATGAGGGGTGATGTGAGCAGTAGACGACAGAGAGAAAGGAAAGAACATGGCTCTTCAATAGCATAAATGAGCCACTGAATCAATCAACCTAGAAGCCTAGCTTCTTCCTGTTAAAAGAACTAATAAATTTCTTTATTACTTAAGCAAATTTTTGTTTGGTTTTTTGTTACTTGCACCTGAAAACTCTATGGCTGATAAAAAGTAGCATGTGGCCGTCTCTCTCCTTATACCTCCCTAACGCGCTACCCTAAGGTAGCCATTGTTAAATATTGCATACGAAATCTTGTATGTATATATATAAATGTACATATATAGAGAGAGCTTTTTTAATGCTATTATTATTATTACTTTAACAAATGGAATCACGGTGTTCACAATGATATACATCTGGCTTTTTTTCACTTAGCAGCGTAAGATGGACAATTTTCATGTCACTATATGTAACAGAAAACCCATTTTTTCGTAATGGCTGCATAGTATGGCATAGTGTGAGGGATCTTTTAATTTCTTCAACAATTACCCTAATAATACAAATTTAAATTGCTTTGAATTTTTTGCTATTATGAACAGTGTAATGAGTATTTTTATACACATATCTTTGAGTAAATGTGAAAGTATTTCTTAGGACAGATTCATCACAATAGAAATGATGACATTCTTCACCATGATTGTCCTGTTTATCCTGCTCAATAGTGGTGACTATCCTGAGGCGGAGAGGTAAGTCATTTCCTCTCTATCGCAGCGCTGGTGAGTGTTTGAGTCAGTATTTTGCTCAGATCATCTGATTTGAGAGCTAGCTCTCTTATGCCACCTCCTCTTTAGGATTTTGTTTCGAACTGCATTGGATTTATGACTAAATTTGGGAAAATTAAATCTCTCTGCTTCTTCATGTCTTCTTTTTGGTTTTTCAGAAGAAAAATTACAGTTTTTTTTTCCATGTAGGTGAGGCGTTTCTCATTAAGCATAATCCTTGGGATTTTGCACTTTATATTAGATGTTTTGAATATAAAGATGTTTGAAATTAGATATTTTTACCAGAGCCCTCAAAAAAAAAGATAAGGAAGCCAAATCCTTGTAAAGCATCAGTTTATCGTATAATTGAAGCCATTATTTTATATGAAAACTGGATATTTATAAAAGAAAACTCAGAATTCACATGAAATGGTTTCATAAGATATGAGACAAAGGTATTTTGTGTCTATTTATTAGTTAGCTATTGGTACAAAACAAATTACCCATAACTTGGAGCTTAAAGTGACAAGCATTTATTATCTCACAGTTACTGAGGGTTAAGATTCTGGATGTAGCTTAGCTGGATAGTTCTGTCTGAGGTCTCTTACAGGCTGTAGTCAAGCTGTTGGCCAAGGCTGCAGTCATTTAGAGCTGAAGGGTCCGCTTACAAGTTCACTCCCATGGCTATTGTCAGGAGGCTTCAATTGCCCACCACAGAGTGTGATGAGGGAAGGGTGAGGATATGCCCAAGAAGGTAGTCACAGTGTCTTTCATAACACAATCTCAGAAGTAATATTCTATCACTTCTGATGTGTTCTATTGCTTACACAGACCAATCCTAGAACAATGTAGATGGGAACTACATAAGGGTGAGAAGCAAGGATCATCAAGGCCTTCTTGGACACTGGTCTTCTGGGGACTTGAGCACCCTCTCCTACCATATGGATACCAAAAAGGGAAAGTTTGAGAAACACTGAGCTATGAAATTTTATTTATATAGAGTCTTAAGGTACATAAAAAACTTATATTTGTAAATAGTTTAACGGTTTTTCAAAGAACTTCAGATATATATTTATAATCTCAGTCCAAAACTCCAGGAAGTAAATTTTACCTCCAATTATTAATTTCACCTAGTATTAAGAACCCATGATAGAGTAAGAAAAGCTTTCTCTGAAAACAATAAAATCTGAAAATGAGGACATAATCCTAGGTAAGTGTGCTTGTACTAGGACCTTTCTCTTCAAATTTCTTTCTGGTGGCCTTTTGGTATACATAGAAACGTAGTCCATAATATGACAACCATTTATATATTTTATAAATTATTTTAATCTTTGATATCTTTCAGAGTTATAAAATTTGAAGTCATGTTATAACTTTCTTTATATAGGTTTATAAAATTGTACAGATATTACTAAAGCTAATATTGTCTTATTCTTATATCAGTATAAAGCCTATATATCTTGATATTAATAGATATATAATAAAATAAACGAATACAAATACCATTTTCCAAGGAATTTCATAATAAGTTAAATTTATATATTCATTCATGTGATGAACTATTACACTGTTGATCCTCCCAAAGAAAAACAAGTCCCAGTATTCATTCCCTCAAGTAGTCTCTTCCACCTTGAACTTAACGCAAAGCCTTCATAGCTTGTTCACAGTAGAGCTTGTACTCTTTTGGAGCCCGGCTTCAAACTGTAAAGTAGTCAAGACTAGAATAACTTGGAGGATGAGACCGTATTATTGTTTTAGCCCCAGCTGAGCTCTCTTGAATGAAGCCACTTGAGTGATATCAGTTATGCCACAAGGGGCAGAACAAGCAATCAACTGATTTCAGTCTATCCACTGAATCATAAGAAATAATAAGCACTTGCTCTCATAAGCCAGCAAATTTGGGGGTGTTTATTTCATAGCAATACATAATTGAAACAGAAATTGGTAATACATAAAAGTGAGATGCTATTATCATAAAAACACAAAATATGTGGTGTGAGATAAAAGAAAAAATATGTAATATTGGTTTCTGTCTCCAGTGCCTGGCACAGAGCTCCTGAAACCCTAGTAATTTCCTAAATGAGAAGAGAACTGGGAGCATCTTTTGTTCTAATGAGGCAACTCTGAATGGGCTCCTAGATGGGGGCTGGTCACCAGAAAGACCAAGGCGTGATTAGAAGCTTGGCATTTTCAGCCCCTTCCCCCTCCCCACTAACTCAGAGAGGGGAGAAGGGCTAAAAATGGAGTTAATAATTGATCTTGCCTGTGTGAGGAAGCCTCCATAAAAATCCCAAGGACACGGTTTTTGGGGAGCTTCCAGTTGGGTAAACACATACATACAGGGAGGGTGATGCACACTTGCTCCACGAGAACAGAAGCTTCTGCCCTGGGGACCCTCCCAGACCTCACCCTGTGTATCTGTTCATCTGTTCATCTGTATCCTTTATCATATCCTTTAATAAACTGGTAAATGTAAATAGGTATTTCCCTGAGTTCTATGAACCACTCTAGCAAATAATTGAATCCAAGAGGGAGGAAGTCGTGGAACTTCTGATTTGTAGCCAAGTCAGACAGAAGTTAATGGTAACCTCTGGACTTCCTACTGTCAATGGGCATCTGAAGTGGGGAGCAGTCTTGTGCACTGAGCCCTTAACCTGTGGTATCTGACTCTATGTCCAGGTAAATAGTGTCAGAATTGAGTTAAATTATAGAATGCCCTATAGTTGGTGTCACAGAGAAATGCTTGGTGTGGAAAAAAACCTTCACACATTCGTTGACCAGAAGTGAAGTGTTTTGTGTGAGAAGTAAAGGAGACTCACAGGAAACAAAAATATAGGAGGGAAAAATTGTTTGGTTTTTCTTTACACATGTGGCATTGGCTTTGGGACTAAGTATCAGACAAAGGCCTAAAGGGTAGTGAGGAGATTGTTAGCAATGGCTAGAGGAGCAGTGAGAAAATTGCCTTTGGATGCTTAACAACGTTGACCCTAGTTTATGTATTGATAGAAAATTTACGAGAATAATGACCTTTGTAACTTGTAAGATAAAACATATACCTAATAACTTTGTGATTCTGGCTAGGATTTCCAGACAGGTTGTTAGAAGTGCCAGTTGGCTTCTTGTAGCTGCCTATGACAAGATTTTGCAGGAGAGACATCAATGAAAGAAGAAACTATTTGGTTTTCGAGTAAAGCTTAATGAAATTATTTCCAACCCAAGACTGGCTGAATTAGAATATAAATTTTTTTTTATCCCCAGCTTCTCCAATGGGCAAAAGGTTATTAAAGTAAGAAAAGGCCTTAGGTTAAAATAAAATTCAGGGTACTAACAGTAAAATGTGGTTTCAGAGTAAAGACTGAGTCAAGGTTATGATTACAAGACTCTTTGTTAGGACCTGAGAAAGATTCAAGGTGTTTCTTCTCAGATAGTCTCAGCTAGACCAAAGACTCCTAAGAATTTTAAGTATGTTGTCTCAAAGCACACTAGCCCATATTCCAAAGTAGAAAGGGATCTCTCTTGAAAATATACGTCCCTGTGACTTTTGTCTGATGGAGTGAACTGCAATCTGATATGTAGAAGGCCCATAAAATTTTAAAGGGAATTGTAGTATTGGAAACACTATCAGCTTAGACTAGAAGAGACAGAGACAGTTCAAAACTCTTTGGGCTCTCAACTTTCTAGATCAGGAAACAAACAGAGACAGCTACTCAGCTACAAGCAACGTCAAGTTTTTACTGAAAAACAGGGGAGAGTGAAGAGTCCAGAGAGTTGAGCCAAGGGCCATGGGGAATCACTCCCATATAGAAGAACTGGCCCTGATCGAGAAACATTCTCTGACCCTGAAGCAGGGGAACTGGTGGCATGTGCCTGACTGGATTTCAGAATTTCTATATCTCTTCTTCTTTTCCTCTTTTCTGAGTAGGAATGTCTAGCGTGATTATCTTCTTTCTGTCTCACTATTGTACGAAAGGTGTATAGAGGGCAGGTAACTTACCTTTCCAGTTTATAGGCCTCTGCACCCAACAAATGTATCCAAGCAACTCTATCTAAGTGATGACACTGAACATTACTTAAATGTGAGCTCTTGAACTTCAGGCTTAGACCTGATGACATAATGGGATGAGACTTTTGGAGTCTTGGAAACAGCATTAATTTATTTTGTATGTGGGAGGAATGGATCGTCAGGGACCAGAAGAGATCATGGTAGAATGTTAAATGAGCCAGTATTCCTTCTCTTGTGTAGTCTCCTCCCACACTGAACCTTGGCTCAGTCCTGTGACTTGCTTTGGCCAACGGGATATTTGCAAATGTGATGCAAGCAGAGGACTGATAAGCATTTGCATATTGGAGTTTGTCATTTTGGAGTGCTTCCACTGGAGCTTGGTCACCTAGCTGTAAGGTAGTACAGACTAGACTTCTGAATCATTAGAGGTCACATGGAGATAAACCCTAAAGGAAGAGAAACCATCTTGGACCTTCCAGCGCAGAAAAACTCCAGCTGAATGCAGCCACATGAGTAATCTCAGCTGTATTGCATAGAGCAGTAAAACCACCCAGATGAGCCCAGTCAACACACAAAATAATTGGAAGTAATTAATTAGTGTTAAGTCTCTAAATTTCAGAGTGGCTTTTTACATAGCAATAGATAACTGAAACAATTTATTTTGAAAGGCTCCTTACACCGAAGTCTTCTTAGTCTCCTATATATTACCCTAAACTACTTTAAAGAAGTCAAATTAGGCAAATTCTTTTTGTTTTTCCTGCTAAAGTATAAGAAAGCGCAAGTGTAACTGCTAATGGTCTAAGCAGGATTTTCCTGAGCTTTCTACATAAAGAAATTCATTGATAAATGGAGTATCTGGCATGCAGGTGTTTCTTTGGTTTTTTTTTTTTGGCTATATCTGCAAATGACTTGTGACCTATTTACCTGTTAGAGGTGACCATCACAAAACTGACAGTTGGGAGGCAATGTTAGTTAACTCACCAAACATGTTTGGCATCCTGCCAAAATACCAGTGTCTGACTAATAATTTTGATCATTTTCCATTTAAATTGTATCATCACTTTATGAAATCTTATTAGAATGTACTATAAATTTCTTATTTTTAAGACATTTCTTATTTGAAAATTGTAAGTGTAACAAGTCAATGTTGCAAATAATATCAAAAAGCCGTGATGTAATCTATGCAGAAATAGAAGTATAATGATGTACACCTGAAATTTTATACAATGTTATAAACCAATGTTACTACAATAAAAAAAAGCCAAAGAAATTGCATGTTTTAAAAATTACATTAATTTTATTCTAAGGATATCAGAAAATACTGAAAGATATTTTACTATGATCTTATATTATCAAGTTGACATTCAATTTCACATAAATTCAGTATTAACAGAAGAGTTATTTGTTCTAGTTTATATGTTGACTTAATTGAATAATGCATCCCAGAAAAAAGCAAACCCAAGAACAATACATCAGTTCAGTAAAAATCCATGGAAAGTTTTTCATAAATTTATAAAATAATATGACCATCGACAAAAGGAGATTCAGAGACTATTTGGTACACATTCCCAAATGTAAGTCTTTATGGGTTTTAGTAAAGTGTTGCTTAAATAAAAACACATTCCAGATTCAATATTTCAAGTTAGTCTTTATAAAAACACAATTATTTGAAATTATTAATAAAGAAACAATTATGCCAGCTATTGAAATAAATCAATCTTCTGCTGTTACTTTCAAAAAGGCTCAGTTAAGTTTAATTTACCTTCTAGTTACAAATAATTTATTTTTTAAATAATATGTAAATAAAAATCATGAGATAGTTAAACAAGAACAGAATGATATCTTGAAAAATCTGAATCTGAACAATGATCTGAACAAAAAGCATCAATGCTTATGCTTGGTGTATATCTGAATGCTTTAAATATGTGGTATATTTAGATGTTTGCATTCTTGTTTCTAAATTGAGAATAACATTCCCTCGGTCTGTAATTACCTAATGCTAGCTAATGAGATAAGAGAAACAGAAGAGCTTTGTATACCACCAATATCATTGTTCTTCAAATGTAAAATGCTATCATCATTATATGTGATAAAACTACTTGGTAACTATTTCAAAAATGTTACTTGTTTGAATATTTTTTAAGCCTCTTATCTTTCTTTGAGTACCCTAAAGTGGTAAACAAATCATTTTCTCTTGTGTGCCAGTTTACCTTTTTTTATAGAAAAGAGGGAGGCAGTGTTCAATTGAAAAAGAAGGATCAGACCCTTTGAAGTCAGAGAGCTCTGACACATGAATCTTGGACAAGTTTTCAGCTCTTTTGAAGCTTCATTGCCCTTACATAAGAAAAGAATGTAGAGATAATGCGTATAAGGCACATAGCCAGCACCTTCTACAGAGTAAGGACTCAACAACTGTTAACGTGTTTTCCTACTTGCCCTTCCACATGAAATTTTGAGGTTGGATTTCCTGGTTATCTTTGTGTTTTGAGGTTGAGATGCAGCTAACTCATCCTGGTCAAGATGTTACCCTCGAGAAACTAGCAACGTAGGCCCTCAGGTTTCTTTAAATATGTTTGCAAATCATCAATTCAACTCTTAGTAGTTTTTCAGGACTCAACAGCTTTCCTCTTAGCCTTCCCTAATGTCCAAGCTTGAGTTAAGTATCCCTTCTTTATATTCTCATAGCATTTTGTGTGTATTCCTAGGAAAGCACTTTCAACATTGCATTGTAATTATTTGTTTTCTTTCCCTGCTTCTTCCCAACTTTTATGTCTCATGTGTCACGGTACTCCAATGCCCAGCACGGTGCCCAGCACAGGGAAATACATATTTGTTAAATGTACAGACGTTCAATTATTTTATCAGTGTTGTTTGCATCTCTATATAAAGTCCAATTCCTCTCCTCTCATTTACAACCAGATACAGTCTCTGTGCAAGGTAAATTTATCCAACCTTGTCCTTTGCCTCACCCTGCCTGAAGTAGTCAGGGCTTCTGTGGATTCATTCTAGCCTGCCTGTGTTTGAATTTCAGATCTAATATTTACCAGCTGTGCAAATTTGGGGAAGTTACTTAACTTCTTTGTGCATTACTTTCCTCCTATATAAAATGATTGTAATTGTTATAATAGCTAATCATAGGAGTCTGTGAAAATAGTGAGTTACATGCATAAGTGAGCTAGTACACTTGGGACACTGCCTGGTGCAAAATAAGTTGGCTATATTTACTTGCACATGCTCTTCCAACATCACTGATCTTAGTCTAAATTAAATATGAGTGGGACCATTCTATGGTTAATGACTTAGCTTTATTTATAAATCATTTAATCCTAAAATAATGACAAGGGATATATTTCGGCAAGAGGATCCAGCAGATACAGCTTTTCTTGTGTGTATGTGTAGGTGTCTGTGTATCTGTGGGTATATATATGTACGTGCTTTTCAATCATGGGTGTGGGAAATAGGATATATGTGTGAAAACTAATATTTTAGAGTTGTATAACTATAGTCATAGTCCTAGGTGTCCTCTGATAAACTGTTGTAAAACATAGTTGTGTTTTGGACAAACCAATGTAATGTGGAAATATTAATAAAATATATTTCTAAGAAGAGGGTTTAATTAAATCATCCTACTCAATTTAATCCATTATAAATATTTCTATTAATCTCACTCTTATGGTGTTATGAGAGTGAATATCTCCAGTGGAATTTTTATAGTATTATGATTATGACTTTACTATGCTTTCTAATTCTCTATTTTTAAATAACACTGTGTCTGCACATGCAAAGTAAGGTGGATAACCGAGGTAAGTGTCCATATATTCTAGATTTAAAAAATCCTTTAGTTTCAATTATCTAGATCTATGCTCTCCAATGCAGTAGACACAAGCCACACGTGGCTATTGAGCACTTGAAATGTGGCTGGTATGAGTTGAGACGTGCTATAAGTGTAAAATAACTACCAAATTTTGAAGACTTAATAGTAAAAAAGGCTAAAATGTCTCATTAATAATTTTTGTATTGATTAAATATTGAAAGGATATTTCAGTATATTAAGTTAAATAAAATACATTATTAAAATTAATTTTTTCTTTTTACTTTTTTTGGTGTGACTGCTAAAACATTTGAAATTACATATGTGGTTCACATTATTTTTCTGTTGGACATCACTGATCTGGCTCGTTTAAGTGAAAAATTTTGTTGTTGTTGATTGAGAAAGAGAATCCTCTAATTATCCATTTTACCTTGTGAGTATAAACACAACCTGAAATATTATTGTATTTCTTTCTAAAGCCAGTGTTTGGCACAGAGTCAAATAATTATATGTGTTCTTAATCGGTACTAAGTCTAAATGGGCAAGCAGTCCAACCTAGATATTTTTATAATTTTAATGTCTAGTCTAGTAGACACTTTCTAGATTTCTACCCCTAACTTTTTCTCCTAATTTCTAATCTACGCTGATATCAATACAAACATACATGCATATATATAAACGAAGGGAAAAAGAAAGCTCTCCCTTACATTAGAATGACCATTAATACGTGTAGAAGAACTAGAAAAATCACCATTTGTAAATTATTATAATGATTATTTAGGCAAGAATGAATCATAAATGAATACTAAAATGAGTGGGTAAATGTTTGCTAAAGTCAAAGATATTTAAGTAGGTATACAAGTGGCAAAATACTTATTCATTATAAGGGAAAAATGGTAATTTTACAATGGAGAATCCTAGCAAAACCCCACCTTAGCCAAGTGATGAAAGCTAACATCACCAGTAATGGAACAAATCAGCATTATGTTAATATGATGCAAAGAAAAACACAGAATCATTTCTGTGATATCCCTGCCCAAGATGCAAAAATTGAATTTAATCGTAAGGAAACGTCAGATAACCCTAAATTAGGAACACTCTGCAAAAGAACTGGCCTATACTCTTAATCTTAGAAATCAGGAAAGACAAGGGAAAGCTGAGGAAGTGTTGAAAGAACCCAAGAGAGACAGCACAACTATATGCAACATGTGATCCTGGACCAGATTCTAGATAGGAAGAAAAACTTTTTTTTTTTTTTTTTTGCTGTGAAGTATGTTATTGAGGTAATTGGTGAAATGTGAATGGAGTCTGTGAATTTGTTGGTAGTTTTTTTTTTTTTTTTAATTTTTTGTTTATTGCAGTAACATTGGTTTATAACATTGTAACAATTTCAGGTGTACATCATTGTACTTCTATTTCTGCATAGATGACGTCATGTTCACCACCAAAATACTAATTACAACCCATCACCACACACATGTACCAAATTATCCCTTTCATCCTCCTCCCTCCTCCCTTCCCCTCTGGTAACCACCAATCCAATCTCTGTCCCTATGTGTTTGTTTATTGTTGTTATTATCTACTACTTAATGAAGGAAATCATACGGTATTTGACCTTCTCCCTCTGACTTATTTCACTTTGCATTATACCCTCAATGTCCATCCATGATGTCACAAATGGCTGGATTTCATCGTTTCTTATGGCTGAGTAGTATTCCATTGTGTACATATACCACAGCTTCTTTATCCATTCGTCCCTTGATGGGCACTTAGGTTGCTTCCAAGTCTTGGCTATTGTGAATAATGCTGCAATGAACACATGGGTGCATGTACCTTTACAAATTGGTGTTTTCAAGTTCTTTGGGTAAATACCCAGCAGTGGGATGGCTGGATCATATGGTAGTTCTATCCTTGATTTTTTGAGGAATCTCCATACTGTTTTCCATAGTGGCTGCACCAGTTTGCACTCCCACCAGCAGTGTATGAGAGTTCCCTTCTCTCCACATCCTCTCCAACACATGTTGTTTCCTGTCTTGTTAATTATAGCCATTCTGACGGGCGTCAGGTGATATCTCATTGTAGTTTTGATTTGCATTTCCCTGATAGTTAAGGATTTTGAACATCTTTTCATGTGTCTGTTGGCCATCTGTATATCTTCTTTGGAGAAATGTCTGTTCAGGTCTTTTGCCCATTTTTTAATTGGGTTGGTAGTTTTTTTGTTGGTAAGATGCATGAGTTCTTTATATATTTTGGAGATTAAGCCCTTATCAGATGTATGGTTTGCAAATATCTTCTCCCAATTGTTAGGTTGTCTTTTCGTTTTGTTGATGGTTTCCTTTGCTGTGCAGAAGCTTTTTAGTTTGATGTAGTCCCATTTGTTTATTTTTTCTATTGTTTCTCTTGCCTGGTCAGACGTGGTGTTTGAGAAGACGTTGCTAAGACTGATGTCGAAGAGCGTACTGCCTATGTTTTCTTCTAGAAGTTTCACAGTTTCAGGTCTTACATTCAAGTCTTTAATCCATTTGGAGTTAATTTTTGTATATGGTGTAAGGTAAAGGTCTACTTTCATTTTTTTGCATATGGCTATCCAGTTTTCCCAACACCATTTGTTGAAGAGACTTTCTTTTCCCCATTGTATGTGCTTGGCTCCTTTGTCAAAGATTAGCTGTCCATAGATGTGTGGGTTTATTTCTGGGCTTTCGATTCTATTCCATTGATCTGTGTGTCTGTTTTTGTGCCAGTACCATGCTGTTTTGGTTACTACAGCTTTGTAGTATATTTTGAAATCAGGGAGTGTGATACCTCCAGCTTTGTTCTTTTTTCTTAGGATTCCTTTAGCTATTCGAGGTCTTTTGTTGTTCCATATAAATTTTAGGATTCTTTGTTCTATTTCTGTGAAAAATGTTGTTGGAACTTTGATAGGGATTGCATTGAATCTATAGATGGCTTTAGGAAGTATGGACATCTTAACTATGTTAATTCTTCCAATCCAAGTGCACGGAATATCTTTCCATTTCTTTGTGTCTTCTTCAATTTCTTTCAGAAATGTTTTATAGTTTTCTGTGTACAGATCTTTCACCTCTTTGGTTAAGTTTATTCCTAGGTATTTTATTCTTTTTGTTGCAATTGTAAATGGGATGGTATTCTTAATTTCTCTTTCTGCTACTTCGTTGTTAGTGTACAGAAATGATACAACTGATTTTTGTATGTTGATTTTGTATCCTGCAACTTTACCATATTCGTTTATTACTTCTAAAAGTTTTCTGGTGGATTCTTTGGGGTTTTCTATATATAAAATCATGTCATCTGCAAATAGTGACAGTTTCACTTCTTCCTTTCCAATTTGGATCCCTTTTATTTCTTTCTCTTGCCTGATTGCTCTGGCTAGGACTTCCAGTACTATGTTAAATAGGAGTGGTGACAGTGGGCATCCTTGTCTGGTTCCTGTTCTTAGAGGGATGGCTTTCAGTTTTTCACCATTGAGGATGATATTAGCTGTGGGTTTCTCATATATGGTCTTTATTATGTTGAGGTACTTTCCTTCTATACCCATTTTATTCAGAGTTTTTATCATAAATGGATGCTGGATCTTGTCAAATGCTTTCTCTGCATCTATTGAGATGATCATGTGATTTTTATTCTTCATTTTATTAATGTGGTGTATTACGTTGATTGATTTGCGAATGTTAAACCATCCCTGCATCCATGGAATAAATCCCACTTGATCATGGTGTATAATCTTTTTAACGTATTGTTGTATGCGATTTGCTAGTATTTTATTCAGGATTTTTGCATCAATGTTCATCAGTGATATTGGCCTGTAATTTTCTTTTTTTGTTGTCCTTGTCTGGTTTTGGTATCAGGGTAATGTCAGCTTCGTAGAATGAGTTAGGAGCTTCCCTCCTCCTCAATTTTTGGAAGAGTTTGAGAAGGATAGGTATTAAGTCTTCTTTGAATGTTTGGTAGAATTCACCAGGGAAGCCGTCTGGTCCTGGACTTTTATTTTTGGGGAGGTTTGTGATTACTGTTTCGATCTCCTTACTGGTGATTGGTCTATTCAAATTCTCTACTTCTTCTTGATCCAGTTTTGGAAGGTTGTATGATTCTAAGAATTTATCCATTTCTTCCAGATTGTCGAATTGGTTGGCATATAGTTTTTCATAGTATTCTCTTATAATCTTTTGTATTTCTGAGGTGTCTGTTGTAACCTCTCCTCTTTCTTTTCTGATTTTCCTTATTTGTGCCTTCTCTCTTTTTTTCTTGGTGAGTCTAGCTAAAGGTTTGTCTATTTTGTTGATCTTTTCAAAGAACCAGCTCTTGGTTTTATTAATTTTTTCTATTGTTTTTTTTGTCTCTATTTCATTTATTTCTGCTCTGATTTTTATGATTTCCCTTCTTCTACTGATTTTGGGCTTTGTTTGTTCTTCTTTTTCCAGTTCCTTTAGGTGCGTTGTTAGATTGTTTATTTGAGATTTTTCTTGTTTGTTGAGATAGGCCTGTATTGCTATAAACTTCCCTCTTAGAACCGCTTTTGCTGTATCCCATAAATTCTGGCATGTCGTATTTTCATTTTCATTTGTCTCCAGGTATTTTTTGATTTCTTCTTTGATTTCTTCGTTAACCCAGTCGTTGTTCAGTAGCATTTTGTTTAATCTCCATGTATTTGTGGCTTTTCTGATTTTCTTCCTATAGTTGATTTCTAGTTTCATACCATTGTGGTCAGAAAAGATGCTTGGTATTATTTCAATCTTCTTAAATTTATGGAGACTTGTTTTGTGGCCTAATATGTGATCAATCCTGGAGAATGTTCCATGTGCATTTGAAAAGAATGTGTATTCTTCGGTTTTTGGATGGAATGTTCTGTATATATCTACTAGGTCCATCTGTTGCAGTGTGTCGTTTAAGGCCAATGTTTCCTTATTGATCTTCTGTTTGGATGATCTATCCGTTGGTGTAAGTGGAGTGTTAAAGTCCCCGACTATTATTGTGTTACTGTCTATTTCTCTTTTTATGTCTGTTAATAATTGCTTTATATACTTAGGTGCACCTTCTTTGGGTGTGTAGATATTTACAAGTGTTATATCCTCTTGTTGGATTGTTCCCTTGATCATTATGTAATGCCTTTCTTTGTCTCTTTTTACAGTTTTTGTTTTAAAGTCTATTTTGTCTGATATGAGTACTGCTACCCCAGCTTTCTTTTCATTGCCATTTGCGTGGAGTATCTTTTTCCATCCCTTCACTTTCAGTTTGTGAGTGTCTTTAGGTCTGAAGTGTGTCTCTTGTATGCAGCATATATATGGGTCTTGTTTTTTTATCCAGTCAGCCACCCTATGCCTTTTAATTGGAGCATTTAGTCCATTGCTGTTTAAAGTAGCTATTGATAAGTATGTACTTACTGCCATTTTTAAACTTTTTTTTTTTTTCCCTCAGTGTTTTAGTAGTCCTTCTCTGTTCCTTACTTCTTCTATACAGAATTGATGGTCACTTTAGTTTGACCTCTGCCTGGAAGCTGTACTCTTTAACTACCCTCCTCCCTCCTTTTGTGTTTTTGATATCATATCTAACCTCTTTTTTGTGCATTTGTATCCATTACGTTCTAATCGTGGAAATAGATAATTTTTGCTATTTGTGGTCTTCTCTTTTCCCCTTAAATCAGTCCCTTTAACATTTCTTGTAACACTGGTTTCTTAGTGACAAACTCCTTTAATTTTTGCTTATCTGGGAAAATTTTGATCTCTCCTTCCATCTTGAACGATAACCTTGCTGGGTAGAGTATTCTTGGCTGTAAGTTTTTTCCTTTTAGCACTTTAAATATATCGTGCCATTCTCTTCTAGCCTGTAAGGTTTCTGCTGAGAAGTCAGCTGATAGCCTTATGGGGTTTCCTTTGCATGTAACTTGACATTCTCTTGCGGTTTTTAGGATTCTCTCTTTTTCTTTAATTCTGGACATTTTGATTATGATGTGTCTTGGTGTGGGCCTCTTTGGGTTTATCTTGTTTGGGGCTCTCTGTGCTTCCTGTACCTGGATGTCTGTTTCCTTCCTTAGGTTAGGGAAGTTTTCATCTATTATTTCTTGAAATAGATTCTCTGCCCCCTTATCTCGCTCTTCTCCTTCCGGGACACCTATAACACGGATGTTAGTGCGCTTGATGTTGTCCCAGAGGTCCCTTAGACTGTCCTCACTCTTTTTAATTCTTTTCTCTTTTACCTGTTCACCTTGGGTAATTTCTTCTAGTCTTTCTTCCAGCTCACAGATCCGTTCTTCTGTATCTTCTACTCTGCTTTTGAGTCCCTCTAATGAATTTTTCATTTCCAGTATTGTATTCTTCATTTCTGATTGGTTCTTTTTTATATCTTCCATTTCTTTGTTGACATTCTCACTGAGTTCATCTATTCTTCTCCCCAGATCAGTGAGCATCCTTAACACTCTTAGTTTGAACTCTCTGTCGGGTAGGTTGCTCATTTCTGTTTCACTTAGTTCCTTTTCTGGGGTTTTGTCCTGTTCCCTTACTTGGAATGTATTCTTTTGCCTCCTCATTTTGCCTCTTTCCCTGTGCTTGTGTCTATGTATTAGGTAGGTCAGCTACGTCTCCTGCTCTTGGATAGGTGACCTTATGTAAGTGATGCCTTAGGAGGCTTCCAGTGTGCTTCCCTCAGTTCTCAATGTTCCAGGGGTGGCCCCTATGTGGGCTACATGTATCCTTCTGCTGTGGCCTGTTTGCTCTCCCTGTAGGCGCCCAGGGAGGCTGAGTTATGCTCCTGGCCAGCTGTTGTAATGCTCAGCTGCTTGTAGTTGTTGTGGGCCCTTCAGTCTCTTTATCAAGTGTGGGGAGCCCCAGCACAGTTGGCTGCAAGTTCTAATACCACATTTGTGTTGCAG
Source organism: Ceratotherium simum simum (assembly GCF_057802395.1). Lineage (NCBI taxonomy): Eukaryota > Metazoa > Chordata > Mammalia > Perissodactyla > Rhinocerotidae > Ceratotherium > Ceratotherium simum. The sequence continues at coordinate 62,341,735 of NC_141901.1, read as the reverse complement.
TATTTCTTTTAAGTGAGTAGGCCCCCAGTGTGGCAGGTTGTTAGGCTCAGGGCCTTACAATTGCTGTAAACCTCTAGCCTATTAGGTCTCTTGTCAGCTCTCTGAGGATTGCAGCTGGGTGGGGCTGCCCTTAGGCACAGGAGCACCCAATTGTTTCAGGCTTTGGAAGGTGGGGCAAACCTCCTATGTGGGTCTTTGAGAAGCACAAGTCTTCTGCAGCTGACAAGCCCTGTTGCCCACAGGTCCACACACACAGTCAACACAGTCCTGCCCCGTGTGAGCGCCCCGACCTCCCCAATCGGACCCAGTCTCTCCACGGCGGGAGCCCCACACACTCCGCCGCCACCCCACACTCTCCACCTGCTCCTTGTGCACACCCTGCCCCGCTCAAGTTGGCTCAGTTGCCAGGCTGCAAAGAATCCTGTCACCAATCTGTACAGGCCCACAAGTTGCCTGAGGGCTTGTTTTTGGGTGGGGCCAGTCTCTAGGGTGGGCTGCCTGCCCTGGCTGAGCTGGATTAAATCGGTGCTCTAGTGAGTGGGGCAGACCCTGGGCTAGCAGGCCTCAGGGAGAACTCTAATGGCGTCTGTGTCAGCACGCTCACACCAGGCCACATCAATGGCCACCGCCAATGTCCCAGTCCCTGGAGAGGTCTCACCCCTCACCTAGATGCACTCAGGGCCTATTAGGTGAGTCTCTTGTCACCAAAGCACTGTGCACCTTTCTTTCTGGTGATTTTAGGATGCTTTCCGAAACGGGTGAGTTTGTGCGTGCCGTTTATGAGCCGGTTTTAGTTTCTTTGTGAACCACCTTTTCTGGGGGTACTCCCCAATGCTTTAGTAGCAGGCAAAGTCAGATATTATGTCACTGGTCTCGATTGTGCTGGGTCCACAAAATGCCCACAGCGGTGGCGCTCCCCGGCTCAGGGCCCCGCGCCTCCAGGGCGGGCTGTGTACCTGTGGGCTGCTCCCGGAGGCCGTGAAGCTGGCGGCTTGTGAAGGTGGCGTTTTTCCTCTCCAGAAGGGAGTCTCTGCCTCTTCCACCTCAGTTAGGATTGTCCGTTGTTGCAGGAGTTCCTCTTATCCAGTTTTCAGTTCTGTCTCAGGGGTAATTTTTCCACGAGTAGTTGTAAATTGGCTGTGTCCACGGGAGGAGGTGAGTTCCGAGTTTGCTTACGCTGCCATCTTGACTCTGCCTCCTCTCTCTTCTTTTTTTATAGCAAATAATTAAGCTCTAACTTTGCTTCTTTATTCTTATATGCTGATTCTCATTATGCCACCTCAGAAATAAAAACAATTTACATCTCTTAAAGTCTGTGTTTTTAAATAAAAAGTAGATTGCCCTTGTCACAAGGACTTTCTCTTTTTTTTCTGTTTTTTCTCCCATCTTAATAGATAGTAAAAATTCTTGTTAAAAGTGTGAGTGATTATATATTCATTTTGCCTGTTGTCCTTACTGGATTCTTTAGCTGTCCAGTCTACTTGATCTTCTACTGTCAATGACTACTGCCAACTAGAAGCATCCTCAGTGAATCTTTGCATTAGTTGGGCTATAGAATATGTTGTATGAAAAACAAACCCAAGTAATAGTGGCTTAATTGAGATAGAAATATCTTTTCCTCTCATTTACTGGAATGAAAATAGATGCTAAAGGCTGTTTTGGTGGATATGCTCCATGAAGTTTTCTAGGGACCCAGAATTTACTATGTTATTGCTTTGCAGTAGAAAATTGCCCTTATCTTATATGGTCCCAAATTTATCGTCATTGCATTCACATTCCAAACATTGAAATGGAGGAAAGAGTAGAACAAGAAATGTATACCCCTTCCCTTATTTCTTATATTTCTCATATCTTATGATATAAAAATTATAAAAAGGAAATAAACAGAAATTCTAAAGCTGAAAAGTACAATAAAGGAAATGAAGTAGTCACTTGAGGGTGTCAACGGCATATTCTAGCAGGCAGAATAGAGTTGGAAAACTTGAAGACTGAAATTATCCATTCTGAGAAGCAGAAAGAAAAAATAATGAAGAAAAATGAACAGAGTTTAAGAGACTTGTGCAACACCACTAAGTGTACCAACATACACATAATGGGAGTCCCAGAAAGAGAGGAAAGAGAAAAAGAGGCAGAAAGAATATCTGAAAAAACAATGACCTGAAACATCCCAAATTTGATGAAAGACATGAATCTACACACCCAAGAAGCTCAACAAACTCCAAGAAGGATAAAATAAAGAGATCCACATCAAGACATATTATAATCAAACTGTTGAAAGACAAAGACAAAGAGAGAATCTTGAAAGCAGCAAGACCGAATAAATTTGTCATATACAAAGAATCCTCAATAAGATTAAGAGCCAACTAATCAGAAGAAACCAAAAGACAGTGGAATAACATGTTTAAAGTGCTGAAAGAAAAAACTGTCAACCAAGAATTCTCTGACAGTACTATTCTTCAAAAATGAAGGAGCAATTAAGACATTCTCAGAAAAACAAAAGCTGAGGATGTTTGTCCCTGGTAGACTTGCCCCACAAGAAATGCTAAAGGAAGTACTTCAGGCTAAACTAAAAGGACACTGGGCAGCTACATGAAATCATATGAAGATTAAAGAACACCAGTACAGGTAACTACATAGGTAAACACAAAACCAGTCCTATTGTATTTTTGGTTTGTAACTCCTCTTTTCTTTCCCTATATGGCTTAAAAGACAAATGGATAAAACATTAATTAAAAGTCTATGTTAATGGGCAGCAATATATAGAGACAAAATTTGTGACAACAACAATATTAAGGGGGAGGGACACTGCTGCATAGGAGCAGAGATTTTGCATACTGAAAGTTAAGGTGGTATTAGTACAAAATAGATTATTGTAAATTTAAGAGATTAATTGTAGTCCCCAGGGAAACCACTAAGAAAATAGCTAAAAAAATACATAAAAGGAAATGAGAACAGAATAAAAATTGTACACTATAAAGAATCATAAAAATAAAGGAGTAATGGAGAAAATGAGCAACAACAACAAGAAAAAAGACATATACAAAACAGATAGCAAAATGACAAAAGTTCTTCCTTATCACTAATTACTTTAAATTTAAATATATTAAACTTTTCAATTAAAATGCAGAAATTGGCAGAATAGATTTTTAAAAAATATGATCCAACTATATGCTGTCTACTAGAGACTCATTTGAAAGAAATTAAGTGGCATCTGTTTTACAATAAAGAGATCTGGGACACAATTAAACAAAATGCCATGTAAAAAATTTGTTAGGATCCCAATTCCAAGAGATCAACTGTACAAACACATTTTAAAACAACCAAATGAAATTTGATTATGATATTAGAGAGTATTAAAGAATATCATCACTTTTGTTGGTCGTGATAACTTTGTAGCTTTGACAATTCATACCAAAGCAATCAGGGGGTGAAATTACAAGACATTTAGAGATTGCTTTAAAGTACTTTATAAGGAAGAAAATAATAAAGAGGGATAAAGCAAACATGACAAAATCTTAATAATTCTTCTTTATGGGTGATAGGTATTTGGGGTTCATTATTCCATTATTTTTACTTTTTACTATGTTTGAAAATTTTCATAAGAAAAATTATTTTAACACTCAGAGTGGTTAATTCTGACCTCCTTCTACTGCCTTTATCCTAATATAAGTCATCACTATCTCTCACTGGGATTATGACAATAGCCTGTAACACTGTGCCACTGTGTCTAGTAATGTCCACTTAAGTCTGTTTGCAGGCAAAGTAATTCTTTGCACTAGAAATAAAAACGAATCCAATCTCTGCTTATAACTCTGCTCTGACTCCTCATGTCCCTTAGAGTCAAAGTCAAAGTCCCTGCAATGTCCTAAAAGCCCTTCCATGATCTTTCTGCCTTTAAATCTCTGACCCTGCCTCCTCTGCTCCTCCCCAGCTCCTCTCCAGTCACACTAATTTTCCTCCTCATGCCAAGGATGTCCCCACCTTAGGCCCTCTGCTCTAGTTACTTCCTCTTTCTGGCATCCACACCACTCACTCCCTCACCTCCTTCAAGATTTTGCTCAAATGTCACTTTCTTAATGGGGTCTAGGGTGACCTTCCTTATATTATCACAATTAAAATTACAACCTGCCCCTCCCCACCTCAAATACTCTCTACCTCCTCAACCTGCTCTATTTTTCTTCATAGCGTTTATCACTTTTTAATATATTTTTTCTAATTTATTTTGTTAATTTTTGAATATCTGTCTCTCGATGCTGGAATGTAAGCTCCATCAGGGCAGGGAGTTTTATCTATTTGTTTGCTAGTTTGTTTAGTGCTGTATCCTAAGTGTGTAAAATAGTACTTGGAACATTATGAGCAATCAAAAAATATTTCTTGGGTGAATGAGTGAATGAATTTTCAAACCAGCAATAAAATTACATTTGAAAACATTAAATATCAGAGTATATATGAATAAGCTACATTGCAGTAAAAAATTCAATAAATGTCAATTTAGGTAAAATATAGAATTTGGAGTTTGTTGTTAGTGTGCAGTCTTGATTGGCTTGTTTACCCATCTAAATCAGTTTGATACTCTCCAGCTAAAAGAGTACATACGTTCTAATTAATGCTATAGTTTTGGTTTAGTTTTGAGTGAGACAATGAAAAGTAGAACTTTGACATTTGTCAAAATGCATGCTAGGTTTTTTTTATATCTGTTGCTGTTCAAGGGATGGTAATTAGCAAAGAATGTTAATTTTTGAGAGTTAATTATTGCGATAGAGGCTACAGGATATGTCAGAAATCGTAAATTTTATTAAAAAATTTAACACTGAGTAATTAATACAATCTGTTTTATAACTCACTCTTTCCAAAAGAAAAATCTAGATGGATGAAAGTTTATTTAAAAGCTATGTTCAGTCCTCATATCTTCCCAGCGTGATATGCACTTCTTGCTTGTTAAGAAGAATCCACCTGCAGTCAGTATTAAATGAAAGAAAAAAGAAGAGTTATCTTTGAAATTGGAAACAAAATTTAAAGTATGGAAAAGGAGAAACATGTACTGTGCTTATCTATTGGCATAACAAATTAAATAAACGTTAGATAAAGTACAGACAGTCGAAGAGAGAAGGCGGAGTAAGTAAAAAGCTGGCAGGTGTTTTCCCATTGATTCTTTGACAAGTTGTGATACTGCTGAGAAAGGTGAGAAAGAAGAGGACCAAAAGGATGTTTATTTGTGTTGATTAACTGCCTAAATGAATAAAAGATACAGGAATGAAATGGAAAATTCAGGGAAATATATACATTTCAGCGAGCCATTTGACTCTCTGTCATAATATCTTTATGAACAAAATGGAGAAACTTGGGCCAAAAACTAACACAATTGGGTACATTTTAACTGGTTGGACAAATATACCTAATGATTGTTGATTAATGAATTAATGAAAGCTTTAATTACACAAACAAGACTCTTTGGATTTTGGCGTATTAACTCAGATAAGTAATAATGCCTGATATCGTATAGCATTTTATAGTTCACAAAGAGCTTTCGGGTAAAATATCTCATTTGATCCTCATCACAGCCTTGTGCTAAAGGATGAGACAATGTGATTATCTTTATTTAACTGGATGTGGAAACTGATTTTCAAAGGGGTAAGTGATTTGCCTAAGGACATATGGGAAATCTTATGCTTATTAATATTTCAGATGACACAAAGCTGAAGAGGGATAACTAACATGTTGGATAAAATAATACAAGTTCAAAAACATCCCCAAAGTAGACACATTGGACAAATCTAACAAGAGAAAATTAAATTAAAATAACTATAAATATATGCAATAAACTAGGCTTTTTTCTTTTGAGCATTTATCTCAGTTTGTAATTATACATTTATTGTGATTATTTGATTAATGTCTGACTCTTTCTAAAGACTATAGGGTCACTGTGATCATTGTGTCTGTGCTCAGCAATACATCTCCGGCACCTGGGGTAGTGCTTGGCACTTTTAGTTAAGCACAAATGTTATAAAAAATCTAATATAAATTTCAGAACTCAAAAGACCTATCTTGAGAGACCTTATATATAAGTATCAAAAAATAAAATAGGGTGTTAGTTGACAGAACAAAGGAAATATTAAAATAGTCTATTATAATCTAAGCCTATGCTACTGTGCATGATTTTAAGCTCCTCTCATATAATCAGGGTAATGGCCAACCAGATTCTGTGCAGAAGAGCATATTGGAAATTACTGAAACAAATTCTAGACATTTAACCTGAACACGTCTTTAGTTGAAGTAATTTTTAAAAATTTGATGGAAGGTAATACGTAACAAACAGATTTATAATGGAGAGTTCCAAGGTAAAATGAGGGTCAAAGAATGGATAGTCTAAAGAAGCAGGTTTATTCTCTATAAATATAAAAATGTTATAAGATACAAAAATAAAACAACCTAACACTGGGAAACAGTCTTGTGAAATAAGGGAATCTGAGTCATTGGAAGTGTTTAGGCTTAAGTGTTTAAGATGTGAATAAACTTTCCAAAGTCATGACAGAGAATATTTATTTTCTTGGATGGAAATTTATTAGATTCCATTTTATTATAACATATCCCTAATTAAATTGGTCATAATGTTCTTGAATATAAAATTAGTACCAAGTACTGCGGAAAACATACACACCATATATATTTTTTCCAGTTTGACCTCTTTACATGATTTTTGGCCTTTATAACAAATAAGATACGATTTAGTTTTTGTTATTATCATCAACTTTAAAAATATTTAGGTGTTTTTTTTTTTAAAAAGGAATGATAGATAACTATTTGTTAAGTTAAAAATTTTAAAAAATATTCAAAATGCATATGCATAAAAGTATTTTGTAGGGCTAATACTGGATAAAATAGGTTTCAGATGAAAACAAAGAAAACTTCCTCATTCTTCCAGAGAATACTCTTCTCTATGTTTAGAAGTTTATAAAAGGAATTTTGTGGTTTTAAGAGTTAGAGTTTTGTCTGTTAGATTTTAGCATTTTGATGCATAAAGTGGGACATTGGCTCAATACCAATGATGTGAGCTTTTGCTTTGCTGTTTCGAATCACACTTTGCAAGCCCATACATTGCGAGATTCTTCCTAAAGTATATCTAAAAGGTTAAATGTTTCCTGCTGTGCTGAGTGCACCAATTTCCATTACCTTCTAGTGCCTTCCTGTTGATAATCACCTGCAGACAACCACCTGTAGAAGAGCAGCACTATGTTTACGTATAAATAGGCTATATATGTGCTTTTCCCCTTTTTCTCTGTAAAAAAAAAAAAAAGGTGTTTTACTCCTGCTGTTCAATGCATTTTGAACATGTGCTGTTCCATAAATTTAAAGCAAGTTTAAAAAGAAAATTAAACAAGATTCATCTGGCAGCATTGCAAGTTAGTATCATACACCTGGCACATAGTTTCCAAAGCACAGTGATTCTATGGGAAAGAACTGCTTGATAAGCAGCAGAATGAAAAAAGGATGAGCAGATGACAGCGCATTGAAAATTAGATAAAAACCTGCAATGTGATATTGCAGGAAGAAATGGAGAAGTAATGAGATGAGACAGAGCAAAGGGAAAACCAGACAGAATAAGGAGAAAAAAATTCCTAAGTGTGAGATCTATTACAGTGCCAAATAGCTTCCCAAGAAGTAATGGAAACTGTCCCTTCAATAACTTCCAACTAGAGTAGGAAATCAGACTGAGAATACAAAGTGGTGACAAAACTTTATTTTAATGACCAAAAACAAGATAATAAATGACACAAACAAACCACAAATTCAAAGAGTTAGATGATTTTGAACATGATAGCTTTGTTAACGTTCTCTTTCATTAACGATAATAAAAATTATAATATTTTAAATTTATGGAAGATTTTTATAAGTTCTTAAAAACCTTAACCAATCAAAAAGAATATGATTTAATCTTTGTAGATATGTTGGAAAGTTAATATTGATAATGAGTCTCTCATGAGACTATAGCCCCTGCTGATACCTGGATTGCAGCTTGGTAGTAGCCTCAGCAGAGGACCCAGACTGAGCTGTGCCCAGACTCCTGGCTCGTGGAAATTATGAAATAATAAATGTGTGTTGTTTTAAGCTGCTAAATTTGTTATACAGCAATAGAAAATTAATGCAGGCATCAATGCTTAAAACAAGAAAATAAGAAAATAAGAAAATGCTGCTTAAAAGATTTTAGAAAGAATATTTAACTAATATTGTATTGAATTGAAATAAATGATGCAAGAAAACTGTCTGCTTGCTCTCATATCTGCTCGCCTATTAGTAGCTTTATAATCTAAGCCCTCTCCCAGAGCACATCTCTGGTTTCCATCTCTAGTTAAATTGGGCTGGAGTCTCTCCTCTCTGCTTTCTAAAATTTTGCTTTAGCTTTCAGGAAAAAAATCAGTGAAGTGACTGATCCATTTTTAGGTTAAAAATATATAGAAGTTGTCTATAAGAGTAATAATCAGAAAGTAATTTAGGAGAATCTCAAGTTTTTTCTTTGTTCTAAGAATTACCTAAATATGCTTCAATAAAGGTCATACATGAAAAGCTCATAGCTAATATTATATTCAATAGTGAAAACTTTTCCTCTAACATCAGGAACAAGATAAGAATGCCTGCTCTTCTGCTTCTATTCAAGACAGTACCATAAGTCCTAGCCAGAGCAATTAGGCAAGAAAAAGAAATAAAAGGCTTCCAAATTAGAAAGGAAGAATTAAAATTGTCTTTGTTTGCTGATGACATGATTTTATACATAGAAAAACCTAACGACTCCACAAAAACATTGTGAGAACTAATAAACTAATTCAGTAAAATTGCAGGATACAAAATCAGCACACAGGGGCTGGCCCAGGGGCGTAGTGGTTAAGTTCATGTGTTCCGCTTTGGTGGCCCAGGGTTCACCAGTTCGGATCCTGGGCGTGGACATACTCACCATTCCTCACGCCATTCTGAGGTGGCGTCCCCCATAGAAGAACTAAAAAATAAAGGACCTACAACTAGGATACACAACTATGTACTGGGGCTTTGGGGAGAAAAAAGAGGAAGATTGGCAACAGATGTTAGCTCAGGGCCAATCTTCCTCAAAAAAAAAAAAAATCAACACACAAAAATCAGCTGCATTTCTATACACTAAAAACAAACTATCTGAAAAAGAAACTGGGAAAACAATCCCATTTACGATAGCACCAGAAAGAATAAAATACCTAAGAATAAACTTAACTAAGGAGGTAAAAGACTTGTACACTGAAAACTACAAAACATTGATGAAAGAAATTAGAGAAAATACAAACAAATAGAAAGACATCCCATGTTTGTGGACTATAAGACTTCATCTTGTTGAAATGTCCATACTACCCAGAGTGATCCAGATTTAATGCAACCCTTATCAAAATTTCAATGGTATTTTTTTTACAGAAACAAAAAAAAATCCTAGAAATCATATGGAGCCACAAAAGACTCAGAATAGTTGAAAAAAAATCTTGAGAAAGAACAAAGCTAGAAGCATCACACATCCTGATTTCAAATTATATCACAAAGCTACAATAATGGAAGCGATATGGTGATGGCATAGAGACAGACATATACACCAATGGAACAGAATAGGGAGCCCAGAAATCAATCCATGCACGTATGGTCAGCTGATCTTTGACAAGAGGGCCAAAAATACACAGTGGAGAAGGGATAGTCTCTTCAACAAATGATGCTGGGGAAACTGGATATTCACATGCAAAAGAATGAAATTTGAGCCTTTTCTTATACCATACAGAGGAATCAATGCAAAATGGATAGAAGACTTCAATGTAGGACCTGAAACTATAAAATTCTTAGACGAAAACAGAGGGGAAAGTGCTTCATGACATTGGTCTTGTGATGATTTCATGGATATAGCACCAACAGTCAGATAACAACAAAAGCAAAAATAGAAAAGTGGGACTACATCAAACTAAAAAGCTTCTGCACAGCAAAGTGAAAAGGCAATCTACTGAATGGGAGAAAATATTCACAAACCATATATCTCATAAGGAATTAATTTCCAAATTCTATAAGAAACTCCTACAACTCAATTCCAAAAAAACAAATAACCTAGTTAAAAAATGGGCTAAGGGGCCAGCCCAGTGGCGTAGCAGTTAAGTTCTCACGCTCTTCTTGGGCGGCCCGGGGTTCACAGGTTTGGATCCTGGGTGCAGAATTATGCACTGCTCATCAAGCCATGCTGTGGCAGCATCCCATATATAAAGTAGAGGAAGATTGGCTAGGTGTTAGCTCAGTGACAATCTTCCTCAAGCAAAAAGAGGAGGATTGGCAGCAGATATTGGCTCAGGGCCACTCTTCCTCTCCCCGCAAAAAATGGGTTAAGATTTGAATAGATATTTCTCCAAAGAAGACATGTAAATGGCCAGTATCATGAATCATCAGGGAAATGCAAATCAAAACCACAATGATGTATAACCTCACATCTGCTAGGATGGTTATTACTATAAAAAAAAAAAGACAGCAAGTGTTGGCAAGTACATGGAGAAATGGAAACCCTTGTACATTCTTGATGAGAATGTAAAATGGTGCAGCCTCTATGGAAAACAGTATGGAGATCTTCAAAAAATTAAAAATAGAACTGCCATATGATCCAGCAATCTCACTTCTGGGTATTTATCTGAAAGAAATAAGGATCTTGATGAGATATTTAGCATTCTAATGTTCATTGAAGCACTATTCACAAAAGCCAAGATGTGGAAACAATCTAAATGTCCATGGATGGATGAATAGATAAAGAAAATGAGGTCAATACACACAATGGAATATTACTTAGCCTTAAAAATGAGAGAAATCCTGCAATACGAGAAAACATGGATGAATCTTGAGGACATTTTGCTAAGTGAAATAAGCCAGCCCAAGAAGGGCAAATACTGCCTCATTCCACATATATGAAGTATCTAATATAGCTAAACTCATAGAATCAGAGAGTAGAACGGTGCTTGCCAGGGCCTGGGCAGATGAGAAAATAAATGGGGGAGTTGCTAATCAATGGGCTTAAGTCTCAATTTTGCAAGATAACTAAGTTCTGGATATTTGCCATACCTCATTGTCCTTATAATTGACAATACTTTATCGTCACTTAAAAATTTGTTGAAAGGGCAGATCTCTTGCTAAATGTTCTTACATAATAAAATAAAATTTAAAAAGAACTTTCAATTAATAAAGCAAATAATTTTAACAAACAAGAAAAAATACTCTGTCAGTTTGTATTGCTATGAAATAACTCAGCAATTAAAACTAATGTTCACTTGTTCTGCTTTTATTCAAAATAAAGAAGAATTATTTTACTTATTAAATTCTATTTTCCTACTCTTCTGACTATGGAAAAACCAGCTGTACTTCGGTCTAGGTGGCTGTAACTTCAACTGCTACTCTTAGGAAAGAAAATCATTCACTCTATGACTCTGAAATGTAAGCAAATGTTGCATAAGTTTCTTTGCACTATAGCAATATTAATAATAACAACGACAATGACAATCATCATTTACTGAGTCTACTTTGTGCTAGTCCCTATGAGATTTTCATGTTTGATTTAATCCTGACATCCATTCAATGAGGTAGATAATATTAATCTTATTTTCCATCTGAGGAAATGGAGGCTTAGAAAATTCAGGTAACTTTTCTAAGAATGTATATTTACTAAATGTAGACCCAGGAATTTGAATGAGGTTCTTTAGATATGATCCAATATGGAGTGATTCTAATCATTATAAAAATTTATCAAAAACGTATTGCCTACATAGAAAAATGTTCTTTTTAAAAATATAGTATAAGAACAAAATAAAAAATAAAAATGAAAATTTTAAATATGTATAAAGACACTTTTAAAAAAAATTTTATAGAATATTCATGAACAAGTGAGAGCAAAGGAGGAGTTGGACAGATGTGTTTAATCCCAGTTCCATTCACAGTCAAGCTTATAGAAAAGCTGTCTCCACTGAAAGTCTTTTCTGTTAAACAGCCCATTCAGTCCTCAAGCCTCTGTAATATAGCTTGTTGCCTTTCTTTCTTCTGAAATTTCGACAACTGAAATCCAATCCTAATTGCCAAAACCAGTTAAAATTTGCCCTTGTTATAGCCGTGCTCTCTTAAACATTTGACACTGTTGACTACTCCTAACTGAAATTCTCTCCTTCTTTGGCTTTCGTGACACTAATTATTCCAAAGTTTCCTTCTATTTCCGTGGCTACTTCTAGCTCACATTTTTGGGTTCACCTTCCTTTGCTCTACATTTAAATGTTACTGTTATCCAGAGTTTTTTTTTTTTTTTTTTTTTTTTAAAGATTTTATTTATTCAGTTTTTTCCCCCCAAAGCCCCAGTAGATAGTTGTATGTCATAGGTTCACATCCTTCTAGTTGCTGTACGTGGGACCCGGCCTCACGTTGAACGGAGAAGTGGTGCCTCGGGGCGCTCCCGGGATCCGAACCCGGGCCACCAGCATCAGAGCGCGCGCACTTAACCGCTAAGCCACGGAGCCGGCCCTTATCCAGAGTTCTATCCTCGGCTGTCTCCTCCTCCCCTCTATAGCTTCTTCCTGGAAGATGATAGCCAACCCTTGCCTTAGTTGCTACTTGACCAGTGGAGAACTCAGTCACATTCTGTGCCATAGGTTCATATAGCCAAAGTTTACACAAAATGTATTCATGGGTGTTTCTTAACTGAACTCACGATCTCCTCCTCACTCCAGAACCACATATTTCTGGATCTCCTTGGTTCATTTTATATTTGAGTTTAGTAAGAGGCTTTAAAAAATGTGCATTGAGTGAATCTAATTACATACTTCCAAAGGTATTTGTTCAATATGGAAAATGAGTAATAATTGCCAGATTTTTTTCTAAGCACAAATACTCCTTTCAGAGCAATAAGTAATAACTTCACGGACTTCAAAGATCACTTATATATCTACTCAAAAAGAGCAGTTATTTCTTCTCACAGAGTAGTTTCAAGTAAAATTATTAAGAGGAAAGTATTTTTGGTTTCCTTTTTCTTCTCTGAAAACTTAAAATTTTCTTTTAGTCTTCAGGAACATAGTGCCCTCAAAAGATCCCTTAACCATTATGATAATGTGTACTAGTTAGTTGTAAGGTATAGTATAGGTGTACTAGTAGTTATGATACTACTGCTACATAACAAAAACCCAAAAATATAAAATAATTTTTCCTCAGTCACCTTTCTGCAGACTGGCTGAAATAGGCTCATCTTCCCTGAGTTCAGCTTGGTTTGGCTCCAAGCGGAGGTTGAGTCCAGGTCTGCTGCACATGTTCTTAGTCATCCTTGGACTAATATGCTGACTAGGGCATGTAAACTTCACGGCACTCTGCCATAGTTGAGGTATAATATAGAGTGCTATGAGTGTGGAGAGGAGGAAAAAAATGAATGCTGATGTTAGAAACCCTTCACAGAGGAGGTGACGTATGATTGAGACATTAAGGATATGGGAAAGTAAAATTAGTCAATATCAGAGAATGAGGGAATAGCATTGCAATTATTGACAATGAGGTACAAAATTATTTACATTAGCTTAAAAGAATTTATTACATTAGTTGAGGGAAGGAAGTTTATTTGAGTTTTAGCAGAAAAAGCATGGAAATTGAAATCCCAACTTGACTTACAGAAATGACCATTACAGAATTTTGCAAACTGAGGCAGGTGGTCTCTTCTGGCATTGAGATAATGCATGTTAGAAAGGCTGTGGCACATTGAATTAGAAGACACTCAATGGCAAGCTAGCTGCCTGGGACCTAATGAATCTTACTGATGTGTTTGGTGTAGCCTGAATAACGTTCTTTAAAAATTTGAATTAATAATTTAAAATAGGGTAATATCACATAAAAATTCAAACTTCTGCCAATGTCGAGTCTGTATTCCAATATGATAAGAGTTGTCTAGAGCTGCATGGTGAGTCCTTTGTTAAAAGGGATGTATACTTTCCAAGTTAGTCCAGACCCCACCGAGTCCTATCGTCTCCCTTACCCAGGAGCGCATTGTCAGTTGCCATTTATCACTGAGCGTGCACTATTTGCGTTTTCTGGTAGAAGAGAAATATTTCTCGGTACTCTATCAAAAATAGACAAATGAAAGATATACCAAAAGAGACGTGTTTCAGGAAAAATGCGAAGAAGCATATTTGTGAGAACTATTTCTCTGTTTAATATGCAAGCGAGACGCCATATGAGAAGATGACGATAATAAGAAGCCATTAATAGGAAGTTTTCCAAAAGCTCTGTGACCCTAGTTTTATGCTTTCTGTTGCTGACAATGCTGCATCTAATCTTCAGGACAATTAATGGCAATGCAGGATCAAAAATTTCCCAGAAATTTAGCCACCCAAAACTCGGAGAATCTCAAGTCCCAGTTCAAAAAACTATGTTATTATCCTTTTTTGAGTTCACCTCTCTACTAGAAGCTACCTGTGTTGAATTTTCAGTCTCTTCAAGCAGGAGAGAAACTCAGCATGGCCTGTCCTGGGCAACACTATCGTGACTGTCATCTTTTGTTATCCCTCTTCCTATAGCATCAACATCAGAGAAATAGGAAATGTTTGTTTCTGAGGAAACACATTGTATGTTGGACCTAATAGAGTACAAAGAAATATCTCAAATTGAGCCTAATATCATTTTAATATCCCAAAGAGTTACATGGTCTTAGGAAGTATATGAAATGTACAGTTTCCATTCAAGTAGAAAAACGTTTCACTTGGGAAGCAAGTATGTTTACTTCTCTCCAGAGGTAAGTTTTTTTTGTTTGTGTTTTTCGCCCTATGTCAGACTCAAACAGGAAGTTATCCTGGAGTGGTTGACTGCAGGCACCTTGGGGCTGAGAGCCGGCTTCCCCCACGACGGGCTGGGTTCCACATTCCCCACCTGGCGAGACCCTGATGGACCCTCAAGTTCATTTCTTCAGTTTGGGGTAGGTGTAGGAACAGGCCTGGCTGTGCTACCCAGCTGGGGTTCCTTTAACATCTTGTGACCCCCACAGGCCAAGTTCCACACGCCACCCTGCAGAGGCAAAAGAAATGCAAAATCCAATGAACAGATCAAGCAGAGTTGGAGCTGTAGACCTCCCTGAGTAGATGTAGATGAATCCAGGGATATGGATAAAATGTGGCTGATTTGTGAACACAGTAGATTTGGAAAGTTAACCCTCCCAATCTGAGGAATGATATAATAGTTCCTTAGTAGGCTAGGACGGCAAAGCATTTTTCAATCCCAGAAAGATATAAAATTGAACATAGAAACATTTAAGAGATTCAAACTCATAACATTAATATTCTTTAGGAAAGGACAGGTGCATATTTACTATTGGTCCCTTCAATGTTGAAGAGAATTGGACAACTAGAATCACACGGGGTCAACTATGTCATTTCATTTTAAAATCTCCATAATTTCAAATTAAGATGTCTATTTATGCAACCATTTTAGGCTTATGCTTTTTTTGTTGTTGAAATCTAACTTTTAATAATATTTAAGCTAATTCTAGTTTTACTTTATAAATTTAATTTATTAGCTTTATAAGAAGTATTTAGCAGGTGGGAAATTATAGTCAGAAAACTGAAAAATATAAGAAAATAAATTTAAAAGTTTTAACTGTGTTTTAAAATATTTAAATGTTTACAACTAAGCTTGTAAATGAGACTAGAAATTATTGAAAGGCCTTTAAAATAATTTGAGAATTTGCTAGACCTACAAATAGAATAAGGTAAACAAACTGAAGTTAAAAATGAATTTAAAATGAACTTGAAGCTCAAAAGCTTAAAAATGAGCTAAGTTTTTATAATTGTAAATTTAACTGGTTGATTTTTTAAAGATTAAAGTAAACCTGTGAATTTTCATTTCTGTAAATAAAAGCCACCCCTGAGGGTAAAAAGCAAAACCAAAACAAAAAAAAAAAACCCACAAAAGCCCCTTCGAATAAAGCACATAGCCAGCTGGGATAGAGTGAGGGTTTAGCTATCACTTTTCAAGACTTAAGGGCTTTGGGCATGTGCTCAGAGTCCTCACTCTGCCCCCTTTCCAGAACAATATTGGGAATCAAGACATAGCTAGAAATATTACTGGCATATGCAAAGATGGTCCATGAAGATCTTAATACACTTCTAATATGACTAAAATGTCAATAGAGTTGGATTTTGAATTTGAATGTTTACACTAAAGCCCTTAGAATCATTTATGTTACCCGGTTACAATTAGCTTTTGACCTCACTTTAAATCAATTCTCCAAAGCAGCTATCTTTTCTTACATATACTTTTTGCATATCAAACAAATAAAAAATAATTTGAGGTAACTCTGAAAAAAATTGGTTGGTTTACTTGAAAAATTAGTCAAAAAATTTTTTTTAGCTTCCAACAACAATTCAAAATTTCTTTGACATTTTATAATATTTTTAGTGGATTTAGGCTCCCTAGGGGTCTGATAGTGTGTTTTCAGTAGAGTCAGGTTGTGCTCTCTTGTGTAGTGGGGTACTAAGTGACTTTCATTCACTTCTTTATATTTTTACGTATTTTTTATTTTTCATACAATGAGAATAACAGGAGGAAAAAAGTTATCAAAACAAAGTGAATTAAATATACTTTTTTCCAGAGACTTCTTAACTATTTAAAGTGAAACCATGAATTGTGTTGTGTAACATTTTCTAGGACTTTAATACTTTAATGATTGAAAAGGATATCATCATTAAAGGAAGGAGTTTTGCTCCAAGCACAATCTCTCCCGTGATGTATCTCAACTTAGAAGGCTGGAGACTAATTAAACACACAGCATATGCCTTCCTATGGTTTCACTTACCCTATCCTGGCTTCCATTCTTCAGTCAGAACTTGGTAGACATTCTTTTGCAGTTAAACATTTCCTTTTGAAGAAATTGCTTTTAATTATAAAATTTAAAAAGTGAAATAAAAAACCTTAGCTAGCACTGAGTCATAAAAAACCACAGCAGGTGGTCCTAGCCACATGATGGTCAACCTCACGCAGTGTGACTTTTGCCAAGGACTCTGACTGCAATTCTTATGTCAGCCGCGTCCTGTAGTGCAAATCAATCATCAGGTACCCTTTGAGCTCTCGCGGACACTTAAGATTCCAAAGCTTGAGTCCCAGATACATTTACAGAGGAAGCAGGGAGAGAAGCCACTCTCCAGTCCTGTTCTCAATCCCAGCATGATATGCAATAATGACCTGTCAGGAAAGGAGGCTGTGTATCCTCACACTGTGACATATCCTGAGGGACTTTCTTTATGAATTGGAAAAAAGATTCAGCAGGGCTCTAGGCAAGAACTCATGCACACAATTTCAAAAGCATCACAATCCTTTAAAAATTTTTCGGGGCATAGCATTACCTTGGTGTGTTTTCATGTGTCCTTTTAAAAAATTATAAAAATGAAAAGGATGGCCTGAAACAGTCTCCTGGCCACAAAGAAGAGTGATCTGTGTTTTCAAGATTTATCATTTTACCTTAGCAGGGTGCTCTTTGCCTTTTAAGCATTCATTGATTTAGTTTCATTTTTGCCCATTCATAATGTGATGGACATTGAATGGTTGATATGTGTGCATTACTCGTTGTGCAGAATTTGTTAGAATTAATTTAAAGACTAAAACTAACCACATATCATCTTTTCTCAATAATCAGATGATCTTCAATTCACTTGAACAATGGTACTTATATTTTTTGATACAAAAGCCACTAGGATAAACCTCTACTAGGAAAATTCAGATATACTTGTAAAATAAAGCATGCATGTAAATTTAGAGGATTCACAAATTCCTTGAAGTCCTGTGTTTCAGGTTGGCTTGGGATGGGGGAAAGCTGACTCTAAGGCTATTTAGCATGCAAGGTGTTTGTTAGGAAGTAACATCTATGGAAAGGAAGTGAGGATGCACGATTGGGCAGAGGGAAAGGTTGAGTGGTGTTGCTGAACCAACAAAGCCTCAGGCAATCACAATGGTATGGGAGCAACTGCACTCAGGAGCTAGAATGGCCCTTCAGAGTTGTCAGGAGTCAGGCCCTCCTGTATTGAGCGGTCATTGAATGGGAGCTTCCCAGGAAGCGGTGGACGTAGACTGCCATGCAGTTGAGGGAATCTCTGAAGGGACTGATGGCTAAAGCCTGTTGCTGACAGCACTCCCAGCGGGTGGGGCAACAAGTTCTTCCACAAATGGGATCTGGGTGATACATCACAGTGTCCATCACACCCAGGTTATGAGAAACCCAGCCCTAGAATCTTCAGCTTTCTCCCTTCAATTTCAGTCACTGAACTAATTTTCTGATTTCATTTCTAAAATCTAATTCAAAGACCAACTGACAACAATTTGATTAATATAGTTTATGCTTTACTTACACAATAATATATTTTAGGTGTGGTTTACTGAGTAGGTTACTTAATTTATATTTTCAACTTATTTTGAACTTTCTGGTCTTTAAAGATAATTTTAACAATTACATTTTAGTCTAAGGAAAGGTTTCAAGCAGATATTAAAATAACATCACTGACGTCATCACTACAAAACTTGGTGAATCCAAAAAGGAATCTCTTTTGCCCTGGTTCCATTAGTGCAGCTAAATGACTGACAGGCATAGAGCAAAACCAGGAATAAATAGAAATAAAACAGATTGGCATCATTGCCCTCCTTGTTATTAGAAAATTAACTGAAATAAAAACAAGGTGAAAGATAATAGTAACATATTTTCACTCAAAAAAGTCATTGAAGTAATGAAAGCAATCTCTTCATTGCCAGATATTTTTGCCTTTTATCAGCTTAGGCTGCCACTGAAATATTTTTATGCCTAAATATAATTATGCAGGAGGGAGAGTACTATTTTCAGTATGCCATATTTAATTCCCTAAAATGTTTTTGTTCAGTAAGACCCTGAAGGGATGAATGATAGCCTGGCAGGTTTTCAATAAATAATGACAATTTATGAGTAAAGAGGTTTATTTTCAAGAGATGAATAGCTAGATACAGCTGTAACATTAATTTCCAAATCCCCAAGACAAAATAGCATTGACAGAAATCATAAAATTTGGAGGACAAACTAGTTGGGTGGGAGCCAGAGGGTACGAGAGCAGAGCAAAGATACATTTTATTTTAGACGTGTTGCTTTTGGAGTGGTTTGGCACTTCCAAGGAGAGAGATATTAAGCAGGTAGCTAGAAATACAAGTCTGGAGCTCAGGGGGAAAAGGTCAGGCTCACTTGAGCAGAGGTGTTTGCTTTCACTTGGTTTGGCTCTCCTGGGTTAGGAAATGTGAATAACAGGTTTCAGAAGATGGGGTCAAGGAGGCTGGGTCCCCACTCAAGTGAGTAGACAGTGTGATCTGTTGGAAAAAATTATGTCCAGAGTTACTGTTCCATCACTGGCTGTTTGACCTTGAATAAATCTCTCTGAACCTCAACTTTCCCTGTTGTTAAAAATAGGAATATCAAAACCCATTAATGCTCTCTTAAAGAGTGACTGGAATCAAACATGATCATAATTTTGAAAGCACTTCATAAATTTAAATGTGCTATTCAAATATACACATTATAATTATAATACAGAGTGTGTGTGGATAGTTGTTTGAAATATTTAGGCTTGAAAGAGAGGAAGTAAATGATTCACTCATTCAATAAGCATCTGTTATGTAACCCACTAAATTAGTGCTGGAGAGAGGAAGACAAATAGCAGTTTCTTCCTTCTCATGGCTCACAAGTCCTATCAAGAAAAACAACACATGGAAGTGTGTCAAGTACAAGCAGATAAGAGAGTAAGAAAAGGATGCTATATGTGAATGAAGGAATGAATAGGTACACAGAGGAGAAGCGTCTAATCCAAACTCAAAGTTCCAAAAAAGCCTTCTTGGAAGAATTTGTCTTAAAGCATGATAAATAGTTGTTCAGATAAAGCAGGAACTATGGAAAGTAAGAAATCTCAAGCCGAGACAATGTCAAGAGAAAATGCTGAACATAAAATCCTTAAGGGAAATTGGCAAGAAATGAGGCTAGAGATGGAGAAAAGTGGGAGGTGGTGGTCAGGTGACCTATGTCATGCTGAGTTGCTTGAATTATGATGATGAGATAACGGTTATAAGTGGGGGGAATAGGGTGATCAGATTGCCAAGTGGAGCCCTCTGGCAGTGGTTTGGAAGTCTGATTTGAAGGAAAGAAAATTGAAATCAAGGAGACAGTTCTGGAAATTATATCAATAGACCAGCAACAGATGATGAGGCTTGAATTAACTCAAAAATAATTTGGATTTAAAATATTGGTGACTGAAGGGTGGAAAGTAAAAGAGAGGGAAGAAAGAAAAATGTCTTCCTAGTATCTGAATAGATGGTTGTACCAACCGCTAGATGGAAAATGGTGAGGAAGAACAAGTTTAAGGGAGAAGAGAGTTTTTGTTTGAGTAGTTTGAGTTAAACAGTGTCTGTGTGATGTTTAGGCCGATATGTATAGCCGGAAGCTGGATACATGAATCTGAAGCCCAGTGGACAGGACCTCTTAGGAGAAAGTTTTGGGCTAGAGATCTAGATTTGAGAAGCATCAGCAGATAAAAAGATGAGATAGATAGATTGATTGATTCAAATGGATGTTTTGTTAACTGTATCAATAGTGCCTAGGTTAGTGCCTGGTACTTGGTAGTACTCAATAAATATTTATGGAGTAAATATGACAATATTTAAAGTTGTGAAAATAGATGTGCATACTCAGAGAAAGACACTAAGAATGACAGAAGTGAATTGAGATGGAAGAACCTCAATGTTTAAGGTGTCAGTAAAGGACACTGAGGAGAAGAAATAGGAATATATAAGAGCGCGAAGAAAATTGAGGAAAAATGATATTATGAAAGTCAAAAAAGAATAAATTAAGGGAAGAAAATCAACAGTTCTAATCTGATATTGCCCCAATTCATATGACATTGATGGAGTATCATTTGGGGGCTATAGCAGAGACAGAACTGGAAGGGATTAACTGGCTCTCCTCTGAAATTTGGTTTATAGATGCCAAGTCTGAAGTATACGGGCTTATGAATATCACTGGGCACCTTCCCCATCACATGGAGAAAGTCTTCAAGAAAATAAAGTACATTCTTTACTTGTTCCCTTTCTAATACTTTCCACATAGCAGCTTGTTATTTTCATAAAACTTGCATGTTGTTCGTTCCTTCCCTGCTTACAAGTCTGTAATGGCTCCCCATTGTACTTATGCTAGCCCATAATCCTCTTACAATTTGTTGTTAGTTCCCTTGAGTCTATTCCAACTCCTAGCGACCCTGTGTACAGCAGAACAAAACGCTCCTTGGTCTTTTTGCTCTATTCTCTCACCTTCCAGGCGCTATATCAGACAATGCTCCACTGTTATTCACAGGATTTTCGTGGCCAACTTTTTTAAGTGGTGGGTAGCCAGGTCCTTCTTCCTAGTCTGTCTTAGTCTGGATGCTCCGCTGAAACCTGTCCACCATGGGTGACTCTGCCGGTATTTGAAATACCAGTATCATAGCTTTCAGCATCAGAGCAACATGCAGCTGCCACAGTATGACAACCGACAGATGGGTGGTGTGGTTCCCTGACCAGGAAACAAACCCGTGCCTCAGCTGTGAGAGTGTTGAATGTTAACCACTAGACCACCAGGGTTGGCTGCAATTGATTTGACTAGGAATCTTACAATTTAGTCCCTGTCAATTTCTCCATCCTCAATCTGTTCATTATTCCCCTTTGCTTCATATACTAAAAAATCATTTCCTAAGTTAGGTTCTCTTTCACATTTTTTTTCTTCTATCTGGAATATTTTTTCTTTACATAGTGGTTCTTTCTCATCTTTTAAGTCTTAGCTTAAATGTCACCTCCCAAAATAAGTCTCTATAATCACCATAATCCAAAATAGGTTCCCCCTATTTAATCTCTCAGCACCTCATTCCCCTTTCACTGGATTTATTTTAGTTTGTAATTATGTTGTTGATTGGTTATTATTTTTTTCTTGCTCTTTTTTCTTTTTATATATTCCATTTTGCTTTTCTTCTTTTTTTGTGATTGGTTATTTATTACACATATTCTCCACAGAATTATAATCTCCAAAAGGAAGTGTCCACATCTCTATGTTCACCTCTTCATACCCAGAGCCTAGCTTAATACATGTAGAAGGAATAAATAATAATGCTTGCTTGCTTAACTGGATTTGTAAGTAATTCATTTATCTCTATAGACACAGCCTGAGGGTACACAGAAAAGAAAAGATTTTTAAATATGCCGTTTTTAGATATGGCATTTAACCACTCACTAAAACTGTCTAATATTCTATTTTAGACATTTGAAGAATTTTGTTGTCAACATTTTTAAAAAATAGTTATTTGAAAGCAGCATTAAGTATAGTAGAATTTGAAATGCAAAAAAAAAAAAAAACAAAAAGCCCATTTTTGGTAAGGCATAGAATTGCGTGATTGAAATGCAATATATCTTACTAATTCATCTAAGCCTTTTATTTAGCAACTTTCTAGGCTCCTAATAGAATGTGCAACCAGAAACTCTCACAGTCTTTGAAGACACACATTTATGAGATAATGTAACTTTATAAACTTAACAGGTCTTTACTGTTTTACTTTGGCTCTTTCCTCTCACTAAAGTAACCCTCCTCCCACTGTAATTTATCCCTCTTAATAACCCCACAATTCCAATTCAGCAAATCTTTAATGGATCTCTATTATGGGATGAGAATATTGTAGTGTTGAGAACAGAATACACATTAGAAGTAGTATTCATGCTCAAGATATTTATCATCTGCTTCAGGGAGATTACAAAACAAAGGTGAACCATTTAAGTGCCGGTTTATATGATATAGATTAACAGAATAAAAGTGAGTTGCAACAGCCAAGGAAGCTGCATCTTCAAAAAGACAGCTAGAATTGGGTGAATCAGAGAACATGAAAGATGAATGACATCTGCAATGAAAGAACATTTAGAAGGCTCTGAAGGGAGATTGCCCCTGGAACATACATGTAAAGTGGGGCTGCTGACAGTAATACAGCAGAGATGTGCCCACCAGCTCTAAAGCAAAATTAAAATAGTGTCCTTGCCTCCAGTGGGAAAATACCCTTGTGAATGAATAAATGATAGTGGTCATAGATTTTCTGTTTGAGTAAACAATGGATGAATTACTCAATAAGAAGCCTGACTATGGAAAAATTCTGGTTTCTTATCACACAGAGATGCAAGCATTTGCATAGAAATGAACTGATTTGAGAAAGGGCAGAAAAGCAGAAGCAACAGAGAGAAGTGATGGAGCTAGCAAGAGACTTCAGAGGAAAATATCCTTATGGATTTGTTTAATAACACTCTATTCCACTTACGGTCTATAGTGCCTTTGGTAATTTAACTCATGTGGCCGCCTCACATCCATGTCATTTTAGATAAGAAGGAGAAAATACAATTTTAAAAGAGGAGTAATGGCTATTTTGTATCTATAAATCATTCATCACATGAAGCCTTAATAGAAAAGTTACATACATTGCCTTTTGAAAATAAGTAGACTGTTGTTATTTGAAGAAACTTAAAGCAGATCTCACAAATGGAAATTTCTCTAATGTAGATTCTGAGTGGGGTTTTTTTGGTGGTGTTTCATTTCTTATTATTTTTAATTTTCTGAAATTTTCAATATAAAAGACTTTAAAGGACACATGTTTTTTTTCTATCTAGTGTATCTAATTGGAAGTAAAGCTGTGTGACTTTAGAGAATTATATTTTACATGGGAAACTACTCTGGGCCTTTCTTCCTCTTCCTTTTTATCCTTAAATAAATACATATATTTGGGGGCCGGCCCCATGGCATAGCAATTAAGTGTGCGCACTCCGCTGCTAGCGGCCCCGGTTTGGATCCCGGGCGTGCACCATCACAGCGCTTGTCATGCCATGCTGTGGCGGCGTCCCATATAAAGTGGAGGAAGATGGGCATGGATGTTAGCCCAGGGCCAGTCTTCCTCAGCAAAAAGAGGAGGATTAGCATGGATGTTAGCTCAGGACTGATCTTCCTCACACACACACAAAAAAGAATAAATACATATATTTGTTATTGTATCTCTGAGAAAATATTTCCTAAGAGTTTTAGTGAATGTTTAAAAAAGCACTCAGATAAAAATTGGAAGTGCTGGGATAAACAAAAGTAAATGTTTTTTGTGTTTTTTTGTGAGGAGGACTAGCCCTGAGCTAACATCTGATGCCAATCTTCCCCTTTTTTCTTGAGGAAGTGGAGCACATGCACTTAACTGCTTGCACCACCTGGCCAGGCCCCAAAAGTAAATGTTTTTTACTGTAGAGTCCTTTCATTTTTAAAAATATGCTATATTTTGCATTGTGAATCTTTAGGAAGTGGTATAATATCAAAATATTTTTCAAATTTCTAGATTTCAGGACTTTTTTTGAGAAAATTCTTGAAGAGCTAGTGCTCTGCAGAATATAAAATGGAGTCTGTTACATTAGGAAAAAACTAATTAGAAGTTAACAACGTATAAATAGTGTCAATTCTGCAGGAAATCTTTGCTTTAAGAAACCTCAAAATACAAAAATCCCAAGTGGAAATATTTTTAAGGGAGTTTAACACAGAGCTCTTCTTCTTATAAACCCTTAAGCACTTTACAAAGCTTTAAGGTGCGTAGTATAGAACAATGATTAAGAACCAGGCTTTCGAGTCACATGCATTTATTTGTATTTCAAGTTTATCGCTAACTAAAGGTATGACTTTGTCCAAGAATTTATCACCATGTCTATAAAATGGGGCCATAGTAACTCCTTTCAGAAGATTAAATGAGATAAACATGTACTAGTACTATTCATAGTAACTAGTAAAAACTGTATGCCGTTATTCTTATATTGAAATTTATAACTATATTTAAGAAGATAAGACTTGTTACACATATAATCTTAATGACTAAGTGTAAGCCACGGCCAATTAAAAGTCCATCTGAAAGAATAGCACACTCTGAAATTACTCAAGACCTTCTCTGTTACATTCTTTACTGTATTGTGAAATTTAGGAAGCATCTGCTCCCGGGGGTGGGGATGGATAAGTTACTAGAGTACCAAAAATATCTTGCAACGAGTGTAACTCATCCATTGGGCAGTCCCAAAGCTTAGACCTCACGTTTATATATATATAATTATAATAAATTTCAAAATCTGAAGTCCACCAGTAGAAATCTATCATATTATTTATATAAAAGCATTTCTAATTTCTTACCACGTCCTATTAGGAGCACTCTTCTATAATTAGTTACAAGGGTATCACATACTTAACTTGCTAGTAAGAGTACAAGAACCGTTTTATTACAGTGTAAAGAAATCTCAAAGTAAGTATAAAATATATATATGTACATATGTATATATACACGACAGAATAAGCATCTAAGTCCAGAGCAGACACACACAGTTTAAAAGGGCATCAAATAAAATATGCAACAATGTTTTACAAACGAATTGAAAAACTTTATACATATTTGCTAATCTTAATTGACAATTAGGGTCTTTCAGATTATAAGGACCAGAGGCACATTCATATTATCTCAGCAAATGGTGAATTATTTGAGGATACAAAATAAGACAAACTTGCATCTCAGTAGCTGCATAGCAAGAAGAGCAGAACACTGCTTACCATGCAGTAGTAGTTCTCATAACCTGATAGCAACTCATGTGTTTGTTCATCTGCATCCATATTTCTTATTCTAATATTCTGACATTTTTCTTTTGTACCTTGTAACCACACACTTGATTCTCTGTGACAGGCAAATACCCCAAAGCAAAGGTCTGATTGGTTTGCCGTTCACAGTCTTACTAACTACAGCATGCCCATTAAACACAACTCAGAATGATCAGTTAATTCCTTGATTGCACAGATGTGAAGCACCTAATTTATGCTAATCACTTTTCCAGGAGCAGGTTACTCAGTTGGGACAAAATGAGCATGACTACTGCACCATGGAGTAGCCTAGTAGTTCAGATGGGCAGCTGAGCAGAGTGACAGCATTATGGAGCATAATGCACAGTGCAGGATGAACCCTGGAGAAATCTGGGATTTGCTTGGCATTCAGTGAGTCTGCAATTTATCTTCAACGTGGCATACTTTGATTATTAATATTATTTATAATACCAGTATAAGAGAAATATGCCTGTTGCGTTAGATAATAAAAATATAAACTAGCAATATATATCTATAACATTAAATTTTGTTATTAACATAATAAATGAATAAATGAATGCCAGATAGTTTGCATTGATTAGATTACTTAGCTGAATACTATCAAAAGATGTGGCTTTTCCCTCACTTTCAGCAGCACTTCTTACTACTTTCTGTCTAGATATTACACTCCAGGAAAAGAGCTGTACGTGAATCTTGTCGTTTTTCTATTTGTGTTAGAGCAGAGTAAAATCTTCCAAAATTTTCATCAATATGGAAACTAATAACTAAAACAAGCCACTAGAACTATCTTGGGGAGAGACCTGCTGCAACATCAGGCTGCTTTTCCAATCCCTACCTCCACCTCACCTCCCACACATGTTAATTTTTATAAGGAATTCTCCCTCTCACTATTTGATACTTCTGAACTTTTTTACATTTTTCTCTCAGTTTAATCATTTGTCTTTTCTTTCTCACATTCCTTTTTATTTCATTGACATGTGCCAAATCACCTACTCCACTGTTTTTTGATGTCCTACTAATTTCCGTGGGGATGATATTTTATAATATGATAAAAATCTTATTACTGATAGTACTAATGCATGAATTAAATAAATATCCCATTCCACAAATATTCACTAAGCACCTTGGATGTGTCAGATGCTAATTTAGGTGCTATGGATACAGTCATGAAACAAATAAGATAAAATAAAAAGAGACAAATATTCTTATTCTCCTGGTATTTACATTCTAGTGGGCAAAATTCAGTCTACAGATATCAATATGCAACTTGAGCAATCAATATAATCTTGCATTGATAATATTATCTGATTTATTGATTAAGGAAAATCAACATAATTTAGTTCCAGTTTAATAGGAAGTGATATACAAAAATTTTTTCAGGGCAACTACTCACAAGATCATGGCTTGTCAGTTTTGTAGACGGGAATACAATTGTTTACGGTTCTTTCTTCATAAGAACTTTTTGATTGTCACCCACTATGATATATGTATGACTAAAATCTATCATAATTTCTCAACTGGTATTTAAAAAAAAGAACTATCTCAGCAGAGTTGTCCTTGCCTGTTTATCCCAAAAACGTATTAAACTTGCCTTTTCCTAAACTTCAAAATCTTCACTTTTCTTTCAGTTATTTTCACATAAAATGGTACTAGTTTCTGCTTTACACTTGCTAATTTCTATCACCTGGACCTGCCTGTGAAACATTCCGGTTTTTGAAAATATTCACAAATTTGATTTTCTAATTTTGTTTCCAAGCTTTAACCAAAAGCGGCTAGTACATTGCCTTACTCATCACAGACAAAAATTAGTGAATAAGAAAATACTTTCCAATTAAAAACATCTGCTGAATGTTAATCTAAAGCTGACATTTTATGTCTTTTTTCTAGCTTCATAATTAAAGGAAGTTTTCAAGCTTTCAACTTATTCTTTAATTGAAGCTCATTATGGACTGAATTGTCCCCCACCTCCCCAAATCCCTATGTTGAAGCCTTAACCTCCAATATGACTATATTTGGAAATAGGGCCTTTAAAGATGTAATTAAGGTTAAATCAGTCATAAGGGTGGGACTTAACCCAATAGAACTAGTGTCCTTATAAAAAGAGGAAAAGACATCAGGTGTACAGTGTACGTGTGCGCAGAAGAAAGGCCATGTGAAGACACAGTGAGAAGGCAGCTTTCTGCAAGCCAGGAAGTAAGGTCTCACCAGAAACCAATCTGCTATCACCCTGATATTGCACTTCTAGCCTCCAGAACTGTGAGAAATAATTTTCTGTTGTTTAAGCCACCCAGTCTATGGTATTTTACTATGGCAGCCCAAGCAGACTAACACGAAGCTCTTATTTTAAATTTACTTAAGAACAGTATTAAATGGTTTTCGAAGTGCCAGAAATTTTCCTTACGCCCTACATTTTCCCTAATGTAACCATGGAGGAGGTGGCAAGAAAACACTTATAGAAGGTATTATTATCTCCAAATTACCATTGAAGACACCAAGGCTCAGAGACATTACATGAACCCAGGTCTTCTGATGCTATGTAAGAGCTTTCACTACTGTAGATATGCTGCTTCCTCATCCTCTTTCTGTCCTGATTTGAATGTTTCTTCATCATTCACTTATCTTGTTTTGTACTTTTGGTATCTCTGTATAATTATCTCCCTTCCAGGCTAATATTATTTTGCTAGTTTAAATTTTACGTTAAAAAATGTTTTGCTTAGAACACTGAAGGTCTACTTTCTTATCAAATGATTAATTTATTTATTCACTCAACAAATATTTAATGAGATTTTACCATCTACTAGTCACAGGGAATAAAAAAATGAACAAGAAGCAGTCTTCTCCTCTGTGGTGTTTATGGTCTATTAGAGAAGGTAATAAATTAGGTCAGGGTAGTTCTAGGTACTACAGAGAAAATAGAAGTAGAGTATATGTTTAGAGAGTGAAGGTGTGTGAGGAGGGGCTAGGTGGAGGTGGTTTGTATATAATCATCAGAAAGGCTCTCTGAGGAGATGACATTTGACCAGAGGACATTTGACCAGACATTTGGCCTTCCTTGAATGAAAGGAAAGGAGAGCCAGATGAAGACGTGGGCAAATGGATTCTAAACTGAGACAACAAGGGAACATTCCTTAGAGTGATGGTTCTCAAACTTGGCCCCCAGAGAGCGTTAAAAAAATCCTGACACCCAGGCTGCATGCCTGACCAAGTACATCCAAAGCACTAGAGAGTGGAACCCAGGCATCAAGACTTTCATAGCTCTGTAGGTGCTCTCAGTGCTCAACCAAGGTTGAGAAACACTGCATTAGATAGGAGTCAACTTGTGTTGCAGAAGCTGAAAGAAAGTCAATGAGGCTAGAGTGGATAAAGGATGAAAGGGAGGAAAAGAGCAATAAAAGATGGGTTACAGCTCATGATATATTCTTGGATTTATTTTGAATGTGATGGAAAGCCACTGGAGGTCTTGAGCAGGGGGCATCACATAATCTTATTTGTAAAAGATAACTTTATCTGTAGACTGGAAGATTGACTACAGGGGGGTTGAAGAGAGCAGGAAGTGGGAAACATATTTGATGCTATTACAATAATTATCCTTAGATGATTATAGTAAAAGTAAAAATGATGTTCAAATGAAATCTGATATTTGGTTGATATTTTTTTATGCTGCTTGTGTTTTTTTACAAGATTTTTTAGAATAATTTTTTCATCTTTTGTGTATTAGTTTTCTGGGGCTGCCATAACAAAATACCACCGACTGAGTGGCTTAAACAACAGAAATTTATTTTCTCACACTTTTGGAGGCTAGAGATCCAAGATCAAGGTCTCGGTAGGTTTGGTTTCTTCTGAGACCTCTCTCCTTGTCTTGCAGAGGGTCACTTTGTTGCTGTGTCCTCACATGCTCTCTCCTCTGTGCTCATGCACTCCCAGTGTCTCTTCCTCTTCTTATAAGGACACCAGACCTATTTGATTAGGGCATCATTTTAACTTAATCACTTTAAAAGCCTTATCTCCAAATATAGTCACATTCTGAGGTACTAGGTAGTAAGGCTTCAAGATATTTTTTTTTGGTGAAGGGACACAATTCAGGCAATAACATTTGTCTGTTTCACTACTGTTTCACACATGTTTTTCAACTGAAGACTTGTATCTTCCTTTGGCAGTGGAAGTGACACTTCAATAAAATTTTTTATTGTCATTTACTTAATTCGATTTACTTTCCTCCTTCTGGAACTCATTTTTGAGAGACGTTGGTACCTCTGGATCTATTCTTCATTTCTCTTAACTTCCCTCTCATACTTTCTGTCTCATTTGTATTTAGCTCTGTATTCTGAGAGAATTCCTTGGTGGATTTCCAGCCCAGTAGTTTAATCTTCAACCATGTTCATTCTGCTATTTAGACTAGTGTTTTCAGTTTAAACGATGAACTTTTAATTGACAACACTTCTAGGAAATTCTTTTTTTATAGATGAATTATCCCCTGAAATATTTATGAATGTATTAATTATACTTAGTCGAAATTCTTCTTTCTGCTTAATTAACTTAGTTTCATCTTTCAGAACCTCAGATGCTTTCAACTTTGCAAGAGTGTGCTTTCACATCTATTTTAGCGTAAGTTTTTCTCCTATCTTGCTTTTCTTTGGAACTGATCCTGTTTACTTTCTCTCTCTCAGGTATCCCTCACAATATCTGGACCACAATGGCACTTTTAATTTTGTCCTTATCTACTTTGGATTTACTTTCCATTATGTGTATGTATATGTGTATGTATGGGTGTAGAAAATACATACAGGTATATGAACTTATTTAAAATATTTTTATCTTGTTTAATGGAATCTTGGATGAATGGGGATGTTGCAGCATTTGCTAATCTTATCATCTTGGTTTAATTTCTATTATTTTGAAATATTTTTCTTGCCTTTTGTACTATTGTTATTTGTGTTTCATGATGAGTTATTTATTTATAGAAACTACCTCATTTTTTTTCTGAATAAATTCTGCCAATTTTTTTTTTTTCCTGAGGAAGATTAGCCCTGAGCTAACATCTATGCCAGTCTTCCTCTATTTTGTATGTGGGTCACCGCCACAGTAAGGCTAGCTAGTGGTCTATGTCCGTGCCCGAGATCCGAACCCGTGAACCTGGGCCGCCAAAGCAGAGTGTGCTGAAATTAACCAATATGCCACAGAGCTGGTCCCAAATCCTGCCAATTTTTATTCTGACAATATTCATATTTGTTTTTCTAAGTTTATTTTCATATGTAAGTATCATTTTTTTGGAGAAGATCAATATTTTGTTCTGTCAACGTGAATTTTCTATCCATAGGTATTTGGCACTACTAATAATATAATCACCACTCCATTCTCTAATGAAGGTTAGTTTCTTTGAAGAAAAGTATAGCAGGAATTTTGGGGTATGTTGGGTAAAATATAAACTAGTATTCTTAAAACAAGAATAAATTCATTTTAATTGCTTTTAATATTTATAAACAGCAAAACAATTTAAAATATTGCAATAATATTTGTAAAATATGGATTTAGTAATTTTATTAAATTATTTTTGCAGACTATGCAGATTCTTTTAAGTAGAAACCACAAGCATGGAATAGAGAATTAAATATTGCACAGGAAGAACATAGGAGATGTGGTCTACCTTTAGATATAGGAATAAAATCTTCTTTTGTACGTCAAATATGAACTCATTAGGAAAACGAAAGGAAATAAGAATACTTTGCCTGGGGTTGGGAATGGGTACCATAATGGAGAGATGCTTCAGAAACAGAAGTGAGTAGAGGGATTCCGCAAAGGAACTAGACGGAGGAGGATAAGGAAATCATGGCAGGCAGGAAAAAAACCATGCAGTCCCACAATACACAATATTGATTATCTAAAAATATGGAAAGAACAGTTTATATACCTGGATAGGGAAAAAAAATGGCTACCTAAATGAACTAAGCCATCAATTTTAAAGACAGAAAAACATTTAAAGTCTGAGACCCATAATAATGTTGTGGTAGAAATTATCATCTAGACAATGCTGACTAGAGTCACATAATTAAATATGATCAGAAAATAGTATTATAAGATCTTAAAAATATTGACAAGTTTTTGCCTTCCAAACTTTGCTTAAATGCATAGAAATCTCTATTATGAATGATGTATAAAAATCATATTTTGAACTATAACTAATAAGACTAACAAATTTCCTTTAAATAGAATTCCTACCAAAATAACCCGATGAACAAAAACTATTGGACACCACTGGGTATTGGATGCAAATCAACATGGTAGAATTGAACTTGGGAAATCAGAAATAGGTAGGAAATATGGAAAGAAAAAATATTTGGTTTTGGCAGGATGACAAGTCCAGTTCAAAAACTAATGCATCCTTTGTCCTGAATCACGTTTTATATTTAGACAGTCGGAAGAATTGGTAATTGGTACATATAAATTAAACCGAGTTACTGTTTATGTAGTAAGTAAATCAGTTTACCTATATCTGTGATAAACTTATATGCTCTTGGGATTTTTTTTCTTTTACACATTAATGATGGGTAACTTTAAACAGGGCATGTATTTAGAGTTGATCTGACAACCAGGTTAATTGAAATGTTAAAAGTCCTCTGTTTTCAACGGGAAAAAGAAATCTTTCAAGAGGAGCTGTGTCCTTCTTAAAAGAGAGATCACAAAACAAGTGAGACATATGATGGTGGCCATTAGAGAGAAGGATGGATGTCAATTTGTGAAGTGCTGCTTCAGCTGTCTCAGGAGAGTAGCTGCCAAGCGCACTCAAAAAGGAAATACAAAATCAGACATCTGTATGTGTGCAGCATCCACCATGTTTGCTCTGAGGAGAGAGAACCATATGAAGCAAGACAGCAAAGGTGAAATCCAGCAAGATAGCCTACTTTATTGCCATGGCAACCCAACCCTGATGAAAAGTAAAAAAACAATAAAATATCTCTGAAAAAAAAAAAAATCTGTGCTATGAATACCTACTGGGGTGAGAAAAGATGCACTCATGGAAAGAATTTGGCATTTTTACCATTTAGTGACTCCTTGTAACAAAGACATGGGTGCTGCTTTTGGGAAATGCTGATTTAAAACGCATTGTATTTACTAAATTATTTAATTTGTTCTGTTGCTAAATTCAGGTTTATATGTAAAAGCTGCAGTTTTGGATTAAAATCTTTAGTGCCATTGCAGAAGTTAAAGCATTAATATTGTCACTCTGCTTGATGCCTTTTGATAAACTTTTGCCATCATATTTCACATAAATTGTGTGTTCAGTAAGAAAGAGAAGTTCCAGGACATTTTGATATTTAGTTAAAATTAAAGCCGTATTTTATATTCCTAGATTGGATTCTCAAATTTCACCCATTATGTTTCAAAAACTCTTTCTTCAACTTGCTGATTCTTGGTATGCAGTTTAGTATGAAGAGAAAACATTCATTTTTTTTCTATTTGAATTTATTTAACTTTCACAGCTCTCTAAATTTTCCCAGACTTTAGGCAATTTTGAATTATTCCTATGATTGTTTTTATTCAAATAAGACTTCTTGGTTTGTGGAAAAAGTCTGGGAAAGCTTGTTTCACTTTTTTTAAGTCAGCTTCATTGAGGTAATTTACATACAATAAGATCTACCTTTTTAAAGTGTAAGTTGAGTTTTGACAAATGTATCCGTCATCACTACCTCCACAATCAACTTTTTTGCAACATTATTTTAGTGTTTGACACTACCACTTCAAGTTTGTACTGATTTGCTTTAGGTAAAAATAGAAATTTTTGCCATATTCCTCTCCTTTATGCTATTTTATCATACACATTACATCCATATGTTATAAACTTAACAGTAGGGTGTGAAAATTTTTGACTTAAGCAATAAATGTCTTTAAAGAAATTAAGAGAAGAGTAATACACACGTAAATCTTTTATTTATCTTATATTTATTCACCTTATAATATTTCTGGTGTTCTTCATTCCTTCCTCTGGATTTGAATTATGATTTGATAGCATTTTCTTTTGATCTGATGGACTTTAGTATTTCTTGCAGTACACTTATGTTAGCATTCAATTCCTTCAATTTTTATTTGTTGGAAATACCTTTAATTCACATCCATTTATAAAGGATAATTTCACTATATATTGAATTCTTAATTGATAGAGTTTTTTTCCCCCCTCAGGATTCTGAATATGTTAGTTCAATGTCTTTTTGCCTCCACTGTTTCTGAGAGAAGTCAGCCATTAATTGTATCACTGTGATGTGTGTGATACATACTATCAAGAATTCTCTATTTTTGGCTTTCAGCTGTTTGATGTATTTTGGTGTGCTTCTCTTTGTATTTATACTAATTAGGGGTTCATTGAGATTGTTGGACGTGTAAATTAATATTTCTTACCAAATTTTGAGAGTTTCGAGCCACTATTACTTCAAATATTTTTCTGCCCCTTTATGTTTCTCTTTTACTCCTGGACCTCAATTACACATGTTAGAACACTTGCTATTGTCCCACAAACCTCCATATACCTGTTCATCTACTTTTTCAATCTTTTTTTCTCTTCATTCTTCAGATTTAAAAATTTTTATGGCTTCATCTTCAGGTACCTGATTCTTTCTTCTGACATTTCTAATCTGCTGTTGAACAGAGAAATTTGAACTTCAGGTATTATACTTTTCAGTTCTAAAATTTCCATTAGTTTTTCTTTTACAGTTTCCAGGTCTCCACTGAGGTTCCTTATTGGTTTGATTATTTTGATTACTCTCAGCATATTTTTCTTTAACTATTTGAAATAAATAATTTAATAATTATTTAATTATTCGACTATGTATTCCTTTAATTCTTTGAAAATATATATAATGTTTGCTTCAAAGTCTCTAAATCTAACATCGGAACCCACTTGAAGTCAATTTCTATTGGCTATTTTTAAACTCTGATTATTGCTCACCATTTCTTATTTCTTTGTCTAGTTCATGAAGAGCAGTTTGGTTGATAAGTATGCATGGTAGATAACACATTGTAGCCATTCTGGACTCTCTTTTGCTCTCCTGAAGACTGGTTTTTTTGTTTCTTTTAGTAGTCAATTATCTTACCTGTACTCACATTGTGAAAAATGTCTTCACTGTGCTATGTAGCTACTCGTGTCTCTGCTCAGTTTTTTGGGTGATTTTTTCTTTTTTAAGCTTGACTCCCTTGTGGTCTCCCTGTGTCTGCATAGTTTAGAGATTAGTCAATGATTCCAACAGACCTTATGCTCAGACACCTCAAGCCAGTAAGTGTTTCACCTCCACTACCCCAGGTCTGGGTGAATTGAGGCCTATATGCAAAGGTGTAGCAAGTTCACAGTCTCCCCAGGCTTTTGATTTTCACTGAGCTCTCTGAGCTCTCTTGCATATTTTCAGTTTAGCTGCCAGCCAAGGATATTTGAAGAGTTTATTATCTCAGTTCTTCTCTGGCTCTCTAGCTTCCAAAAGAAATTCCCACTGAATTTCTTTTTATTGTTGTTTTTTTGTTTTTCTTTTTGTTTATTGCAGTAACATTGGTTTATAACATTGTATAAATTTTAGGTGTACATCACTATACTTCTATTTCTGCATAGATTACATCATGTTCACCACCAAAAGACTAATTACAACCCATCACCACACACATGTGCTGAATTATCCCTTTCCCCCTCTTCCCTCCCCCCTTCCCCTCTGGTAACCACCAATCCAATCTCTGTCTCTATGTGTTTGCTTATTGTTGTAATTATCTACTACTTAATGAAGGAAATCATGCGGTATTTGACCTTCTCCCTCTGACTTATTTCACTTTGCATAATACCCTCAATGTCCATCCATGTTGTCACAAATGGCTGGATTTCATCGTTTCTTATGGCTGAGTAGTATTCCATTGTGTATATATACCACAGCTTCTTTATCCATTCATCCCTTGATGGGCACTTAGGTTGCTTCCAAGTTTTGGCTGTTGTGAATAACGCTGCAATGAACACAGGGGTGTATGTATCTTTACACATTGGTGTTTTCAAATTCTTTGGATAAATCCCCGCAGTGGAATAGCTGGATCATATGGTAGTTCTATCCTTGATTTTTTGAGGAATCTCCATACAGTTTTCCATAGTGGCTGCACCAGTTTGCACTCCCACCAGCAGTGTATGAGAGTTCCCTTCTCTCCACATCCTCTCCAACACATGTTGTTTCCTGTCTTGTTGATTATAGCCATTCTGACAGGCATGAGGTGATATCTCATTGTAGTTTTGATTTGCATTTCCCTGATAGTTAAGGATTTTGAACATCTTTTCATGTGTCTGTTGGCCATCTGTATATCTTCTTTGGAGAAACTTCTGTTCAGGTCTTTTGCCCATTTTTTAATTGGGTTGTTAGTTTGTTTGTTGTTGAGATGCATGAGTTCTTTATATATTTTGGAGATTAAGCCCTTATCAGATGTATGGTTTGCAAATATCTTCTCCCAATTGCTAGGTTGTCTTTTCATTTTGTTGATGGTTTCCTTTGCTGTGCAGAAGCTTTTTAGTTTGATGTAGTCCCATTTGTTTATTTTTTCTATTGTTTCTCTTGCCCGGTCAGACATGGTACTTGAAAATATGTTGCTAAGACTGATGTTGAAGAGCGTACTGTCTATGTTTTCTTCTAGAAGTTTCATAGTTTCAGGTCTTACATTCAAGTCTTTAATCCATTTGGAGTTAATTTTTGTGTATGGTGTAAGGTAAGGGTCTACTTTCATTTTTTTGCATGTGGTTGTCCAGTTTTCCCAACATCATTTGTTGAAGAGACTTTCTTTTCTCCATTGTATGTTCTTGGCTCCTTTGTCAAAGATTAGCTGTCCATAGAAGAGTGGGTTTATTTCTGGGCTTTCAATTCTATTCCATTGATCTGTGTGTCTGTTTTTGTGCCAGTACCATGATGTTTTGGTTACTATAGCTTTGTAGTATATTTTGAAACCAGGGAATGTGATACCTCCAGCTTTGTTCTTTTTTCTCAGGATTCCTTTTGCTATTCGGGGTCTTTTGTTGTTCCATATAAATTTTAGGATTCTTTGTTCTATTTCTGTGAAAAATGTTGTTGGAACTTTGATAGGGATTGCATTGAATCTATAGATGGCTTTAGGAAGTATGGACATCTTAACTATGTTAATTCTTCCAATCCAAGAGCATGGAATATCTTTCCATTTCTTTCTCTCTTCAATTTCTATCAGCAATATTTTATAGTTTTCGGTGTATAGATCTTTCACCTCTTTGGTTAAGTTTATTCTTTTTGTTGCAATTGTAAATGGGAGTGTATTCTTAATTTCTCTTTCTGCTACTTCGTTGTTAGTGTATAGAAATGCAACTGATTTTTGTATGTTGATTTTGTATCCTGCAACTTTAGCGTGTTCGTTTATTACTTCTAAAAGTTTTCTGGTGGATTCTTTAGGGTTTTCTATATATAAAATCATGTCATCTTCCAATAGTGACAGTTTCACTTCTTCCTTTCCAATTTGGATCCCTTTTATTTCTTTCTCTCACCTGATTGCTCTGTCTAGGACTTCCAGTACTATGTTAAATAGGAGTGGTGACAGTGGGCATCCTTGTCTGGTTCCAGTTCTTAGAGGGATAGGTTTCAGTTTTTCACCATTGAGGATGATATTAGCTGTGTGTTTCTCATATATGGCCTTTATTATGTTGAGGTACTTTCCTTCTATACCCGTTTTATTCAGGGTTTTTATCATAAATGGATGCTGTATCTTGTCAAATGCTTTCTCCGCATCTATTGAGATGATCATGTGATTTTTATTCTTCATTTTATTAATGTGGTGTATCACGTTGATTGATTTGCGAATGTTGAACCATCCCTGCGTAGCTGGAATAAATCCCACTTGATCATGGTGTATAATCTTTTTAACGTATTGTTGTACGCGATTTGCTAGTATTTTTGTTGAGGATTTTTGCATCCATGTTCATCAGTGATATTGGCCTGCAATTTTCTTTTTTTGTGTTGTCCTTGTCTGGTTTTGGTATCAGGGTAATGTCAGCTTCGTAGAATGAGTGAGAGAGCTTCCCCCCCTCCTCAATTTTTTGGAAGAGTTTGAGAAGGATAGGTATTAAGTCT
Organism: Ceratotherium simum simum; assembly: GCF_057802395.1. Lineage (NCBI taxonomy): Eukaryota > Metazoa > Chordata > Mammalia > Perissodactyla > Rhinocerotidae > Ceratotherium > Ceratotherium simum. Next base: position 62,303,941 of record NC_141901.1, on the reverse strand, counting down.
TCTTTGAATGTTTGGTAGAATTCACCAGGGAAGCCTTCTGGTCCTGGACTTTTATTTTTGTGGAGGTTTGTGATTACTGTTTCGATCTCCTTACTGGTGATTGGTCTATTCAAATTCTCTACTTCTTCTTGATCCAGTTTTGGAAGGTTGTATGATTCTAAGAATTTATCCATTTCTTCCAGATTGTCGAATTTGTTGGCATATAGCTTTTCATAGTACTCTCTTATAATCTTTTGTATTTCTGAGGTGTCTGTTGTAATTTCTCCTCTTTCATTTCTGGTTTTACTTATTTGTGCCTTCTCTCTTTTTTTCTTGGTGAGTCTAGCTAAAGATTTGTCAATTTTGTTTATTTCTTCAAAGACCCAACTCTTAGTTTTATTAATTTTTTCTATTTTTTTTGGTCTCTATTTCATTTATTTCTGCTCTGATTTTTATTATTTCCCTTCTTCTACTGATTTTGGGCTTTGTTTGTTCTTCTTTTTCCAGTTCCTTTAGGTGCATTGTTAGATTGTTTATTTGAGATTTTTCTTGTTTGTTGAGATAGGCCTGTATTGCTATAAACTTCCCTCTTAGAACCACTTTTGCTGTATCCCATAAATTCTGGCATGTCGTATTTTCATTTTCATTTGTCTCCAGGTATTTTTTGATTTCTTCTTTGATTTCTTCATTGACCCAGTCGTTGTTCAGTAGCATTTTGTTTAATCTCCATGTATTTGTGGCTTTTCTGATTTTCTTCCTATAGTTGATTTCTAGTTTCATACCATTGTGGTCAGAAAAGATGCTTGGTATTATTTCAGTCTTCTTAAATGTAAGGAGAATTGTTTTGTGGCCTAATATGTGATCAGTCCTGGAGAATGTTCCATGTGCATTTGAAAAGAACGTGTATTCTTCAGTTTTTGGATGGAATGCTCTGTAGAGATCTACTAGGTCCATCTGTTCTAGTGTGTCATTTAAGGCCAATGTTTCCTTATTGATCTTCTGTTTGGATGATCTATCCGTTGGTGTAAGTGGAGTGTTAAAGTCCCCGACTATTATTGTGTTACTGTCTATTTCTCTTTTTATGTCTGTTAATAATTGCTTTATATACTTAGGTGCACCTACTTTGGGTGTGTAGATATTTACAAGTGTTATATCCTCTTGTTGGATTGTTCCCTTGATCATTATGCAATGCCCTTCTTTGTCTCTTTTTACAGTTTTTGTTTTAAAGTCTATTTTGTCTGATATGAGTACTGCTACCCCAGCTTTCTTTTCATTGCCATTTGCGTGGAGTATCTTTTTCATCCCTTCACTTTCAGTTTGTGAGTGTCTTTAGGTCTGAAGTGTGTCTCTTGTATGCAGCATATGTATGAGTCTTGTTTTTTTATCCAATCAGCCACCCTATGCCTTTTAATTGGAGCATTTAGTCCATTGATGTTTAAAGTAGCTATTGATAAGTATGTACTTACTGCCATTTTTTAACTTTTTATTCTCAGTGTTTTAGTATTCCTTCTCTGTTCCTTTCTTCATCTATACAGAATTTTTGGTCTCTTTAGTTTGACCTCTGTCTGAAAGCTCTACTCTTTAACTCTCCTCCTCCCTCCTTTTATATTTTTGATATCATATCTAACCTCTTTTTTGTGCATTTGTATCCATTACCCTCTTATCATGGAAATAGATAATTTTTCCTATTTGTGGTCTTCTCTTTTCCCCTTAAATCAGTCCCTTTAACATTTCTTGTAGCACTGGTTTCTTGGTGACAAACTCCTTTAATTTTTGCTTGTCTGGGAAATTTTTAATCTCTCTTTCCATTTTGAATGATAACCTTGCTGGGTAGAGTATTCTTGGCTGTAAACTTTTTCCTTTTAGCACTTTAAATATATCGTGCCACTCGCTTCTAGCCTGTAAGGTTTCTGCTGAGAAGTCAGCTGATAGCCTTATGGGGTTTCCTTTGTATGTAACCTGACTTTCTTTTGCGGCTTTTAGAATTCTCTCTTTATCTTTAATTCTGGACATTTTGATTATGATGTGTCTCGGTGTGGGCCTCTTTGGGTTTATCTTGTTTGGGGCTCTCTGTGCTTCCTGTACCTGGATGTCTGTTTCCTTCCTTAGGTTAGGGAAGTTTTCATCTATTATTTCTTGAAACAGAGTCTCTGCCCCTTTGTCTCGTGCTTCTCCTTCTGGGACACCTATAACATGGATGTTAGTGTGCTTGATGTTGTCCCAGAGGTCCCTTAGACTGTCCTCAGTCTTTTTAATTCTTTTCTCTTTTGCCTGTTCAGCTTGGGTAATTTCCTCTAGTCTTTTGTCCAGCTCACAGATCCATTCTTCTGTATCCTCTACTCTGCTTTTGAGTCCCTCTTGTGAATTTTTCATTTCCAGTATTGTATTCTTCATTTCTGATTTGTTCTTTTTTATATCTTCCATTTCTTTGTTGACATTCTCACTGAGTTCATCTATTCTTCTCTCCAGATCAGTGAGCATCCTTAACACTCTTTGTTTGAACTCTCTGTAGGGTAGGTTGTTCATTTCTGTTTCACTTAGTTCTTTTTCTGGGGTTTTGTCCTGTATTGTATACTTAAAATGTATTCCTTTGCTTCCTCATTTTGCCTCTTTCCCTGTGCTTGTGTCTACGTATTAGGTAAGTCCGCTATGTCTCTTGCATTTGGATAAGTGACCTTATGTGATTGATGCCTTAGGAGGCCTGCAGTGTGCTTCCCTCAGTTCTCAACATTCCAGGGGTGACACCTATGTGGGCTACGTGTGTCCTTCTGTTGTGGCTTGTTTGGTCTCCTTGTAGGTGCCCAGGGAGGCTGAGTTATGCTCCTGGCCAGCTGTTGTAATGCTCAGCTGCTTGTAGTTGCTGTGGGTCCTTCAGTCTCTTTATCAGGTGTGGAGAGCCCCAGCACAATTGGCTGTAAGTTCTACACCACATTTGTGTTGTAGTATTTCTTTTAAGTGAGTAGGCCCCCAGCGTCGCAGGTTGTTAGGCTCAGGGGCTTACAATTGTTATAAGCCTCCAGGCTTTAGGTCTCTTATCAGCTCTCTGAGGGTTGCACCTGTGTGAGGCTGGCCTCAGGCACAGGAGCACCCAATTGTTTCAGGCTTTGGAAGGTGGGGCAAACGCCCTATGTGGGTCTTTGAGAAGCACAAGACTTCTGCAGCTGACAAGCCCTGCCGCTCACAGGTCCACACAGACAGTCAACACAGTCTTGCCCTGTGTGTGCGCCCCAACCTCCCGAAGCAGACCCAGTCTCTCCACGGTGGGAGCCTCACACACTCCACCACAGCCCCACACTATCCACCCATTCCTTGTGCATGCCCTGCCCCACTGAAGTTGGCTCAGTTGCCAGGCTGCAGGGAATCAAGTCACCAATCTATGCAGGCCCACAAGTTGCCTGAGGGCTTGTTGTTGGGTGGGGCCAGTCTCTAGGGTGGGCTGCCTGCCCTGGCTGAGCTGGATTAAATCACTGCTCTAGTGGGTGGGGCAGACCCTGGGCTAGCTGGCCTCAAGGAGAACTCCAATGGTGTCTGTGTCAGCACGTCCTCACCAGGCCACAACAGTGGCTGCTGCCAATGTCCCAGTCCCTGGAGAGGTCTCACCTCTCACTGAGATGCACTCAGGGCCTATTAGGTGAGTGTCTTTTCACCAAAGAACTGTGCACTTTTCTTTCTGGTGATTTTAGGTTGCTTTCTTAAATGGGTGAGTTTGCGCGTGGGCCCTTTAAGAGCTGGTTTTAATTTCTTTGTGAACCAGCTTTTCTGGGTGTACTCCCCAATGTTTTAGTAGCAGGCAAAGTCAGATATTATGCCACTCTCCTCGATTGTGCTGGGTCCACAAAATGTCCACAGCGGGGGTGCTCCCCGGCTCAGGGCCCCGCTCCTCCAGGGAGGCTGCGTACCTGTGGGCTGCTCCCAGGTGGCCATGAAGCTGGCGGCTTGTGAAGGTGGCGTTTTCCCTCTCCAGAAGGGAGTCTCTGCCTCTTCCACTTCAATTAGGATTGTGTTTTGTTGCTGGAGTTCCTCTTATCCAGTTTTCAGTTCTGTCTCAGCGGTAATTTTTCCACGAGTAGTTGTAAATTGGCTGTGTCCACGGGAGGAGGTGAGTTCAGAGTCTGCCTATGCCGCCATCTTGACTTCATCCCCACTGAATTTCTACTTGCTCTTCTAGCCACTCTGATATGAATCTGTCCGCTGCAGCAGGTAAAACTATGGAATTTCACAAGCCACGCTGATAAGGTGGGAATCCCTCCAGGCCAGAATGTCACAAACTCATTTTTTATCTAATGCAGTAGAAATTTTTTTCTGAGTAAAAACTTCCCGAGTTGCTGTCTGCCGTTAGTCATTTTTCAGCATCCTTAAATTTGTTTTTAATAGTTTTGACCAGTTTTATACTTTTTTTCTGCTGAAGGGAATTGCTCAACCCCCTCCCTGGACCATTTCCAGAAACAAAGCCTTTCTTTATTTATAATACACTGGAAACACATTTGAGATAGCTAATGCATCAGGAAAAAAAAAAAAACTCCTAAAGTACAGTTACCACAGAAAAATTAGTTTAAGCCCCTGGGAAAATACTTAATATAAGCCAGCAGAACAGTTAAAACTTTTTTAAAGAAGACTTCATTTTTGAATTGAAGTATTCCATAATTTAGAACAATATTTATTAACGAAATATATTCACCTTTCATAGCCCATACAACACTCTCAATATTATGGAACATATTATTGTCACAATGCAATCGTTATAGCTTTAAAAACATGTTACCAAAAGATGGACATATGTGAAGGTTTCGTTTGTGTAATGTGGTAATGAGGGAAATAAAAGACATTCAACCCCCCAAAATACTGATGAGATACACAGGCATCAAATTACCTTCTCATATTACTGAAACATGTCTAGGTACAAAACTATTATTAGTTTTGAGGGAAATAAATTTCAAAATGCCCTTAAATGTTAGCCTCTGTTTCTTATAATGTTAGTATCTCCAGAGTAGTCATCATTGTGAATAAAAACGGAGCACAGTGACCATAGAATGTAAGCAATGACCACTTAGTGACTGGTTAGAGTAATGATGCAGACTTCAGCAGGAGACATGCAGTTCAATTATCTTTTATTTGAAATACATATGAATGAGTGATTTAAGTTTCATAATATTGAGGGTTAATAATAAAGACAATTCCAGAAATTGCTAAGGTCCATATTTTGTTCCCTGACTACTTAGTTCATTCCTTTTAAGCCCTAAACTAATGGAAAGCTTCAGACAATCTCCTTCCTTTTCTCTACCCTCTGAACTTGTCAACTTAATCTGTATTTCTCTGAGCTTCACTTGCTTGGATCCCAGAATTTTTCTTGCAGTTGTGGATACACTTAATTTTTATTTAGTTTGTATTATCTAAGTTTTGTTTTGTTTCTTACAAAAAGTATCTGCTAAAAGTCAAAGGAGCAGAGAAGATGCTTCAAATCTCCATGTTTCTTGTTTCCACTCGGATGAAATCTCTATAGGAAGTGAGATTGCTAAAGGAAGAATGCTAATTAAGAAACTAAAAGAAATAGTATTTTCTGATGAGAATTTAAAGAATTGTGAGCTTGATTGACAGCTGACTAAATCTCTATAATCTACCCCATCATCTTTGAATTTATTAGCCTCTCATACGGCCCTTTGTTTCTTTTACCTGTATTGGTCTAATGTGTCCACCACTGGCTTCTACTCCTTTTCCATCTATTATTAGCTAATCTTCCAGGAATGACGTTCATCACAACTGCTGTGTCTCCTCCATCTCTGTTTCTCAAATATTCAACTGAAGATCTAACTCTGCCTTTCCGTGACTTTCTATGTTATTTCTCCCTTTCGTCTTTGGTGCTCATACACAAATACAGTTTTCTCTAGCATGTCAAATAATTGCTTTCATGATGTCTCCTATATCTGAATCACTTTCTACATCTGTCTGCCAGCATTCTGTCTTTAATAAAAGTCAGACTCCAGACTCATTTCCTCTAAGAATATTTCTCCAACTGAGAAAGAGATTTGTCTCAGTTTTGTGATACCCTTTCTGAACTGTCATGCAGTTTATAAAAATTGTTCACATTCAGGATCTTATTTAATCCCCTTAGCAACTTTGTGTAGAGGAGATACCGTTAGCTCCATTTTATACATGAAGAATTGAAGTAATAATGGAATTTTTAAAGCCACATTATTAGTAATCAACAAAAAAGTTTCTCAAATACAAGTCCCCTGTCTTTCATGATCAACAACTTTCCATTACACCCCTTTGTCTATACTGTAAGGCACATTGGAAAATGATTTAGTGTAATACACCTGAGACAGTCACTTAATTTAAATACAAGTCAGTTTCTTTTTGTAAGATAGACTCCACATAATACAACTCATTGAATTATGTGAAGGATTCTTATGTTAATGATAATAATATTACCTACATTACATTGAGCAACTGTTTTGTGTAAATATGTGGGCATTTTACTTGGATTAGCTCATTAATCCTCACAACAACATAGGAACTGCCCATGTTCTCATCTGAGGTCCACTCCTTGACTTGTATGCTGGGTCCCATTTCTTTGTGCATACTCCGAGATACTGTATTCTGACTAGTGCCCCCATTTTCTTTCCACCTATTTTCTCCTCAGCCCACACCAATTTGGCTTTGCTTTTTACCTTCACCAAAACAACTCTTATTGAAATTACACAACTTTAGCTCTTATCAAATTTATCAGTGAATACCATGTTGCTAAATTCAGTGGTCAATTTCCTGTCCTTTCTTTAGTCTATCAGCAGCATTTGATACAGTTAATTACCCACTTTTCCAAATATTTTCTCCATCCGGCTTTCAGAATACTAGACTTTTGCCCTCTGCCTACCTCTTTGGCTACTGCTTTTCTGAATTATTCCGAGTTTTCTGTAGCTAAACTTTGAAGACTCTCTGGAAAGAGTTGGAAAGAAACCATTATAGAGTTGTAAGCAGAAAAGTGATATTATAAGACTTCATTGTAATAAGAGCACTCTGGCAGTGGGCGGAGAACAAACTGTAGCTGTGGCAAGGTTAGGGGCAGAGGCGCTATTTGGAAGTATTGCTCTAATCCAGATATCTTTTCTCTAACTCTACTCATAGTCTAGGCAATTTTCCTCAAACCTATGGATTAAATACCAAACATATCTGCTGATTACTTCCAAATTTATTTCTCCAGCAAGGAGCATTCCCTTGTACTGTAGACATATTTATCTAACATCTTACTTGACTTCTCCACGTTGATATCTAAAAATCATCTCAAATGTAACATGTTCAAATCCAGACTCCCTAATTTCCAAACAGGTTTATACCCTCTTCTACCTATCTTATTCCATCCCCTCTATCTTTCAGTTGCTTAGGCCACATATTTCCTACTGCTGCTGTATCAAATTAATACAGATTTCCTGCTTAAAACAGCATACATTTATTCTCTTATAGTTCTGGTGATCAAAAGTCTGAAATGAGTCTTACTGGACTAAACTCAAAGTGTTGGCGGACTGTGTTTTTCTGGAGGCTCTAGGGGATAATTCATTCTCTTGATCTTTCTAGCTTCTGAAGGTTCTCTTCATTCATTGGCTCAAATTACACAGCATTTTCTCCTTTTGCTTCTGTCATCACATGGCCTTCCTCTCTCTGACTCCTCCTGAGCCCCTCTTAAAAGGATCTGATTACATTTGGCCTGCCCTACTAATCTAGGATAAACTCTTCATCTCAAAATCAATAAATTAATCGCATCTCCAAAGTCCCTTTTACCATATAAAGTATCATTCATAGGTTCCAGGGATCAGGACATATTGGGGAGATCATTAATTCAGCCTACAACAGACCTGAAGCCTTGGAGTCATTCTCGACTCTTCTCTTTCACAATCCACATCCAATTCATCAGCAAACTCTGCTAATTCTGCTTTTAAAATATATGCATAATCTGCCTATTTCTTACACCTTTTCTGGTCCAAACTTGTAGAAATCACTATCATCCGGATTAGAACAATACCTCCAAATAGTGCCCCTGCCCCTAGCCTTGCCACAGCTAGTTTGTTCTCCGCCCACCGCCAGAGTGTTCCTGTTACAACTGAAGTCTTATCACATCACTTTTCTGCTTACAACTCTATAATGCTTTCCAGTTCCACTCAGAATTACATCCAACATTCTTATCATGGTTTACATGTCTCTGAATCATCAGTTTTCAGCTTACCTGTCTGCCCTTCATTTCTATCACTTGCCTCACACAGCTGCCTCTCTGCCGGATCAACAATAGTGTCTTTGCACTTATATCTTTGCGCTTAGAAAATTTTCCTTAGATGGTTCCACAAGGGTGTATCTCGCATTACCTTTAGGTTTCTCTCATCCTATCAGACAGGCTCCCCTGATAACATTCCCTTAAATAGCAGAACGCCTCAAATACTTTGTCTTATCCTGTATTACTTTTCCTTTTAGCACTATTACCACCTGATACATTACAAATTTCTTTGTTTAATAATATCCTGGTGGTATCTTTCTAAAGTCCATGACAACATGTTTGTATTCCCGTGGCCAGAATGGTGCTTGGCATACTGGAAGCAATTAGTAAATATGTGTTGAATGATTAAACACATGAATGAATGAATGGATGAATGAATGCATGCATGAACAACAAACAGCCAGTTGGAGGTGGAGATCATTTTCCTTGCCTTACAGGCCAGGACACTGAAGGCAAATTAAGTTACTTGCACTGAATTATGAGAAGACACATAGCAGAGCTTGGATTTGAATTTACATTTGTCTGACTCAAAACCCCTGCTCAGGCTATATATTATAACACAATGCCCAGTAAGTGATGCAATCACTTTATATATAAAAGCATTTTGTATACTCTAAAAGAGTATACAGATTTTAGGTTTTGGTACTGTTTACTGCATAGGAGTGATACATAGTTAATCTTTACCAGTGATGAACAAGTTTGTACTGACTTTTTAAATTCGTCATAAAATGTTTTAATTTAACTAACACCTGCTGTAAGAGGCCACCAGCACATTAAGTGAAGTTTTGTAATTAAGACATATGTATACGTTAGACTTATTTACTCCAGATTTCAAGACTGCCTGTCATGTTCTTTTCCAGATATGCCCATGGCTCCTTCCTCTAACTTCAGTGTCTGCTCTTGTCCGTCTCTATTCTATGTAAAATAGCGTTCATACATTCTCTCCCTCTATCCCTTAACTTACTTTATTTTTCTTCATAGATTTCTTTCCACTAATTGACATTATTTTATTACATATTTAATTGTTAATTTGTTTAATGCTTAACTCTATCACGAGACTATAAATCCAGTAAGGAAGGGATTAAAGAAAAATGAATTGTTAAATACTGTTTTTACATTACATTTTTTCTTTCTATTAATGGGCTAAGAACATTGAATAAAAATTATTAAAAATGATTCTAGTAGAAGCCAATATAAGAAAATTTATTTAATAGTTTATTGGCCATAAATTAGCAGACATTCTGTACTTTGTTAGCGATGTATTAATTCATTCCACACAGTTTTACTTAGATCCTAACATATGCTGGGAACTAAAATAAGTGCTGGGGGAAAAGGAAAAAATAAGCACTTTTGACTAATATTCATTATGACAATACATTGTCAAAAATCCTTTGTAACTTAGCTTCTGACATATGTGGTGTTTATGTCAGTCGTCTTGATCCTCTCTTTCTTGTTCCACCTTGAGGAAACAGAAATTCAGATATGGAGATCAACAGTAAAATAGCTCCCATCTCGAGGTTTTGATTTATAGGTTTGAGACAAGGTCTTGGGTCAGTGTTTCTAAAACATTCTCCACGTGGCTCTGTAGTCCAGAACTGTTCTAGGCAACAATGTTGGAGGATGAAGCTTCCTGATGCTGAATGCAAACAGTCAACATTCTCTTATTACTATGACAGTCCATTATTTTTATTTCCACAAGTCTGGAGTGGTAAGTGTAAATCAGAGGTGGTTCCTAAGCCTTACAAAAGGGTGTAGAGGAGTCCTGCATGTGGGGCCAACTGATTAAGCCAGTATAATTTTTAGGCCATGAGGGAGCAGGTATTATTGAGTTTACACAACTTTCCAGTTCCCTTAATCAGAATTGGTAACCATTTAAAAATTTTTTGGAGGGCGTTCTTTCAAGAACAAAGATACATACTTGTTTGGAGTGTTCTTTTTTCATAAATTCTTTGGAAACCTAGCATGGCAGGACTGGGTACCTGAATAAAAGGAATATTCTGGACACTTTCACCTCTAACATCAGTCTTGCCTAGAAAGCCCAAAGGTGACTACATACTCAAGGAATTTGGACTCAAGGTACAGATTCGTACGAAACGGAGAAACTAAATTGAGAAAGGATCCCACTTTGAGTGGTATTGGCTCTGTATAGATTGTAAGTGCCAACTTAGAATGGATGAGGAATAGGCCAGAAATTCTCATGTCCAAATAGGCAGGGCATGGCTTTCCAGTGCAGGCTTTGAACTCTTTGGTAGATTGTGTTAGGATCCCACTTTTTTTTTTTAATTGATGTTTTAATAGTTTATAGTATTGTGAAATTTTTTGGTTGTACATTTTTGTTTGTCCATCAACATATACATGTCTCCCTTCATCCCTTGTGCCCACCCCCACCCCATTGGCCCTGGTAACCACAATACAGTTTTCTCTGTCCATGTGTTGGTTTATATTCCACATATGATTGAGATCATACGGTGTTTGTCTTTCTCTTTTTGGCTTATTTCACTTAACATAATACCCTCCAGGCCCATCCATGTTGTTGCAAACGGGACAATTTTGTTTTTTTTTTATGACTCAGTAGTATTCCATTATATATATATATATATATATACCACATCTTCTTGATCCAATCATCAGTCAAGGGACACTTGAGTTGTTTCCACTTCTTGGCTATAGTGAATAATGCTGCAATGAACATAAGAGTGCATAAGCCTCTTTGGATTGTTGACTTTAGGTTCGTTGGATAGATTCCCAGTAGTGGGATAGCTGGATCATAGGGTATTTCTATTGTTAATTCTTTGGAGAATCTCCATACCATTTTCCATAGAGGCTGCACCAGTTTGCATTCCCACCAGCTGTGTATGAGGGTTCCTGTTTCTCTACGACCTCTCCAACATTTGTTGTTTTTTGTCTTGGTGATTATAGCCATTCTAAGGGGCGTGAGGTGATATCTTAGTGTTGTTTTAATTTGCATTTCCCTGATGATTAATGATGTTGAACATCTTTTCATGTGCCTATTGGCCTTCTGTATATCTTCTTTGGAGAAGTGTCTGTTCATTTCCTCTGCCCATTTTTTGATTGGGTTGTTTGTTTTTTTGTTGTTCAGTTGTGTGAGTTCTTTATATATTATGGAGATTAAGCCCTTGTCAGATATATGTTTTGCAAATATTTTCTCCCAGTTGGTGGGTTGTCTGTTCATTTTGATTCTGGTTTCATTTGTTTTGTAGAAGCTCTTTAATCTGATAAAGTCCCACTTGCTTATTTTTTCTTTAGTTTCCCTAATCTGAGTAGGCATGTCATCTGAAACGATTCCTTTATGACCAATGTCATATAGTGTGCTGCCTATATTTTCTTCTATGAGTTTTATAGTTTCAGGTCTCACCTTCAGGTCTTTGATCCATTTTGAGTTAATTTTTGTGAATGGCAATAGCAGATGGTCCACTTTCATACTTTTGCATGTGGCTGTTTTCCCAACACTATTTATTGAACTGACCTTCCTTTCTCCATTGTATGTTCTTAGCTCCTTTGTTGAAACTTAGCTGTCCGTATATGTGTGGTTATATTTCTGGGCTTTCAATTTTGTTCCATTGATCTGTGTGTCTGTTTTTGTACCAGTAGTATGCTGTTTTGATTACTATTGCTTTGTAGTATGTTTTGAAATCACAGATTGTGATGAATCCAGCTTTGTTCTTTTTTCTTAGGATTGCTTTAGCTATTCGGGGTCTTTTGTTGCCCCATATGAATTTTAGTACTCTTTTTTCTATTTCTGTGAAGAATGTCCTTGGGATTCTGATTGGGATTGCATTGAATCTGTAGATTGCTTTAAGTAATATAGACATTTTAACTATGTTTGTTCTTCCAATCCATGTGCATGAGATCTCTTTCCATTTCTTTATGTCATTATTGATTTCTTTCAATAATGTCTCATAGTTTTCATTGTATAGGTCTTTCACCTCCTTGGTAAGATTTATTCCTAGATATTTTATTCTTTTTGATGCAATTGTAAATGGTATTATCTTGTTGAGCTCTCTTTCTGTTAGTTCGTTATTAGCATACAGAAGTGCAACTGATTTTTGCAGATTGATTTTGTACCCTGCGACTTTGCTGTAGTTGTTGATTATTTCTAATAGTTTTCCAATGGATTCTTTAGGGTTTTCTATATATAAAATCATGTTGTCTGCAAATAGTGAGAGTTTCACTTCTTCGTTGCCTATTTGGATTCCTTTCTTTCATTTTTCTTGCCTAATTGCTCTGGCCAAAACCTCCAGTACTATGTTGAGTAAGAGTGGTGAGAGTGGGTAGCCTTGTCTCATTCCTGTTCTTAGAGGAATGGCTGTCAGCCTTTCCCCATTGAGTATGATGTTGGCTGTGGGTTTGTCATAGATAGCCTTTATTACGTTGAGGTACTTTCTTTCTATACCCATTTTGTTAAGAGTTTTTATCATAAATGGGTGTTGTATCTTGTCAAATGCCTTCTCTGCATCTATTGAGATTACCGTGTGGTTTTTATTCTTTGTTTTGTTGATGTGATGTATCACATTGATTGATTTGCGGATGTTGAACCATCCCTGCATCCCTGGTATAAATCCCACTTGATCATGTTGTATGATCTTTATAATGTATTGCCGTATTCGGTTTGCCAATATTTTGTTGAGGATTTTTGCATCTTTTTTCATCAGCGATATTGGCCTGTAATTTTCCTTTTTTGTATTGTCTTTGTCTTGCTTTGGTATCAGGGTGATGTTGGCTTCATAGAATGAGTTACGAAGTATTCCATCTTCCTCCATTTTTTGGAATAGTTTGAGAAGCATGGGTATTAAATCTTTTTGAAAGCTTGGTAAAATTCACTGGAGAAGCCATCTAGTCCTTGACTTTTATTTTTTGGGAGGTTTTTGATTACTATTTTAATCTCTTTACTTGTGATTGGTCTATTCAGATTCTCCATTTCTTCTTGGTTCAGTTTTGGGATGTTGTATGAGTCTAAGAATTTATCCATGTCTTCTAGATTGTCCAATTTGTTGGCATATAATTTCTCACAGTATTCTCTTATAATCCTGTGTACTTCCATGGTATCCGTTGTAATTTCTCCTCTTTCATTTCTAATTTTATTTATTTGAGCCTTTTCTCTTTTATTCTTAGTAAGTCTGGCTAAGGATTTGTCAATTTTGTTTATCTTCTCAAAGAACCAACTCTTTGTTTCATTAATCTTTTCTACTGTTTTTTTTGGTCTCAATATCATTTATTTCTGCTCTGATTTTTACTATTTCTCTCCTTCTGCTTACTTTGGGCTTTGTTTGATCTTCCTTTTCTAGTTCTGTTAGGTGTAGTTTAAGGTTGCTTATTTGGGCTTTTTCTTGTTTGTTAAGGTGGGCTTGTATCGCTATGAGTTTCCCTCTCAGGACCCCTTTTGTTGCATCCCACATGATTTGGTATGGCATATTTTCATTTTCATTTGTTTCCAGATATTTTTCAATTTCTCCTTTAATTTCATCAATGATCCATTGGTTGTTCAGCAGCATGTTGTTTAATCTCCACATCTTTGTCACTTTCCCAGTTTTTTTCTTGTAGTTGATTTCCAGTTTCATAGCATGATGTTCTGAAAAGATGCTTGTTATGATTTCAATCTTCTTAAATTTATTGAGGCTTGCTTTGTTTCCCAGCATATGGTCTATCCTTGAGAATGTTCCATGAGTGCTTGAGAAGAATGTGTAGTCAGCTGTTTTTGGATGGAGTGCTCTGTATATGTCTACTAGGTCCATCTCGTCCAGCTTTTCATTTAAGTCCACTGTTTCTTTATTGACTTTTTGTCTGGATGATATATCCATTGGTGTAAGGGGGTATTAAGATCCCCTACTATTATTGTGTTATTGTTAATATCTCCTTTTAGGTTTGTTAATAGTTGCTTTATGTACTTTGGTCTCCTATGTTGGGTGCATATATATTTATAAGTGATATGTCTTCTTGGTGGAGTGTCCCTTTTATCATTATATATTTCCCTTCTTTGTCTCTCTTAACCTGTTTTATCTTGGAGTCTGCCCTGTCTGATATGAGTATGGCAACGCTTGCTTTCTTTTGTTTGCCATTAGCTTGGAGTATTGTCTTCCATCCTTTCACTCTGAGCCTGTGCTTCTCTTTAGAGCTGAGATGTGTTTCCTGGAGGCAGCATATTTTTGGGTCTTGCTTTTTAATCCATCCTGCCACTTTTGATTGGAAAGTTCAATCCACTTACATTTAGGGTTATTATTGATATATGAGGGCTTAATGCTGCTGTTTTGTCACTTATTTTCCAGCTCTTTTGCATTTCCTTTGTTTCTTGTCCCATGTGTTTCGGAATGCCAGTTCAGTTTGGTTGTTCTGTCTTATGTCTCTTCTAGTTTTCTATTTGTTTATCATATGTGATTTTGTTTTGATTGTTTGTTTAGTGGTTACCTTCAGGTTTGTATAAAAAATCTTGTGTATGAGATAGTCCATTATCTGACAGCCTCTTATTGCGTTATACTAAGACAATTCAATCTCTTTCCTCTTCCCCTTCTAAGTCATTCTTGTTACAACTTATTCTATCTTGTGTTGTAGGTATATGTTTACAGTGACGAGGTTATATTTATTTTTGGTGATTTCCTTCCTTTGATCTTTGATTTTGGCATTTAAGTGGTTTCTAACCTATTCCGGTAAAGATCTACTATTTTTTTGATTTTGTTTACCTATTTTTCTCCTTGCTCCAAGCTTTGTATTCCCTTTCTCTTCTTTCCTTCATGCCTGAGGGCCTTCTTGAGTATTTCTTGTAGTGGGGGTCTTGTGGCCATGAACTCCCTTAGCTTTTGTTTATCTGTGAAAGTTACTGTTTCTCCATTATATTTGAAGGATATTTTTGCTGGATAGAGTATTCTTGGCTGAAAGTTTTTGTCTTTCTGTATTTTGAATATATCATTCCAGTCTCTTCTAGTCTGTAAAGTTTCTGTTGAGAAATCCGCTGAGATCCTGATGGAAGTTCCTTTGTACGTTATTTTTTGTTTTTGTCTAGCTGCCCTTAATATCGTTTCTTTGTCATTGACTTTAGCTAGCCTTACCACTATATGCCGTGGAGTGGGCCTTTGCCTGTTGATGTATTTAGGCAACCTATCGGCTTCACTTACTGATATTTCCTGCTCCTTCCCCAGATTTGGGAAGTTCTCAGCTATTATTTCCTTGAATAGGCTCTCTGTTCATTTTTCCCTCTTCTCCCTCTGGAATACCTGTAATGCTTATGTTACATTTCCTAATAGAGTCGGATATTTCTCGGAGACTTTCTTCATTTCTTTTTAGTCTTAGTTCTCTCTCCTCCTCCACCTGGAGCATATCTGTATTCCTATCCTCTATAATGCTAATTGTTTCCTCCATATTGTCAGCTCTGTTCTTTAAAGATTCCAGATTCCCTTTTATCGTCTCTATTGTGTTCTTCTTCTCCATCAGTACTGATTGGTTTTTCTTTTTCATTTCAATCTCTTTTGTGAAGAAACTCCTTATCTCATTGAATTGTTTGTCTGTGTTATCTTGTATTTCGTTGAGTTTTTTTGTGACAGCTATTTTGAAATGTCTGTCATTTAGGTTATGGATTTCTGTGCCTTCAGGGTTGATTTCTGGGTGCTTGTCATTTTCTTTCTGGTCTGGTGATTTCATGTACCTTTGCATTGTGGTTCCTCTATTTGCTTTGTTTTTCCTCATCCTGGAAATATCTGGTTGTACTTTCTGCGTGCTGCCACCGTGTGGGGGTTAAGGGCTGTGTAATCTGAGCCCCGTGTGCTCCACTCTGGCTCCTCCCTGAGATCGGCCTGTCTGCTCTGTCTGGTCTTGTCTGATCTGGCCAGCTGAGCTGCAGCATTGTGCATGCAGTGGGGGGGGGTCTTTCTTTTGCCCACTGCGTCCCTGGAGTTGGGGGGCTTCTCGCTCGCCCCTCGTCATCTGCTCTCCTAGCGTGGTCAGATGTTGTAGGCACCCCTGCACCAGTTCAGAGTCCTCTGTATGGGAGTTTCCCACTGGCTGAGAGAGCCCAAAGAGCTACAGTTTCTCCGCAGAGGGCTGCCCCTCCACCCTCTCTGGGAGCTGCGCGGACCTGGATCGCTGATCTGATACGGAGGGAGAAGATTTCTCCTTACATCTCCCCACTTCCTCTGGGGGTCCCAGCGTGTCCACTCTCAGATGTGCAGCAGTGTGTATCTGTCCGATCTTCCTTTTTGCTGTGTAAGAGTCCGTTGTCGGTCTGTGCCTGACCGTTTTGTTATATCTTATTGGGGAAAGAGTTTACGGGAAAGCTCACTCGGCAGTGATGCTGATGTCACTTCCCAGGATCCCACTTTTAAGAGCAAGTCATCATTTTAGCCAGCATACTTAGAGGAGTGATTTGTCTAATAACTAACTTGGAGCTTCTTGTGTTTTGTTTAAAAGCTATCTGAAGGGCCACAACTCCACCTTTTAAACCAAGTGCTCTTAATTACCTGGTCTGCTTTGCTTAAATTAAAAAAAAAATAAGACAGCAACAGCAAAAAACAACCTAATAGAGAAGACTAGCCCCTTATGATTTATTGATGACTGGATGTCCACATGCTGATCTGACATCACCTGTCTTAACTAGGCAGCCCCAATGAACACTAAAAACATGACATCAGTGGGAAATATGAGTTCCTAAACTCATGTGGAGAAACAAAAATTAAACAAAATTATCACAAACTCAAAGGTGTGTGTGTGCGTGTGTGTGTGTGCATGCGTTTAAGCCTTTGCCTGAAATGCCTTCCCTGTCTAGGAATTAGATCCACTCATAAAAACTGTAAGAAACCTTTATTAGCAGATCAAGGAGACAGGGTATTATAGAGTATGCTAAATGAGCAAAAAATTATTGCTGAGGGAAAATATCAGAACCTCAAAGACGCATGTAGTTACTTTAAAAAGAGGCTTTGATATTTCATCAGGGAAAACCCTGGGAAGATGCTCAGGTCCAGCATGCAAGCTTTAGGCAGAAATACACAAGAGAGAATCCTTGTATCTCACTAGAGCTCTATGAACACAAGCTTAGGGAACACCAACTTTCTGAAGTTCCAATTCAGAGATCTTTTGAGTTTGGTTTCCATTTGCAGTATATGTGAGAAAAAGAGAAACATATCCTTTGGGAGACAAGATTTCAGACCACGGGAAACCCTATATACTAGTCTGTTAGGAGTGCCATAACAAAATACCATAGACTCGGTGGCTTAACCAACAGATATTTATTTTCTCATAGTTGTGGAGGCTGGATGTCCCAGATCAAGGCCCAGCAGGGTTTGGTTTCTTGTGAGATCTCTACTCCTGGCTTGTAGGTGGCCACCATCTCACCGTGTGCTCACATGACTTCTTATTTGTGTGCAGAGAAAAAAAGACATCTGGAGTCTCTTCTTATAAAGTCACCAGCCCTATTGGATTAGGATCCCACCCTTATGACCTCATTTAACGTTTATCACTTCCTTATAGACCTTATATCCAAATACAATTACATTTGGGGTTACTTCAAAATATAAATTTGGGGTGGACACAATTCAGTCCATAGCAGCCTATAAAATGTTTTTCCCACTTTATGAAATGCACAGAGAAGAGCGGGAGATTGGGACTACAGAGAATGCAAGATTCCCGGCTACATGTACAGGGTTGCCTATTAGAAACGTAGGGTCATCACATGAGGAGAGCATGGGTATGATGTCCCTGAACTTCTGTACCAGGAAATGCTGGGATGCAGGTGGAGTAGAGAACATCTTGGTCATGCCTATAGGAAAAATCAAAGCCACACCAAACAGAAATGAATACTTCAAAAAGATGTGCAGCTGAAGGAATCATCAAGGCAAATTTGTAAGTTTTGCTTGTGTAGGACTTTTTCAGAAGCCGTGTGCACAGTTGATGGAGTTCTCACTGGAACCGTGTTCCTCAAAGGCTAAAATGAAGATGATATTTTAGGATATATTTATTAAGGATATTTTATTCATTTAAGATATATTTTATGTATCTATGTTTTATAATTTTACCTTTTTTAGTATTTATTTTTTTTAATGATGGTATAACACAAATAACATCAAAATTCCCATCTCAAACATTTTTAAGTGTATAGTTCAGTGGCCTTAAGTACTCTCACCATTATCCATCTACAGAACAATTTTCGTTCAGCACAACTGAAACTCTGTACCCCTTAAACAATAAGTCTGCATTCCTCCTTCCCTCCAGCTCCTGGCAACCACCATTCTATTTTCTATCTGTATGAATGTGACTTCTTTGGATATCACATATAAATGGAAACATATAGTGTTTGTTTTTTTGTTACTGGCTTATTACACTTAGCATAATGTCCTCAAGATTCATCCAAGCTGTAGCAAGTATCAGAATTTCCTTTCTTTGTAAGGCTTAACAATATCCCATTGTATGTATATAACTACATCTTGTTTATCCATTCATTTGTCTACAGACACTTGCTTCTACCTTTTGCCTATTGTGAATAATGCTGCTATGAACATGGGTGTACAAATATCTCTTCAAGTCTCTGCTTCCGATTCTTAGAATATATAACTAGAGTGAAATTGCTAGATCACATGGTAACTCTATTTTTAATTTTTTGAGGAACTGTCATACTGTTTACCCTAGTGGTTGTATCATTTTACATTCCCACCAGCGGTATACAAGGGGTCAAATTTCTCTACATCCTTGCTACCATTTGTTATTTTCAGATTTTTTGATAATAGCCATGCTAATGGATGTGAAGTGGTTATCTCATTGTGGTTTTGATTTGCATTTTCCTAATGGTGAGTGACTTTGGGCCTCTTTTTGTGTGCTTGTGACCATTTGTATGTCTTCTTTAGAGAAACGTCAATTCAAGACCTTTGCTCATTTTTAAATTGGGTTGTTTGTTTTTTTGTTGTTGAGTTGCAAGAGTTTTTTATCTGTTGTTGAGTTGTAAGAGTTTTTTTAATATAGTCTCAATATTAACCCCTTATCAGATATATGATTTGCAAATCTCATCTCCTGTTCTGTGGATTACCTTTTAACCCTGTTGATTGTGTACTTTGATGCAGAGAAATTTTTAATTTTGACGTAGCCCAATTTATCTACTATTTTTTCCTTTGTTTCCTGTGTTTTTGATGTCGTATCAAAAAAACCATTGCCAAATTCAATGTCATGAAGCTTTTGTCCTATGTTTTCTTCTAAGAGTTTTATAGTTTTAGGTCTTACATTTAGGTCTTTGATTTATTTTGAGTTAATTTTTTTCATGTGGTATAAGGTAAGGGTCCCACTTCATTTGTTTGCATATGGAAATCCAATTTTTTCCAACACCATTAGTTGAAAAGACTGTCTGTTCTCCACTGAACGGTTTTGGAAACCTTGTTGAAAATCACTTGACTACATCTATGAGAGTTTATTTCTGGGCTCTCTACTCTAGTCCATTGGTCTATATGTCTGTCTTTATGCCAGTACCATACCATTTTGCTTACTGTAGCTTTGTAGTAGGTTTTAAAATCAGGAAATGTGAGACCTCTAACTTTATTCTTCTATTTCAAAATTGTTTTGGCTATTTGGAGTCGCTTGTGAATTTTAGGATGGATTTTTCTATTTCTGCATAAAACATCTGTGGGATTTTGACAAGGATTGCATTTAATCTGCAGATTTTTTTCTGAGTAATTTTGACGTCTTAACAATATTAAGTTTTCCAATCCATGAACTCAAGATATCTTTCAATTTATCAGTATCTTTAATTTATTTCAGCAATGTTTTGTAATTTTCGCTATATAAGTCTTTTGCCACCATGGTTAGATTTACTCCTAAATATTTTATTCTTTTTGATGCTATTGTAAATGGAATAGTTTTGTTAATATCTTTTTCAGATTATTCATTGTTAGTCTATACAAATACAACTGCCTTTTGCATGTTGATTTTGTAACTTTGCTAAATACGTTTATTTTAACAGGTTTTTTTTTGTGTGTGTGTGGAATAGCTAGGATTTTCTACATATAAGATCACATTGTCTATGAATAGAGATAATTTACTTCTTCTTTTCCAATTTAGGAGCCTTCATTTCTCTTTCTTGCCTAATTGCTCTAGGTAGGATTTCTAGTATGATGTTGAATAGAAGTGGCAAAAGCAGGCATCCTTGTCTTGTTCCTGATCTTAGGGGAAAAGTCATCAGTCTTTTACCATTGAGTGTGCTGTTAACTGTGGGTTCTTCATACATGGCCTTTATTATGTCGAGGTAGTTTCCTTCTTTTCTTAGTTTGTTGAGTGTTTTTATCATGAAAAGGTTTTGAATCTTGTCACATGCTTTTTATGCATCAATTGAGATGATCATGTGTTTTTTCTCCTTTATTCTGCTAATGTATTGCATTACATTGATTGATTTCAGTATGTTAAGCCATCCTTGCCTTCCAGGAATAAATCTCACTTGGTCATGGTGTATAACCCTTTTAATATGCTGTTAGTTTGGTTTGTTAGTATTTTGTTGAGGAATTTTGCATCACTACTCATCAGGGATATGGGTCTGTAGATTTGTGGCAATGTCTTTGTCTGACTTTGGTACAAAGTTAATGCTGGTTACATAGAGTGAGCTTGGAAGTGTTCCTTCCTTTTGAATTTTCTAGAAGAATTTGAGAAGGATTGGTGTTAGTTCTTTAAGTGTTTAGAAGAATTCACCAGTGAAGCCAACTGGCCCTGGACTTTTCTTTGTTGAAAGTTTTTTGATTACTGATTCAATCTCCTTATAGCTCTGCTCAGATTTTCTTTCTGTTTTTTTTTTTTTTAATTTTATTTATTTATTTTTTCCCCCTAAACCCCAGTAGATTGTTGTATGTCATAGCTGCACATCCTTCTACTTGCTGTATGTGGGACGCGGCATCAGCATGGCCGGAGAAGCGGTGCATCGGTGCTCGCCCAGGATCCGAACCCGGGCCGCCAGCAGCGGAGCGTGTGCACTTAACCGCTAAGCCACGGGGCCGGCCCTCAGATTTTCTATTTCTTCATCATTCAGTCTTGGTAGATTGTGTTTCTCAGAATGTGTCCATTTCATCTAGGTTATCCAGTTTATTGGCATACAGTCAGTCATTCATAAGTACTCTCATATACTCCTTTTTATTTTAGTAAAATCAGTGGTAATATACTCTCGCTCATTTCTGATTTTAGTTATTTGAGTCTTCTCTCCTTTCTCTTAATCTAGCTAAAGATTTGTCTATTTTGTTGTTCTTTTCAAAGAATCGACTCTTGGTATTTTTGAGTATCTCTATTATTTTTCTATTCTCTATTTTGTCCATCTCTGCTCTAATCTTTATTTCCTTCTCTCAGTTAGCTTTCAGTTTAGTTTATTCTTCTGTATTTTGTTCTTTATGGTGTAAGATTAGGTTTTTGATTGGAGATTTTTCTTCCTTTTCAATGTAAGCATTTATAGCTATAAATTTCCCTCTTAGCACTTTTTTGTCTTCATCCCATAAGTTTTGGTGTCTTGTGTTTTCATTTTCAACTCTCTCAAGATGTTTTTACTTTTGCTAATGGTTTTTTCTGTGATCCATTTGTTAAGAAAGTTTTGTTTAATTTCCACATGTGTGTCTGTTTTCCACTTTTTCTTGCTGTTGATTTCTAGTTTTATTCCACTGTGATCAAAATTGATACTTTATACAGTTTTAATTTTCTAAAATTTATTAAGACCTGTTTTGTAGCCTCATATATGGTCTATCTGGAGAGTGTTCTAGGTGCACTTGAGAGAAATGTGTATTCTGCTATCATTGAGTGGAGTGTTCTGTATATGTCTGTTAGGTCCAATTGTTCCATAGTGTCGTTCAAGTCCTCTGTTTCGTTATTAATCTTCTGTCTGATTGTTAGTTTTACTTTTTTAAGACTAGCTTTCCATTTATGGTAGAAATATAAACTTTACTTTTCTGAAAACATTTATTAAACTTAAAATTAATGTTTGTAAATAAGTCTTACAGAAGGAATATAAATTTTGGGAAGGTGACATATAGTTCTGCAATGTTTGGGAAGCTCTGATTTAAGGTATGAAATTTGAAATGTCAGAGTATTGATACTTTGCTATAGTCTATTTTGTGCTTGCTATTGTGTCAGACTCTGTGCTTCATGGATTATCTAGTTTTTATTAACTTCTTTACAATGATGAGGAAAGTGAGATTCAAAAATTAAGCAGCTTGCCCAGGATCAAGCAACTGGAAGGGTGACTTGGAAACAACAGAAACTCAAGTCTCTCTATCCTGAAAGTTTTATTCCATTGTCAAAATATAATTTTCAAATAGTTGAAAATATGATTCTTAAAAAATAAACACATGTCAAAGGTCTTATTAAATTCATTAATTCATGTGGTAACAATTAAGATCAAAAGGTAAAACAAAATCATCTTCAGAAGCTGTCTATCTATAGACATTTTGAAGAAAAGTAATGTTCAAATAAAATTGCAAGGTTAAATAGTTTATTTCCTATATGACAATAAAAACACAATTTTGGGGACTACTTTTTCTATCAGACATAAATCCATAAGTTAACATGTAACTTGTGCATGTTTAAGCTCTAAGTAAGAATAAAAAAGAAAAGAAAAGTCAAACACAGGTAAATTTTCTTAAATAATTAAATAATACCCTAGTATGACATTGAAAGAGCATGCTGTACTCTCTTTTGATTTTCAAATTTTATATAATTTTTCTTAATACCATTATACATTATACATTGATGGGAAATTTTTTCCTCATTTCAAGCTCACTGGGTCATAAATTTTGGAAAACTGGCATGGATTAAATGACAAATGAAGTCTGTATCATGTAGCTTTTTTCTAATCTGTGGAGCTCCATCCTCAAGTTTTATAAAACTCCCTGCAGTCTGTGCCTTATTAGCAGCAGTGTGGATGATATTTCAAGGACAAGTTTTAGTATCTGGGAACATTGCCTGGGAGATGCTAATGCATCATGGATTTGGTGCTTAGCTTTTCTAAATTGTGTAGTTTTTTTCATGTTAACTATTACTTTAAAAATGAGGTTTTAAAGACATATGATATCTTTATTTGATATAATTGTTAAATATTTCTTGCACTCTGCAGGTCTCAATGGTGACTCACGGATGTTGAATGCAAAGCCTCTAAAAATGTATTTTTTTTTTTAAATTGCCAGTTCTTACACAGCAGCTTTCAGGTTAGAATGCCACTTCTTCCCACTCCATATATTTAGATTATGCATAGACTACAGAAATAAGGAAATCATGTATCATGGAAATAGAGATATGTCATTTAAGATAATATAAGAATATGGGACTGATGAATATAGGTATACCTCAGAGATATTGCGGGTTCTGATCCAGACTAGTTCAATAAAGCGAATATCACAATAAAGCAAATAAAATGAGTTTTTCGGTTTCCCACTGCATATAAAAGTTATATTTACACTATACTTTAGTCTATTAAATGTACAACAGCATTATGTCTAAAAAACAATTTATATCTCTTAATTTTAAAAAAACTTTATGCTAAAAGATGCTAACCATCATCTGAGCCTTCAGTAAGTCATAATCTTTTTGCTGGTGAAAGGACTTGCCTCAATGTTGATGGCTGTTGATTCTTCAGTGTAGTGGCTGCTGAAGGCTGTAGAGGCTGTGGCAATTTCTTAAAATAAGACAACAATGAGGTTCACCACATCAATTGACTCTTCCTTTCATGAACAATTTCTCTGTAGCATTCAATGCTATTTGATAACATTTTATTCTCAGTAGAACTTCTTTCAAAATTGGAGTCAGTCCTCTCAAAGCCTGCTGCTGCTTTATTAATTAGGTTTATGTGCTATTCAAAATCCTTTGTTGTCATTTCAACAATCTTCACAGCATCTTCACCAGGAGTAGATTCCATCTCAAGAAATCACTCTCTTTCCTTATCCATAAGAAACAACTCCCCATTTGTTAAAGTTTTATCATGAGATTGCAGCAATTCAATCACATCTTCAGGCTCCAAGGCTAATTCTAGTTCTCTTGATATTTCCACTATATCTTCAATAACTTCCACCACTGAAATCTTGAACCCCTCAAAATCGTCCATGAGGGTTGTAATCAACTTCTGCCAAACTCCTGTTAATGTTGATATTTTGACCTCGTCCCATGAATCACAAATGTTCTTAATGGCATCTATGGTGAATGGTGAATCCTTTCCAGACAGTTTTCAATTGGCTTTGCCTGGATCTATCAGAAGAATCACTATCTATTGCAGCTACAGCCTTATGAAATATATTTCTTAAATAATAAGACTTCAAATTTGAAATTACTCCTTGATCATAAATGGATGCTGTATCTTGGTTGTAATTAGTATTTTGGTGGTGAACACGATGTAATCTATGCAGAAATAGAAGTACAATGATGTACACCTGAAATTTTTACAATGTTATAAACCAATGTTACTGCAATAAACAAAAAATCAGAATAAAAAAAAAATCAAAAAAAAAAGAAATTACTCCTTGATCTATGGGCTGCAGAACGGATGTTGGGTTAGCAGGCATGAAAACAACATTAATCTCATTGCACATCTCCATCAGAGCTCTTGAGTGACCAAGTGCATTGTCAATGAGCAGTAATATTTTGAAAAGATTTTTCTTTTGTGAGCAGTAGGTCTCAACAATGGGCTTAAAATATTCAGTAAACCATGTTGTAAACAGATGTGCTGTCATCCAGGCTTTGTTGTTCCATTTATAGAGCACACGCAGAGTAGATTTAGCACAGTCTTTAAGGGCCCTAGGATTTTCTGGAATGGTAAATAAGCATTGGCTTCAACTCAAAGTCATCAGCTGCATTAGCCCCTAACCAGAGAGTCAGCCTGTCCTTTGAAGCTTTGGAAGCCAGATATTGACTTCTTTCTACCTGTGAAATCCTAGATGGCATCTTCTTCCAATAGAAGGCTGTTTCTTCTACATTGAAAATCCGTTGTTTAGTGTGGCCACCTTCATTAATGATCTTAGCTAGATCTTCTGGATAACTTGCTGCAGCTTCTACATCAGCACTTGCTGCTTCACCTTGTACTTTGATGTTATGGAGATGGCTTCTTTCCTTAAACCTCATGAACCAATCTCCACTAACTTCAAACTTTTCTTCTGCAGCTACCTCACCTCTCTCAGCCTTCACAGAATTAAAGAAAGTTAGTGCCCTGGTCTGGATTATGTTTGGGCTTAAGAGAATGCTATGGCTGGTTTGATCTTCTATCTAGACGACTAAAACTTCCTCCATATCGGTAATAACTTTGTTTTGCTTTCTTATCATTTGTGTGTTCACTAGAGCAGCACTTTTAATTTCCTTCAAGAACTTTTTCTTTGCATTCAAAACTTGGCTAACTGTTTGGTGCGAGAGGCCTAGCTTTCAGCCTGTCTTGGCTTTTGACATGCTTTCTTCACTAAGCTTAATCATTTCTAGCTTTTAATTTAAAGGGAGAGACAAACAACTCTTCCTTTCATTTGAACTCTTGAAGGCCATGGTAAGATTATTAATTGGCCTAATTTCAATATTGTTGTGTCTCTGGGAATAGGGAGGCCCAAGGAGAGGGAGAGAGAGATGGGGCAGCAGCTGGTCAGCAGAGCAGTCAGAACACTCACAACATTTATCAATTAAGTTAGCCATCTTATATGGGCGTGGTCCATGGCGGACGCAAACAATTACAACAGTAACATCAAAGATCACTGATCACAAATCACCACAACAAATAAAATAATAATGAAAAAGTTTGAAATAATGCTAGAATTACCAAAATGTGATACAGAGACATGAAGTGAGCAAATGCTGTTGGAAAAATGGTGTTCATAGACCTGCTCAACACAGGGGTGCCACAAACCTTCAATTTGTAAAAAATGCAATATCTGTGAAGTGCAATAAAATGAGGTATGCCTTTAGTCAATTTATTAACTTGTGTGAAGCAAGTTAATATTCCTTAGCCAGCATCTCATATGAAGCAAATTCACCATTATATTTAGGAACATATCTCTGGACATTCTCTTGAGCTGAAATAATTTTACAAATTTGTGGTTAATTAGCTTCGTTCATGAATATACCAGCAATGGAGAAATAGCTGAATGGCCTGTGAACTGTATGAGCCTCTCACTTTACAAGGGGTCCAATAGGAGTAATGTTTAACATGCACACAGTTGATGTTAGGCTGTTGGAATCTCCTTTGCATTCCATGCTTGCTTTCTGGGTTAATGGAGGGTTTACATGTTTAGAACTATCAAGTGAATATCTTTTTACAAGCATTACACCAATTTCATAAAAGGGTAAAAGAACAAAGAATGTAATCTTTTTAGTCCACGTAATTTGAGAGCACTCAATTATTTTGGCACTCTGAGATCGTTGTTTTATCATTTTGAAGAGCATGCAATTAGTTGAAGGATAAAGTGGATCTGAGTTAGACAAACAACACATTTTTATTTTAAATTTCTTCTCTATGGCAATTCTTGTGGCTATTCCAGGTTTTCCAAATGACTTTTTTTCTTAAGATTGTAGTCCAACTCCCACTTTTAAATCTTATTTATATATGCTTTCTCTAGTTTTCTCATTTAAACAAATACATTACTACTTGATATAATTTGGTGGCTGCTTGGTTCAATATTTGAACATTCCTTCAATATCTTCTCTCTTCCTTCAGAACAACTACACCTTATTTTTCACAGTAGAATATTGTATTCTTCACTATTCCATGTCTCACTGCCTCTTCCTTGGTAGTTTTATAATTGGATTGAGGATGATAAAATAAAAATGTCGCCCTTAAGCTTCCATAATCTTGTCAAGAATGGCGAGGATTTCTTTTAAGCAGTTAAGGAATTTGTGGTTTTCGTATTGTTGTGTTGTGAGGGTAGCATTTAGAATAATGTATACTTATCAGGAAACTAAAATCTTAAGATAACAATTGGAAAGGATTTGTGACATGGGTATCTAACTATAATAATACAAAATGTGAGCTACTGGAGAAAGCACAGTTTTTACTACAAGCGATTTGTTTTTTAAGCCGGTAAAGAGTCAATAATGAATTGTTAGGATGAGATACTTTTTAGAGATCATCTGATTCCACCTCTTCAATCTCAATATGAGGAACATATATCCAGAGAAGTTAAGCAACCCATCCAAGTCCCACATTCCAGCAATCTTTTAGTTCTGTCCTGTTCCTGCTGAGATCTTCCTTTCTATGAATTCTTATTCATCAGGAGACAGCACATTATTTGCTTTAGTACTTGAGTTTTGAATATTTTTTGTGTGTATATTCTGTGATATCCACAAGAGAGAGGTCCTTATATTCCTTACAGAGAGGAGTCTCCATATATGTTAATCTCTCGGAAGGCGTTTAACCAATAATTTTTGACTTATATGCTAAGCCAAAGGTATCAATGAAATTTGATAATTTACCTTCTGTGACTTGGCAATAACTGTAATTTAAAATAGGGTGATCAGTATAAGCTTCATCAAGACCCCTCTAATTGGTCAGCAGCTTGAAAGAGGTAAGAGAATTAGCTGTGTACATACCTAACAGAAAAGCATTCTGGAAGATATGCCAGGCAACATAATAGGCCTAAGGTGCCATCATGCCTGCTGTCTACAAGACTTAGTAGGGAGGCTGGGTGACTAGAATAGAGTAAGCAAGAGGAAAAGCAGGAAGAGAAAAAGCTGAGGGATGGGGAGTGCAGATCATACAGGACTTTCTAAGCTGTATTGGTTTCCTAGAGATGCTGTAACAAATTACCACAAACTAAGTGGCTTAAAAAAACACAAAATTTAATCTCTCACTGTTCTGGAGACTAGAAGTGCAAAATCCAGGTGTTAGCAGCACTATGCTTTCTCTCAAGGCTATGAAGAAGAGTCCTCCCCTGCCTTTTCCTAGCTTCTGGTGGTTGCTAACAGTCCTCAACATTGCTTGGTTTATGATTACACCACTCCAGTCTCTGCCTCCATAGTCACACGTTGTTCTCCCTGTGTGTCTTTGTGTCCAAATTTCCTTCTTATGAAAGCAATCATTGGATTAGGGTCCACTCTACTCCACTATGACCTTATCTTAACTTGATTTTATCCACAAAGACTTTACAAATAAGGTTATATTCTGTGGTTTCAAATAGACCAACATTTTTGGAGGACACTATTCAATCTAGTACATCAACCAATCAGATGACTCTTGTTTTTATTCTGAAGAAAGTGGAGCTACAACAGAATTTTGAGCGGACAAGTAACATGATCTGACTTTTATTTTAAAAGAGTGTCTCTGCACAGAAGAGGAAGCCATCAACAAAATGAAAAGGCAACCTACTGAATGGGAGAAAATATTTGCCAATTATATATCTGATAAGGGGTTAATACCCAAAATATATAAAGAACTCATATAACTCAATAGTAAAAACCAAGAAATCCAATTTAAAAAATGGGTAGAGGATCTGAATAAACATTTTTCAAACAAAAAGACATAGAGAAGGCCAACAGGTACATGAAGTTATGCTCAAAATCACTAATGATCAGGGAAATACATATCAAAACCACAGTGAGATATCACCTTACACTTGTTAGAATGGCTATTATCAAAAAGACAAAAAATAACAAACATCAAGAAGGTGGAGAAAAGGGAACACTTGTGCACTGTTGGTGGGAATGTAAATTGGTGCAGCCACTATGGAAAACAGTATGGAGATTCCTCAAAATATTAAAAATTGAACTACTATATGATCCAGCAATTCCACTTTTGGATATTTATCCAAAGAAAACAAAAACACTAACTTGAAAAGATATATGTTCCCCTAAGTTCATTGCAGCATTATTTATAATATTCAAGATATGGAAACAACCTAAGCGTCCATTGATGGATGAATGGATAAATAAAATGTGGTGTGTGTGTATATATATAATGGAATATTATTCAGACATAAAAAAGAATGAAATTTTGCCATTGGTGACAACATACATGGACCTTGAGAGCATTATGCTAAATGAAATGTCAGAGAAAGACAAATACCATAAGATCTCATTTATGTATGGGATCTAAAAAACAAAAAGAAATAAACAAAAAAACAAGCTTATAGAAACAGAGAACAGATTGGTGGTTGCCATAGGTGAAGGGAGTCAAAAAGTACAAACTTCCAGTTATAAAATAAATAAGTCATGGGGATGTAATGTACAGCATGCTGACAATAGTTAATAATACTGTATTGCATAGTGGGAAGTTGCTAAGAGAGTAAATCTTAAAAGTTCTCATCACAAGAAAAAAAATTCTGTAACTAAGTATAGTGACGGATGATAACTAGATTTATTGTGGTGATCATGTTGTGATATATACAAATACCAAATCATAAAAAAAAGATATCTCTGCTTTTTTTTCTGGTGAGAATGGACTATAAGGGAGCAATGGAAGGTGAAGGTGAAGATTCCAATTAGGTAGCTATTAGTTGTATTCAAGGTAAGAAATGATGGTGGCTCAGACCAAGGGTGTGGCCATGCAGGCAGTGAGAAATAGTCAGATTCTGGATAGCTTTTGAAGATTAAACCAACAGAATTTCCTGACAAGATTGGATATGGAGTGTGAGAGTAAGAGAGGAGTCAAAGATGACCCTAGGTCTTTGGCCTGAGCTATTGGAAGAGGAAAGTACCTTCCAATGAAATGGGAAAAGTCGTCAATGAAGTAGGTTTGGGAGAATATTAACATTTCATTTTGGCCATGTGAGAAGACATCCAGTAGGTAGCTGATATGGAAGTTTGGAATTTGGGTGAGAAGTCAGAGTATCAGATATGCATTTGGGAGTCACAGCATATAGAACTATTTAAATTCACTCAAAAGAATAAGGTCACCTTGGGTATAAGTGTAGATAGAGAAGAGAAAAGGACCAAAGGTTGAGTCCTATCACATTTTAACCTTAAGCAATAGGGGAGAAGAAGATAAGTCAATGGAGGAGATAAAAAGAACAATCATTGTCATCATAGGTTTGAGAGCAGAGTTAAACAAAAAATGTATTTAGCCACGTGAAAAAATTTAGTAAGCATTCAGTAAATGATAGCTGTTTTTAACCATTTAACTATTCCTATCTGAGTTTTCCATGGCACTTTGCTTCTTGAAGTCAGGTCCAAACATGGTACTTGGTACACGATGGGTATTAATCAATATTTGTTGAACAAATGAGTTAGTTCCTTATGTTTCTGTGTTTTTTTGTAGTTACTCTGTTATAGCTTTTATAATATAGTATTATAATGATTTGCTGTTGTGTCTGTGAGCTTCTCTATATTTCCAGAGTCCATCTAGTACTCTTCATATTTACCACTGCACCTTAGACGAGGCCACCATTACCAATGACCAAGGATATTACAGCAGTTTCCTCACTGGTGTCATTTTCTCCTGCTGACATCTCCTCCAAACACTTCTTTATTCTCCAACAAGAGTGATCTTCCAAAACTCATAACTGAAATCAGTTTAGTGCTCCCAATAAAATAGTCCAATGGCTTTCTCATAAATTCAAATAAAGATCAGGCCTCTGGCCATATTTCCAATCTCATTTCTCTCCAAGCTACTTTCAGCGCTCTCACATCTAGCTTCACGAGACTTCTTTCATTCACTGATTTTTTAATTTAGCCTTTATTTATTGAGCTCTTTTTAAATAACCACCCCTGTACTAAGAGGTGGGATACACTGATGAACGAGGCAGTTTTCCTGTCCTCATGAAGACTACAGAATGATTGATTAGATAGGCATTAAATAAATAATTACAAATTTATGAAGAGTGTTGTAGAAGTACACAGTGCTATGGTAGTGTTTAGTGTAGAAACTTTCTTAGTCTCAGGTGGGAGGAGAAGGGGAAGTCCTTCCATCTTGTCTGCATATATTAGCACAAGAAGTGTTCTCTTCCTAGGATACTCTTACCTCTCACTATATTGAATCCTCTTCAGGTGTCAATTTACCTATCAGTTCTTCTCTTTGACTTCACTGACTCTAAGTTTAGGTTTATGTGCCCATATTATTCTGTATTTCCCAATCATAACGGTCAGCTTTCTTTTATTGTAAACATTTGGTTGATAATCACTCTCTAAGTTCTGAGATGGCAAGTACAATGTGTATTTTATTTATTGCTGTGTCTCCTTTGCCTAAAGTGGTCCTGGGTACAGTTAATATTTATTGAATGAATGACTACATATAAATGCACTTTCTACCTTTTTCCACTTTCTCATTCTTTTCAGACATGGAGCATTCTATCAGGGCTACCACATGTCTGGCAATGAAGAGGAACTCAATAAATAATTTGTTAAATGAATGAATGAGGGGAGGAGTATGAATATGGCTTCTACCTTCTTCAATGTCCTGCTCCTCTTCAGGCAGAGAATTTTCTTTGTCAATCTTTTTAAGCAAGGGCATGACAAAATGATAATATATTTATGATCACTAAAGTGCTAAGTCTAAAATATGCCATTTATTAATTCTTCCACATGAGTTTATCACATACTAGGATGTAGGCATTAGGTATATATTGTTAATAATTTGGACTTTATTCCTACCAACACTGACCCTCATCTACCTAGTTCTCTTCTCTAAAAGAAATGAGTGTTATTTTTTACTTAGGTTATTGTAACATTTTAAATAATTTTATAGATTATCACGACATCCCTATAGGCTAACTTTGTACATTTGTAATCTTATTTGAACCTTTACAATCAATATTTTCAATAATGGAATAATAATATCTTACATTTAGAAATAGGCTACTGTTTTCCAGGCTCTTGTAATTGCATCCTCTTATGAAACTCTTAGACTAGTAGTGTTACACAGGGGAAAACATTAACATTACTTCTATTTTGCAGAGGAGGAGAGACTCAGTTTAATGTTCCCTCATTTGCCTAAGTTTACATGTCTAGAAATCAAGGACCTAGGTATTCAGGTTTCAAATATAGACTTCTTTCTTCTCCAAAGCGTTACTCCTCACTGAAAGGATTATCTTAGTTCTATCAACACAAACTAGGAAGTTGAACAATCATGGAGTCAATTCAACTAGGGTAGACAGCCCTTCTAAATAATTTAGGAACTTGAACTAATTTTCTCAGTGGGGGATTTTTCTGGGTCAAAATAGCATGGATAATTATTTCAGGTTTTGGTTTAGCTATGCAGATATTTACTTTTACTTGTCTTTAAAATCCTATTTCATGCTAATAAAATAAAAACCAGTTAGGAAGATAAAAACCACTTCCTCATGTCTAGTGCAATTAGCTAGTCCCAGTGCTGGCCCAGAAGTCAGTGAATGAACTTGGGTATTTCTATTTCCCTGTTCTGAGAAAACTAAATTGTCTTGTTTCAAGAAGTTCAAAGTTATACTGGATTGTCACCAATCACAGAAACTCTCTGGAGTGATCATTATGCTAAACAAAATGCTCAAGCAGCTCTTGGATAGCTGTTGGTTTCAATGAGGCTCACTTCATACTCTTATTAGTATTCATTTTTTACGGGATTTTACTTTTAGATAAAGCCTGGACTCTTTTGAATTCCAAATAATGGGCACAGATTACCCTCACCCCTTATAAAACTCCAGAACAGGTATCGTCCATCTTATTCATATTAGAAAGATTATAAAGAAAGTGTGAGACTTAGATTGGAAATCACCAATTAGTTCTGCTTTTCTTACCTTGGGAAAAATCATTCAAGATATTTTACTTTTTCACAACTAGGACATACAACTATGTACTGGGGCTTTAGGGAGAAAAAAGAAAAAGAGGAATATTGGCAACAGATGTTAGCTCAGGGCCACTCTTCCTTAAAAAAAAATAATTGGGAAATCCGGAAACTTTCTTCAAAAAAAAAAGATATTTTACATTTTCTTCTTTTCTCTTTCATTCTGCTTTCCACCTCAAAGAAGAAAAAAGTTACCAAAAATACTATATAAATAGTGGGGACACAAACTTTAATAAACTTATTTTCAGATATTATTTCATTATTTTAGTATCATTGTCATTATTTTAAAGTCAAATACATATATATGGTTTCATAAATTTTATTATTGAACATGCTATTCATAATGGTGAATTTAATCTTTGATTTGATAACTTGTAGAGGAAAACACGTCAAATAAATCCATATAAAATTGAACAAATCAGCTTGGCATCTTGTACACTAATTGAAAGTCCAGAAAAATTAAGAAGCCATGCAATTTGAATTATCAGAAAAATTTCAAAAACTTGCAAATTCGATGAATATCATCAGTATTATTTATTTTCATTTCTGTTAGGGTTGTAGGGGAGGAAGAGAATTCCTCTACTCATTGGGTCCTTCTGGCTGGACTATGAATTAAATTTACGTGAGACAGAATAACAGGAGAAAATCAAACAAAACTTTATAACATGTATACGTAGGAGAAACCCAGGAAACTGGGTAACTATCCAAAATGGCAGAGGGTCTCATCTTAAATAGCATCTTCAGCTAAAGACAAAGGTGGATGTTAGGGGTAGTGGTTTGGGACTTCTACGGGGAGGAAGGCAATTCACATGGAAATGGAAAAGCAAATGTTTGGTAAACAGAACTTTGATAAGAATGGACTTAGCAAGGACTCTTTCAGTCTATTGATACCCAGAGTTATCTATGGTGATTGTCTGTCCTGGGGACAGGCTTTCTATCTTAAATTTCTTTTAGGCAGTTAGTGGCGCAGAGGTCAAAGTTTCTTTCAGAGTCTTTTGCTCTTAAAAATAGTTAAGATAAAGAGAAATATTTTGAAGTGGCCAATTCTGATCCTCCACAGGGTCTATGCTCATACCTGGTAGATAGCACAAAACTAGATAAATTTTAGTTAAGTGAATGAAAGAATAAAAGAAAGAATGAATAACTTTGGCCACATGACACTTTCATTGTTAGTTGCAAAAAACTCAAAACCCCTACTCTCATGAAATTCACATTTTAATCTCTGCTGCTACACATGATGTAAGCCACCACTATCTATCTCTTGGAATCCCACCATAATTTCTTAACTAATTCCTTTGATTCTATTCTTGCCCTTTTTTGGGTTATATAATTAAAAACAAAATATCCTTCCTATCCAGAAAAATATCTTCACAAAGGCAGAAGAGACATAAAACAATTTTATTATTGAATAAGCATTAAAGCAGAGTTTGATGTACACCGCAGACAATCTGCTAAGAGATTGCAAAGACAAAAAGAAATCTCCACCTTTTATGTAGCCAAGCAGACATAACTCATTAGATACATGTTTCCAAGATAAACAATAACTAGTTCTCCAGTAAGACCATTTGACAGCACCATTTGTCACACATAGTTCATCCTAAATTCACTTGGTAGTTGGGGTGACCATCTGTGTTAGCTAATTAGCTTTATCCAAAGGGGATTAAAAAAACCCTCTCATTGCTTTATGGCAAGAGGTTGTTTTACAACTTCGAGCAAAGAGCCTCCTGAAGTTGGGCTCCTGCTCTCACACAGACACAGGGAGAGACGGGTGCTATCATTCTTGATGATTACATTTCAAAGAGATGGTTCCCTGGCTCTTGAGAAAGACATTCCTGGGTTGTAAAGCTGGCAGGAGGCTTATTTAGCTTTTAAAAAGATTTACATACATTTCAAAGGACAGTGAAAGAACTTACAAGTTATCTAAAAAAATGTTCTGAGAAAACGGATGAGGGACTGTCCCTTTATTTTCAACAGAGAGAATTAAACCTTTTATTTTTAATTTGTGTTTGCCCTTACACCCCTTCTAATCTCCATGCAGAAGCCAGAAACATCCTTAAAGAAAAACCACATCTCTTTTCAAAACCATTTTAAACCTTCCCATCTCACCCAGAGTAAAAGTAAAAATCTTAAAACAGCCTACAGCACTCTACATTGTTTAGGCTTCTTTTTACCTTTCCACCCTCTCCCTTCTCTGGGACCTCATCTCTACTGCTCTCTCCCTCATTCACTCAGCTCCAGTGTTCCTGGGACATACCAAGGCTTCTGGCCTCCAGTCTCGATATCTACCCTGTCCTCTCTCTGCAGTGCTCCTTCCTACATGTCTCCAGAGCTGCTCCTTCACCTTCTTCACTCTGCTCAAATATTACTTCATCATAAGGCCTTCTCTGACCCGCTTATGTGATGTGGTACTTTTCTCCCCCTTCCTAGCCCCCTTAGCCCTACCCTTATTTATTTTTTCCTTAGCACTTTATCACCATTTGATTAACTGTATATTTATTTGTTTGTCTGTGTTCCCTTTATCTATTGCTGCCTAACAAATTACCCCAAAACTTAGTGGCTCAAAACAAAGATAGTGATTTTATTAACTTTCATGGTGTCCATGCAGCAGGATTTCAGAAGGGGCTCTCCTGGGTCGTTCTGGCTCTGGATCTCTCATACGGTTGCAGCGGCATGTGGATGCAGCTGGAAGAGTGGGGCTGAAGCAGCTTGGCATCTGCTAAGCATGTTGCTCTCTTTTTCCCTTGTAGTCTTGTGGCCTCTCCAGCTGAGCTGTCAGCATGGGCTAGCTTGGGCTTCCTCACAGCATGGATGCCTCAGGGCAGTCTGATCTTTTACACTATGGCTGAAAATCTCAAGAAAGAGTTTTCCAGCACACTTCATTGACCAAAATAATCACAAAAGCATGCCCATTTTCAAGGGGAATGGGCACAGATCCCACTGCCTGGTGGGAGGAGTACCAAAACGACAGAGTTGAAAGAGCGTATGAGATGACAGGCATTGTTGCTGCCGTCTTTGGAAAATGCAATCTACCACAGAGAGTTTATTATTGTGTGGCACTTCTGACCAGGCGATAAGCCTAATAAAGGCAGGAACTTTGTTGGATTTACTACTGTGTTTTCAGCACCTACAAATGTGCCTGAAATAATGTAGATATTAGACACAAATTTAAGTAAAATAATGAATGAAATGTTGAATAAAGAAAGATCCTCACAGAAACTTGTTATTCCTCTATTTTAAAAATATGCACATTCATTTGCATGTCAAATAAAAAGATTTTGCTTTAAATATATTCAAGTGAGGCTTGCAGGTCCGCCTACATACAATTTGTTGAGGAGGAGGCTGCCTGCGCTGTAGGCCTTTTAACAGATAAATCTAAAATTCAATCTGATCATGCCATTCATCTTCCTAAAATCCTTCAATGGTACCATATAGCCTAAGAGAGTGATTTTCATACTTTTTGACCATAGCTCTCAGCAAAAAGTACATTTTACATTTTTTCCCTCCCCCCCAGAACACCATCCCACACAAACACATTCTCACTGTATACGTAAACATACTTATTGAAATCAAAGCCACATACTCTCTATGTGTTTGTTTATTGTTGTTATTATCTACTACTTAATGAAGGAAATCATACGGTATTTGACCTTCTCTCTCTGACTTATTTCACTTTGCATAATACCCTCAATGTCCATCCATGTTGTCACAAATGGCTGGATTTCATCGTTTCTTATGGCTGAGTAGTATTCCATTGTGTATATATACCACATCTTCTTTATCCATTCGTCCCTTGATGGGCACTTAGGTTGCTTCCAAGTCTTGGCTATTGTGAATAACGCTGCAATGAACACAGGGGTGCATGTATCTTTATGCATTGGTGTTTTCAAGTTCTTTGGATAAATACCCATGATGTAATCTATGCAGAAATAGAAGTATAATGATGTACACCTGAAATTTATACAATGTTATAAACCAATGTTACTGCAATAAACAAAAAATTAAAAAAAATAAAATAAAAGTTAAAAAATTAGCAAAAAAAAAAAAAGCCACATACTCTGCAATGCATTTTGATATTTTCCCTTCTCTTTTCAGTTTTCTCTCCTCTCCTTTCCTTTCTTCTCTCCTCCATTCTCTTCCCGTATATTCTTTTCTCTTCTATTTTGTATTTAATTAAAAACAAAAACAAAGAAAAAAATCTCAAACACTGGTATGTATGGTCCACTGAATTGATTTTCAGACCCACTCATAGATCACCATTTGCCCTACGCCCAGGGTTCCTACATTAATCCTATAGAATTAGAATCCTGAGATGCTGCTTCAAAAGGATCCCAGGTGTTTCTTATAATTAAGGATAGCAGATAAATCTAAGGGCCAGTTATTTAGTAAGCACTCAAGGCCCTGCATGATATGATGCCTTTCATCCTCTCCGGCCTCCTTCCCCATCACTGCTCTTTTTTCCCACTTAATGCTATAAAATGGACCTATTTGTGATTTTTTGCACCATACAAACTTTGCCTCCATTTGTGCTTTTCTCACTACCTGGGTCAGTTACCCCTTTACTCACCTGCCTCTTACTGTTCACCCAGCCTTGCAAAAGATGTAGGGAATTCACAGAAGAGAGAGACAGACATGACTTAAACATGAAAAAATGACCTATGTAACTCATATTAAGGGAAATATAAATTATGACTACAACAAGATTCAATTTTCTACTTAGAAAAACAGAAAATTTTTACCATATCGTATGGGCCAAGGTGAGGGAATGTAGACCTTTGCGTACTTTGCACCTGAGACTATAAAAGGGTAAAACCAACGGCAAGAACAATTTGCAAATATATATCAGAATTTTAAAATCACATTGCCTCTGACCCAGAAATTCTACTGCTCAATTCTACTGCTCAATGAATTCCTATTCCATTAATTAATTAATTAATATATTGTCATGTGTGAAATGATGTTTATACAATGGTGTTTGTTGCAACATTATTTTTAATGTTTTTAACTCTCTAAAAAATCTATTAATAGGTATTGTTAAATTACTTGTAACACATCTATACAATGTAGTATTATGCAGCCCTTAAATAGAATGAGACCAAGTTTTATGTACTGATAATGGAAAAGTATCCAAGATACATATGAAATGTTAACAAAAAATAAGATTCAGAACAATGTGTCTAGTATGTGATCATTTGTTAAAATGTGCATTTAATTGTATATGCATAGAATCTCTCTAGAACTATAATGAGCCACTGGTGGTAGAGAATTGCAGGTGCTAGGGTACACTGGTTAGGGAGACAAATTTTTCACTGTGTACCTTTTCATGTCTTCTGAATTTTGTGCATTTTTAAATCTATTAAAATATATGCAATATATTTAAGTCCTTTTGTGCTACCTGTTTTATTAAAGGATTGTTCTGTTTTCTTGGTGAAGGATTTCTAGTCTAGTCTATTCTAGTTGAGCAAGAATAAAGATGTTACTGTCATCTTATAGTTGTGATACCCAGAAGTAGAGCCAATTGTCCATATAAGCAGAGTAGAGTAAATCCAATGATTTCCTAAATTGGATACTATGCTAAGATTAGAATAGGTTTGTGTGTGTTTAAATAAAATAATGTTTACTTAGATTAAGCTTATTGGTCTAACAAAAGCACAAAGTTTTTTCCCCACATAAACTACCCATTACTTTGATCATTAAATATTTGGACTAATAATTAAGATGTTCTAAATATAGACTTAATATTTGTGAAATTGAATTTTTATTTTGCTAGTTTTCATTCACTTATTATTGAGATCTTCTTCCCCAGTAATTTCACTCCACTCATTAACATTACTTGGGTAAGTTCTCCCTCCAACTACAAGTCAACTTAATCACTGTGTCATCTCATCTATTTTTTTCTCCATCTTGCTTTTAATGGTTCCACGTGATACATCAAATTTTTCATTGAAATTAGAACAGTTCACATATATGAAATCCTCTGCTCTGTGTGTAGGGTACAGTTGATTTGAAGCTGGACTGGAAAACTCTAGCCTTATCTTTGGAGATGCCTGGATATCTGGCTTTAATTTTAGTCCACATAGGGACAGTGGGTTTTAAAGTCTGAAACTACTTTGGTAACTCCCAGGACCAGTTTATTTACTGATTGTTTTCACTTGGCACAACCAGTTAGCCACCCTTGTTTGACTATATGATCAGAGAGTCATAAAAGACCCTACTGGGAATTTACCTCCTGACAGATTGAGATCTCCTGAGGTCAAGACTCATTGCACAGACCTTGAAGGTTCAATCTGGATAGGAAGCCTTCAGTGTGTTAATAAGGACCTTTTGGAGCTTGCACACGGGCTGTCTCTTGGACCTCCAATGCTTGCCTGCACTCTCTTTCTCTTGCTTCACTGTAACCTCTGCCTATATATTAAAGCCTTATGTGTATTCGCCTTGTGGATTCTGGTGAGTCCTTATGAAATCTTTGTGATCTCTCTAGACAACTTCATTAAAATCCCCAAATTATGTTACACTGGGATTTGTTTTCTTACTAAACCCATGCAGGCTTACTAAACTCACCCAGGCTTAATAATCCTTTATTTAATTATCTTTTGTAAGAGTTCCTGAGGATGAACATCAAACTTACAGATTTATAGCTCTCAAATTACAATATTTTTCCTCTTTTAACAATTTGTACATTTGTTTATCATTAGTTGTTGAACTCCTATACTGCTGACCATGATTTTCAAAGATTTCTCCAATCTCAAACCAACTTTGAATTATTGTTTTAAAAATCTGATTGGTGAAGCTTGGGTTAGATGTCAAATCAACTATGGCCTGATGACACACAAATTTATATGGCATTGTGAGGCACCAGCAGGTCTAAGTTTGGTCTCAGAGACTAGAAAATGAGACTCCTACAATTATTCTTTAGTTAACTCTAAGAGTTTCAAGTGTTTATAGGCTTAAACAACTCCATTCTACATCTCCTGTCTGCTTCCCCCCAGCGCTCTGGTGCCAAAATTCTAATTCCTATTTGATATTAATAAGTTGCCCCAAAGTCAACATATATAAAATTAATCCCCTTTGCTTAAAATATTATAACACTACTAGTAATAGTGTCTAATAATTTTTATGTGCCATGCAATATTTATTTGCATACATAATCTTATTTCATGTTTGTGCCATCCCTTTGTGGTGGGTTCTTGATTAGCCCTCTTTTACAAATGAGGAAATTGAGGCACAGAGATTCATGTAAGTTCCTTAAGATCACAAAATTGATCAGTAGTAGAGCGGCAATTCAAACTCAGATCATCTACACTCCAGAGCTTGCAATCGCAAACACTATTTTACACTGCTTTTCATAATGGTTTTCTTTTTTGAATTATCTTTTCTCTAAATTAGTCAGACAAAATTCCAATGTCATCTTCAATTTCAATTTTCACTGATTTCTCACAATGCCATTAACCAAGAACTTTGAGTGTCTTCCCACACATCTCATCCCCAGTCCTGTTTTCACCACCTCCGGTTAGACCTTTGTTCCTGGAGAGCTGGAATGCTGCAAGGGCTTCTAGATGTACTTCCTGTTTCTATCTTTTCCCATATCAACTCCTCTCTTTACACAGCTAATAGGAAGATCTCTCTAATGCAAAGCTCTGATCATGTCTTAAATTATCTTTGAAAACTTTTTAATGGTGTCACATTACTTGCCAAAAGACGTCCAAATTCCTTTGTACGGCCAGGATATGCCAATCCAGTTTCACAGTGCTTTTAGTTGTTATCTTGTACTGTTTCACTTTAACTTTCCTTCCTTTTCTGACCATCATAAAGCCCTTGTCTTTTCTCATCTCTGCTTCCTTTGTTAGTGATAGTCCTTCTTTATGGAAAGCACGACTCAGGTCCTTCACCCTGTTCAATCTTGCAGACTGCTTCTTTTCTATCTTCTTTCACTGAGCAACTACCACTGGTTTAATGCATTCATTGCCTTGTGACATTAATTCTGTTTTACTTTCTCTATGTCTCTTAAATGGTACTTTCTCCTGCTGAGAGCCTAGCTTGACAATTTGTACATGATAATTAACTAAGTAATTCACTAACATTTATTGATTGATTGTTTTGCGCTTCAAAAACTGAAATATAATAGTTTATTTTTTATGCAGATGTTTTATAAGAGCAAACATCTCAAAACTCTCAGTGCAGCAAAAAGTAATTTAAAAGGGCACTTGCCAACTGCTTCCTAGCTATCACGATGGAAACATCTGGGGTATTTTTACTATCTGTCCAATCAGCCTAAAACTGTATTCTAGGGGCAGATAATGGCTCTGGTTGCAGCTAAGGCACAAAGAAGGGTACTCAAGCATTCATTTCTGAAAGCCATGGAGTTAAGACACCAGGTGAAAGTCCTTTGTGTTTGTGGAATCAAAGGTCGCTAAGCTCCTACATCATGCTGACTTGGAATCTACCAACCCTTCAGCCATGAGAGCTTGACTTTGTGGAGTGCACTCAAGGGATTGATTTCTCAGTGTGGAATGGCCTTGACTTTAAAGCTAGTGATTTTGGTTTTACAAAGAAATGGAAGCTTCCTCATTGTGTGTCACGATAGCCTAGAGTGAAGAAAACATTCTCTGGAACACTTCTATTCTTCCAAAGCATCATCACATTTATTTATTAACCCAACTTCATCAGAACTTGCTTTTCCTTGTATGAATATGATGTATAGAATGTATGTTTGTGTTCTAAAAAAATATTTTGCTTTAAAGTCACATTGCTATTGAGTATACTTATGCTGTGTAGGTATATAGCACATAATTGGTTATACAGGTAAAATATAAATTTATTATGATGACAATATAAAATAGAAGAAATAGGTACTAGAGTAATATATCTATAAAGACATTTTAATAGAGCATCAATGAGGAATACATCCTTAAACTCCTTCTAGACTTGAAAATATTTATGCTGTAACACACTCTGAGAAACTTATAACTTAAAGTTGGAAGTGATGTAAGGATTAGCTAATTCAAA
Organism: Ceratotherium simum simum; assembly: GCF_057802395.1. Lineage (NCBI taxonomy): Eukaryota > Metazoa > Chordata > Mammalia > Perissodactyla > Rhinocerotidae > Ceratotherium > Ceratotherium simum. Next base: position 62,262,044 of record NC_141901.1, on the reverse strand, counting down.
TTCACTATTCAGTGCCAGTGTATCCTGCACAACACTCTGTCTGATAATATGCATTTGTCTATACATTAATGAAGAATCTACTGTTTGTGGCACTGAAGCACCTCTCTGAATGGTGGCCTACCTTTGACCCCATGGCCATTTAGCAGTGTACCTAGGACCAGAAGGTGATCTAAGAACATAGATGGATATTATGTAGTGTGAAACTTATTGATTTAGGGATTTCAAGAGAAAAGTGGAACAAATAGTCTTACCTAAATCTTCAATCAGACAAAATTACACTAAAATTCTGTGCGTGTGTAATGCACAGCATAATTTGTAATATTATGCCATTTTCACTAAGGATGAGTAATTTTAAAATGGGCATTTGCATTCTGGCTAATACAGCAGGGGTTGTGTTATTACAGTACTGACTGCAGCAGCTTAGAGGCCAAGACATTTGGAGTGGGTTCAAAATTGATTTGATAACTCACTTGAACATAAGGATTACATTTTACCCAAGATGCTAGGTAATCTACCATAGGTAGTTGATTTTCTAGTTTAATGTAGAAATTCCCCAAATTACTCCATTGACTCTCAATTGGGTTGACCAGATTAGAAATCCCCCAGGACACTTCATTAATCCCCAATAAGGGTGCAGCTCTCTGAATCATTAAACCATTCAGTGTTTCAGTTTTCTCACCTGCAGAATGAAGACTACATAGTCCCTGAGGTCTCTCGGGCTCTAAAGCTTAGATGCAGTTGTCTCCAATTAATTCATGGCTGTACGGTAATTTGTTCACTTGCTAATATAAGAAGAAATTTTGTGCAGTATGGAGACCAGTGCAATGCTTTCCATATGGAAAACCCTAAGTAAGTATTTGCTGAATTAATGAATTTCTGTGGGAAAATCCCCTGATTATGGGTATAACAGCAGTCAGTTAAAATAAGCAGGGATCTTTTCTCTAGTTTAAGCTCTGTTTATTTTAGTCTCTTGCAAGTCTGGAGGATGTGTGGGGTATACCCACAAAAGGACTGCTTGAACAAGAAGCCAGGTTAATGCTTGAGAAAGGACTTTTCCTAAGAGGGGGGCAAATGGGGCCAAGGGAAGTACCTCAAGGTCAGAGGATTTTGAACATTTTCATAAAGAACTCTACCCTGTCTCTTAGTCAGATTGCTGTCTGCTCTATCTTTCTCAAATTCGTATCCAGATTCTGAGAAGTAGGGTCAGCAGCAAAAATGGAAAGAACACTTCCAAATTAAGGTCATAGACTGAATGTACATCAAAATTTCCTCCCTCTTGAAACTCCACTAAAACTATAGTGAAGACATTTTTTAAAAAGACATAAAATTAACAAGAATAGAAACATAGGGACAGAGATAACAAGAACAAAATTTTGAAATCTAGAAAATGTAGATGGAAGAGTGTTAATTGACCTAGCATTTAAATAAAGCTAAATCTCCTGAAATTTTTACAATGTTATAAACCAATGTTACTGCAATAAACAAAAAATTAAAAAAAAAAAAAAAAAAAGAACATGATGTAATCTATGCAGAAATAGAAGTACAATGATGTACACCTGAAATTTTTACAATGTTATAAACCAATGTTACTGCAATAAACAAAAAATTAAAAAAAAAAATAAATAAATAAATAAATAAAGCTAAATCTCGTGGTGACAACAGGAAAAGTGAAATCATCTTCATTTACAATGCAGAATAATCAAAAGCCTCAGAAACTGAAACAACCAGTCCTGTGGGCCTGGGGATGAATCAGACATGGGCTAAAACATGAAAGACTAGGGTGAAAAGTATTTGAGAAGTTAAGTCCTTATATTCTCCCACTTTCCACATCCTCACAGAAATCTGACAGCTTACTAGCTAGAGAAAGTTCAACAAACAGTATCTGAATAGGGTGGGTTGAGGCGTAATACAGACTTGAAGTTGTGGGTATGATGTCAAAAATAGAGAAATAATTTTTTTTTAATTTTTATTTTACATACTCAATGTGAATATAGAGAATCTTGACCTGCTTTTCTTACCTCAAAACTTGAGTGCAGGCAAAGAGTTTTAAACATTGTTGTCTGGGGAATCTCACCAGTCTCAAAGAAGATACTTAGAGATATGGAGTTCTCTAACAAATGGATCGACATACATCTTGGTTTGTCTGGTACAGTCCTCATTTATGTTTGCAATATTGGCATATTGTAAATAGCACCTCCTTAATCTCAAAAGTTTAGACAATGACTTCCATGTTTACTCTACACTTTAATGAAGCTCAAAGTTGACAACTTACAAATACAAGCTCAAAACTACCAGTTAGTTTGTAACTCTCTCACTCCTTGTTATAAGCCAAGTATTATAAGATCTCTGAATAAAGCTTCCCAAATGGAAAATTGAAACACACACACATGCCCCAAATTGGCAGGGAGAAGAAAACTGTAAAAGAACAACTAATAACAATATTTTTAGAGAGATGAGACAATTTATTATATTCATGAACCAAAAAAACATGCTGTAAGAAAGCAAAGGAAAAAAAACCTCTTGGAAATTAACATAAAAAAATAGTAGAAATGAAAACAATGTAACAGAAGGGTTCACAAAAGAAACTTAAACATATTTCCCAGAAAATAAATAACAAGAAAAGGAGAAGTTATCTCGCTACATTCCCTGACTTTACAAATCTCAACAGAAATCTGAAATTTTATTAACTGAAGAAAGTTCAACAGATGGTCTCTGGAATGAATGGAGATTGAAACTACAGAAAAACAGGGAAACTATAAGACCTGTTCAGGGTGTCAACATCTGAGCAATAGGAGATTCAGAAAGATAAAACATAGAAAATGGAGAGGATTTTGTTACAAAAAATTATTCAAGGAAAATTTCAGAATGGAATGCTATGAGTTTCCATACTGAAATGGCCACCAAGTGCCTAGCATAATGGATGAAATATGAAAGTCCTCACGAAATTTCAGAACAAAGGGGGCATCTGCATTTGCTCATGGTAGTTTAGATTTCATTGGACCAATTCTCCTGCTGAGCTCAATTAAAACATCTAGAGAAAATCTAGATACAATATAAAACATATGAAAACAAAAAATAAATCTTCAGTTTGAAGACAGTGAAGAACTATTAAGGCAGTGAGGACTTCAAGATTCAAGGTTCTAGAAAGAAAGGAAGCACAGTGAGAGGTTCCTAACATTTGGCTCCACCTTCCTCCTGAGGAAGTTATGAATTCTTAAGCCAAGGAACTAAGAAATTGAGCAGAGCCTTTCTTGTCCTTCCAGGCTGGGGGATCAAAATTTAGAGTTTAGAGTCCATTAAGGAATAGAGGCCTGATAAGCTTCCCAGACATTTAGTTGAGATCCCTAGAAGTCTACACTCTAAGAGTAAGAGAAAGCCTGAAATAGACTAAAACCTACCTTCAAATCAACTTTGATCAGCTCAATCTCAGATTGAATTAAGAAGGTATGCCCCTAGCCTAAATCTTCTCTGGAAGAATTTAACATCCAGAGCCTTAATTGATCTCTAAAATTTTTTATATGCCAGGTATACCATTTAGCAATAGTCATCAGGAATATAATGGACATGGAAGTAGCAAATTTTAAAGTTCTTACACTCTATGTTAAGTGGTATAGCGTCACTAGATGGGGATCAGTTAATGATGTATACTATAAACTTTGGAGCATCTACTAAATAACAAAAGAAAAATATTAGTTTTTAAACCAAGAGAGATCAAATACAATAATAAAAATATTTAATTAATACAAAAGCAGACAGAAAAAGATAAACAGTAAATAAAAAACATATAGTACAAATAGAAAACAAAGAAGAATATGGTAGATTTAAACCTAACTGTATCAATAACACACTAAATATTCCGATTAAGAGACAGAGGTTGTCAGTTTGAATTTTAAAAAAAGGACACAATTATATGCTGCCTACAAGATACATGCTTCAAATGAAAAGAAACAAATATTAAAAGTAAAAGGATTAAAAAAAAGATATACCTCATGACCCCTATCAAAAAATAAAGCTTGGGTGGCTGAATTAACATTGGGCCAAGCATATTTCAGAGCAAAGAATACTACTTAACGGTAAAGTTCATTTACCAATGACAAAAGGATGAATTCATCAGGAGGTTTTAGCAATTCTAACCTAAAACAACCTTCCAAATACATGAAGCAAAAGCTAATAGGACTGCAAGGATAAATAAACAAATCTGAAATTATAGAGATATATTTCAATACTCCTTTATCAATAATTGATAGAACAAGGAGAGCAAAAATCACTACAGATATAGAAGATTTGAACAACACTATCAACCAACCTGACCTAATGTGACATTGTGGAACACGCTACAGAACAACAGCAGAAGATACATTCTTTCCATGTGGACCGAGACATTTATGAAGATACATCTTATTCTGGGTCATAATAAAAATCTCAATAAATGTAAAGTGGTTCATCACTTTTTCTCAATATTGTAGCACACGCAAAGAAGCACAACGTCGTTAGTTATTAGAGAAATTCAAATTAAAACCACAGAGATACCCCATCACACATCTAGTAAAATAACTAAAATGAAATGAATGACCTTGTCAAATGTCAAGGATGTGGAAGAACTGGCATTAGAATTATTATACACTGCTAGTTGGAATGTAAAATGATACAACTACCTTGGGGAACAATATGGTAGTTTCCCAAAAAGTTAACACGTGCACGCCATATGATCCAGCCATTCCACTCCTAGGAATTTGTTCAAGAAAAATGAAAGTCTATTGATTCTAGAATTTTAAGTAAATGAGATCATACGTTATGTACTCTTTTTTATCTGGCATTTTCACCCAGCATAATTATTTAGAGACTCACCCATGTTTTTTTTTTTTTGGTGAGGAAGGTTGACCAGGAACTAACATCCATTGCCAATCTTTCTCTTTTTGCTGAGAAAGATTGGTCCTGAGTTAACATCTGTGCCCACCTTTCTCTTTCTTGTATATGGGGTGCCGCCACAGCTTGGCTTGATGAGTGGTGCGCAGGTCTGTGCCCGGGATCCCAGCCTGCGAACCCCGGGCCACCAAAGCAGAGTGCATGAACCCAACCACTAAGCCACCAGGCTGGCCCCTCATCCATGTTTTAGCATGCATCAATACTGCACGCCTTTTTATTGTTTAACAGTATCAGGATAACAACTGTTAACAAAATAGATCTTATGTTCCTAATTTGAAAAGTACATCTTCTCTGTGATCTAAAAGGCAGGTTTGAATTTGTGAATTCTATGCTAGAACATAACAATGCAGAAAAAGTCAGTTTAAGCCATAGACCCATGACCTCTGACTCACCCCTATCATGGTCTACCCTAGTCTGGTCCCACCGCTAGGCATGTGCACTGCAAGGGGTCTCACAACACATCCACTCAAGCTTTGCCCACACTTCCTCCAAATATCTGCCTCTTGAACATTCCTGGAGTTTAGAGGGACACATCCTGGTGGTGTCTGACCTCAGGAAGAGTCAGATCAGGTCTTGGAAGCAAGATCAGGGACACCTGGGCAGGGGATTGTGGGGTCCTGGATGCCCAGAGAAGTGGGCACTTGGGTTTCAGCTAAGCACGTTCCCTTGGACTCAGGAACTCCTTTCCTTATGGGCAGGAGAGTAGCCAGAGCAGACCCAGAGCAAAGTCCTCTAGAGAATAGGTTCAAGAGTATGCAAACGCGCGTAGTGGGAGACTGGTATATATTTTATTTTTATTTTTAAACTGCTCATATATGCCGTGTACACCTTTCTGCATGTGTAATATAATAATTATATAATAATATATAAATATTGAAATGAGCTGCTTTGTTAAAGTTCTGAAGACTTTGGCTGAGTAGAAAGCAGTGTTTTGGGGCCCAAGTAACTGACTTTAAGAAGGATCTGGCAGAGAGGGCCTCGCCTCACTTTGTGAGAACACGGTAGGGCTCTGGTGAGCTGAAGCCGTAACAGGAGCTTCATGAATATCAGGAAATGGTGTCAGCATCTCTGATAGCCCAAGAGCAGGGGTGGGCATAAGATACCTCAACAGTGTGTCACCACAGTGAACTGTAACTGTAGGGGAGGAAAGAAGATGGCCTTGGAATCTAAGGAGACTTGTTCCCATGTCCATGCCAGAAACAGGGACACAAGGAGGGAGCAGGAAATGTATTTCCGCTTTGCTTGGCTTCAACGCTTAACTGAGCTTCATCAAATATAGCAAGTATTTTAAGTTGTTAATATTTTTATGTATGTTTTGTGCAATATTAATTATATCGTTTTGAACCAGAATTGATAGTCTGCAAAGTGCTTTTTAAATCTTATCATATTTAATCTGTATAAAGTTCTGAGACATTATTAAAATTTCCTTGTCTTCTCCACGGAGCTGTAATCTTGAGGGATAGAAATTACATCATTTCACTCTATATCCGTATCTGCATCATCTTGTTTCTGAATGAATGAGTGAATTTTATTTCTGTGTTTCAAATGGACTAACTGAAATGTAAAGATCTTAAACTTTTACAATTGATCCTTCAACTGAGACTTAAACTAGATCATCTTGGGAGCAAATGAAGAAAATAGTTACAATAACTTTAAGTTGTTATTTTAACAAATTAAACATCTTCCCTGAATTAAAATTAGAAGCAGTTATAAGCACAAGTGGCATTTAAGCAGAAATGTTGAATGAACCCTCACCAGGGAGGAATTAGAATTGGAACAGATGATGGTTCTCATGGGTCTGACCAAGACCAGAGCCTGTCTGTAAGAAAGTTTTTGCTGGTCTGTAGTGAAATGAGTAGGACATAAAAAGAATGTAGTGAGTTAAATGAATATTAATTTATATGATCTCATGTAATATCCTTAATTTAAGATCACATACCTGTGAATATTGGTGTCAAAATGTCTTTATTTTATAAAATCATGGTTGGTCTAACATTCTATCTATCTATCTATCTATCTATCTATCTATCTATCTATCTATCTATCTAACTATCTATCTACCTATCTATCTATCTATCTATCCTTTATGTATGTATGTATATATGTACATGTGTATCTATCGATCGTCTTATTTTGGCAAAATAAAAAGAAGGAAATTCTTTGTCAGCTCCTCTTTAAAATATATTTACTGCATTAAAAAATGTAAATTTGAAACCACCAGATGCTGTTATTCTTTCAATCTTGAAACTTTGATTTCTCATTAGAAAAGTGATAGATATTATTATGAAAATTGGTTTTTTGGATTCTCTGGTTCAGTATGAGCTGACTTTTAATGTTGAATTGTTTATGGAATTTGTCACATAAAACTGGAGCACAACCTGTCTCCCTAAGTGAATCGTTTTGGAAAGAAAGGTGTGGCTATATAGAAGATAAGCTACATCCAGGGAAAAAAAGCCACCCATCCATAGTCCTCATTTGGAGTTGATACCTCAAGAGGAACATTGCTTGCTGATATGTGCAATTAAGTTTTTAATTAGGGGTTAAAACTTGAACTGAAGTTTGGAAAGTAACATTAAAAAATAACCAACTCTTTGGGCCAGCGGTGGCGTAGAGGTTAAGTGCCCGCGCTCCACTTCTGCAGCCCGGGGTTTGCAGGTTCGGATCCCAGGCGCGCACCAATGCACCGCTTGTCAAGCCACGCTTGACAAGATGAGCACAGATGTTAGCCCAGGGCCAATCTACCTCAGCAAAAAAGAGGAGGATTGGTATTGGATGTTAGCTCAGGGCTAATCTTCCTCACAAAAAATAATAATTAAATATCCAACTCTTGTACTCCAATTAGCACACCTGGGTGATCTTTTATGAGGAAAGATATAAACTATTTTACTCAGATTTGAATATTTTCGTCTTGTTTTACAAAAATAAAACAGACACAATTCAGCATTCTACCTTGCTTTTTCTTTCTCTTTCAAATTCAAACTTGAGTGGAAATTGCCTTGATTTGGGCTGATTGTTTTCTATAGTGAGTTTAAGTTCTTATCTGTCTATATAATTCCTTCAATTAACTTTGCTATTTCCATTTTCTGTGATTGAAATAATTCCATTTCCAGTAGTAGTAATGATAATAATAATTTTTATTTAAAAATCCTGCAATGATGTTTTTGAAAAATTATTATGGTCAAGAGCAGATCAAAATCCTCATTGGGTAATGGAGGGAGAGCAAATTTTCAGGTAGAACACATCTGACTGGCTTCACATGCCACATAATTTTACTGTTGTATAGACACATCTCATCTACACATATATATAACAATAGTAATATGTTTAAATTAAAGGCAGGAGCTGTTTTGGAGGCCACTTATGTAGAAAAGTGGGACAATAAGAATGCAAATTTTCTACTAATTTTTATAGAACAAAAGTTTCTCTCATAATGGAAAGGGATACTAACACCATACTGCATTTTAGGAGGAATTTTCTTTGCTCTTCCTGGGGCATTTGAGAAAGACAGCATCCGCCAATCAATAACCCACCACTTGTAATTAGATTGTATTGTCCAGATTTAGAACATGAACAGCAGAAATGACAACATATTTTCACCCCCCAGGATTGTTCCATGAAGAAGATTCTTGGAAATTTGTTAAAGACTACCAGCAGGAAATAAAAAAGTAAGAAAATATCTAAATAAGTTATGAAATAACTTATTTCAGTGAACATAATCTCCGTTTTATGTACACACCTGGAAACATCATAATTGTTCTAGTTTTGAGAATTCTTTCTTTTTCTCACTCTCTTTATTTTAATGGAAAGAAGCAAAAGGGAAACAATCTAGTTACTTCAAAGTTGTTACAATAACAGACTAAGCTCAGTTGTCGCCTCCATCACGCCTTTGTCACTGCCCTTTTCTTACCCGCTGGAGCGAGGTTTCTTCCATAACAGTCTGTTCACTTCTATCAGAACATTTATCACACAATTGAAATGTTCAATTTACTTATTGGTTCGTCCCTTTAGAATGTGGACTCCTTGAGTGTAGTTGATATGTCTTAGTCATCTTTGTAGTTTCAACACCTAGCACAGTGCCTAAGATATAGTAATAATCAACCAATATTTCTTAAATAAATATCTGTCAATGAGTGACAATTAGATGAGCAGACTCTAGCTGAAGTTTTCCAGGCATTTATTTGAGGATCAGAATAATTTTTAAAAGTCAGTTGTTTATCTGCCTTAAAAAGTCTAAGTAGTTAACCTTGCATCATTGTTGTAGGTTGAATATTTAATCATGGAAAGAATATCTTTAATCCTACCCTTTTCACTGCTATTTTAAAATTTGTCCTGAAGGTGGCAACATTGAATAATGTTCTGCAAATTTTTCTAAGTAAAGCTTTTACGGCCATCTTTAATTAAAATTTTATATTTTAAAATAAACATCTTTCCCCCAACTCCTATTTATTCTAGTGTAGAAGAAAATATAATACTGATGTCTTACTTTTGTAACTAGTAAGCTTGAATGTACATGTTGAAAGAAACCATTTACAACTTTGAAGAATAAAAGTTAACCTAGATAAAAGGTTCAGGATAGCTCCGCTCAAATTTCCAATTGTAAGATCAGTTTTTAACACACCATATGTTACCTGCCAAGCAATTTATATCAATAGATGTGTTTAACTATAAGGGTAAATCAATGCTTGCCTTTTTGAGGCAAAAATGTATTTTCCTGCTCTATTTATTCAAAGTCAATGTAACATTTTTAGTATTCAATGTGATACGTTAATAAATGAATGCAGTTTAGTGTTTAAAAGAATTACTCGAATAACAAATAACAAAAAAAATCCACAACAACTAAAAGAAATTCTGCAATCAATAAATATCTTTTAAAAGCTACCAACAAACAACACAATGTATTTGATTATCACACCTGGGCATGTATTGTTATATTTCCTACTCTCCATTTTTTGGATCATAGCTATTTAACAAACAAAGCTATACTAATTCATATTCATCCAAATTTTCAAAACCCTACTGTGAAATAGAAAGGTAGCAAGTAATGTTTCACAGAGGTTAATTGACTTGTATATGATCCGTTAGTGGCAAAGCCAAAAACGGAACTCTGTATTTCTTATCTCCAGACAGTGACAACTGCTTCTGGTTATAATTCTATCGTTATATTTATAGAGAGTTCAACATCTTTACACACCTTCTGGGAAATAGGCTAATGCCTGTTTTCATGCTATTTTATATTAGGATTTTGTTATATATACAATTTATGTTTTGGTTTATAGCTTTTTGGGCTCTATGCACTAGTGAAGCATGCAAAAAGAGAGTTCTAACGCATTACTTTTCAAAGCTAATATGAATATTCCTTCCTATTCCTTTCTGTAAAACACATTTAGAAAATTGTCTCAAATTCTTTAAAGGGGCTATTCTGAATCAGATGGGATTTTTAAAAGATAATTTTAGGATTAGCAAATAGAGAAGCTACGTGGTCTGATGAAGACAATGTGGCTGAATTGTCACAGCCACATGGAATTAACTAGGTATTGGGGAGAGGGAAGTGTTGTAAGGCAGGCAAGAAGAAACTGGTGTGTAGGGAGCTGAGAGGGAACTGGACAATGCCTGTGGCAGCGTGAAACAGATGAAGCTTTCCGACAGGTGCAGTAAGAACGTACCCCAGACAGTATACTCACAGGTTTTAAAGATTCTGCACACTGATACTCTATTAGCAAGGAGGACATATGCCAGCAGCATAATTTGCCGAAGTAGAGTTGCCAGATGAAGAAATCAAATAGGTGGCATGTTCTGGGATATAAATTTCCCTGCCACTGCATCTTAGGGGGGCAATTTTTTCTTTTCTTGGCCTCAGGCCAGACTTACTGATGCTTGATGGCATTCTTGCAGCATGCAAGGAAATCTTCCACCTCTCGTGGGAGAAGCAGAAACTGCCTGTGACACAGTGGTCATTGATAGCCCTAATCTTGGGCATGCTCTTCTGATTTCAATGATCAGAACACTGGGACACGTCTCTATATCAGGAAATCCACAGACTTTCAGTGTGGCGCAGGTCTTCAAACAGTCCCCTTTATTCACCACTTGTTAATTGCTATTTAATTCCCCTAGGAGTTGTCCCATATAGTATTAATGGTAAGATTAAAATAGTGCTTGAAAAACATATTTTTCTTAAAATCTTGCCTCTAAGGAAATTTAACTTCTAAAAATAAGACTAACTTGTGGTATTTGATAATAATAGTAACTATAATTTCTTCTTTTCTACAGAAACAATCACTTAATATTTAAATCTTAAATCTTTGTTCCACTACACTTAAAATTCTAAAAAAAAAACTTATTGAATCTCAGCCTATTAACTTAATTTTAACTTTAATAGACAATAAAAATAAACCTAGTGAGTAAATAGATTTGTAAACATATGTTCTCTGGTTGCCTTTGGACTTCTAGGTCCTTAGGAAATATTCAATCATTTAGTGATGAAGAATAAATAAAACTTACAGAAAAGCTTTATGTATAACTATGGAGCAATGTATATGTGAAAAGACTGACTCATTATTTAAACACACACTTGCACAAATACAGAGTGCTGCAGGACGGTGAAACACTTTCCTACGAAGCATTCTCTGTAGACACTCATCATAACCCCTATGACGCTGTATTGCAATTGTTGATGTATTTGGAGACCTTTCTCATTCTACCGTAAGTTCCCTGGGGCCAGGGCTTTATTTTCTTCTTCTTTATATCCTCAGAACCTCACACAGTGCATGGCACACAGCAATAGATACTGAATAAATGCTCATTGACTGATAGGTTGAATTGATGAATCTTCACATAGAAGTTGGTATGTGAATTCACCATGATGGCTCTAGAATCTCTTTATGAAAGGAGCTTTTGGCGTGGTAATATGGTTAAATATTTGTTCTGAAGCTGTGCTTTCATAGCAAGCCCATTTCTTTTACTTAGAATGCATATTGTTTGGAGTGTCTACATGAGGAGGCCAGGCTGATGTTTCAAATGTCTTGAACCAGCACTTTTCTCCTGAAAGTAATGGATGAAAAATTTTACAACATACTTCACCATTCTAAATACTTTGGAAATTTTATCTGGGGGATTTTTTTTAGAGTCAGAGGGGAGTAATTATTGAATAATAAACAACATTTGTATAGAGCTTTCTACGTTTCTTAAAATAATCTTTGTATAATAAGGTCACATTTATTTCAAATGACAGAGACCCAACTCAAACTAGTTTAAGTTGAAAGAGAACCTATTGATTCACGCCAGATAAATCTAGCTTTAGAAACAGCTAAATTCAAAGATTCAAATGAAGAAGTTTCTTTTTCCATCATTTAGTCCAGCCTCACACTGTATTGGCTTAATTCCCAGACTGACTCTACATTTAGGTAAAGATTAACTCTTGTAGCTCTATACCAATATCTTTATGGCTTTCTATCCATGTGTCAAATCTCAGTGAATACTCTGATTCTGCTTGGCTGAGTTTGTGTCCTGAACCAACCATGAACCCAAAACTATCTCTGAGTCAAAATTACCGTTTACAGGTAGATGATATCATCTCATTACCTTGGCCTGGGTCGTGTCCTTTCTCCTATGACCAGCAGTGAAGAGGCAGTGTCAACCATACTAAAAACATATGGAATAGGTTCTGTACAGGAGGGTTATTTTTTTTTTTAAAGGAGAAGATAGGAGGGAGAGATCATGCTGAGATAAAACAAAAATTGTGCACTTGAACTTTGTCTATTATCTAATATATATGATTAATCCATTTACAGTATATATGTTGCCTATCTACTTAGGTCCAGGTGTTAGGATAGACATTGAGGTCACAAACATCATCTATTCTCCAGCACTTGCCTCTATACTTCACTGTACTCCTTCATTCTGCCTTCTCTTTCTCAGCGGTCTCTTTGGCCTTTCTGGACTAAAGGCTAGAGCTTAACTTTTAACAGCTTCTGACATTTACTGCAAGAGAAATGTTCTTTCTCTCCCAATTTCAGAACCCTGGAGAAGGGACTCATCGACTCAGTGTGGTCTTGTGCCCATCCCTGAGCCAATCCTGTGACCTGGGGAGCAGGATAACATTGTACAAAATGGTTAGTCCATCATTAACCATGATTCTCAGAAAACAAGGATATGAGGCAAACAAACAATGTGTGCCTTCCAAAAGAATCAAAGCACTTTTTAGCAGTGCTGATGTTGGCGTAAGTATCCATGGTTCCTAATGTGCTTATATTGACCAAAAGCTCAGCTGTTTTTTGATGAACTTGCTCGCCAAGATAGTGCTTTGTCTCCATTCTCCCCAGTCAGAATTATTATTTATTTCACAAAAGAAGGAAAAATCAAAACAGAATAGCTTAAGACCTAGAGTTACCACATGATGAAACTGAGGTACAGTTGCCCAAGCATATATATTCTGTGGTAAAGCCAGCATTCAAAGCAAGAGCTTTCCCTCCCAGAACATGTCATTTTCTCTAAATCAGAAACTGTAAACTAGCAGCTCACAAATGATTCTGGATCATAAAAATATTTTGTTTGGAATGCACAGTGTTGATCTGGAGTTAATTTATTTTTAAAATTTAATTTCCAACTTTTAAAAACCAGGATATCAGTGTAGTGCAAACTGGGCCAGGAGACAAGCATCCTCCCCTGCAAGTGTTGGCAACCATTCAGAGTCTCTGTCTGCCTTGCCAGGGCTCCATAGCAGTGCATTAACCATTTATCTACTGATCAGTTCAGAGTGGGGCTTGCAGAACATCCGTGAACTCAGGTTAACACTGAGTAGCAGTGAGCAAGATAAAGACAGGACTCTACAAAAATTTGCAGAGATAAAGTTCAGCTACACTTCGGCCATTATCAGCTTACAGTGAAATCCAAAATAACTTCCCTTTGGGTCCTAAGAAAACCCTGTGCTCACAACATAAACCAGATGAGGAAAGATACTCCTCTAAAACTCATAGCAATGTAAATGCTGAACCCTCTTCACAGGCTGCCAAGGGCTACAAAATTTATAACCTAAGCTGTTTTTCATTAAGTCATACAGCTCACTGATTCCTCTAAATTAAATTTCTTCACCACTTGTTGGAACTGATTTTCAAAGTATTGAGTCAATCAGCTTGACTTCACCTGCTTAGACTACTACTACAAATGTTAATCCTACTTCAATTGTTAATCCTATTATTTTGATCCTGTAACATGACTAAGAACAGTAGCTTCATAAATCCTATACCACAAAGAAGAATGTTATAAAAGAGAATAAGGGAAAAACTCAGGTTGCCTAGAAGTAAAGGTGAAAAAATTGCAAAGAATAACAGTAGGTCTAGTTTTAAGAACCTTCACCACTCAATTGATATCTGCATAGTTGAAGTGAGCATTTCACTAAGGAATACTTAGAGAACAAAAGACTTCTAGAAGATCATGGGGAACCTACCCACAAATTAAACAGAAATGTTGATTCAGATCTCAACACTCCCTGGCATTCCTGTTCTAAAAACACATAGTATCCATATTCGTTTTCTAGGGCTGCCATAACAAGTTTCACAGACTGGGTGGCTTAAACAACAGAAACTTATTATTTCATAGTTCTAGTAGTTTCATAGTTCATAGCTAGAAGTCTAAAGTCAAGATGTCTGCAGGGTTGGTTGCTTCTGAGGGTCATGAAGAAAGAATCTGTTCTAGGTCTCTCTGCTTGGCTTGCACATGGCCATCTTCTCTTTACATCACGTCATCTTCCTTCTGTATGTGTCTGAGTCCAAATTTCCTCTTCTTATAAGAACACCAGTCATATTGGTTTAAGGCCCACCCTAATGACTTCATTTTAATTAAACCAACTCTTTATATAACTTCTCCAAATACAGTCACATTATGAGGTACTGGGGACTAGGATTTCAGCATATGAATTTTGGGGGGACACAATTCAGTCCATTCTATTTATGCTATTCTACTATTCTACTTATGCTGTGTGTTCAAAAAAGGAGATAAACTATGTTAACAGTGAGTGAATAGTTGAGAAGCTGGCTCTACTTTCCTTCTCAGTCCCTTTTTGTACACAATGGCAAGCCTGAAAACAAATGCCTGAGAATTCCAGATGAGAAAGTGGACACAAGAAAATATGGTGCAGAGCTCAAATAATTATGAGTTATCAGCCTCGCGAGTCCACAGTTTTGATCAATGAAAAAATTAGTAGAGTACACAACCCTACTGTAAAAATATCTTTGGGGAAATCTGTCCATAATGCAAAGGAAAATAATTCAGATAGTTTCCCAGGGACCTTGGTGGGTTAGAGGATGAGATAAAGATTTATAAACGTATCTCAAAGTGTAAAGAATTCTGTTTCAGGAGCAAAGATTGTTCAAGCAATCCTCCACTAAAGATAGAGAATCATTAGGACCTTTCGTACCAGCTCAATGCTAGGATCATTTGAAGAATTTATCTGAAGTCTTCCTGATAATAAAGATGAGGTCCAGCAAAGCCAAATATGCCCCAAAATTTGGATGCAAAAGAAATATCCCCTGTAGAAAGAAAATATTGCTTACATTTTTAAGCAAAATAGTCAAATTTATTATGAGAGAGAGCACTAGAGCTGGGTGGCAATCTTTCCATAAATCTGTGTACAGCTTATTTCTCAGGCTAGAACTAAAAAGAATGATGACAATGTGTTTTAGAATAATAAAAATTCAATTTTACTGTAAATATACAAGTAGGGCCCAAGTGAAATATTCTTCAGATAACATGTGTTGATCACACTACTTCCAGCGGTGAATGCTGAGATTTCCCGTCAAGGTATAATCCCATTACATTCATGGACATGTTCAAGTGGTATGAGGTAAAAACCTCTATAGAATATATGAATCTGCCTTTCTTCTTTTCCCCAAACAGCATCTACTCTGTCATCAGACTTCTTATATTTGTGCATTTGAACCTATTCTTACAAAATCTGAGAAAAATGCTGTATTTTTACATCTGTCTATCCTATCCTATTTGTCTGTCTATGTATCTATGTATCTATGTATCTATGTATCTATGTATCTATGTATCTATGTATCTATCTATGTATCTATCTATCTATCTATCTATCTATCATCTTTCTATCTCTCTCTCTGTCTATCATATCTCTCTCTATATATATCATTTGCTATAAATATACTATTTTCATCCAATTATTTATCTTGGAATTATAACCATGTCAATAAGCACAGCTCTACTTCATCTTTTTAAATGACTAGATAGGATATTGTAATATAAACATAAAATTATTCAAACTCTCTTCTTAAAGGTTAAGACGATTTTTAATTTTTTTTTTGCTTTTAGAAAAAAGAGAAAGCAATATGGCATTTTGGAACTAATAACGTTATGTTATTTTGTGGCATAGACTTGTCACTAAAGAATGATGATATAATTCATAAAAAGATACCAATAGACCTGGTAAAAGGTTATAAAGTTCCTTGAATGAAATAAAAACAAGAAACTTATTCATTCACTGAGCTATATAAAGCAGTGGCATGCTTCCATTTGGAGGTATAGGCTACCTACATTTCCCAAATTTTCTCATCACAATAGAACTGAGTTACTAAATGTGGACCCTTCCAATTGTAATTTCTTTTGATCTCATGTGCCAAACACCTGGAGCTGAGGATGAGTAGACATATGGCTCTAAGCCTATATTCACAGATTATATGGTTTTACACTAGGAAAGTCTGTTTTTTACCTAGTGTTCCAATATTATTTCCTTCTCCAGATATCTTCTCTTAATCCATTTAGCCATTAGGATCTGGCATCACTGGGTAGTCTCATTTCAGACATAAACCCAGGAGATGTGCTGTGTGTATGTATCCTATGTGATTGACACCCATAGAGTGCAATTGCAGTGTAAATAGGGCCCATATAATTATGCAGTGAGAAGTCCCATGATATAATTTAAGGAAAGATTGCTGAATATAGTTCAAAGATGATGATATTTTGTTCATGGCAAAGGATAGGAGACTTTTCAGAGATGAGGACATAAACACATGCTGCTCCCAAATGAAAAGATTTTCCAGAAACTATCCACAGGGATATACAACTATTGATAGTATTAACTGTAAGGAGTTAGGATTTATTTTTCTGGAGTGAGAAACTTCTCTTTACTATATTAAAAATAATTACTATTAGACTTTGTTTTGTAGAGCAGTATTAGGTTCACAGCAAAACTGAGCAAAAGGCACATAGATTTCTCAAATACACCTTGCCCCCACACTTGCATCTTTACTATATTTTTCAAATTACCTTCCTACTCTCATTCCAACTTTGAAATTTTCTATGTCCCTGCTTGCAGACTAGTTGCAAATAATTGTTTCAAAATGAATCCAGCACATTCCTGATCGTTTACTATGTTTATTGCATGGATGAGTTGGCCGATTTTTTTTTCTGTTACATTACTTAACAAAGCCACATTTAAGACCTATCTGAAATGCAGATCTGCAGATTTTTTTGTGTGTGTGTGAGGAAGATCAGCCGTGAGCTAACATCTGCCAGTGCTCTTTTTGCTGAGGAAGACTGGCTCTGGGCTAATATCCAGGCCCATCTTCCTCCACTTTATATGGGATGCCGCCACAGCATGACTTGACAAGTGGTGTGTATGTGTGCGCCCGGGATCCGAACCGGTGAACCCCGGGCTGCTGCAGCGGAGCGCGCACACCTAACTGCTTGAGCCATCAGGCCAGCCCCAGCAGATAGTTTTTAAAAATACAATTACTAGGTCAAAATTTTGATATATTTAACTTAAAATTTCAATAGCTACTGGTAAAATGTTTTCCCAAAAGGCTTCAACAAATTATAATTTTACTCTATGAGACTACTGATTTATCCGTGTGCTTAAATATTGTCAATGTTATCAATAATTCATTCTGAATTTTTTTATAAGTTGATTGGCAAGTACTATATACTATTGCTATGTTAATTTGTATTTACTTGAATAGATTAAGACTGAGCCTCTTTCCATGTTTTTTGGCCATTTGTATTCCT
The DNA here is from genome assembly GCF_057802395.1 of Ceratotherium simum simum. Classification (NCBI taxonomy): domain Eukaryota; kingdom Metazoa; phylum Chordata; class Mammalia; order Perissodactyla; family Rhinocerotidae; genus Ceratotherium; species Ceratotherium simum. The sequence continues at coordinate 62,244,104 of NC_141901.1, read as the reverse complement.
TTTGTGAATTACCTGTTTATATCCTTTCTCATCTTAAAATGAGGTTATTTTTCTTTTTTGCTTTGAGACTAGATCCATCTAATTTGAGAATGCCTTCCTTCTGTATATGATACCTACTTTGATTCTTTTGATGACCATTTCATGGTCATCAAAAGATTTAATGAGACATAGGCTGTTTAGATTGTCTTCATTTATTCTGTTTTAATCATAATGATAAGAGCTAGCCCAATGTCACTTTCATTTTCTCACTCCTTTTGTGAAGATGGGATTCTTGAGGAATTTTCTCAAGTTCCTCCAAACTGGTGGTGTTGTCATTTGGTGATTGCTTAGCAAATGCTGTGATGGGCGAGGAAGTGGAATGTATCAACTCTACTTTTGTATTCCTTAAAGGTGAAACGAAGGGTCCAGGGTTTTTACTGATTTTGTTCCCTGAAATACTTTATCCTTATCACATTATAGATGCATAAAAAAGAACATGCATGATTTCTTATCAAAGAGGACTTTACCAGGGATTTGCAAGCATTTAAAGTTTTCTGCCCTCGGGATATGTAGTCTGCCTTTCTCTGGGAAGAGCCATATGTTGACTTTGGGATAACTTGTTTATTATGAACAGATAATAATCACATTCTATTCATCATTTCAGCTTCCCATGAGAACGAAGAGTCATTACATGGGTGTTCTGGTTCTCAATTCTCATGAAGAAGATTTTCCTAAGAGTCTCTTATTTTTTGGTATATCAGCCTAGCAACTTTTTGTCCTGTGATTTACAGGTGTTTTATTCTCATATCTTCCTGGCTCTTAACTCAATTATGTTTTAACTACAAACTTTTTACTTTTATGCATCAATGCACAGAGCGTTTAAATGACTTACCCTTTTGCTGCATGAGTAACAGATCAGATGTAGTTAGCATGGTCTAAGCTCTTGATTAGGATTCATCAATTTGTTTGGGAACATTATTGCATCAAACTGTAGTTTTGTTTAAAGAGAATTCATAGAAAGACATTCTGAATATGCAGCTAGATTAGGAAGTAGAGCATGTGCTGCAGTTGATTTTGTTCCTAATTATTGAAATAAAGTTATTCAAAAATTCAAAAAACTATCCAAATATAAAATAAAGGGGCTCCTTATTTTAAAGATAATTATATATTTGCTTTCAAAACGTTGTTTTATCTTGAATAAGTTATGTAATGCTCCCTGATTATTCTTAATTTATTAGTAAAAGTACTTGCTTCAGAGTCTCCCTTCTGACACTGAGTTTCAAATTTTTTAAACAGATGTAGATTAGAACCAATTTTTAATTTTGCAGAGAGAGTAATTTGGGACTAAATGCCATAATTTATTGAGCATTTACTATGTGGCAGTAACTCTGCTAAATGCTTTCATACATGATGATACTGAATCCTTGCAGAAATTCCATGGGGTACTTATAATTATTTCTATCACACAGGTGAAGGAACTGAGCTTCAGGGAAGTAAAAATACTTTCTCAGGGTCTCACTGCTAGTAAATGATGGGTTCATCTGATTTCAAATCTGGTTCTCTCAACCACTGTGCTTTGCTCCTTCTCTGCTTAACAGAACTATAGTGGAGGGATGTCCACTACAAAAATGAACCTCCTGGATTCAGGTGGTTTAAATTTTCTCCATCTTTCAAATTGAGCACATTATTTTTGTAGTCCATGTTGAATTAGTCTCTTTTTCTATGGAATAAAATAATATTTGCTTTATAATGATCTCCATTACCTATACAATTTTTAATTTGTTAACCAAGACATTGATATCCATTTTTAAATGTTAAAAATAAATTACTAAAAAATATCAATTTGCTTCTGTTTTGTTTTATTTGTTTCATTTTTTAGGTTCCACATATAGATGATATCATACAGTATTTGTCTTTCTCTGTCTGACTTATTTCACTTTGCATAATACCCTCTAGGTCCATCCATGTTATTACATATGGCGAGATTTCATTTTTTATGGCTGAGTAATATTCCTCTGTGTGTGTGTGTATGTGTGTGTGTGTGTGTGTGTGTGTATCACATCTTCTTTATCCTTCACCTATCAATGGACCCTTTGGTTGCTTCCATATCTTGGCTATTGGCTATTGTAAATAATGCTGCAATGGTTGCCAGAGGATTGGGGCATGAGGGGATAGGTAAAACAAGTGAGAACATTAAGAGGTACAAACTTCCAATTATAAAATAACTATGTCATGGGATATACTGTACAATATAGTGAATACAGTGAATAATGTGGTAATAACTTTTTCTGGTGACAGATGGTTACTAGACATTGTGGTGATAAGTATTCATATGTATTTAAATGTTGAATCACTATGTTGTACACCTGAAACTAATATAATATTGTATGTCAGGTATATTTCAATTAAAAAAATATCAGTTTTTTCTTCAGTTATTATGATATCATATACAGCAAAATTTTATAAATATTATGTATAATACAATATGTAATATATATCAAATATGCCTATTAATCATATTTTAACAAAAAATGTATAATTCTTCACTATGTATATTGTATTTTAACAGTACCAAGATGAAAAATTTCAAAAACTAAGTTCTGGCTAAATTATATACTTTTTATATTAGAGAAAATTTATCATTTTCTATGTTTCCTGTGAAGATTTCTTTTATTATCTTTTAAATGATTCACAACCAGATATAGGTACTCTATTCCAGAGCGGAACAAAGAATTATTTCTGTGACAATTGAATGGCTTAGAAAGTAGCAGGGGTTTAGAACCAAAAAATAGATCACCAACCTCCAGAGCAAGAAGACAATAGTGGCTTCGTGCTAATGTTGAACCTGGTCATAGGGCAGACATTTTCAAATATCAGTAACAAATGATATATGGTAAAGGAAAGAACACAGAATAAGGACAGAAAAAATACTTTTTGTAAAAATGAAATAATGAGCAAATTTCTCACTAGGATATGGTTTTATGTATTGGGAACATTTTTAAGCCCTCTAAGACTGCATCCTATTGTTTCAGAGATTTACATTCTGTGTAATTAAATTATACACACTGTAAAAATATATTGGCTATACAATTGAAACATAAACTGTTTTAGTGGTGTATTTTAGAGTTTGATTTTTTATTTATTGACTTTGTTTGCTTTTGTTGCTTTTTGGGATTGGTTCTATGCTTTAAAAAATTTTTTTCTGAGGACTCCGTGGCCACTTGCACAACAGTTTCTACCCTTAATATCTCCAGCCAACTGTTCTCTGTTAATAAAAAGTAAATCGCTAAATTTATTCATTGTACTATATCATTCCACTTTCTGTGATTAAAAAAACACTTCTATTAAAGTAAAGCAGAGCATTTTGGTGGTCTTTGGATTACTATATCAGTATTTTGTGGTAAGTAGGCAAACAAGGGCATTTTAAGTTCTTCAACCAACGGAATGCATATAATATTTCATTCTGTTCAACTCATCAAGACATGAAGTTATTTTGGGGGCTTCTAAGCATCTTCATCTGTATTCTTAACGCTGTGTTTTCTCAACCTTTTAGGTTTAACAATATGTATTTTTAACTTAATCAACATTACTGTGACATAATTTACATACAATAGGTTGCATCCACTAAAGTGAACCATTTAATCACTTTTGACAGTTGTATACACCTGAGAAACCACCTCTTCCATCAAGATACAGACGATTACCATCACTCTCAAAACATTTCTCAAGCCCTATTGCATCTCTCTCTTCCTGTGTTCCTGGCTCCAGACAACCACTGATTTGCTTTTTTCAGAATTTTGTAGATTATGATGTACTTTGTAGAATTTTCTAAAAATGAAATCATACAATATGTAGTCTTTCGTGCCTGGGTTTCTTAAATCAGCATTATTAAAATTCATCTGTGCTGTATGAATCTATGCAGATAAAATAATCTGTTCTTTTTGTGTTACTAAGTAATATTTCATTCTATGTTATAAACATTCCTTTACTAGTGGACATATATTTTCATTGCTCTTGGTTAAATACTTAGAGTGGAATGGCTGCGTGTAAGGACAGTGAATGTATAGCTTTTTAAGAAATTTCCAAATGGTTTCCCAAAGCAGTCGTATCATTTTTAATTTCCCCCAGCATTGGGATATGTTGAAGTCAGATATGAAACAGCAGTTCTATTTACTCCATATCTTCGCCAACATTTGTTTTCATCAGTCTTTTTTTTTTTTTTTTTTTTTAATTTCAGTGATTTTAGTAACTGTATGATGCGTAGGCTACATGTACATGGTCAGTTAACACTACTGCCTAGGGGTCTGTATGTGTGTGTGCATGTGTGTGCATTTGCAAGGGGAGGGGTAGATAAAACTACCAAATTTGAAATTCATTGTCCTTTACTAAGTCCTTATGTTCTTATTGGACAATTGTTTATCTTTTCTAGGTGTGCGTTAACTCTCTTTACAATCTTTATCACATTTTTCACTGAATTGTTTTCTTCTTCTTATTGAACATAAGAGTTCTTTATATATTCTGGATACAAGTCCTTTGCCAGGTAACAGTTTGGAGAATATTTCTCCAATCTAGTGGTTTGCATTTTAATTCTCTTAATAGTGCCTCTAAAGGGGAAGATTTTAAAATTAATGAAGTCAAATTTATTAATATTTTATAGTTTGTATTTTTTGTGTCTTATCTAAGAAAACATTGCCTACTTCAAGTTGCAAAGATTTTTTTCTGTGTTTTATATTAGAAATATTATATTTTTAGCTATTACATTTGGATTTATGATAATTTTTATTTAATTTTTATCCATGGGTGAGATAAGGATTGAAATACATTTTTCAATGTGGATATCCAGTATCCTAATACCATTTATTGAAAAACTTTTCTTTCCACATTGAATTGATTTATCAAACTGTCAAAAATTAAACTGTCATAAAAGTCTACACACACAGTCACTATTTTTTTTTTTTTTGTGAAGAAGATAAGCCCTGAGCTAACATCCATGCTAATCCTCCTCTTTTTGCTGAGGAAGACGGGCTCTGAGCTAACATCTATTGCCAATCCTCCTCCTTTTTTTCTTTTCCCCCAACGCCCCAGTAGATAGCTGTATGTCATAGCTGCACATCCCTCCAGTTGCTGTATGTGGGACGCAGCCTCAGCATGGCCGGAGAAGCAGTGTGTCGGTGCGCCCCCCAGGATGCGAACCTGGGCCATCAGTAGCAGAGCGGGCACACTTAACCGCTAAGCCACAGGGCCGACCCACAATCACTAATTTTTATTTTTTGAAAATCTTTTCTATTCCATTGATGTATATGTGTGCTTTTACACTGAAGTAACAGTGTCCTGATTACTGTAGCTTCATAGTTAGTCTGGAAATCCAGTATTATGATTTCTTCAACTTTATCCTCTTTTAATAATGCTTTTGTCATTCTAGGTCACCTGTATTTCCATATAAATTTTCAAATGACTTGTCAATTTCTATAGAAAATCTGTTGACATTTTAGTTTAGATTGCATTGATTCACTAAATTGAGTTAGTAAAAACTGACGTTTTAGCAATACTGAGTATTTCAATCTCATTATTGTCCTGGAATTTTCAGTGAAGTGGTCTTGCACGTATTTTCATATATTTATTGCTAATAATTTTATGCTTGTTGCCTGTACTGTAAAGGTTAATATAAATGCAATATTTTTAAATTTTATTTTTCCAACATTTGCTAATGTATAGAAATATATTGATTTTTGTATATTAGACATATATCTTGCAACCTTACTAAACTCACTTACTAATTCTCAATAGTTTTGTTGATTCCTTAGGATTTCAAATTCAATAATTATGTCATTTACAAATATAGACAGTTTTAAATCTTCTTGTCTAATCTGTATAACTTTTGTGTTTGCTTGCCTTATTGCTCTAGTTTGGATCTTCTGTACCATATCAAGAACAAGTGGTGAGTGCAGGCATCTTGCTTTTTTTTCTTTTTTTTAGGGGAAAAGCGACCAAGATTCTACTGTTAAATATGATAGCAGTTGTAGGTTTATTAAGTTAAGGAATATCTCTCATTCTAGTTTGCTGAGATTTTTTATCATGAATGGCAATTGATTTTGTTAAATGCTTTTCTCTTCATTTGTGAAAGCAATCATAAAATCTTTGTCTTTTTTTCTGATGATACAGAGAATTACATTGATGATATTCAGATCTGAAACTACTTTGCCTTGTAGAGGATGCCCTAGTTGGTTATGATACATTATCCTTTTTATATCTTGTGGGGTTTGATTTATTAATATTTTGCTAAGTATATTTGTATCTATATTCAGGGACTGTACTTTAAAAAATTTTTGTAATATCTTTGTCTGATTTTGGTATCACATTATACTAACAAAAAATAGATGAACAGTATTCCCTCATCCTCTATTTTTTGAAAGAGTTTACGTTAAGTTTTGCATTATTTCTTCTTGAATGTGTGTTAAAATTTACCAGTGAAACTGTCTATACCTATAGTTTTCTTGATGGGAAAGCTTTTGCAAAGGAGTATACTTTCTTTAATAAATATAGAACTATATAGTTTTCTACTTTATTTTGTGTCAGTTTTGTGAAGTTACATTTTTTGAAGAATTTTTCTATTTTATTTGTGTTCAAATATGTTCGTATCAAGTTGTTTATAACAATCTCCTAGTATCTTTTTTCCAATTTTTTATTGTTATAAAGTTGGAACTTGGAACTCTTCTCATTTTGCAAAACTAAAACTCTATCCCCGTTACACAACTCCCCATTCTCCCTCTCTCCAGCCCCTGACAACTACCCTTCTACTTTCTGTCTTTATGATTTTGACTGTTCTTAGTACCGCATATAAGTGCAATCATACAGTATTTGTCTTTGTGGCTGGCTTATTTCACTTAGTTTAATGTCATCAAAGTTCATCCATGTGACTGCATGTGTCAGAATTTCCTTCCTTGTTAAATCTGAATAATATTCCATTGTATATATATACCATATTTACTTATCTATTCATCCATCAATGGACACTTTGGTCACTTGCATGTTTTAGCTATTGTAAATAATGCTGCTAGGAACATAGGTGTACAAACATGTCTTTGAGATCCTGTTCTCAATTCTTCTGAGTATATACCCAGAAGTAAAATTGCTGGATCATATGGTAATTCTATTTTTATTTTTTTTAGAAACTGCCATACTGTCTTCATAGTGGCTATAGCCTTTTAAATTCCCACCAACAATGCATAAGTATTCCAACTTCTTATGTCCTCTCTAATGCTTACTTTCCGTTTTTTTTTTTTTGATAGCAGCCATTCTAATGAGTGTGAGGTAGTAACTCATGACAGTTTTGATTTGCATTTCTTGAATGATTAATGATGTTAGTTATCTTTTCATGTGCTTACTGACCATTTGAATATCTTCTTTGAAGAAATGTCTATTCAAGTCCTTTGCCCATATTTGAATTATTTGTTTTTTGTTGTTGAGTTTTAGGAATTCCCTGTATATTCTGGATATTAATCTCTTAACAGATATATGATTTGCAAATATTTTCTCCCATTCTGTGTGTTGCCTTTTTACTCTGTTGATGGTGTCTTTTGGTAGGGTCTGTTGACCATGTTTTTTAAAAATTTTCATGGTGTAATTTGTCTATTTTTCCTTTAGTTTTCTGTGACATTGGTGTCATATGCAACAAGATATTGCCAAATTCAATGTCATGCAGATTTTATGCTGTGTTTGCTTCTAAGAGTTTTATAGTTTTAGGTCTTACATTTAAGTCATGGCTCCATTTTGAGTTAATTTTTATATGTGGTGTTAGAGAAGAGTCCAACTTCATCCTGTGGGTGTAGTCTTTTATAAATATCAATTAAGTCAATGGTTGAGATGTGTCAGATATTCTTTGTCTTCACTGATTATTTTGGTATTGTTATTCTATCAATTGCTGTGGGAAAGATATTAAAATCTCCTATTATATTTGTGGAATTTCTTGTTTCTGTCTTCAATTCTGTCAATTTTTGCTTTATGTATTTGTGTGTTTGAGGGTCTGTTATTACACACAAGTATGTTCATGAATATTATGTCTTCCTGATGAATTTGCACCTTTATGTTACAAAAATGTCTCTGTCTTGAATTTGTATTTGAATTATTTAAATATATTGTAGAATTTTGTTTTAATTTATCTGTCTTTTTAGCTGTATCTTTTGCATTACTTTTAAGAGATGCTCTGAGATTAAAATATTTACCTTCATGTTTTCACAGTATTTGAGTTAATGTTGTGCCACTTTATGTAAAATACAGAAACTTTGTAACCACAAAGTTCTATTAATCTTCCTCCCCATCATTTATGAGATGGTTGTCATATATATCTATAAGACAATTTTCTTTTATTTTTTATAATTTTATTTATTTATTTTTCTCCCCAAAGCCCCAGTAGATAGTTGTATGTCATAGTTGCACATCCTTCTAGTTGCTGTATGTGGGACGCGGCCTCAGCATGGCCGGAGAAGCAGTGCCTTGGTGCGCGCCCGGGATCCGAACCTGGGCCGCCAGTAGCGGAGCGCGCACACCTAACCACTAAGCCACGGGGCCAGCCCTACAAGACAATTTTCACTTTTACCAGAAACAATCTTATTTATTTAAAAACTTTTAGGAGACCAAATTGTTTTTTAAAAAATTACTTTCTTAGACATTTGTCATCCTTAATGTTCTTCATTCATTCCTGAATATTCATGGTTTCCTTTGGTATCACTTTCTCTCAGCCTGAAAAGCACCCTATAGCATTTCTGGTAGTGTACTGCTGTTAGTAACAAATCTCTGAGTTTTCTCTCTTCGTAAATTGTCTTTAATTTATCTTTATTCTTGAAAGATATTTTCACTGGATATGGAATTCTGGGTTGAGAGTTTATTTTTTCAACACTTAAAGGTATTATTTCTCTCTCTTTGCTTCTATAGTCATGTTAATATTTTTTTTCTTTTATATAATAGGTAGTCTTTCTCTGGATTCTTTAATAACTGTGGTTTTAATAGTTTGGCTCTACTGTGCCTTGGAATAATTTTCTCCATATTTATTCTATTTGGAGTTTACCGAGCTTTTGGAAACTGTGAATTTATATGTCTTACCAGGTGTTGGAAGTTTTTGTCATTATAGCTTCAAAGACTTTTTCCTGTTCCGTTCTCTCTCTCCTTTCTTCCTGAGACTGCAATTATCTGTTTTTTAGAACTCTGATATTTTCTCGAGGGTACTAAGGGTATATGTTTTCTCTCTCATCTTTAGTTTGTATAATTTCTATTATCTATTTTCCATATTAATTGTTGTTTATTTCCTCTTTTATATCCATTTTTCTATTAAGCTCATATAGTGAATCATTTTATTTTGTATATCTTTTTTGAATTCTAAAATTTCCTTTTGGCTACTTTTGTATAATATCTATTTCTCTGCTCATATATTTTACCTTTTTATTTATTGTGAGTAAATTTTCTTACACTAATTGAACAATTTATACTCCCTGCTTTAATGATTTTGTCTGAAAATTCCAACATCTGGTTCACCTCTGCATTCTTATCTATTGATTATCTTAATAGGTCATATTTCTTTTCTTCATATATCAAGTAATTTTGGATTGCATTCTAGACATTGTCACTGTTATATTGTTCAGACTCTGTATTCTATAACAGACCTCAGAAAGGAGTTTATATTTTTATTTTACGTGCATTGAACTTGATTAAAATCCATCAAACTCCGCATTCTACCCAGTTTGTGGTGGATTGTCACTCAGATTTCAGTTCAAATGGCTTTTAGTTTTCTTTCATATGTGTGGCTGAGGAATCAATCAGTAACTTGGGCAGAGGTTGCACACATAATTTGTGGCTCTCCCCTCTCTGGTTCTCTTTCTTCTGAGGCCCCGTCTCATGCCCCTGCTGTCATCTTTGCCCCAGGAACCTTTCCTGGGTTCTTTCAGCCAGAAAAAATTGATATTCTCTTTTATTTTGGCTACCTAATGTGTTTGATGATTGCTGATGCTCTAAGATCAAATCAACAAACATAAAGAACCTAGTCCCTACCAATCGTTTCCTCCAAGTTTCAAATTTCCTCTTAAATCTATCTGATTTGGACTCTTCCAGATTCCTCAGAATCTGGATTTTTGGGGGGTACTATTTTCAGAGCTTATAGTTTTATCTTTTTTTTTTAAAATTAAGACTTTATTTTCTTAGAGCAGTTTAAGGTTCACAGAAAAATTGGGGAGAAAGTATAGAGATTTCCCATATATCTCCTGCCCCCACACATACATAGCTTCCCCCATTATCAACATCTCCCACCAAGATGGTAATTTGTTACAATTGTCAAACCTACATTGGCACACAATAATCATCCAAAGTCCATAGTTTACATTATAGTTTACTCTTGGTGTTGTACATTCTATAGGTTTGGACAAATATAGAATGACACATATCCATCATTATGGTATCATATAGAGTATTCTTTTTTGCCCTAAAGATCCTCTGTGCTCTGCTTATTCATTCCTCCCTCCTCCTCATCACCCTAACCACTGGCAACCACAGATCTTTTCACTGTCTGCATAGTTTTACCTTTTCCAGAATGTTTGATATAGTCATGCACCACATAACAATGTTTTGGTTAATGATAGACCACATATACAACAGTGGTCCCATAAGATTAGTACCATAGATGGGCTGGCCCAGTGGCGTAGTGGTTAAGTGCGTGCACTCCGCTGTGGCGGGCCGGAGTTCAGATCCCAGGTATGCACGGACGCACCACTTGTCAAGCCATGCTGTGGTGGCATCCCATATAAAGTGGAGGAAGATGGGCATGGATGTTAGCCCAAGGCTGGTCTTCCTCAGCAAAAAGAGGAGGATTGGTGACAGATGTTAGCTCAGGGCTAATCTTCCTCACAAAAAATAAATAAATAAAATAAGTAAGTACCATAGAGCCTAGGTGTGTAGTAGGCTATACCATCTAGGTTTGTCTTAGTATACTCTATGATGTTTGCATAATAAGAAATCACCTAATGACACATTTCTCAGAACATATCCCTGTCATTAAGCAATGCATGACTGTACTTGGAATTATATAGTATTTTCAGATGGGCTTATTTGAATTAGTAATATGAATTTAAGATTCTTTCATATCTTTTCATGGCTTAATAGCTCATTACTTTTTAGTGCTGAATAATATTTCATTGTCTGGATGTACCACAGTTTATTTATATATTCACCTACCAATGGACATCTTGGTTGCTTCCAAGTTTTGACAATTATGAATAAAGCTGCTATAAACATCCATTGCAATTTTATGTGGACAAAAGTTTTCAATTCTTTTGGGTTAATATCATGGAGTGCAATTACCGGATCATCTGGTAAGAGTATGTTTAACTTTGTAAGAACATCAAACAATCTTTTCCAAAATGGCTCTACCATTTTTTATTTCCACCAGCCATGAATGAAAGTTCCTGTAGCTCCACATCCTTGCCAACATTTTGTGCTGTCAGTGTTCTAGATTTTGTCCATTGTATGGTGATAACTCATTGTTTTAATTTGCAATTCTATGATGCCATATAATGTGGAATATCTTTCACATGCTTATTTGCCATCTGTATATCTTCTTTGGTGAGGTATCTGTTAAGGTCTTGGGCCCATTTTTTAATTGGGCTATTTGTTTTCTTTTTGTTGAGTTTTAACAGTCCTTTGTAGAGGGGCCAGCCCTGTGGCCTAGTGGTTAAGTTTGCATACTCCACTTCAGAAGCCCAGGTTTGGTTCCCAGGCATAGACCTACACCACTCATCGGCAGCCATGCTGTGGTGGCGACCCACACACAAAATAGAGGAAGACTGGCACAGATGTTAGCTCAGGGTGAATCTTCCTCAGGAAAAAAAAAAAGAAAGAGTTCTGTCTATATTTTGGATAATAGTCCTTTATGAGATGTGTCTTTTGAAAATTTTTTCTCCCAGTCTGTGGCTTATCTTCTCATTCTCTTGACATTGTTTTTTTGCAGAGCAGAAGTTTCTAAGTTTAATGAAGTCCAGCTTATCAATTGTTTCTTTCATGGATTATGCCTCTGGTATTTTATCTAAAAAGTTATTGCCATACCCAAGGCCATCTAGGTTTTCTCCTATGTTGTCTTCTAGGAGTTTTATAGTTTTGAATTTTACGTTTAAATATATGACACATTTTGTGTTAATTTTTGTGAAGAGTATAAGGATGTTGTCTATATTCATTCTTTTTTGCATGTGGATATCCAGTTTTTCCAACACTATTTGTTAAAACAGCTATCTTTGCTCCATTGTATTACTTTTGATCTTTTGTCAGGATGAGTTGAGTATATTTATGTGGGTCTGTTTCTGGGTTCTCTATTCTGTTCCATTGATTTATTTGTCTGTTCTTTCACCAATACCACACTGTCTTGCTTTCTGTAGCTTTGTAGTAAACCTTGAAGTTGGGTAGCATCAGTCCTTCAAATTTGTTCTTGTCCTTCAATATTGTGTTGGCTATTCTGGTATTTTGTCTCTCTATGTAAATTTTAGAATCAATTTGTAGAGCTCTAGTTTATATTCAGAAGGACCAGTTTGTTAGGTGCTTACTCCTCCATACTGAAAGTAGTACACCTATAGTATACTTATGAATGTTACAATTTTGGAAGAAGCAAAAGAAAGAAAATTATACCAAACAAGTCAATAATAATAATGATGCTGCTGCTGATAATAATAATAATGACAATAATAATAATAATAATAATGTGACCACTGATATCATATTGAACATTTTCATAAAGCCTATAAAAGCATCCACACTATTCATTTGCTCAAATTTCTCTTTGCTCACTATTTGAGTAGAATGTGTTTCTGTTGTGATTGTTTTCTTTTATATACTAGCGAAGAATTTTTTTTTTCAATGAACATATCATCTTTATTTTATCCTGACCTCATATGCCTAGCAATCGTAATTCTTCCACACTGCACTGCTTCAACTGTTCTGTCCAGTACTCTGACAGTCAATTTCTTAACAGTATCATTTTTACAAACAAAAAAATGTAATACCTTATTAAAATTTGGTGATGCATTTGTAGAGAGAATATAGAAGCCCTGTGCTCATGTTTTAATGAAATTGTCTTCTCTTAATCTCTACACTACCTTTCCCAGTTCCTCAAATTGCTTTGTTAAAAGCATTGGTTTTGAGGCAGAGTCATCTAATTTTATATTTCAACTCCTATCCTTACCAGTTACGCAATATTTTGCAAATTATTTAACTTCTAAAGTTCTTAACTTTCTTTGTCTATATGATGTGATAACAAAAATGTACTTCATTAGGTTGATAAAAACTTAAATAAGAAAATGTGGTAATTCATCTGACGTAGTACCAGGTATACAGTAGGTGCTTAATAATCAGTTATTTGCTCCAAAGAACCACAACTTAAAAATGAAGCATTCCATTACACCAGAGTTTATTTAAACTGAATATCATGATTTTGACTTAAAAATAATATATTGGAAGTGAAAATGACATAGAAAGAAAGTATTCATGGAAATTTGATTGTTTTGTGGAATCATTTTAAATTACAGATAAGATATATATTGTACATACAGATTTCTCTTTTCCTGAAAAGTTATAATGCATATTTTAATGAAGTTTCATTATCTTAGTGAAAATCATATTAATTTAACTGCATACTTACTTAATTCCTGGAGAAAAATGATCTGAATGTTAATGTTCAGATTTATCTGTTATTTAGATTTGAAGATGAATACCTTTAGCAGTTGAGTACAAGATTTACACTGGCAGCTATTTAAATCTTGTAAAGGATAAAAAAAGTTTTGTCATTATGTTTAATAAAGGTCAATTCTACCTAGTAAGATTTGGTAAAATTTCTCATATTTGCTAATAATGTTAACATAAAGCTGTTTTGAGAAAAAATTTATAGCTAAAATTTTATCATGGCTTTTATTGTTTGTACTTATATATACATTAAAGAAAAAAAATTAACTACCCAAATAAATTTGTATATGACCTAACGATCATGCAAAATAAAATTAATGCCAGAGTTAAGTTTTCTAAATTAAACACAAAGAAGAAATATACTTTGCTAATACAAAATTATTCGTTAATTAAGTCTGTGTCAATAAAATATAAAATCGCTCACATGAAAGAGCATGTTTTCTTGTGATATTTACTTAAGTTAGGTTAATAAAAAGCTTATTTGAATTTATGCTGAAATATACATTGTTGAGGCTGAAGAGAGTAAAAATGTGATACTTTGGAATATACATTGGCTTGTATATTTCTTTGTATATTGATGCTATTGAATAATCTATAGTCTGATGCAAAGTGTTTTTTTCTAATGATCCAGTAGACAGTCAAAGCATCTATCAATAGTTCTCCATTGTGGACTTCTGAAAATATTTTATTTGGAAAAGTGCCCTAATATCAAACATTCTAGGAAAGTGTAGTGTTTATATTTTAGGGAATATGTGATGAATGGATAGCTTTGGTAGGGTATATCTGTAATGCTACCAAGAATTGGACTGGTACTCAGAGAATCTGGGTTCTATCATTGGTTCTTTCACAAACTAATGGTCTAACATTCAACAAGCGATTTAATCTTTCTCAGTGTGGTGACTTTGTACTACGCCAATTTGGCTAAGGTGGAACTATATTTCCCAGAATTTCCTTTTCTCCATGGTTCTGGGTTAAGATTAGCCATGTGAAAAATTTGCTTGAGATGTTGAAGGCAAAAGTGAAGCAGCAGCCTTTATGTCATAAATGTTGGTGTCGGGTGTCATGCACTGTTACAGCTGTTGCATATTGACTCTCGTCTGCTGGCTCCCCAGGCCACCAACAAGCAATTCTCTGACACAGTGTTGTGGGAAACCATCCAGACCCACAGCACCTTCAGCACTCTCAAGATCTCCTCTTTTAGCTTCTCCAAGTCCTGAACTAGGTAAATATGCTACTCTAGCTTAGGATGTCAATTTATGCAAGTCACTTACAACATCAAGATTGCAGATGGTGGGGCCGGCCCCGTGGCTTAGCGGTTAAGTGCGCGCGTTCCGCTACTGGCGGCCTGGGTTTGGATCCCAGGCGTGCACCGACGCACCACTTCTCCAGCCATGCTGAGGCCGCGTCCCACATACAGCAGCTAGAAGGATGTGCAACTGTGACATACAACTATCTACTGGGACTGTGGGGGGAAAAAAAGGAGGAGGATTGGCAATAGATGTTAGCTCAGAGCCGGTCTTCCTCAGCAAAAAGAGGAGGATTAGCATGGATGTTAGCTCAGGGCTGATCTTCCTCACAATAAAAAAAAAAAAAAAAGATTGCAGATGGTGAATGCGAATGCGAGATGCAATTTCACTTTTTCCTCTTTGGTTGCAGTTTGTCCTTGTTCTCCCTCATTTCATAGATAGCTATTCTTTCCAGCTGCTATTTCAGTTGACTTTTAGCAACTTTAGGATTGTCGCTAGATGCAGAGGCAATAGCCTTACATCCACTTCTCTACCAACTATGTAAGATCAAATCTCTCTAAGTCCCTTATTCTTTATATTTACTGTGGCTTTACTGCTCTGATCAAATTTAACTTATGTGTTTGATCCCAGTTTAATCATTTTACATAGGTGGTACTAGACTAGATTGGAATTTCTTGGAGTGTGTTAGCTAGACAAGATAATGCTTGAAGAAAGAGTTCTTCAACCAAATCCCTTTGGGAAACATATTCCTTTGACATCCTGTGATGCTATCCATTGGTAGAATCCAACCAGTAGCTAGAGGGCAAGGAAGCTTGTTGGTGCAGTCTCTATAGTTAAGTCTCCTGTGGCACAGAGAAAGATAGAGAATGGATCTCCAGGGGCAAATACAAGATACCCAGCACAAACATGGACTCTCTTTTAGGATTAACACAGTTCAGTAAATATTGGACTAGATGATCTCTTCTAGCCCTAAAATACTATGACTATTTTACATATCACCTTATTAAATTATGCTATTGGGAATCAGTGTCAGAAAATTTTTAAAAGATCTTTTAAAAATGTTAAAAGTAGTGCACTGCAGTGATTTTAAATAATATGAACAAGAAAATAAGAAATGAAAATCACTATCATCCTATGATCAATAACTAGTCATAACATGTTGCTGCATATTTTTCCTTTCTTTGTGTTGTGCATGCACATGCCTGTATAAATTACTTTTACAAATATAATTTATTGTTTTCTTTTTGAACTTAATAGAATATTATGTTTGGTTTACCATGTGATTATTATTATTCTACAACACTGCCTTGAATGATTGCATAGTAATATATTTTGCTATATATCAGAATTTATTTTTACCAATATTTATTATTACATATTCAGTTTGTTTTTCATCTTTTTATTTTTATAAAGAGCCCTTCTATAAGCATCTTTCTAAAGAGGGATAAAATTAAAGTTTTTATACAACCCATCTACATGTACCAAGTATAACAAATGTGTAATTAATGAGAATAAGTGATATTTTTATATAACTGGTATGGCCATGTTGGCACATGTCAGCTGAATTTAGCATATTATTTTTATATCTGTTCCCATATATTTTAAGGAAAAAACTGAGTCAAAATGTGTTGCATTTTAATGGCTTTGATACGTATTTCAAAACTCTACTTCAGAAATATTGTTAGGGTATTTGCCCATAACAATTAATATTTTACATGCTTTGCCAATCTGCTTAGGAAAATAGGTTTCTTGTTTTTTAATTTGCATTTATTATGTTTTTAGTGATAATGAACGTATTTACATGTTTATTAGACATTTGTATAATTTTTTGACTATTGCCCGAGTTCCTTGTTTTCTTTTCTTTATGAATGTTTTTAATTTTTATTAATTTTAGAATAATACTTCATATATAAAGAACAAGAATGCTTTATAATGCAGATCAAATATTTTGCTTTATATATAGCTTTGTTTCTGGTGCTTTTGAGGTTAAAAAACAATTCTATTTTTGTGTTGTTCAATTAATCAGTCTTTTTTTTTCTTACTCCTGAGATTATATGAATATTACTCTGTTCTGGTCACAATACTGACGTGTGTGTGTGTGGGGGGGTGCGTTTCCCCACACCACCTTCAAGTAATTCTCTGACACAGCTGGGTGTTTTACAATTCAACTCAATTCTGACACTATCTACCTAGAGTTTGTGTCAGATTCCACAAGGTCAGGGTTATGATGCCACAGGAAGAAATAGTCACAGGGACCTCCAATTAAATAATGGATCCTTCCCTCATCCACTATCTCACTCCCCTTGGTCTTCTCTCCTGTTTCCTGGGATGGGACTCCCTAATAAGGTAATAACACAAAAGCCACAGCTCTCAGGGGCTATTTTATGAAGAACTCAGGCTAAGTTAGCATTGAAAAAGGATTTTTGTTTGTTTTAGGAATACTGTTAAATATTTTTCTAAAACTTATTCCAGATTGCTCCATATTATATAACTATGACTTCATGTTATAAGTTAATGAAAAATAATTGTGAAAATATTGTATTTTTTCAATTGCTTTTTTAGTAGGAAAAGAAAAAGAACTCCATCTCATGAATTATAGAACTTGGCTATTACCACCTAGGTTTTAAAATTTTAATAACTACCAGGGTGAAATAAACGTAAAGTGCAAAAATGTATGAATATAGAGGCGACTGTTGAGGCACAGAAAAATTGAGCTCTTTTACAATCAAGCAACAGCAGGCCTATTCAAGAAACAGACCACGGAACATACACCAAATCCTCTGGGTTGCTTTCTCAGTTTTTGCCTTGCTCAGTTGTATTAATGATTTTGTAAGCTTAATTTTCAACTAAAGTTTTTGTGTCATTTTTAAACAAAATATATCTCTAAAATATGGAAGACAAAGGAAAAATCACTGCAAGGAAAGAAAATAAAAATTATTGTGGTCAATTTGTATCATCTTATTGGAATATTATCACAAACCATTTAAATTGTATATCAAAAATAGCTTAAATATATCTATTGATAATTGGAAGTTTAGTAGACTGTTAAATTTAAACATTTAAAACTACTGTATATCATTCTTAAGTTATGTGACATAAATGATGTTGTTAGAATATTATCTACTTATAATCAAGTTAATTTCTGTATGTCAAACATCTCAATTTCAAAGCCTACTTTCTCTTTCTAAGACAAAGACTTGATAGTTAAGAAGAATTTCTTTAATCTTGTTTTCTAGTTCTGTTTATAATGTGGTGATTAGTATTATAATAAGGATTATAGTTATAATAATAACATAAAAGTATAAGAAAACACATTTTGCTTATTTCCCATAAAACGAAACTTCATTATATAGTATGGTCAGAATAATTTATGTTCATTTATAGCAGAATATGTAGTTTTTTAAGGAAAATGGGCAGGAGAGATTATTCATTCGAAACATTTGCTGCCAGACCACTTTATGCCAGGCCTTTGTAGAATGACTATTGTCTTTCTGTGCTTGGGACAGTGCTGTTTCATGCCTGTTCTCCTAGCATAACTATTAAATATCTCCCTCTTATACTCCCAAATTTTCCTAGTTTGGATGATACACTATATGATCAAACTAGATACTGGCCTATGGGCTGGGAAACAACTAAATATACAAATAAGTAGCATATGTAGTAGTTAAGGTGCTATGTGGTGTATGGGTTAGCTACATTAGATTGGTGGGTTTTGGCTACCAATGCAGTATAGACCCCAATGCAGAAATGACATTTAAGGTGATACCTAGAGCTAGTTATATGAAGATCAGGAGAAAGAATCCAAGGGAGAAGGAAAAGCTAGCAGAAATACTCTAAGGTGGAAGTAATTTGCCATGAAAGCAGCACAGTGGCAGAGGGCAATGAGATGATGGTAGGAGATAAGCTAAAATAATTTAGAGAAGTAAGCAGGGGCCAGATCATCAGGGGCTTTGTAAGCCAATGTAAAGAATGTTGATTTTATTCTAAATTTGTTAAGGATCTATCTATTGGAGAGTTTTAAGTTGGGGAATGATGTAATCTAATTTACGTTTTAAAAAGCACTCTAATTGCTAAATGGAGATTGGATTATAGGGGCAAAACAGAGCATGTGGAAGTAAGAGACAATGAGGATTTGGGCTAGGATACATGTAGTGGCTTGAAAGGTCCAGGAAGTCTTTTGTAGGAAGGCTTGACACAGACTCGCTGATTGATCAATGAGAAGAGTTATGAGAGAAAGAAGTAGCTCCTGGCGTTTTGGCTTGAGGAATCTGGTGCATAGAAAAGCTATTTATTTAAAGCTTGAAAAAAAATCAAAAGAAGAATATCTTGTGAAATGTGAAAATTATTTTTAATTCAAATATCAGTGTCAAATATCAGAAACTTTATAAAGTTTCATTGGAACACAGCCACGTTCTTTTGGTTATCTATTGTCTATGACTCTTCACCCTGCAATGGCAGAGAAGAGTAGTTGAAACAGAGACCATATGGTTCACAAAGCCTAAAATATTTACCTACTGGCTCTTTACATAAAATTTTGTTAATCCCTGGTAGAGACAACTCTTGTGCAACTTTGTGAAGAGAAGACATAACTGGATTTGGAAAGGACTTGGGAGAATGATTTTTTTTTTTTTAATGAAAGATACTTGAACATTTTAAAATGTTAGAATAATGTCAATAGAGGGGAACAGAAAGGAAGTAATTGAAAAAATTAGATAGTGAGGAGGTAAAGGACTCAGAATAGACGAGAGAAGAGCATTTCAATAAGTGGTACATCTGTCCTTTGGATCTCAGTGGGAGAGGAGATAGTGAATGTAGTTGCAGGTAAGTGTGGAGATTTGGTGGCGGGAAGAAACTTCTGGTTTGATAAATACTGGATGTGAATATGGGATAAGTTATGTCCACTTTAAGTTCTCCTGAACCCTTGGCTATAAAACAAGAATCTTAAATTGTACTAACAGTGTAATACTCGATTCAAAGAATAAAATTCTGTGATCATAAGGAATATGTATACCTGGAAAGTTAGGGTATTTTTCCAAAATTTCTAATTTGTTCTAGCATAAATATTTTGGAAATAAGCCAGATCGTTCTGGTTGAATTTTTCCGTTAATAACACAACACTGGCAAATATTAAGTAGCATTTAAAAATTTGTAATAAAAAGATCTTCTGTGTTTTCTCAGTTCACTGATTTAGTGCATGCTATATTTCCTTTGTAGCACTTAAAACTTCAAATATTTTACAGTAAATATTTTTGTGTAAAGAAATAGTTTCAGATTCTCACTCACTGCTCATTCATTTTACATTATATTTTAATGAAAAAATCCATTACAATGAAATTTTGAAAATGACATCTCCCTGAATGGCATCTTCTGGAAATGGAGTGTAATAAAATTTTATATCTTTTAAGAAATTGTTTTAGGGGTTAATAAAAAAAGTTCTAGCAAAATCAACATTTGCTACTTGAAATTGTAAAATTTAAAATCATTAGTAATTTTCTGTAAATAATAATAACACAGTAACTCATTGACCACTTCTGGAGTATTTTGATTTTAATGATTGATAGGCTATTTACTAATCCTATATTTGGTTAGTTACCCTGTTATCCATCAGGCAGTTCTCTGGGCACAGATATGCAGATATCCAGTCTCTAATATATACATATATATATACATATATATACTCAGTTCTTTTTTTGTTCCCTCAGCTAAAGCCTTGAAAATGCATGTGCTCAATTTAATTGTTTCTTGAACAGGTATGTTTTCATTGCTATTCAGTGTCATCTGATTCAGTTATTTCAAAGAAGATAACTAGCTCTAGAGCTACCATAAAATGTCAGCCGATAAACACAGGTTTACAAATAAAAATAGATTCTTAGGTTCTTTTGACTTTTGAGAGAAATAATGTTTCAAAAATAAATTTATGTATTGAAAAGTATTTTTAATTAAATTTATGAAGAATAATTTTTGTCATAAAGTTTTAGAAGAAATAGAGATGAGAATTTAACTGGAGTTGTGAAAAGAACTCTTGAACAATAATGATTTAAAGTTAATATCTCTATTACATAAACTAGAGGTAATGTTTTAGAAGATTGTGTTAGTTTGGATTCACTGAGGAGCAGAAGCGAAAATGGAATTACACCTGCAAAAGATACATTGGTAAAAAAATCTGTGGAGAATAAAGTGAGAGAGAGAAAAGGCTGTTCAGGTGAGATTTCAGGCTATGATTCAGATCTGACACCTGAGGAAGAGGAGACAGGAGAAGGATTAGAAAGAGTATTGAACTGCAGTATAGCTCTATACTAGTTTCTCTAGGGCTGCTATAACATAGTACTACAGGCCGATTGACTTAAACAGCAGAAATTTCTTTCTTTACAGTTTTGGAGGCTAGAAATCCAAGATCAAGGTGTCAGTGGGATTGCTTTCTTCTGAGTCCTCTTTCCTTGGCTTGGAAATGGCCCTCTTCTTCCAGTATCTTCACACAGTCTTCCCTCTGTGTCTGTCTGTGTCCTAATTTCCTCTTCTTATAAGCACTCCAGTCCTATTGGATTAGAGATCACCCCATATGACCCTGTTTTACATTACTTATCTCTTTAAAGGCCCTATCTCCATATACAGTCACATTCTGAAGTACTCTGGGTTAGGACTTAAATATGTGAATTTTGGTGGAACACAGTTTAGTCCATGACAAGTTGCCAGAAAAGTTGAGCCAGACCAATTAGGAGCCAAAGTATTTGAGCAGTCCCCTGTCTGACAGGAAGAAGCCAGCAGAAATGCCCCAGTCCTGCTCAGCCATTGCCTTGGAGCATCCCCTGGGAAGTGTGGCATCAGCACAAATGTAGTGTTGGATCCATAGGGTTCGCAGCTGAGGTCATCAGTCAATTGTGTTCCTACAGCAGGAGATCAAACACTGAACATTGTGTTTTCTTGGTTATCACAAGAACAAATCTAGTATTTGCTTTTAAGCATCAGTGAAGGATGGTGTCTTAAGACAGTGCATATTCATTTTACAAAAATAAAAGTATTGAATTACCCATAACATTTTACTTTGTTCAAGTGGACACTAATAATAGTAAAATTCATATATAATAAGTTAAAAACATCCCAAACTCTTTCCAAATATTATAAAATCTGAAGTGTAATTTATGGAGTGGTATTGGAAAATCTATAGACTCTATGTATGCCTTTGGAACAGAGCAATGGTCTGCATATTGACATAAGAACCTTGTTCATCAGACGAATGAACCAAGGAACACTGGCAGCTACCAGAAGCTGGAAGAGGCAAGGAACAGACATTCCCCGTGCAGCCCCCAGAGGGAGTGAGGCACCTGCCAACAACTTGATTTTGGCCCAGTGGTATTGATTCCAGACTTCTGGCCTCCAGAACAACGACAAAATAAA
Source organism: Ceratotherium simum simum (assembly GCF_057802395.1). NCBI lineage: Eukaryota > Metazoa > Chordata > Mammalia > Perissodactyla > Rhinocerotidae > Ceratotherium > Ceratotherium simum. Next base: position 62,221,776 of record NC_141901.1, on the reverse strand, counting down.
TTTCTCTTGTTTTAAGTCACTGAGTTTGTGGTAATTTGTAACAGCAGTCACAGGAAACTAATACAAAAGGTATAAAGCAAAATTTATTTTCATCAAATGTTAGTTTTAGTGTTAATTTTAAATGCAAGCTTTAACAAAGGTATGGTAAACTGCTTTTCAAAATGAAAATTTCCATCAAAATGGCGTGTCATTGAGAAAATAAATTTTCTTTTCAGAAACTTTCATTTATGAGTTAGAATATAACTAGTAAACAGAGTGCATCGAGGCATTTGACAAAATCATTTTGTTTACTGAGTATTTTTAGTTAACTGATGAATTTTTTCATCTTAAGTGTTTTGTTGATCTGCCAGTGAGTTTTTTTTTTTAATCTGTCAAGCACAGTGAAATTCACTGATCTGATAAAAGAATAAACCTTTTAAAAATCTCTTTTCTTTTGCTACAATATCTACTGATCTTACTTTTATTCTGAACTCTTTTGAAACTAATACCTGACCAGGAAATAAATGTATAACATGAATCTAAATTCTAGCAAAGCACAGTCAGTTATCACTGAACAGCATTTACCCTTAAACAAAGTCTTTAAAACTTGGCCTTCTATCTGAAGAAGTGACAACATTTAAAGGAAGATTTGTGGAAGTTTCAAGAAGCAGGATGCTTATAGCAACCACTGAAACAGAGAGAATGGCTGACTGCCTGTTTTTCAAGAATCGTCTCAGTGTGGTGTTCTTGGTCTTGGTAATAAATATGCTACTAAAGTAGCGCAGATTCAGAAGCCTAACTGTCTTGGTTACTCCCAGTGGATCCAGTGCTAGTGAGTACGATATCTCATGCATTTCTCTGGGCCCTGGGGATATGGCACTAAACACACAAACAAACAAAAAGTGGAGGAAAAGAGACAAAAATAAACAAACAAGTAATTATCAATGGTGACAAGTACTGTGCAGAAAAATTTGGCAGAGTAAGGTGGATATGACATGCCTTAGGGATATTGCTGTTTTATAAGGTGGGTCAGGAAACCTTTCATTACTATAGCTAAGTTGAGGATATAAACCAAACAGAAATCTGGGAAAGAATATGCCAGTTGGAGGGACTATCAAGAGTTTAGAGAGAGTGAGGACAGGTCATGCAGGTCCTTGCAGGCCATTGTTATGACTTTGGCTTTTCCTATGAGTGAGAAGGAAAGCCATGGTACAGGTGTGGGTATGTTAATAATAGTCAGTGATGGGAAAATGATCAGACAGCTCTTATGTGATGGATTTTATTTTTCCATGAAGTTTTGCAGCTGAGAACTTGTTCTGATACAACTGTGAAGCAAGGTCACCATCTGGGGATAAAAGTTGGGTGGAGGTAAGATGGTTTTAAACACTAGAAAAGAGAGAATGCTAATATCAATTGACCATTTGAACTTTGTGACAATGAATTTAAGGGGAGCCCAGTCAGAACAGTTGTGCGTGTGTGCACACCTCTGGCATATTTGTAACAGTATTTGTATTTATAACAGTTGTATTAGTTTCTTATCTGTAATAGAAATGACATTGTAGAATAATAAAATGTTTTAAATTTGTTTGGTGTTGGAATGTCTAAATCATAGATCAGGTTTCACTACCAGTTGGTTTCTTTGCTTACATTTTACTTCTACTTTGTGAAAATTCAACTAGTATTGACAGGTATAAGGAATGTCAAAAGCCAGAGTGGGGTTTCATTAGGTAATTGAGACTGAGAAAGCTTGATATTTGTGGGAAAGTTATAGTGTTAGTAAGAGATGTGATAATGATTGGTAATGGAATATAATCTAGATAAGAAAAACGACAAAAAGGGGAAATGTTATAGAGCTAGTAGGTTGGAAATCTAATCAAGATCAAAGAATGGCTTGAGTGAGAGTACCAGAGTAGGTAACCAGTTCAGATAGCAGGTGGTGTCAGAGAATGGGCTATTTAATTTAAGGGTTTTAGAATGGTGCAGTTATGGGTGATGGAAATGTCAAAGATATGACTACAGAACAAGAGGCTGAAACATAGTGGAAGAAAAAAATAAAAGTGAGAAGTTTAAGAATATGAATGACCATGATATTGGATGGATGAGTGATGTGGATACTGAATTTGCCAAAATGATGTTAGGAGTAAGAGAAGGAAAGGTAAATGCTAAAGTCATCAGTACATGAAAAAATGTACCCAGAAAGGTAACAGCATGAGAGCTAGTAGATGGTAAAGTTTACTGAAACAAATTCAAATTTGGAGTTTGAAGAGGAAGCCTAAGGTTTTTGGAAATGGTATTGAAGAACAAGGAAAACACCTACTAAACACTCAGGTGCTGAGATAAACAGGGTTAAAAAAAAAGTAGCCTCCACTCACGGAGACTACAGAAATAGCAATGTTATAAAGCAAGTTTTAATTCGGACAAGAAGTAACCATTCAAAGAAAGATATAGAGTATGGTATAGACTGATTTTTCTTTGTCATTATCAATAGACTATTTAATGAGTTTTGTACACATATAAACCCCCTATTGAAAGTAAATTAAAAAATAAGAATTTATTTAAATATATATGTAATAAAGTAAAAACACAGAATTATAAATATTTGTAACAATTGTGATAGTTTCTTATCGATGATAGAGATGATATTGTAGGATAATAAAATATTTTAATCTTGTTGATATTGGAGAGTTTGAGACATAGGTGACCCTGCCACCAGTTGGTTTCTTTTCTTAGATTTCTTGCATTTTGCGAAAATTGAGCTAATGCTGACAAGTTATTGAGTATGCCAGAAAATTCTTTCTGATTATAACGGATAATTCTGAAGATAGACTCAGGATCTAGAGAGACTTCTTAAGGACGCTCTTTGCAGAATTGCATTAAATGCAAAGTTGATAATGGTCTATCATGATAAAAACTTTAATGTTGAATGTTTCAGTTTGGGAGATAGAAGCAAATAAATTTGTTATTCAGTTGCTGATGTCATTTGATTCTGGAAAGTATTCATTTAGGAAGTGAAGAAAATCATCAAGAAAACTTTCAGTGAGACTTTATATCACCAATCGGTCCTTTAATGATTTCTGACATTTGTTTCTCTAAATTAAAATTCATAAAAATTCTCAATTTAAAAAAAAGTTTTAAAAAACAATGCATGTGAGAGTGTTTGGACCTAAAATAATAATTTAGTCTATTCAACATATTGAGGCATGCTACTTTATCAAGCCAATTGAAATCATGGATTGGGTCTTTGCCAGAAATAGGAGTTGTGAAGAAATGTTTCATCTCAAAACATGTGTGAACCTCTTCCTCTTTGAGTACAGGTGTGAATTTGCTGTGACTTGGACCCTTCAACCAGTACTTTACAATCAGACTCAGTAGCTATTATTTAACGATGCTCACACTTTTCATACTTATTTTCAACACTGAAATCAAGATTCTTTGTTTTCTATGAATAAAGCAGCTTTGGATTCGCATTCAGGTGCAACCTACTTTAGTTGAGAAGCAACATCCTTGCGAGTTGCTCACACAGATGATCTATTCCATCCTTCAGGAATAATCATTAGCTAAATGAAATAAAAGAAAACATGAAAACTTTCCTTTTTTAACATGGGTTTTCAGGGATTAGAGAAGAAAAATTAATCAAGTACTTCTCTTTCATATTCGTACCACAAATGTGTCAAGAATTGATTCATACTCTGTATATCAATAGTTTTTCTGAAAATGTAATTCAAAAAATGTCTGCTATAGCATCTGTTTTATAGTTACTGTTCTCCTAATTTTTAATCATTTTTTTTAGCTGACAACCAATACTGCTGTTTGAGAAAGTGATTTGCCATTAATCCTATATGTTTTGCCTCTAGAATAGGTGTTTGTCAAGTACTGTACTTTTAATGAAAAGGGCTTGGTGCCTCACGGCACCGTTTGACAGTTTCACAATAGGTAAGGCAAAGTGAGGACTTCAAGTGAATGAATGGGCGGCTCAATAAAATGTAATTCTCAGATATTCATGATCATACTAATGACTAGTTAGAGTACTACAGTTTGAAAAGCAACAGTTTTGGCTCTGTGGTCAGACAGATCTGAGTATAAGTTCTAGCCCTGTATGTCCATGCACGTATTAACTGGCTCCTTTAAGCTTCAGTTTTCTCATCTGCAAAATGAGTATAATACAGTGCTTACCTTGTAGGGTTGTTGCAAAATTTATTTATGAAAGTTGATTTATTCAACAATTGAGAGAAATGATGCATTCAACAAATACTTGTGCCAAAACATATTTTGGATATATAAGATTTTTAGCATAGAGCTTTATGCATCAAAGAGTTCATGAAATACTATTAGTTTTTAGCCAAGTTCATGAGACAGATGAATAAAACTAGAATCAAATTTATCTTATTTCAAAGGAACTATAAATGTCATACGCATCACAAAACTCGCATTAACATGGCCAGTACCTTCTTTCTTGGTGTTAAACTTGGAACCCCAAATAATAATCAGAAAGTTGATTGATAAACAAATTGAGCAAGGAGAGTTAATTAGATGAATCAAATATTTCTCATCACATCAAAGTAGCCTGAGGCACCATCTTCACATTAGAATAGTCTGGTGAATGGAAATTTAATTTCCTTGTCTAAGTCTTGCTCTCTCCTAAATAGCATTTAGAGTGCACTGCAAAAGTTACTTTATTTTTTTTATGCGTCCTTAGCTCCCAGTGTCTCTTTATAATTAGCACAGGTGTTGTTGTTTTATAGATATATTACTGCATTCTAGTCACAGTTAAATCTAGCACCTCCAGGACTAGATAGCCTGGGTTCCAGCCCCATTCAGACCACTTCTAAAGCTCTGTAATATGAAAATCTTCTCTGTTTCTCAGTTTCCTTGTCTATAAATTGGGTATAGTAATTGAACTCATTTATTTTTGTAAAAATGTTTTGTTGAACAATGAAATGCGTGTAAAGTGGATAACATAGTTCCTGGCATGTAGTGTTTGATAAAGATGGCTGCTACTCATGAGATATAAAGCTTACTAGATTCCTGCTAGTTCTAAGCCATTCCGCTTCTTTCTGTTACGTCTGCTCTTTACTATGAGTATCATTTATGTGTTGAATTTATAGTTCAGCAGTCAAGTGCATTATACTTCCAGCTTGAGGAGATATCATACTTTAGCCTCTAAGAGTTAAGGCACGTTTCATAGAACTGTCACTTAATCTCAGCCAGTGGTTAAGAAGATTAGTGGCAATTTATTTTATTATGAGTTTTGTGTATTTTTTGTCTCCTCACATTAGAATCTTAGTTCCACAGGGCAAGGATCTTTGCTGATATTTCCAAGCACATAGTAGGCACTCAATAGACATTTATTGAATAAATAAATGAACGAGTGAATGGATGGGGAAAGTGGCATGAAATCAGTTTCATAGGGAGTACACATTAAAATTCCATCAGCCCTATACCTAAAGAGTGAATTTGTCTAAAAAATACCAAACGGTAGATTCCTTCTCTAGGTAGTATTGATTTGATGTGGTAATGACGAAGGCTTGCCCCATTTTCTACCACATCTAGTATTTTACACATGAAAAAACTAGGAACTTAGAACCCTTCACTGTATTGTTGCATTTTTGTTTGTAGAAAAAGAATATTTACTCCTAGATCTTTTTGTAAAATAATCATTTTACTTTGTAAGAATAATTTAATTTAAATTTAGATCAATCTTTTAGTCTGTGGAAGTGCTGGATGTTATGATTAACAGGTGAAAAAAAAATGTGTGAAATTTAATTCCCTGTCTGAGTTTTGAAATAGTCACATTGAAGGTACATGTGAGAAAAGATCAAAGTCATAGAAGGAAGTGGTCATTGATTTAATAATTCAAAAGCAGAAAGTAAAAACAGATGTAGGTATTTTACCTAAGCAAAAGCAATTCTAAATGATTGCTAAATAAGATTTATTTGAAAAGGATCATTTGCAATTTCATTTTGGTTTATATTTATTGAAATATACTGACAACAGGAGAAAAATAGCAGCGTTCTGAAATGTATAATACTGGTCTGATGATGTTATGGCAATTTTATTCTTACGATAGGATTGGGAATAACTGAGTAGGGGATTTATAAAAGTTAGTTAGAAAACATGGTGAGAGATTTCTGGTAGAAATAATGACAACAGTTAAATATGGTATTGGTTTAGTATAATAGGTTATGTCCTTCAGAATTTTGTTTCTTCAGAATTTTTCTAGCATTGTCTCTCACCGTATCTTTAAAAGGGCTGCTAATATAGTTACACTGAATTACTTGCTATTTTACCAAAAATGCTTTGTCTTTTAGAGCCTTTATTCCTCTGAACATGCTGTCTCTTTTGTCTGAAATGTTCCAATATCAGAGACAAATATAAGTTCATTCATGGAGATGCACAATAACCCGGGCAGAATGTATCACTCATTTCAGTTCCTTACACTTGCATGCCACATGACTCCGTGCTAGCTCTTTGCTAGGGGCTGTGGCTATAAGATGGCAAGGACAGTGTTTACCTTTGTGAGGGTGTACCAGTCAGGCTTCACTCCGGGAAACAGTAGCCCTTATATTCAGTAGGTATTTCATTTCCAATAACTTAAGTTATTGACTTACCCTGTCTTCTTTGGAACACCACCGCCCATTCTTCAGTCATACTCTCATCTTCCCTGCCTTTAAACTGAACATAGCCAGATAGCCAATCCAATATTCCCTTTCTTGAGGACATGTTGTCTGCAACCAGTTCTGATATAAAAAACTCTGTCAGGGCACAGTACAGGAAACAGAAAGAACTCTAGGAATTCTATGCAAAAAAAGAAATTGATTATAGGGAATCAGGTACTTATAAAGTCATTGGAAAGGATGGAGGAGTGAACTCTAGGCTGGGTCTTCAGAAATGATTCCCAGAAAAGTGCAGAATTTACCTTCCGGGGAGCTGTTCATTCTTCCAAGATCAGGAAGGTGGGGAATGGAGAGACTGGCCCTGGAACACTTGGGTTCAAACACACTCAGCTGTAGCTATGATTCAGAGATCAGGAATTGGGGATCATTGAAACTGCATTTCAATCCCGTGGAGCTGGTCCCTGGACACACGAATTTAAAATCGGGCTTCTGCCTCTGCCAAAACTATATTTCAACACTTGCAAACATAAAGACTGGACACTGGAACACTGCTACATAATACTCCTTGCTTGCCTGAAGTAAATATGAAAGAAGCATAAAGATGGCTTCTACTTCATCTGCTTTCAAATTTCCTGAAAGCGCAACTTGAAGTGTGGCAGAATCTAATTTGAATACAGAAATACACCTAAAGTCTACAAGGCATGAAGATAACACTAGAAGGAGCAGGAAAGGACTATATTCACCGCAAGGATTTTTTTACTTTTGCCTATAATGTAACCAGGAATATTATTAAAGGTGGTAAAATAGAGGGTGGTACACTGTGTTATAAAAAGGCAAAGGAAGACCCCTTAATTTGGCAAGATTTCTTAGAAGACATAAACCCTAACTGAAGCATGAAAGAAGAGTGAAAATAAAGCGAGTTAAGCTAAGTATGAAAAGGGCATCCCAGAAAGAAGGAGCAGGAAAAACGTGGAACAGCTGGATACTTGTAATCTATCACCAAAACATTGGTAATTAATAGATGATAGAAGTGAGACCAGGGAGAAACATACCTAGATTAGGAAAGACTCCTGTGTCCCGCTAAGGGAGCTCGCGCTTTGTTATGTGTACAATGGAGAGCCACCAAAGGTCTTACGTTTCAAGTAATAGAATCAGATCTGCATTATATAAACCATTCTGGCTGTAACGTGGAAAAGAGATTAAAGAGTTGGTAGGTGGGAGGAGACTAGAGGTAGGAAGAGCAATTATTACACTGTAGCAGTTTTCCGGATGAGAGACAATGAGGTTTAAACGAAGGCGTTTTTTATATACTCGGACACTTATATTTGATTTCAATTATGTGTGTATTTTTCCTCTCCAGTAGATTGTAAAATTCTCATTGAATGAAGCAGGTCTTATTAAACTTTTTGTCCTCAGGATACAGCAGAGTGATTGGCACATGATAATCTTACCAGTTAATGAGAATGACTTAAATTTGAGATTACTCAAAGAAAGTATTCACCTAAACCATGTTAAATATGGAATTAAGACAGCAACATTTTTGAATCTTACAATATTATTTTTCCTCTCTAGGTGGTGGATGGAAAAGGAAATTAGTAAATTGCACAGAATTGTTATAATTCTGCTTTAAAATGGGATGTTAGCTAAAGTAATTATTGTAAATTAGCATAATTTAAGAATAATATATTACCTTAATTTATTCATATTTTTTCCCTAAGAGTTCAAACTATTTTATAGGCTTACTATATCTGAGATTATCTGAGTGACTCTATCCTGATCTGTACTTTGATTGGGGGCAAGTAATTTAATCTCTGCTCTTTATTACCAAACAAGAAAATTTAAGATAATAACTTTTCATCTTTTTCATCATAAGGAAACACTGCAAGCTAATGAACTACTCATTATATAGTGTTTGAATTTTATCAACTGAAATGGAAACCTATACACCTACAAAATATTCTTGTTAACACTATAGTATCAATAAATGTATTTAGTTAGTATACTGAAAGTGACTGTTGTAATTCCTTCTTTTTGAAAAGAATTACCTGGTCATTTCTAAAAGGATGTTATCACCTATCTTCATAGCTAAGAAAATAAAACGAATAGGACTTGTGTTGCTAGGATTTTAAGAAGCAACTGTGAAAAATGACAGAATGTGAACGAAGATAGATGGCCGGAAGGCAAATGACAATAACCCAAAGTAAGAAAGTAAAGTGGAAGAAGAATCACATTCCTTAGAATAGTCTTCCTTATCTTTTCCTATAACAATTTAGAAACTCAGTTCAAAAACATTTTTTCCATAAAACCTTTTTTTATACGTCAACTCAAAATAATTTTATTCAATTTATAGGAACATCATCAGTTATGTTTATTTTGCAGTTATAGATTTATTCTATATATTTGAGCTTTCTTATTTCTTAACTTAGACATAAGTTGCTAGAGAAGAAATTAATCTTTTTTTCTTTTGTCTTTCCACATCCACGCTTAGTTTGGTGCCACACAAGTGGTGATTCTTTAGGCAGCATCAATTTTAGATAACACAAAGGGCATTTCTAGGAAACAGATGAATTCTTTCCTTCCTTCCCTTCTCAGACACTTGGCCTTGAGCACCTGCTAATGATCTGTCATCCCTTGCCTGAGACCTTCACAAGCTAGAAGCAGTATGGGGCATTCAAAAGTGTGCTCTAAAGAGAATCAGAAAGCTTAAGTTTGAATCTCATGTCTATTGTTTAATATCAGCTTTACGTTACAGGCAAGTTATTAACATTTCTTGAGATTCGATATCCTTACCTGTAAGGGATAACAGTTGCTTTACAATTTTTGCAAGGGGAGATAATAATAATTACATTATTACTTATAGTTACCGTGATTGAAGTCTTATCACGTGCCTGCCTCTGTGGTAAATACTTTACACATACTGTCTTAGTTAAATCTCAGAAAAATTATATGAGATTCCATCTTTTTACAACTATTGTGGATGAGAAAACTGACACTATAGGTTAATTGCATTGTCACAAGTCACAGATCTAATAAGCATTAGACTTGGAACTCTAATCCAGACTAGTTTACTCCAAAGTCCATGCTTGTAACCACTATCCTGTACATAATAAAAACTCGCTAGGGCAATATAAAAATGTGAGATTTTTATGAACATTGACTCACAGCCCTGAGGAACCCTTTAGTTTGTTGTATACAAAATATACGCACCGAATTTTCTCATATTTCCTCTCAACCCCCAATTAAAAAACTGTTTGCTCTGTGTCCTGTTCCAAATTTAGAGATAATTTCTCTACATCTTCTAAGGTCACAATGGGCTAATCTGATAAACTAATTTGTGATTGGAAAAAAAGTAAAAAATGAAATAGATCTTTCAGCACCATGTAGCATATTTTTAAGCACGGTCCTAATAAGAAAATACTCCCATTTTGGTCAGTGGGGTCATTGTTAGAAATTCCAAGTAACAGGGAAAAGAAAATAGCATCATCTAATGCTGATGAAGCAGATATTTTGAGACAGTTGCAGACTAGTGATGCTATTTACATTATACTCTTTAGATAAATCCTGGGGAAGTTAGATATTGAGAGCTACTGCAACAGATATTTGGTAAATGAAGTTCAGCGTAACATAGCCTTATCATGGAGGAGCTCATAGTCAAGGAAAGAGAGAGGGAAAGGAGAAGACATAAGTTTACAGAAATTCAAGGGATGAATAGGGTCATGTTGCCATGAGAGCACAATAGAGAGAGATTATGGGGGAAAGCATTTGCTGAAGGGTGACATTTGAGTTAAACTTTGCTGGATAAATAGGGTTTTGCTAAGGACATTATGGAAGCTCTGTACACTTGGCATGTGCAAAGCTTTACGAGATACTCAGTGCTTAGGAGAATGGACAGTTCTTCAGATGACTCCCCAGGAGGGTTGCCAGTATTATTTAGTTCCATATAGTTCAGAATCCTTTGAAAATAATTGAGTAAAAACAGAAATGGCAGAAAACGAGGTTCACATAGAATATATAGACCTTCTGTACTGTCCTAAAAGGAAAATGGGACTTAATCTTAATTTTAATTAATAAAAGCAATATTCTCAAATTTGCAGTTTAGAAAGATCCTCCTACCATTAATTGGGATGGAAAAACTAGAAACATGGTAAATTGTTTGTGTGCTAATTTATTAAGTGCTTACTATGTGTCATATACTATAACAGGAATTTATAACGCACACTTCTTAGATCATCACAACAAATTATCAAGTAGTGATTTTCTCCTTCTCACGGAAAAGAAAACTGAAACCCATCAAGGTTAATTAACAGACCTCTGGTCGAGTAATGGTGGGTTCAGAATCACACTCAACTCTCTTACACCAAAGACATGCTATTTTATTCTTTGACTTTTGTAAAAGCAATAATCAAGGATTTCACAATAAATGAATAAACTAAATTTACCACCTTAGGGATAGCAAAAAAAGCAGTGGATTTGAGAGATATGAATAAAATGTGAATATAATTTGGCAATTTTCTTCACAAATAGAATTGTATAACCTCTAAAGGACCATTCTTCAAAAAAAAAATGATAACTCCATCTTCAAAAATCCGTTAGAGAACAAAATGGAATTACTTGAAAGCACTTTGATCTCAGAGATAACTTTTGAAAATCTCTGGGTTTAAAAAACAAATGGAAGGCTCAAAACTGTAAATTGTAACTGAACATAGAGGCAAGTCTTGAACATAAATTGAATAGTCAGGTCAGGAATGTGATTAATCAATCTGAAGTGCAGTTTGTAAAAGACGTTAATAATGACTAATAAAAATTGTTACCAAGCACTTTCGAATATCAAGTACCCTACAAGTTTAATCATGCTGATCACCATTACAATAATACTTTTCAATTGCATAGCAGTTCTCATCTAAGGAGTTCAGAGAATTATGGAGACACTAACACATTAATGCTGACAGCATCCTGAACAGACAACAAATGTTCAATATTTACAGTGAATAGAGGAATGATCCAAACTCATATAAGACACGATGAGATCAGAACAATAGCTTCCAATTTTTTATTTCTCCCATGTATTTTTAAACTTATACTATGTCTTAAATAACGGGAAAAAACCTTCATAAAATATTGGCATGAAAAGCATCCAGTTTAGTCTATTTCCCTTAACTTTGTCCTTTTTTCCCTCTCAACTTTATCATGCAAAGATTAAAACACACAGGAAAACAAACGAATAGAATAATACACCCCTGTATATTATCTCCTTATTTGACAACTATTAACATTCTCTCTCTCTCAACATTTTCTCTCTGTCTCTCTCTCTCATCTATCTTTGCTGAGCCGTTAGAAAGTAATTGCAAACATCAAAATCTTGCATCCCCCAATATTTCAGCACATATGTCTCTAAAATAAGAACATTATTTAACATAACAATATTTTCATTATCATACATACAGAAATTAACAGTTTTCTAATATCATGCATATTACATTTTCTTCAGTTGTCTCAATAATGTCATATATAGTTTTGTTTTAAACCAGTACCCAATCAAGTTTCATTCATTGCATTCAGTTGTATTTCTCAAAACTTTTCTTTAATTATGATAAGACCAATAAATCTGGAATGTCCCATATTCTGAATATGTCTTATTGTTTCCTCATGATACCATTTAACTTATTTCTCTATCTACTACATTTCCTCCCAAAGAAATTACATCTAACGCTTTGATTAGATTCATGTTAATTTTTTTTTTGGTGATGAAGATTAGCCCTGAGCGAACATCTGTGCTCATCTTCCTCCACTTTATATGTGGGACGCCTGTCACAGCATGCCTTGATAAGTGATACATAGGTTCACGCCCAGGATCCGAACCTGTGAACTCGGGGCAGCCAAAGTGGAGCATGGGAACCCTACCACTATGCCACCAGGCCAGCCCTGAGATTCAGGTTAAGTATTTTTGGCAAGAATGCTTGTAGTTGGTGCTGTGTGTTTCATCAGTAGGCACATATGTCAAGTTGCCATACTGTTATTGATACAAATTTTGATCCTGTGGCCACTGTCTGAATATCCCATTGCCCATCTTTTACATAATGTATCTATTAATGCCTCCTACCTCAAAAAGAAACTAAATCCTTACTTATTTTTCTATACCAATTTTCAGAAAAGGAATTGTTATGATAGTCACTTACAATGATGGTAAATGACTTTAACTTTCTCTTTCTATAAATAACACAATGGACACAAATATTATTGTTTATGTGATATTTCATAAGTAATTGCTATTTTCATTTTTGTTTTGATGCTCAAATTGTCTCAAATGTGGTTGTTAAAAATCTTTCTGAACTGGGTCATCTTTCTTCTGACCCCACCCCCTGCCATGAGTCCCTGAGTGCTTCTTGCTCTGGCACAGCAGTGGCCTAGGTTTTCCTTGTACTTTCCCTGAGCTAATCTTGACTCAATCATTTCTTCAATAAGGTACACGCTATATAGTATGTATGTTTTTTGCATAAGAAAGGAAGATAAATAAGAATTTTATACAGAAGTATCTTCTTACTTATTCAAAAATAAAAACTTTAAGCAAACCAAATATAAAACAATATAGTTACCTACAGAAAGGTGGGAAAAATATGGTGTAAGGTATAGTCCCAGGAGCAAGACTTTGCTGAGTAAACATTTTATAAAGTTTTGACTTTTGTGCAATATATTTTATATATCTAAAAAATGAAGTTAACTGAAGGAAAAAAAAGAAAGCAAACTTAAAATTGAAAACAAGTGGGAAGAAATGAATTTAACTTTGTTTCTAATTGGTAACATAAGTGTCTTAAAACATATTTTACAAATTCTTTGCTACTCCTCCTATCAAAAGGTACAGTCTAATTACCTTCTGTTTGAACATGGGCTGGTCTTAGTGATTTGTTTATAACTAATAGAATATGGAGGAAGAGGCTAAACCATAAAAATTGTCACACCTTCCATCTGTTTCTCTGTGTCTCAGGACACACACCATAGAGGCCTGAGCCATCACATAAGTTCAGCTACTGTACTATGAGCCACCATGCTGTGAGAAAACCAAGCAACAAATGCAGAGGCCACGTGTGTGTGTGTCAGCCAACAGCTAACATCAACCACCAGAAATGAGAGTGATCGGGCCTTCATAATAATTCAGCATCCAGCTGTCTTTTGAGCCACTTTAGTTGATGCCAGACGGAGAAAAGATAAATAGATTTATGGGCAAAGTAAATAATTTTTTGTTTTGTTGTTCTTAAGCCACTAAGTTAGGTGTAGTTTATAATGCAAACATAGATAACTACATAATAATATTACAGAGAAAATAATTATTTAATGTGACTTGAATGCAGAATTCTATACATCTTAGGAAGAATAAATTTTAAGAACGAGAAGAACCACAAGAAACTTTAAACTTTATAAATTAATGATGAAACATATTAACTAAACAATTTTATTTTAGTAGGAAGTAAGGTCTTTAGTATAAGAGTAAAAAGAAATACGATGCCAAGGGCAATATTTACTGTAATATTACATCTGAATTGGACATATGAATATGAATCTACTTTATGTATATATGCCCATGCACACACACACACACTCATACACACTGCATAGAGCTCTTAACTGAGAAGATCTAGCAACAATGACATCCCAGATGTAGTGAGTATACCTAATACCCAGAAATTATACTTTAAATACAATTTCCTTCAAACCCTGTGCCTAAACCACTCAACCTACTTGTTCCTGGGCTGTTTGTACATTGGGCTCTTTCTGCTTCCCATTAAATTGTCAATGACTCTTCATTTTGCTACTAGTCAGATCCTTGCTTTCTAACTTATTTCAGGTCTGTCTGGCTTCAGATCCTATCTAACTGCATTCACTCTCTTTGGATTTGACCATGGAACTTGTTTAGGTTTTTATTCTCGATGTTTTCTAGTGCCTATGCGTGCTACTGGATATTACATGAGACTTATATACCCATGATTCTTTCCAAAATATGCAGAAATAGGCATTTTATTTCTTTATTTTGCCTACTTAGTGTCTTATGATCTTGCTCTGTTGACCAAAACTGATTGAATTAGCAATGATAATGTGGTAAAGGGAACCACCTACAGGCTAGTGCAAGAAGACCAGTAGCCTATAAGGTGACTTGATATAAGCATTCTGCTCATTGGAAAAAAATCTGTAAAACATTGTCTTCAGAAATTTAGAGTTTAGGTACACAAAAAGAACACAGGCAATAAAGAAGTAGGTTAGGAGAAAACCAAGAGTTAAAGCAGAGGAAGTACATACAGAAGCAGATTTAGAAAAAGTCAGAGGTAAGAGGAGCTGGGTCATGAAGTTGCTAGAGTGGGAAGAACTAGGTGTCCCCTTGACAAATGGATTGGGTCACCAGAGCTGCAGCTGAGTCAGTGAAATTACTGCTGAGCCACTACAATCATTGTTGAATCCACAATAGCAGTGGCTATTGCTTTGATTCTTCATGAGAACAGTTTGACTCCTGATATGTTTTCTTTGCTTTCTTCCATTTGTCTTTATCTACTAACAAACCATATCACTGGAAATAACCTGAATATATCTTTTTCCTTTGTGACCTGAAAGACACAAATTAAAACAGACTCCTTAATATTCTCCAGTTTTAAATACTTTCAGCTGCTGTAAGTGTCTTGTGCTGCCTGTCCTCGAACTGAAAACCTGATATTAGTCTCCCCAGCTCTGGCCCTCAAATAGAGGAGACATGATATTTTCATTTATTTATTAAATATTTATTGAGGAGTTAATTATATTCCAGGAGATTTGTCCTGGGGAGGATATAATCCATGTCTACTAGGGGAAACAATTAAATTGTTATAATTAACAATATAATGTATGTGTTTTAATAAATAATGAATTTAGGCCTCTGACTTCAACAATAAGGTAAATAATCCTTCTTTAGTGAGTCGGGAAAGGGTTGCTAATAGAAGCCATAAGATTTAGGCTTGATCTAAAGTAAATATGTAGTACATAAGAAGTAAAAGAGACTTTTAGGCAGAGAAATATTCAGAGTAATGAAGTTGTGAAAGGGGTGTATTATTTTCGGAGAATGATGGAATACTGGCGGGTGTATATAGTTCATGTAAAGAAGTAATGACACTAGGAAAAATAGAGGTCTCAAGTTATTTTAATTTGACTGGATAATAAAACTATGCTACAAAAATGCCTAAAATTTTAGGTCATTTGTACAAGAGCTACTTTGACTGTGTAGTCTTTCAGATTACTTGTTACTCAATAGCTGGCTATGTATTTAGCCAAAGTGTGTCAAAATTTTTTTTTGTGGTTAAAATCAAATGAATTGGTTCACATTAGTAGATATAATATTTTCTTATATTCTATAAATTTATAACATTATATTAAACATGTTTATTTTGAACATTATGTTTTATGACCTCTTATAGACAATTGATTTCAACTGACTATATCTGAAATAATATGTTAACGGTTTTGATTAAAAATCTCAAATGATACAGAAAAACATATTGCTACATGTGACCTTTTATGCCTTGAGGTTTTGGATGAGGATTCCAGAGGAGTGGGGGTTAAATGTTTTCACATGCCAAAGAGAAGTCCCAGATAGTTTATCCAGATCTGAGTGACCACAAACTGCTTCTGAGACCTATAGCCCTGCACCCACCTCCAGGTTACATAAGGGGACAAAGAATAATCAAGAAGATTGGTAGGAGAATCTCTTTGGAGAATTTGGTTGGAATGCTATGAGTTTAGGGGTATGTATCTATTTTCCCACTTCCCAACCTGGCCTTTATCTCAAAGCAAATGGGGCAAGAGGGATTTGGTGAGAATGGCTCGGAGTGTATAAAATCTGTTCTCTGGAATTCAGAGGATACAGAAACATAGAAGTGAGACTGGACCCTTGGTAGAAAAGTCTAAATTCCACAAATGGTTGGAACTACCTGATAGGAGAACAAGAGGGAAGGACTAAGCTTTAGGGGTTTGGCAGAAAAAATGCTGTCTTCTCATGGGCCAGACTGAATATCATGGAAGTGTTTGTGTATTTGGGCATGAATCATCTTGAATGGCCTTTACTCATAAGTTCAGGCCCGCCAGAGCCAGGGTTAGAGCTGTTAGGAGGAACAGGGAGAGGAGTTGTAGGCAACCAGCTGGATAATTGTGCCAGATAATGATGCAGGAAAAACTTTTGATGGGTGCCTCTGAAGAATTCAAAAAGTTCTGCTTAAGAATAGGCACTTTAGCAGTTAAGAATTAATATGAAGCCAGTCAACTTCAAAAAAGAGGTTGGTTCAGTTTGCCTTATTAGTTGCCAAAACTTATTACAGATCTGAAGTAATTAAGGTAGTATCAAATGGAATGGAATAGAGCTCAGAAAAGCACTAACAACAAAGTAACAAATAATGAGTTTGACTACATTAAAAATAAAAACTTCTTTTCATCAAAAGACATTATAAAGAAAGCTAAAAGATAAATCAAAACAAATCACCGAATGGGAAAATATTCATAACACACATCACTGACAAAAATCCCACGATATATAATGGGTTCCTACACATTAATGAGAGAAAGAAAATCCATTGGAAAAGTGATAGACTAGTTCTACAAGCACTTGAATAATAAGGAACTTCAAATTGGTCTATAAACATATCAGATGATACTCATCTTCATTGATCATCAGGAAAACACACATTAATAATCAGGGTAGTCCACATTGAAACCACATAACATATAACTATACACTCACTACATCTACAAAACGTAAAAAGAAAATCTAATGATACTATTGTCAAGGATATGGCAAAATGGGAATTCTCATACCATGATGGGAGCATATAGTGTTACAACTATTTTGGAAACCTAGTTTGGCATTATTTAGTAAAGTTGGATGTAAATATATCATATAGTTCAGCAACTCCCTTCCTGGGTAGGGAAACTTTTTCGCCATGCACCAGAAGGCAGGTACAAAAAGTTCATAGCCACTCATAGGCAAAATCAGAAACTATCACTAATTGATCAACAGAATGAAATAAAATGGGCTATATTAATATGACATAGACTACAGCAATGCAAATGAATGAATGACAACTGCTCACCAAAACATGCATGAATCTCATAAAAATAATGTGGAGAAAAATAAGCATAAAAATAATATATATGTTGTGATGGTGTTTAAATAAAGTTCAAAACTGGGCAAAGCTATATTGTTTAGAACACACTCATAGGCATTAACATATTAAAAGAAAAACAATCAAACAAAGAAAACATTACCACAGGAGACAAGATAGTGGTTACCCATGTGGGGAGGGAGAATGTTGCGATCTAGGAGTAAACAGAAGGCATAGCCGGTACTGCTTTTTTTCTTTTAAACTTGGGTGGTGATTATGTGAGTATTCCCTTTACAATTATATTTAAACCTTACATATATGTTTTATGTACTTTTCTGCATATATATCACAGTTAAAAATATATTACAGTTAAAAATTTTTAAAAATCTGTAGCATATCTGGTGTTGCTGAGTTGATAAGCAAAACCCATTTCCCCTTATTTCTGGTTAACAGCTATGCTTCATTTCCCAGACCTGCTTGCCGTTAAGGATGGATGTGAAGCAGAGTTCTGGCTGGTAGGATGTGAGTGTAAGTGAGGAGCAGGATTTCATGGCTTGGTTCGTAAATATTTCCTACACGTGGTCCTCCATGCTATTTCTCTCTTTCAGCTGACTATATTGGAAACAATACCCAGCAAGACCTTCCAAGATACCATTGATGTTGGCAGAGCCACTAGCGTCCTGAATGGTCCTGTGGGTTGTATATAAGCAGGGAATAAATGTCTATTATGTTTGAATCTTTAAATATTTTAGCCTACTCTAAGTAATATACATAATATCTCAAAATTTTCATAAAATTATAAGGAAAAACACAGAAATTTCATGTTTGCATAGAACTATCTCTTAACGCTTAATTTTTACAGGCACTAAGGTAATTGTTTATTTTTTAATTGCCAGTAAGTAGGGGCAAGTTTCTGATTGGGTATCTTAAAACTTTGTATCTACAAGTCAGGATGAATGAAACAAGGTTGAATCTGTAAAAGGTTGAACTGGTAAAGAAGCAGTAGTCACACACATTAGCTGCAATAGAGAGAAGTCTGGTCGTTTTTGTGATTTGAACAATGTTCATGTTTCTTACCATGTTCAGACATGATTAAGAATTTAAATTGCTTTTATCCTGATCCATCATGATCACTGAGGGGACTTGTCTGATGAACTGTGAAATTGTTTATGTGCAATAGGAAAACACCAAGGCCTGTGAACGTAATGAAGCTTCTAGCAACACCAAGTTCTAGCTGACAGTACCAGAGAAGCTCCAGGATGTCAGGTGGGTGCTTTTTTTTTTACTCAAAATCATTTGACCTTTTTAAACTAAGGCTGTTTATTCTTATTTTTATATTTGAAAAATCTTTATATAGTCTTGATATAAGTCCTTTATCATATATTTGATTTGCCAACAAATTTTCAGTCTGTAGCTTGTCTTTTTATCCTCTATTCTTTTATCCCTGTGCTACCCCAGGGGTAACATAGTACCCTATGTCTTTTATCCTTTTAGATAGCCAAAGTTCTTGATTTTGATAAAGTCCAATTTATCAAATTTTATTTTATCGACCATACTTTAGGTGTCATAACAAAGACAGTTTGCCTAATCCATACTCACTAATATTTTCTTCTAGAAGTTTTAGTGCTTTAATTATATTGTTTGGTTTTTAAATGATAGAAAAGTCTTGTATTCTAGAATAAATTCTACTTGCTCCTAATGGATTATTATTTTTATATATTGTTGGGTTTAATTTGCCAAAATTTTGTTAAGACTATTTCATGTATGGTGATGAGGAGCATTGGTCTGTAGTTTTCTTTTCTTGTAATGTGCTAAGAAGTATTCTCTCCTCTTTTTCTAATGGAAGAGTTTTTTTAGAATCGATAGTCTTTCTCTTCTAAATTTTTGGTAAAATTCTACAACAAAGCCATCTGAGCCTGTAGTTTCTTTGTGGGAAGATACAATAACAAATTCAATTTCTTTAATAGATAGAGCTATTCAGGTAATTTATCTCTTTTTGAGTAAGCTTTGGTAGCTTGTATCTTTCAAATAATTTAAGTTGTTAAATTTATTTCCATAAAGTTGTTCATACCAGTCCTTTATTGTCCATTTAATATCTGTAGCATCTGTAATGTTAACCTCTCTTTCCTGATATTGGTTATTTGTGTCATAGCACATTATTTCTGGATTAGTATGGCTAGATTAGTATGGCTATCAATTTTATTGATCATCTGAAAGAGCCAAATTTTGGTTTCACTGATTTTCTCTACTATTTTCTAGGTTCTATTTCATTGATTTCTGCTCTTATTTTCATTGTTATCTTTCCATGCTGATTACTTTGGGTTTCACTTGCTCTTCTTTTTCCAGTTTCTGAACTTACACCAAGCTTACTGAGTTGAGGTTACTGATCTTTCTTCTTTTCTAATATGTGTATTTAAGGCTACAAATTTCTCTCTACGTAATGCTTTAGCTGCATTCTCCAAATTTGGTATGCTATATTTTCATTTTTATTCAGCTCACAATATTTTTTAATTTCCCATTTCAATTATTTTTAGACTTATGGGTTATACACAATTTTTCTTTTTTTTTGGTTTCTAAATATTAGGAATTTTCCAGATCTCTTTTTGTTACTGATTTTGATTTAATTCCATTGTTGTCAGAGAACATTCTTCATAAGACAAATCATTTTTAATTTATGGAGGCTTGTTTTATGCCTAGAATATGGCCTATCTTGGCAAATGGTTCACTGCACTTAAAAAGAATGTGTATTCTGCTATTGTTAGATGATGATATGCTCTACAAATATTTATTAGGTCAAGCTGGTTGATAGTGCCGATCAATTCTTCTGTATCCTTACTGAATTTCTATTTGTCCTATTCATTATTGAGAGCAGGGTATTGAAATCTCTGGCTATAACTGTGGGTCTGCAGTTCTATCCATTTTTGCTTCAGCTATTTTGAAGTTCTGTTATTAGACACATAAACGTTTAGGATTATTATACTCATTTTTCATGATTATGAAATGACTTTCCATAATCATGGTAATATTCTTTCTTCTGAAACCTCATTTTTTTCTGATGTTAATATAGCCACTACACAATTTTTTTTTGATTACTGTTAGCATGGTATATCATTTTCCATCCTTTTACTTTTAACTGATGTACATCTTTATAGTGAGGTTTCTATAGGTAGCATATAGTTGAGTCTTGCTCTTATAATTCCAACCTCACAATCTTTTCATTTTACATGTGTTTAGACAATGTACATGTAATGTGATTATTGACAGAGTTATAGCTACATGTACAATCTTGATATTTATTTTTATTTGTCCTGTCTATTCTGTTTTCTCATTCTCTCATTTTCTTCCTGCTATTGATTATTTTTTAATGATTCCATTTTATCGCCTTTGTTAGCATATTAGTTAAAACTGTTTTGTTAATTTAGTAGTTGCTTTAGGGTTTATAGTATGAAGCTTTAATTTATCACAATTTACCTTCAAGTGATACACATGATTTTTTGTACAGTCAAGTATACAACAAGAGGGAAATACTTCCATTTCCTTCTCCTGGTCACTTTGCTATTTTTGTCATACATTTTATTTTACCTGTAATAAGCTCCATAATTCATAGTTATTATTTTTCTTTAAGTAGTCAATTATCTTTTAAATAAAATCAATTAATATGAAACAAACTTTTATTTACTTATTTTTTTGCTGAGGAAGATTTACCCTAAGCTAACATCTGTTGTCAATCTTCCTCTTTTTGCTTGAGGAAGATTCATCCTGAGCTAACATCAGTGCCAATCTTCCTCTAGTCTGTATGTGGGTCACCTCCAAGCATGGCCGCCAATGAGTGGTGTCCGTGCTCAGGAGCTGAACCCAGGCCGCTAAAGCAAAGCACGCTGAACTTAATCACGAGGCGATGTGACTGGCCCTGAAACAAAATTTCTTTTATATTTACCAATGTCATTACTATTTCTGGTGTTTCTTATGCTTTATGTAGATCCAGATTTCTATACTATATCATTTTCCTTCGCTTAAAAGATTTGTTTGAATATTTTTTTCTTAGTACAGACATGTTGGTGATGAAGTTTGTCAGTGTTTCCATGCTGAAGAAGTCTTTATTTTGCCTTCATGTTTTACAGATATTTCACTGGGTATAGAGAATTGATAGTTTTTTTCTTTGACTACTTTAAAGATGTTGCTCCTTTGTCTTCTGGATTGCATTGTCAAAAAATCTGCTGCCATCCTCATCTCTATTCCTCTATATGTAATGCATCTTTCCTCCTCCCATCCTCAGCTGTTTTTAAGATTTTCTCTTTATCACTGATTTTAGGCAACTTTATTATGATATATATTGATGCAGTTTTTTAAATTTTCTTCTGCTTGAGGTTTATTTACCTAATTGTGTTTTCATCATCCTTGGAAATATTTGAACTATTATTTCTTCAAATTTTGTTTTGTTACCCTCTCCCTCTCCTGTATTTTAGGGAATCCAACTGCATGTATATTATGCCTCTTAAAGTTTTTCTACAGATCAATAATGTTCTGTTCATCTTTTTTTCAGGTGATTTTTCTGTGCTTTTCATTTTTGATAGATTTTAGTGCTATAACTTCAAGTTCACTCATCTTTTCTTCTGTATGTCCATTCTATTATTCCAGTCCAGTTTATTTTTTATTTCATACATTGTACTTCCGATGTGTAGCATTTCAATTTGGGCATTTTTAATATCTTTCCTCTCTCTATTTAACATATTCAGTTTTCCTCTAGCTTTTTGAACATATGGAAATCAGTTATAATAACTATTTTAATGTCCCCATCTACTAGTTATATCAAATGTGACAATTCTGGATCAGTTTAGATTTGTTGATTTTTCAACTCATTATGATTCATGTTTTCCAGCTTTTTTGCATGCCTGGCAATTTTTAATTGGAGAGCAGTCATTGTGAATTTTACCCTTTTTGTACTATAAGTATTCTTGAGCTTTGTTCTGAGACATGGTAAAGTTAAATGGAAATGCTTTGATCCTTTTGCATCTTCTTTGTTCTATGATTTGCTAGGTTGTACCAGAGCAGCATTTAGTCTAAGGCTAATTTTTCCCATTACTGAGGCCAAAACATCCTGTGTATTCTATTCAATGCCCCCCAAATTATGAGATATTTCTTCTCTGGCTTGTGGGAACAGGAACTATTAGCATCCCCTGTGTGAACTCCAAGGTCTTTCCCCTCTAATCCTTTCAGGTAATTCTTTCCCTGTAGTTTCCTTACATATGTGTCCTGACCAGTTGACTCAGGTGAACCATCAAGGGAAACTCTGTTCAGTTCTCTGCCATCCTCACTCTTTCCAGTTCTCTCTTGTCCAGTATTTTGCCTTGTGTACTCCAGGCTCTTTGGCCTCCCCAGATTCCCATACTCATCTTTGGAAATCACTGAACTCTGCTTGGTGTCTTCCTCCTTGCCCTGTGCCCTAAAAACTCTCTAAGGCAGTAAGTTGAGACAGTCAAAGGGCTCACCATATTTTTTCCCTTTCTCTCAAGGTTTATTGTGGTTTGCTGTGTAATGTCCAATGTCTTGAAAATTGTTGTTTCATATATTTATTTTTTTGTCTCTTCATTGTTTTAGGTGAGAGGTTAAACTGGTCTCTGTTTCTCCATCTTGGCCAGAAGCAGAATAGTAATTTATTCTTAGTTACCTATTAGTTCTAGATGCTTTTTCGCATGTAATCCCCAGGAAATTAACACAATCAAATTATGTGTTTGAGGGATGGTGATACTAGAAGTTAAAATTTTACATGTATAATTTACACCTGTATTCAAGAATGAGAGACATCATTTCCTTCAGGCTCTGTATGGTCCCATACCTGGAAGATTATACCGTGAATTCTGAGAAAAACCCCACCTGTCTCTGATACACAAGAAGGCTAGGTCATCTTTTACAGATTCTAGTTCATATGGGACAATGCTCAGAGGTTATGCTGCTGTGGTTTAGACACCAGCACTGTGCTGTGGTCTGTCACCCTGCCTTTCCTGTGTCCACAGCTTCAATTTCTAATAAAAGTGGTTCTTATATGGAATTTCCTTCTATTTCATTTTTTAAAACAGTTCTACTTTGAAAATAAATCCACAGCTCTTTGCAAAATATTTATTTTTCAAAATATGAAAACATTTACAATCAGTAATTTTAAGTAACAGATTTTATTGAAAAATTTGGGATTTTTCTCTTTCTTCCTCTCAGTCTTTCAGCTCATAAACTGAAGAAGCATGACTTCAAATCAAGCCAGAGAAAATATTTTCTTTTTTTTCTTGGTGAAGATGATTGGCCCTGAGCCTCTTTTTGCTTGAGGAAGAGTGGCTCTAAGCTAACATCTGTGCCCATTTTCCTTCATTTTGTATGTGGGTCACTGCCACCATATGACTTGATGAGTGGTGTAGGTCTGCGCCTCGGATCTGAACCAGTGAACCTGGGCCACTGAAGTGGAGTGCACCGAACCCAACCACTATGCCACCAGGACGGCCCCCAAAAGATTTTCTTTTTATGAGACTTGTAGCCTTAGAGAATCTAGATTTATTGCCAACCTCTCCCTTTAATTTTAGTTGGTCCATTCCATTAAGGTTAAATTCTTCCTTAGACATGTCTAAAACATAGAAGTCAATTATTTTACACTTTCATAGAATTATTTCAAGACCTATTCAGTGTATTTTAGATCATCTGAAATGATGAAATTTGTAAATTAAAAAAAAATAGACATTTGGACCAAATATGCAGATACTCTACTAGTCCAGATCAAAGTCACATACATTCATCTTTAAAGCAGAATTCACAAAAAAAGATTAAAAATTTTTTTTTCTATGAGTGTTTCTATGAGTGTATTTATTCATGACAGTTTTATATCTCAATTACATACTTTTAATTTTCCACTTGGAAGATGCCTATTCTGAATAAAAATTTACTTTCAAGAAACTGTCTTCTGAATACTATAATAAAAAAATCCAATTAACTTACACAAATTACAGTGCTCCAAGGGCATTCTTCTTTTCCAGAGGAGAAGACTACAAAAACAAAATTTAATACTCATAAATGAAAACATAGTTGCACAGAGTTAATTTTTTCTGCTGATTTACCTCCCCCGACTAGCCCAGCTTCCCACAGTACATTTTTATTTCTCTATTTCTAAAATTAGTCACTAATATCAAAGTCTTTCTCTGCTCTATTTTTACCCCTTCCAGACCCAAAGCTTGGCAGTTATCAGAGAATATATCTAGAAGAAAACAAAGATCAAATCTGCAGTATTTCAAGGATTTTTCCCCCCCAAAATTTACTATACTATGTCAATATTGACCATTTTGTTTGTGTTTCTATCAATTAAACTCTAAACCAGTGGTTTCCTGTTTCAGTTCCTTCTCAAAACTTAATAGGTTAAGTTTTAAAATTAAGACCAAATTTAATTTTAACTATGACAACTACACTATAATAAAACTTTTGTGTATTTATGTCATCATTGTTTTAAGCCAGTCTGTTGGGGAAAATAATACTAGAGAAAAAAAGATTTTAAGCCCTAGGAATTTATTGGACTCTTAATTTTCAAGAACTAAATGCATGCTCAGAGTATTTCAGTGAAAGATAGTTAATTATAAGAACACATGGGAAAATGAGGCCTTGCAGGGACTGGAATATCTTTCATGAAATAAAAGGAAATTAAGAATATAACAACATAGCCAAAGGAAATACATGGACAAAATATAATAACCTGTCTTATTCTAATTTTTGTACATAAATTCACTTTCAATTCTTGTATAGAATTTAAATGACAAAAACATAAAAATAACTATATATCTATGTTAATGGGTATACAATATATAAAAATGTGATTTGTGACATCAATAACGTAAAGTGAGGGAGTAAAGCTGTAAAGAAGTAGAGTTTTCATACGTGATGGAAGTTGTTATCAGTTTAGAATAGAATGTTATACCTTGAGGTGTTTTATGTAATTGCAATGGTAATCACAAAGGAAACATGTATATAATATTTGCAAAAGGGAATGAGAAGAAATTCAAAGCTTGTCACTACAAAACAGTCAAGGAAACACAAAGAAAGACAGTAACAAAGGAAAGGAGGGACAAAAAGCTATAAGATATACAAAAAAAATTAGCAAAATAGCAATAGCAAGTACTTCCTTATCAGTAAGTTCTTCAAATTTAAATGATTAAACTCCTCATTCAAAAGCCATAGATTGCTGAATGGATTAAAAAAAAAAAGCAAGATTCAATTATATGCTGTTTATCTAAGGACACACATAGCTGAACATGAAAGAATGGAAAAAAAATAGAGAGTAGGGGTAGCTACACTAATATCAGACAAAATAGACTTTAAGTCCAAAACTATTAGAAGAGACAAAGAAGAACATTGTATAATAATAAAAGAGTCAATTAACCAAAAAGATAAAACAATTATAAACGTGTATACACCAAATATCAGAGCCTCTAAATATATGAAGCAATTTTGACAGAACTGAAGGGACATAGTCATAGACATATATGTAGACATCCACACAATAATAGTAAAAGACTTCAATATTTTCAGTGATGGACAAAACAGCCACATAAAATATCAATAAGAAAATAGAGGACTTGAAGAACACTATAGACCATTTGGAACCTAAAAGATATATATAGAACGCTCCACACAACAAGAGCAGAATATATCTTCTTCTCAAGTGCACTTGGAACATTCTCCAGCGTAGACCATCTTAAGCCAAAAAACAAGTGTTAACCAATTTAAAAAGACTGAAGTTATATAAAGTATCTTTTCTAATCACATGGGATGAAACTAGAAATCAATAGCAGAAAGAAAACTGGAAAATTTTACAATATGTGAAAATTATACAACACACTATTAAACAACCAATGAATGAAAGAAGAAATAACAAAGAAGATTAGAAAATATCTTGATGCAAATGAAAATAAAAATGCAACATACCTAAACTTATAGGATGTGTCAAAAACAGTTCTAAGAGGAATGTTTACAGCTGTAAACATGTAGACTAAGTTGAAGAAAGATTTCAAATCAACAATTTATCTTTATGCCCCAAGGAACTAGAAAAAGAAGAACAAACTAAACCCAAAGTTAGCAGAAGAAAGAAAATAATAAAGATTAGAGCAGGGATAAATGGAGTAGAAAATAGAAAAACAAGAAAACTAAGAGTTGATTTTTTGAAAAGATCAACAAAATTGACAAATGCATAGCTAGATTGACTAAGAAAAAAAGAGAGCAGACTCAAATAGCTAAAATATAAATGAAAGAGGGGACATTTCAACCAATGCCACAGAAATAAAAATGATTATAAAGGAATACTACAAATAATTGTATGCCAACAAATTGCATAACTTAGAAGAAATGGATAAATTTTTAGGAACACAGAACCTGCCATGATTGAAAATCTTGAAGAAAAAGAAATTTTGAAAAGACCAATAACTAGTAAGGAGATTGAATCTGTAATCAAAAACCTCCCAATAAAGTGAAGTCCAGGACCAGAGGGCTTCAGGGGAGAATTCTACCAAGGATTTAAGAAGAATTAACGTCAATCTTTCTCAAACTCTTTCAAAAAATTGAAGAGGAAGGAATACTCACTAACTCATCCCATGAGGCTGGTATTACCCTGATAACAAAGCCGGACAAAGACAGTACAAGAAAATAAATCTACAGATCAACACCTCTGATGAATATCAATGCAAAATTCCTCAACAAAATACTAGCAAACTGAATTCAGTAGCATATTAAGAGGATTATAAACCATGACCATGTGGGATTTATTCCTGGAATGCAAGGATGGTTCAACATATGAAAATCGATCAATATAATATACCACATTAACAGAATGAAGAAAAAAATCATTTTATCATCTCAATTGATGCAGAAAAAGCATTTGACAAGATTCAACACCCTTTCATATAAAACACACTTAAAAAACTGGGAATAGAAGGAAACTACCTCAACATAATAAAGTCCACATATCAAAAGCCCACAGCTAACATACTCAATAGTGAAAGACCGAAACCTTTTCCTCTAAGATCAAGAGCAAGTGAGGAGGCCTGCTCTTGCCACTCCTATTCAACACAGTATTGGAAGTCCTAGCCAGAGCATTTATACAGAAAAAGAAATAAAAGGGATCCAAATTTGAAAGAAAGGAGTAAAATTATCTCTGTTCACAGGTTACATAATCTTATATATAAAGATGCCACAAAAAATCTGTTAAGAACTAATAAATGAATTCAGCAAAGTTTTAGGATACAAAATCAACAGTCAAAATCAATTTTATTTCCATACACTAATAATAAACAGCCAAAAAAGGAAATTAAGGATACAATTCTTTTATAATAACATCAAAAAGAATAAAATACTTAGGAATAAATCTAACTAAGGAGGTGAAAGACTTGTATACTGAAAACTACAGAACACTCCTGAAAGAAATAAAAGACATAAATAAATGGAATGACATCCTGTGCTCATGGGTTAGAAAACTTAATATTGTTAAAATGTCATTACTACCCAAAATCATCTAGAGATTCAATGCAAACCCTATCAAAGTCTCAAAGGCGTTTTTTAGGGTAAAGAAATGGAAAAAGAAATTCTAAAATTTACATTTAATACCAAGGCACCTCAAATAACCACAGCACTTTTGGTACAGAGTAACGAGTTGGAGGACTTACACTTCCTGATTTCCAAACATGACAAAACTACAAAAATGAAAACAGTTTATTACTAGTATAAAGACAAACATATAGACCAAAGGAATAGAATAGAGAGCCCAGAAACAAACCATTACGTATATGGTCAAATGATCTTTGAGAAGGGTGCCAATACCAATCAGCGGGGAAAGAACAGTCTCTTCAATAAATGGTTTTCAGAAAACTGGATATCCACATGCAAAAGAATGAAAGTGGACTCTTATTTTATACCATATACAAAAATTTACTCAAAATAGATCAAAAACCTAAATCCTAAATGTAAAACCCCAAACTATAAAACTCCTAGAAGAAAAATAGAGGAAAACCTTTAAGACATTAGATTGGCTCTGGTTTCTTGGATATGACATCAAAAGCACAGGCAACAGAAGCAAATGGAAAAAATGGGACTACATCAAACTTAAAAATCTTTTTTGCATTAAAGGACACATTCAACAGGGTAGAAAGGCAACCCATGGAATGGAGAAAATATTTGCAACTTATACATCTGATATGAAGTAATATCCAGAATATAGAAAGAACTCTTATAATTCAACAACAAATAAATCAAATAACCCAATTAAAAAACGGGCAAAAGACATCAATAGATAGTTCTCCAAAGATGATATTCAAATGGCCAACTAGCATATGTAAAGATGATCAGCATTACTAATCATCAGAGAAATGCAAGTCATAACTATAATGAGAAATTTCCACACACTGATTAGGATGGCTACTACCAAAAAAAAAAAAAAAAAAAAGAACAAAAAATAAGTGCTGGCAAGGATGTGGAAATGTTATTGGAACTTTTGCGAACTGTTGGTGGGATTATAGAAGGGTGGAATTTCTGTGGAAAATAGTATGGTAGCTCCTCAAAAAATTAAAAATAGAACTACTATACGATCCAGCAATCTCACTTCTGGGTATATATCCAAAATAATTGATAGCAGGATCTCAAAGAGGTATGTGCATATCCCTGTTCATAGCAGTGTTATTCATAATAGCCAAAAGGTGGTAGCAACCCAAATGTCCATTGACAGATAAATGAATAAGCAAGATGTGGTATATATATGAAATGGAATATTATTCAGCCAAAGAAGGGAATGAAATGCCAATCCACACTACAATGTGGATTAACCTTGAGGACATTACGCTAAGTGAAATAAGGCAGTCACAAAAAGACAAACACTAGATGATTCCACTTATATGAGAAATCTGAAATAGTCAAATTAATAAAAAAAGGCTATAGAATGGTGTTTGCCAGAAGGTGGGAGGATGGGGAAATGGGGAGCTATTGTTTAATGGATACAGCATTTCAGTTTTGCAAGATAAAAAAGTTCTGGAGATATTTTACAATAATCTTACTATGCTTAACATTACTGAATGGTACACTTAAAAATGGTTAAGATGGTAAATTTTATGTTATGAGTTTTTTACCTCAATAAAAAAAAGAGGCAATTTATTAATTCTGATTTAGAGGATGTATTTTCATGTCATTAATTTATACTTTTAGCTATACTATTTCTTTCAAATAGCTATAACATTCCTGGCATCTTGAACTGAAAGCTTAATTCATGCACTTTGGATTCATATTGTTTTTTAAAGCTATGCATTTTCCTCTTATTATCAGTTTATCCCCAACTTACATGGCTTAGTATATAGTACTTCAATTGTAATTCATTTGTAAGTAACTTGTAAGTTTTACTCTTTTCCTGTTTAACCAAAAATTGTTTTGATATATCATAAAATTTTTATTGATATGATTCATTTCTAATATATTCTTGCTAGTGAAGCTGATTTCTACATACTTGTTTTTAGTAATATCTTGAGCTATAGTTTTTTCCTTGCAAATTTGTAATTAATGTGCTTTTTTTTTGTTTGGCACAAAAATCTATATATTTCGATTACAGCAAGCTTGTTATTTCACTTAAATCTTCTACATAAGTATTTATTATTCATCTACTTCACCTATTGATTTACAAGAGAGTTATGTTAAAATCTCTCACTACGTTTGTACCTTTATGAATTTGTCCTTTCCTTTCTGAGTTTTTGGTTTATTTCAAAGTCATGTTATTAGTTATGTAAAGATTGATGACTATTTATTCTACCTTGGGGGTTGCTTCTCTGACCCATATGAAATTTGTTCCTCCCTTCTTGTTTATGCTTTTCCCCTTCAATTCAATTTTGTCTGGCATTAATATGGTTTTAGCTACTTTCACTTATGTGATTTCTATGGATTAGTGCTAGAAAAGGAGAAAACTGTGTATGCTCTGTCTGTTACCTTTACCCAAAAACTCGAATACATTTTATTTATAATTCCCT
Source organism: Ceratotherium simum simum (assembly GCF_057802395.1). Taxonomy (NCBI): domain Eukaryota; kingdom Metazoa; phylum Chordata; class Mammalia; order Perissodactyla; family Rhinocerotidae; genus Ceratotherium; species Ceratotherium simum. The sequence continues at coordinate 62,191,056 of NC_141901.1, read as the reverse complement.
TAGACTTTAAGTGTGGATAGCTCCAAACAAAGATCTTTTTTGATGATTTTATTCTGAGAAGAAATATGCAAACTGGAAGAGCTGAAAGAAAGCTAAACAGGAGGAGAGGAAGAAGGGATCATCACACAGTGGGAAATTATGAGTGAGGAAAATTTTCAATAATGTATTTTCATTGGTGGTATAGGCAGGGGGAGAGACTCATAGGGAGAAGGATTAGATATCTTTAAAAATATTTTAGAATATTTGGATACTTTACATTTAATATAATTTTCTCTTTCATCTCTCACAAAACCTTCAGTAATATCTGTACATTTTATCGTTGTTTTACAATGCCACCTAGGGCCGGCGCCATGGCTTAGCGGTTAAGTGCGCGTGCCCCACTGCTGGTGGCCCGGGTTCGGATCCCGGGCGCGCACCAATGCACCGCTTCTCTGGCCACGCTGAGGCCGCGTCCCACATACAGCAACTAGAAGGATCTGCAACTATGACGTACAACTATCTACTGGGGCTTTGGGGGAAAAAATAAATAAATAAAAATGCCATCTGTACATGGCCACATGTTTACCTTTTTATTGTGATGACAAGCTGATATTGGCCTCCAGGTGAAAACAGAGACTGACCATGGAGACTCACTCTTATTTGAGTTACAAAATATTTGGGGCACATCACAGTGTTTGATTTTTTTATGTCCACCTTATTTTTAAAAATCCGTGTCTACTGGAAAAATAGATTTGAAATTTCAGATCAAAATTAAAGGAAATGTGATTTTTCATTCTCTATCACCTAATTCTTACTAAAATTTCCATAAAATTTTCAGTTTAGAGTCCACGTTGAGTAGATTCTTCAGGGATCTAACACCAATCACACTAACGGATAAATGGTGTATTGATTCTTTTACATATAACAATATTGGCCTGAATTTTAGAGTGTGGGCCAAATGATATCATGTGCACAGGGAACATTTACAGACTGTGTTCTAGATCCACATTTTATTTTTGAAATTTAAAATCACACATGCTGAGATAAAGGAAAAACTGTTTGACTCATTTTAAGACGAGGTTATTGAGTGCAGAATTATTAAGCATTTTACCTAAAGTTGCCTACTTGCTATATAGCGAAGCCAGATTGCAACTAAATTTTTCTAACACTTGGAATCCTTTCTTCAATAACATAATTATTTCCTTGATTGATTTAGCAGAAAAGTTACCAGTTGAAAGGTTCTAACATTTGGAAAAACAAAAAGCACATGTAGTGAGAACTATGTCGGAAACAAGAAAATTATAGGTTAATACAGATAATATGTTTTTGAAGATTAAAGCCACTTTGTATTCTTTTGACTCTAACATATGTGACTTTACTAAGACTCATAACTCTGGTTAAAAAATAAAATGATTTTCATGGTCATGAAATGACATTTGCTTCCCTCTTCCTATGGCTCTGTTTGTGTGTTACTTGCAAGAGAGTGCTTGTAAAGCAATGTATGTTAAATCACTCAGACATAATACTCTACATACAATCTATGACAACGATAATGACGATTTCCAATTAGCTCATCATCCAGCTACAATTATTCTAGGATAAATTATGTTATGAGTATTAAAGTAAGAGAAGTAATGAAGTGCTTGCGCCACAGTTTTTTTTTTTTTTTAATGAAGTACATTCAGCTAAGAAGGGCAGAATAGGTTTAATTTGCCCCCTATCCTCTGCATAAGGAAAGCAAATCAGAATTTCCCAAACCTAACCTGAAGTTTAGCTGAAGGTTTTATTTCAGAACAGCTCCCTTGACTCTGAAGTATTATTTATCATTGTCAGTTTGGGCCCTGATCTAGAGCACTGATCTATTGTTACAAAAAGGCAAACGGAGCTCTGAAATCTAAGATTGTGGTTTTGGATGAGATCAACCAAAACGTATTATCACCTTATCGTCAAGTGATTGACAGCTTGTTATTTGGAATTTATGTCACAAATGGTATTGCATGCAATTACGTTAATTAGTCTAATAAAAATCAAAAAGTGGCATCAAGTACTCATATTATTAAAAATATTCTTGCTGGATTCTCTGCATTTCCATGCATAATTAGATACACGATTCGGATGACACTCTATTGTGACATCTGACAGCTAACATAAAATGAATAAATTTATGAAATGAAAATGGGTATACCTTTCAATGCCTTAAAAATTACTTCAAAAGAAGCTAAGTTAAACGATAGTAGGCAACATGAATCATATAATTCTGTGATTTTGGATTACTTAAAGACAAGGCCTTATTTATACAGATTCTCCTTGATTGTATTCTCTGTCTACATATGATCCTTGGCAACTTGAATTTGAATTTCTGACTTGCTTAAGATTTACATCTCAAGTAATTATGCTTTATAACACATTTGGGTCCTTAAGTTTGAATGGGTTCAGCATGGTAGATTAGCACATGCTAGATTCATCTCACCAATGCAGTGGAAGCCATCCACTCTGGCATCAAGTGAAAAAAATTTAAATGATGATGAACTTAGAATTTTAATAGACTGTAATTAATCTTCTGTAGCTTTTTCCTAAATGTGAATCTAATGTATCTGCTTTCTATCCTGATTATAATGTTGGTTGCAACAGTGTAATTTGTCACACAAAGCTGCTTTTCTGTTGCATTCAAGTCAAAGTAGTACTGTTGGTAGAAGTTTGCCGATTTTGAATACCGACATAATAAATACTCTAAGAAGTTCTGCTAAAGCCTTCTATTCCTGGAAATCTAAAGATACCCTTTTGAATTCAGCAAAGACTCATACACTCTTATCCTTTTATAATCTTAAATATTCTTGTTTACAAGGATGAAAAGAGGGCAGAAGACAGGGCTAAATGAGAATGGCACCATTCTCTTGGGCTTGGTTTTTCAATGTATTTGAAGGGCATATTCTATTTTGCATGCTAAGTCAAAAAAGTCAGCCTTTCAGAGGGATACGCTGGTCACATTCTCACACCCTGAAGCAAACTTTGTGGGTCACAAGGAGACAGATATCTCATCTAATATTAGAATTCTTCTCTAGTATTCTTCAGTTTAACCCATTGAAGTCAGAAACTGTATCTTGACATAGCTGGTGTTAGCCTAGGCTCTTGTGATGTTAGTTCAGTCCTCTCAAATGCTCAGTATAGCCCTAAAGGCTGCATTTATTTGTTCAAAAATATTTATTTGAACAAAAAATTTATTTGAACAAAAATATTTGTTCAAAAATAATTATAATATGCAGGCTCTTGTGAGGAGCTGAATGAACTACAATGAACATGTATATTTTAAGCTGACCTGATGGAGTCTACAATTTATTGAAGACAGATATAAAAATACCTCCCAAAACAAATGTAGCATTACAAATTATAATAAATGTTAATAAAAAAGTAGGAGAGGCTTTAGGAGAGGCTAAAGGAGACTAGGAAGGCTTTCTGTAGAAGACATATTTAATCTTACAACTGAATGGTGAGTAAACGTTAGCTGGGGACACAGAATAAAGGATATTCCAGGGAGCAGGTGCAACATGAACTTATCGCACCTGGTATCTCTACATCTACTGGGATGATCACTCCACCACGGGGCCTTTATTTTGTTTTAAATGTGCTGCAATGTCATGCTTCCAATATTTGATCAAGTTAAACAAACGCCTGCTTCAATGTTTCTATTTATATAAGATTCTGTGTGTTGAGTAGATTGTAGATAGGCAGTTTGCAATATTTGACATTTCACACAAATCAAGAAGTGTGGAAATATTCAGTTCCTTAAAGTCAATAGCACATTTTTTACACGTGTATTCTGATATGTTCCAGCATACTGGCTTGTACTAGAACTATATCCTTAGGTTTGGGATAGACAAAATAACACTAAGAGCACACATTTATTTTTGTTCTTTGAATGCAAAGAAAGAGATGGTAGTAAAGCACATGTACTTTATCATTGGAATTAAATTGATCATTGACAAGTCCACTGTGAGCTGGCTTGAAAAAACATTGACGCTACTTAAGTCTCTGGCTGTGCAAGGATAATACATGCTAGAAAAAGGTCTAAGAATGAAGCTAGAGGCTTGTGAAGCTGCAGAATCAATGTAGAGTAAATTTACTTGGTTTTTTCTTGCTGAAAAATTATAATGCTTTAAAATAATTCATACATGCTGACATAATAGTAATAAAATATAAATGTATTTTAAATGTTGATATTAATAGAAGAGAGAGTAGCTTTTTATTTACTGCCAAAAAACCAAAAATGGTCCTAGAGGCACAGAAAATTCCTTCTAAGTATTCTACGCACTTTATTTTTAGATGTGTAAATCCCAACTGGTTATATTATTACTCCATTTAGGTCTCTAAGTTTTTGGTGTTACTGCAAATCCTGATGGAAGAAGTATAGTCTACAAATCATGACCCTTGATCCTATGTCATGCCCATTTTTCAGAAGTGGAATAATTTTAGCACCATTCCTCATTAAAAATTTTAAAATGCTCCTGTTGGATAAAACCATTGCCTGCTGGATGGCGCCACCCCATCTCAGGTGGCCTATAAAGAAGAGGGCTTAGCTTGACTGTGTTGGCTTAGAGAATCAGCCTCTGCCTGACACTGATGCTGGTGTGTGAATTCACCCACGGCTGATGTCATCGTGCCTCAAGTTTCCTTCTTCTCTTGGGCTACTACCTTGCCCATAAAGCTCTTATTATAAGATGATCAGTTTGGTGCTTCCTGCCTCCTTGTAATTTTCTCATAACTATAAAGCAGCATGAGAGTGGGGTCCTTCTCTGGGGGTTGACTCACTTTGCATCCAGCACTGCAAACCCAAGAACACCTCTCCGTGGGCTCACACTTTATGTCTGCACCAGAGATTTCTGGTATTGTTTGTCCTCACTTTCTGGTTCCACATTTGACATTCACTTTTTAGCTGTTACAGAATATAAATATATTAAAATCATTAATTTCTAATTGTTTTACGTATTTCTGTATTTCTTTAATTTTGGGAGTTATTAACACCAAATCTTCACATGCATTAAAGTTAATTTGGTGCATACTGGAACATAAAATCAAAAGTGCAGGAGCTATATCTTTACTTATTATTTTTATAAGGTCAGGTATTCAATGTTATATGCAGAAAAGAATTCATTGTTTTATAAAACGCTTCTGTTTACTGGTTAGGTCATTTGAAAGCAAGCCTTACTATTTCTAAATAATAATAAACAAAGCTTAGGAAAAAGCATTTCTGTATTCAGCTTACTTTCTAATAATTTTGCAACGAATGTCTATTTAAGCCAATTTCTCTTCTTCCTTTTCTTCTCTTTCTTCCATTGTAATAAAATGATGCCTTCAATACTTTCTGGTAAGGATATAGCTAATATGATTTGGATAATATCTACTCAGTTAAAGCACGATATGCATTTTTTTAGATTTATAAATTCTTCAGAATCAAATGTATTTTAACAAAGTACTTGTGATTATCCCAGTTTAATCTTCTAAACATTCATTTGATCTGTCATACAAAAAAAAGCCACAGTTTTACATATTTTTATTGATTATCCACAGATGAATATTGTTTACACAGCAATAAGTACTTTTAAAAAAAGGTTAAATGATCAAACATATTGCATTAATTAATAATTACCATGAGTGGCAGCATAAAATGTCAACACTGGAGATTAGTAGTGTGACAAAGAAATGAGGTTTGACATTGCATTCTATTTTTATAATTTGGTATTCCAGAATTTACTTTCAACAAGATTACTATGATTCCTTTCTGATTTTTTTCTATGTCATGGCAAAATGTCCATTAAGTATTTCAAATATGAGGTTTTGTGGTTTAGCTAAAATAATATTTGAAATGTCATTTTAAATAATGTTCAAATGCACCAATTTATCTTTAAGACTTTAAAATGTTTATACATATTGAAAATTCATTTTATTTATTAGAAACACCTTTCTTCATTTGAGAAGGAATATTTAAGGTAAACTAGTTTAAAGATTTGTTAATTTTTGTTAAATGGTTAAAGTACTCTTAAAAAAATGACATGTAACCTACATCTTATTCTCACTTCCCCCACAATTAGGTCTAATTTTTTAAAGAAAAATAGCACAAGTTTTAAGAATTTTTCTTAAATGAAAAAAATGAAATGAAAATTATTTATACTGACTATATCACCCTCATGAATCTAGTATGCTTAATTAATTAAGATGATGATTCCAAAGTCTCAATTTCATCTTGTACCTAAAGAGTAGTAAATTGCTCTAAAAAATCAATAGCCTAAAGGAAATTGTTGTCACACTGTAATAGACTCCATCATTCCACATTTATCATTTGATTTATTGAGCCATTCTCCAGGGTAAATATGTCAATTCATCTCACTTATGTCAATTTTTAAAATATATTTCAGACTTTTTTCCACAAGAAAACAATATAGCTGATTCATCAAAAACATTCATCAAAGCTCCTAACAACTTGTAGCTTATATTTTCTTAGAATTTATCTAGTGACTTTGCATTCATTTCCTCCATTGATCATCCTAACAGCACCAAGAAGTAAATCAGGCAAGCACATTATCCCCACTTTTGTAGATGGCTAAACTTAACCACAGAGAGGTTAATGGTTTGCTGAAGACTCATGTCCAGCAACTAGCTAATTTGGGATTTGAAGCCAAATTTTCTGAATAAATTGAGTAGTTTTCACTCCATTCACTTCACAAAAGCTAAATTTTTATCAATACTTAATACATGTTTTATCTTTATCTCCAAATTTATATCCTATTTTATAACAGAACTTCACATTTATATCGGAAATCCCTCATTTAGTTCATAGTACTAAATTGTCCACGCTCATGAATGTCCTGACAAAAGTTCAGTTTTAGGGAATATCACATTAAAATAATATGTTGGAATACACCATTTTCCCTATTAAGGTAGAATCCCAAAACAATGTCAACAACAAAAATAAAATAAGAGATAGAGAGAACAACTTAAAGTTTAATTGGTTTTATTAGTTTGTGAGCAAGATTATAATCAATTTCAAATCAATGACTATGTAATTTTGAGTCAATGGGAAATACAGTTGACTATTGATAAATGTCTGAAAGCTCCATCAGAGCTTAGTGATAACCAGAGAAATGAATGCAAGCTGGCATGAGGGAAAAGCCAGCACCGTCTTGGAAAGCCATACAAGGTTGCCTTTACACTCTTATTACTGTGGTTCGCCAGTGACACTTGATAGGGGTTGCCTCTATTTTGTTAGCTCACAGCTTTGAGAATGTCTAGGGATTACTGCTAGACTTCAGTAATGCAGATAGCATAAAGTGTTATTTTGAGCAGATACTCAGCAAAGGTCTCCTCATCCACACTCTAAATTAAAAGAAGAAGTAGAATATGTGTGGTATTTGGTCAAGTTTTGAAAAATAAAAAAGCTTCTCATCTTCTATTTAGTGTTCTCTGACCATTATAGTGGCTTTCTCCTCTGCAGTCATGTCCCTCACACTTTGGCTATATATGTGTATTATGAATTAGAGGTTCTTTTAACTAATAGATATGAACAAAATGACCCAAAGGGCTTACAGAACCCATGTAGCAAGGCAAAATGGGACATATTTAATTATTCTCATCTTCATTTTCTGTTGTTTTTAGTCAAAACTTTACCAGCTTAAAGTCATAGATGCCTGTTACTTTGCTTATGATCTTCTTATTTCTTTTATTTTTTGTGTGTCTAAGACATTCCACCATCCACATTCTATTCACTTAATGGAATCATTATATGGAAACATTTGAAACCAGTTCCCATTAATCATGCATTTCCACCATGTCTTCAGTGAGTAATTTGTATGTACGTGCTAATCGTCTTAAAAAACAGGCTCATTTTGCCTATGTACAGTCCAATAGAAAAAAACTTGATCATGAATAAATATTAGCTCTAACTTATCATCTTCCATAGTATATATATAAATATATAGAAAGAGAGGGATTTCCCTATTATGGTTTAATTTTGAAGACCTCTTTATTTATTTATATATTAGGCAATCCCAAATGGGAATTTAACTTATTTCACATTTGCAGCTGTTTTTACAGATATCCTTTTCCATCTAGAAAATCTAACTTCATAAAAAGTCCATTTTTTCATTTCTCTTGGGTTATTGAAATATAACAGCTAATTCTTCAATATCCAGAGCTACCAAAAATAATTATTTAGACCACTTAGATATGCTTTCTTTTAAAGATCACTCATGGGTGTGCTTAAAAGTTATTATTTCATTGAGTAGATATGACATTTTATAAACTTTTTTGTGTTATATAAACTAGAAATAGAACTTCAAACAAAAATCTGAATATTGGTATAATTATGATATGTCAGAATCTAAAATTTTTCTCCATGGGCAATAACGTGGAAGTTGGTTAAAGCATTTTAAGTAACTTTAGCTGGTTATAATGCCTATTTTTTCGTCTACTATGAGAGGTAGCTTTTTAAATTATACTCAATAATAATTTTTTCCTTCATGTGGGAGAAGATTCTATAAATAATTAGAGGATTACAGCAGAGCTACAATTTAAGGCTGGACAATTTGCTAGTATAGATACTATTCCTCTTTATTCACAATTAAACCATTCTCAGCTTTGTGTCCAAGAAGATTTGATGTCTTTACTCAAGGAAAGGAATAGGAAATGCATTTCTTTCTATTCTTTGTCATGGTAAAGGTTCTGATAATTTCTACAGTAAAAACAAAACAAAAGTAACTTTGCTAGATCAGTCATATTCCAAAATATATTTGCTCTTGGAAACCACGTTAAAAATGACAACAACAGTAAAACCACTAGTACTTTGTGGAAAAATCAGTCTGTATAATGAGCTTTGAAAAATACTAAATGAGTTTCTATAAATTATTAAAGTATGTCAATATGGATACAGATCTGAGAGCTGTTGGGAGAAGGGCTGGTGGGGTTAAGGTTTGCAAACTAGTTCTAACTCAGGAATGTGCTGGAGGTGAGGAGGGATGGCCATACATAAAATAAAAAAATGACTAAAGTGACTTTCTATCCTATGTTTACATTGATATCTGAGAGGATTATGTTCAGTACATGAAACCCATTACCATTTATCACTAGAGACTTTGGATTCTTGAGAATAAGAGTGGTTGAGGTATTCTTGTTCTAGATATATCATCTTCTTAGTATCATGGCATCATTCAGAAGCTGGGGATACTAAAGAAAGATATTGATTCAAGGACAGCTCCAATGTTCTTTAATTTTCATACAAGAGTAGGACAGATACTTGGTCTAAAAAAGAGACCACATTTAGGATTTTGGATTGAGCTCATCTTTGGAGGGTTGCAAGTCAGACTCTGTAACTCTTCTCCACTTGGCATTGTCTTAAGGAAGTTAAAAAAAGAAAACATATTGTTTTCTTGCCACATTCTGTAGTCTTTTATAATGCATGTTCTAAGGGAAAAAACATGAAGATTAAGAAAAGAGTTATGCTGAAAATTGGACATAGTCACTCATAGAAGGGTATGTGGATTTGACAAAATCATGAGGTTAAATGGTGAAGTTGAAGGGAAAAACCTTAGTTTTATTGGAAGAAGCATATCAAGACTCATTCAAAATATAACAATTGTAAAAAGTTAATTTTATTAGTTACTGATGAGTGTAATACTTCTAAAAATATTCCTACCTTGATTTCTCTTCTAGGTTTTTTTGGTTTGTTTGTTTGGTCAAATGTCTCATTGAGTGAGGACACCTGGAGTACTGTAAAATATGCATTATCTGTAGATTAAAAGAGGAGCTAGCTATATTGTCCTCAATTGTTCACACTGTCAAATATATCAGGCTTAGCGTACATGATAAAGATCAATGAAATATCATGAAAGTAATATGACTGAAAAGCTTCTACAATCTGGAATAAGGTCTTAATCACATGAAAAGCAAAGCTGTTCATCTTTAGTGAACTAGTATTTCATGGAGGTACACGATATTTTAATTTTAAAACAAATAAAAATAATTTTGTTGATAGATGATTCTCACCCCCCAACTTTATTTGTCTCTTCAGTTTTTAGGAATTTTAATTTAAAAATTGCATGCCTTTGGAATATGCACACTTGTCTAAATAATAACTAAAATTCATTTCTACTTTTGTTGTTGAGGTGTGTTAAATTGGAAAGAGAATAGCTTCATCTTCAACAATATAATTTCTGCCTTGTTGTCTGTACTTTCCAGGAGCCTTGACCACATTTTCAGAATCTCCTTTTTTCAAGTTTTTGTATTTAGTTACTTCAACCGTAAAAAATCTTTTTTCGAATCTGTATGATCTATCTACCTGCTTAGTAAAAATGAAAAAGATATATAGAAATTTAAGGGCCGGCCCCGTGGCTTAGCGGTTAAGTGCGCGCCCTCTGCTACTGGTGGCCCAGGTTCGGGTCCCGGGCGCGCACCGACGCGCCATTTCTCCGGCCATGCTGAGGCGTCGTCCCACATACAGCAACTAGAAGGATGTGAAACTATGACATACAACTATCTACTGGGGCTTTGGGTCAAAAAAAAGGAGGAGAAATGGCAATAGATGTTAGCTCAGAGCCAGTCTTCCTCAGCAAAAAGAGGAGAATTAGCACGGATGTTAACTCAAGGCTGATTTTCCTCACACACAAAAAAAAAACCAACAACTGTCTAGCAAAAACAACAAAGGAAAAAAACAAAAACAAAAACACCTATTTTATGCGATTGAAGCCCTACCAAGGCAAAACTCCAAAAGAAGGTAAACTCATTGAAGTTTTTATGACATCACATCCTGCTTTCACCATCCAGGCATTTGCTGATACATAACTATGTAGCTGAGAGGCGGACAAGTTAAGCATAAAACAGCTATTGAGAGTCAAAGAAGCTAATCAGAGCTTGTAGCAGCCTCATCATGAGTCTAGGAGGACAAAATTGGAATTCAGGGCTTATTTGGGCTTGAGCCAGGACCTGAGAGCTCAAGAAACTGGACAGGAACAGAGATCAAGGATCTCTGACCAAGAGCCTGAGGTTCTTTTCATCTTCACCCATTCACTGACACATAAGATAAAACCAAGAGGTTGAGTGGCTAAGCAGAAAATTTGAAGCCATCTATCAGCAGTCTCAAGGTGCTAGAGAAATACAAATTTGAGATAATGGCACGAGAGTAGATGGGCACAGGTAAAAATTACAGGTTTTCCTTTGTAACACCATACAAACTACATGTTACATCACTAAGGATATCTCAAAAATAAACCAGATTTTACAAACACTTCATGAAACTCACTAAAATAATCCACTCTTGACTGCCAATCAGAAGTTAAAGAAAATGCTCTCTGAAGAAGGTAGCATCCAGTGAATCTACAATGTTTTTATACAAAATTTCTGGCATTCATTTACAATGTTCTGGAAAACACAAAGAGACACTAAGATGATTCAGAGATTGCAGTTAACAAATATAAAATTTAAAATGTATAATGTACTTAGAAATACACATTATAAAATGATGACTATGACCAGAGAACTAGAATGTAAACAAAATTTATATAGAATTTAAAGGAAGTTCTCAAAAGGAATTAAAATAATTAAAAATGAAAACTCTATACATCTTAGTCATTAATTAATACATCAAAATCAAAGACATCAAAAGAAAACAATAGACTAGTATATTTTGTGAATATAGATGAAAAATTCTAAAAAATACTACTGAACATAATCCAGCACCTATAAAAAAGATTTTAGAGAGGAAGGCAGGACCAAGATGACAACGTGGAAAGATCCTGAATCTCCCCCCTCATTGAATGTACAGCTACACACGGAGCAATTCCCACTGAGAGAAATCCAGAAACTAGCTGAGTGACTCCTAAACACCAGATTAATGAGAGAAAGCCGACATCAAAATAGGTAGGAAAGGCTGAGACACACTCTCACCATAAACTCCAGCCCAGTCACAGCAACACACAACAGGGAGGGAAGCCCAATTCTCCCACTTCTCTCTTAGGAATAAAGAGATTGGACTGCACATCTCGTGTCCCAGCTTTTAAGATTCCCACCTGAGGGATGGGACCCCAAAACACATAGCTGTTAAAGTCAACGGGGCTTCATCCACAAGTCCCACAGGATAATAGCAAACAAAGAAGCAGTTCTTAATGGATGCAGAAGCACTTCCCCATGGCTACAAACCTGAGCTCAGCACAGAGAGAGCAGGCAAAAACACCCATCTCCCAGTTTGTCCCCAGAAGGGGTTTAACTGCTACTTTCCCAAATGCTGCCTGAGGTTCTGGCAACTAATCAACCTGAATCTAGGTGCTTGCTGCAATCCTCTGCTTTGAGATACTGATAGGTCTTGGTATATCCTCAACTACTGGAAGCCACTAAGAACTAAGAAGGTGGCTTGAACAATTGCAAAATTTTGAGAGGCAAGCAGAAGCTTGAGCTGGGCTGATTGATGAGGTTCATCTCTGACACGAGACCAGTCTGTCAAGACTGGGAGAGGTAGATGTTTTATCTAACGCACAGAGATCAACACAGAGAGTCAAGGAAACTGAAAAAACAATGTAATATGCTCCAAACAAAAGAAAAAGATAAATTTCCAGAAACAGATCTTAATAAAATGGAGATAAGTGATTTACCCAATAGAGAGTTTAAAATAACAGTCATAAGATACCTAATGAGGTCGAGAGAGTAATGCATGAACAAAGTGAGAACTTCAAGAAAGAGATAGAAAATATAAAAAAGCACCAAACAGAAATCATAGAGCTGAAGAATACAATAATTGAACTGAAAAATTCAACAGAGAGGTTCAACATAAGATTAGATCAAGCAGAAAAAAGGATCAGTGAATTCAAAGACAAGACAGTGGAATTCATCCAATCAGAGGAGCAAAAAGTAAAAAGAATGAAAAAGACTGAAGAGAGCTTAAGGGACTTATGGGACACTGTCAAACAGACCAATATACACATTACATGGGTCCTAGAAGGAGAAGAGAGAAAGGGGCAGAAAGCTTATTCAAAAAAATAATGGCTGAAAACATATATAATATGCAATATAATATTATAATAGAGGTTGGCCACTGTAAATGTTAAGCTATAAGTTAGGGTTAGAGGTAAGGTTAGAGATAAGGTTAAGCCAACCTGTGTGATTTAATATTTGTTTTTTGAAAAATAGACAAAAACCTCAGGCTCTGGAATCAAAAACTTTCCACAGGAATGTTCAGGATGGAAAGAGCTTTAAAAGTGCCAAATACAGAAGTGAAAAGCTGAGGGAATAACCGTTCATGAGATTTTTGGAGGCAAGGCTTAAGAGCAGTCTGACCCAAGTCTTGGTGAAATTCTCCATGGTTCTTCCTAGAATATGGCAAGATAGGCATTTTGGTGAGAGGCAGTCACAAGGCTGTTTCTGATCTGTCTCCCTACCTTGCAGGAGGCTGCCTGAGACAGGGAGACGATCATGAGATAGTTCTCAACTGTCACTTGTTTCTGGTGAAGTATGGGACTTCCTACCTTGCTCTTCCCCTCTTCAGATGCAACTATACTTTAGAGTTGCATGTCATTTAGGTTGTTTCCTCAGTGATAGAGTGGCCCACTGCTGGATTCTTTTGTCATCTGGTTCCTCCAGTTCAGTGTCATTCTGTGGAACTAGGCACACAGGGAGATGACACCATACTGATCTTCCTTTTGCTGTATGTATAATTAATAAACTACCTAAACTTATATGAGCTCATTGCTAACTTCTTGGAGAAATCTATGGAAGTGTGGCAAGCCAACCTAGTGGCTACCACTGCACTGATGCTTAAAGACTGCTTGACATATTGTAGTAAATATACTGAGAAATCTTAACTGTAGCAAAAATGAATGGGAAAAGTATTACCTTCAAAGGGATAACACTAAAATTAATATCTGAATTCTCAGGAAAAACAATGAAAGGCAGAAGATAAGTGGATGACAACATTAATGTGATGAAAGAAAATGACTAACAAATGAAAATTCTATATGGAGCAAAAATATTCTTCAAAAATGAAAGCAATATTATACAGTCGTCACAAGAAATCCTCATTAAAAGAAATGCATCAACTCATTTGAAACCCCAAAAAAGTAGGAAAAGAAAATGCAAACGAAAACATATGAGTGAATCTTAACAAACATTGATTGTATAAAACAATAATAATGATATCCTGTCAGCCACACCACCAACAGTCATTAGCAGAAAGTTTCAATTAGTGTTGGTGGTGGAGATGGACCAAATTCACAATTTTGCCTTGACTTATGAATAATGCAAACCATTCATGAGATGGCTAAGGAGTGAAAGAGTTTCTACTTGTGTCTCTGGAAGAGAATCTCTCACTTTGAAAAGCTCATTGACTCTTGGGGCCTTAAAAGTTATCTTTGTACTCTGATAACTGAGACGGCTACTTGTGGTTGTTGTGGCTTTAGGACCTATGTCCACAGGCTCAAGATACCCTGGAGCTGTGAGTTCTCAGAGAAAGGGAGAATAAGGGAGATGACATTATCTTTGATTCGATCCTGTGGCTCTAGCTCATAGTCTGGAAGTCATATTGAGATCTAATGACAATAGAGTCTCCTTCCTGCTTCTGGTTGTCAACAGCGTTGTTGAAATGATCCTGAAAATGCATCTAGGCTTACTTAGCAGCAAGCTGAGTGGGCCTATGGACTCCTACATTCACCCTAATGAGAGAGGTCATGTGCATATTTAACATCCCAAGTACCAGTGGCATATCCTCATGGCAGAAGGTGATGCAATAATAAAGGCTGTTGGGGCTGGCCCCATGGCCTAGTGGTTAAGTTCAGCGCGCTCCGCTTCAGTGGCCTGAGCGCAGACCTATACCACTCTTCGGCAGCCATGCTGTGGCAGCAACCCACATACAAAATAGAGGAAGATTGGCACAAATGTTAGCTCAGGGTGAATCTTCCTTAGCAAAAATAAATAAATAAATAACAGCTCTTCTCTTTGTACAAAACTCTCTTCACTCTGGTCCCATAAAAAGGAAAAGCAAAAGAGAAGAAACATCTCTTTTCTTTTATATAAATTCATTGCATGTCCAACATTTTCTCCAGATAAACTTCTGTGCCTTCTCACTGAATTTGGCTTTTAAGTCTCTCTGTGATAGATACTGTTAGCCCCCGACCCTGATCCATTTCACCAGTCTGGTGCACCCATCTCCTAGTTTCGGTGTTTCTTAGATGCTAATGGCTCATATCTTTCTCCTTCTCCACACATTTACTCTTTTCTGAATTGCTGCCAACTTGCCCTGGAAAATGTATAATTCCTAATAATGTCCACCCCAGGATCCAATAGCCAATAAGTGACTATAAAAAAGCATGACCCCTGACCTCAGATGGGACAAACTTGGAGATGTAATTTGTGCTCTGGAACTCTCTATGGAACAATGCTGAATCTTGGTTAGCTTTCTTTTTCTGCCCTATTTTGCTTTCCTTTGTTCTCTTCTGAGGGTAGTCTTTGACAAATCACTTTCTAGAGTTTCTACCTCAAGTTCTGCTTCTAGGAAACCTAAGTTAAAATAGTTGGTATTGTGACTGGTTTAGGAATCAGACTCTAAGGAAGGGATTTGGGGGTGGATCACTTGCCCTCTAACTGGCAATGAGGATCCCATCATTGGTTGGAGGTGGATTATTGATAGTCCCTATAATGCTGCAGCTGTCCAATTGCTCAACTTTCACATTTGGTAAACTGGAGAGGGATGGAGCTGCTTCAGTGCCTCTGGAGTTGGAGAAGTACAAGGGAAATAACTATAAACACTATGGAATGAGGTGGATGCTGCTAAGTGCCACTAATTTATTGAAAATATAACTTGACAGACTCAAATTTATTAATTTATTAATCAACACATAAAGCAAAGTGTGAAGACCAAGGAGCCTTCTTGGTAGCACTTAAGAAGACATTCATCCCCTGTAGTCAGAGGGCAGATATAGCTAAAGACCAGGCCCAGGACCTAATTGACAGAGTATCTGAACTTCAAAGAGGGCTGAAATTATCTGCTCAGTGAAATTTCCTATGCCAAAAACTTGTTTCTTATAAGGAAGGATTGGGACGCTCAAACTGAAGAAAGAGATGCATAAGTGGAGAATATTAAGCTCCCAGATTTTCCTGAACTCTCTAGGTCTGCAGAAATGTTCATTTTACCAATGTTGGAAGAGTGATTACACACTTTCCATCACTTATTTGAATATTATGTAAAGGGCTCCAATGCAGATGCCTTAGAAGACAGTGCTTGTCCTCCACAGGACATGTCTCCACTTCTCCTCCTTACCAGCAAACCCAGGATTAAATCTCAACATGTGTTTTTCACGTTTTGGAAGGTCTGAGTACGCTAAGAGAAGAGAGGGATTATGCATCAAGGGAGTTGCAAGAACGGGCCAACATATATAACAGTAACTAGCAATGAATGCCTGAGAGTATATGTTGAGGGTGGCATATCAAAGACAGTTGAATATAAAGCTGCGTAAGAGGGAATGTGTTGACATGGGGCACTCTATTCTGACACAGGGTTTATTGCCATAGCAAAGGCTGCAGGAATAGGGTCTAATATGCTGTTGTAATGTCTCTAATGAGCTTAGAAAAGGTGATGGCCCATATTAAATGAAGTAGAGATTCTAAAACGGCTTTAGAAGACTGTGGAGGAAGGGATAAAAATATTTGGAAAGGTAGCAATGCTAGATAGGGTTTACTATATGAGATAGGGATACCCAGCAGCTGGCTATGTTCCCCAGAAGGGCCAAGAGGACATTCAGTTTGCCAAGGCAATAAAGAATGTGCTGATAAGGGGAGCAACAGAAGCTCACTGAGAAGCTTAGTGGCAGTCATCTTTTGTAGGATAGGGCTGATGGTAGGAGATGCTCTTATAAAACCGGGCCCTATGGTAAGAGTAAGAAAACCAGGATCCCAGATTAGATGAGGTCTGATGGTAGCGTTTGTCGTTTGAAGCAAGTTGGGCAACAAGATCAGAATGGCAGCCAGGGCCCTGACCTTGGTGAGAGGGAGACATCATTTTCTCCCTATTAGACTAAGGGCCTTGGAGGTCCATTTATAAATAGAGTCCGGGATCTGGAGTCCATGGACCTATTCAGTGGTTATTATTTTGGTTCCTTGTTATGTAACCACAATGAATGTAATTAGCAGTTGTAAAACTCTCACAAATTGGTTGACCAGTAGAGTAAGATCCATTGTAGTAGGAAAGACCAAGTGAAAGTTCCTGAAACTTTCCCCTCTTACTAAGATATTAAATAAAAATAGCATTTGATCTTAGAGGGAGTCATAGTGATTAATGTCACCCACAAATTCTAAAGGCTGTTACACAGATCCAGTTCTAATGTTCCCTTATATTCACATTTAATTCTCTAGTCAGGTCCCTGCAAAGACCAGAGGGAAAATAACAGATGATGATGGACTATCACAAACTTAACCAAGTAGAAACCCCAATTCCTCCTGCTATACTGCATGTGGTCTCTTTATTAACATAGTCTTGAGTAAGTGGTGAAACTATTAATCTGAAAAACGCTATCATTTCTATATCAATATGGATGGAATATCAGAAACAACTTGTATTCATATGAGATTGACAATAGTCTTGTCTAAAGGCTACGTTAATTCTTTTGCTCCCTGTCATAACGTAATCTGAAAGGACCTGAACACTCTGGACATTCCACAGGCTGTGATTTATATCTTCAACAAATAGTCATTATATAGTGTTGGGTGTTGTGTCCTCAGTAGGTGGAATATAAGGAGTGGATGTATGAATGGCCCCATTTCCCATCACTCTCAGTGACTCACTTGTAGAGTTTGTGCCTCTTGACACCATGAGTTTAGTCATTGTTGGCCTAGAGGTCTTGGGTTCTTCCAAGAGACACAAGTAAGTGATCCACTAAACACATATCTACAGCTGTCACTCTTTGGAAAACTAGTGCCAATAGACCACGGAGCACAGAAAGATGTCACCAATGGTCCCTGGATATCCTGAGGAGGAAGGACTGATGCTATATAATTGGGCAGTGGAGAAATATGTTTGTACCCTGGTGATCTACTGGAGAATCTCTTACTACTTTTATGCCAAGTTTTAACTGTAAATGAGCAAATAAAGCAACCATTCATAAGGTCATGGTAACCAGTCAGGCTGCCTACACCCACAGAAGTGCTGTACAAGGGAAAGGAAACATTGAATGCATGGTAGAGAAGGGAGACCATGAATATCAGTTAGGCCTCAAGACCAAAAGCTGAGGCAGCACCCGTAGCTCATCCCATGAACACTTCTTTGAAGTTTTCTCAGATTGTGACAACCAGAACATTGGAAAAAGTATTCCTGGATAGAATAAACTTAACATGAGAAGGAAGTGGATCTGAGTGGTGCTAGGAGTGGTTTGTAGGTTGTGTTTCTCATGCACCAATTTCCTATCAAGGGCCATTGTACTCATCCACCGTATCAGTTGGGTCCAGATAAAATGACTCTCTGGAAAAAAAAAATCCCTGATTTGTAGTACTTGCCAATTTCTATTGTGTAAAATCTCCCATTTGGCTGATTTCAAGCTGCCAACAATTTAACACCTAGCCTGTAAAATTCATGAAAATTCCTGCTGTGAACGTTGGCCACAAAGGATTCATGGCTGAGCTCTCTCCAGAGAAATGCCTTTGCTGGATGGGTAGTTGTGCTAACCACTCCCTACCACTGGGTCAGCAGGAGGCTAAAGAATGAATGACATGGAGGTACAAAAGGCCATCCCCCTTTCCTTAAAGTTAGGAGAAACTCTGAGGTATAATTTGTGTTCCAGAAGTTTCTGTGGCACCAGGCTGATTCTAGTCTCCAGCAAGGACCACATCCTTGTTTAACTTTCTCTCCACATCCTATTCTACTTCCTTCTCTTCAATTTTCCTGAGAGCACACTTAAAACATCAGAATCTTCATCTTAGTCTCTGCTTGTAAAGGATCTGACCTGAGACATTCACCAATAACCTCTGTTTCTTAACCTTTATGTGTGACTTTGTTCTATTTTCCTTCATCCACCTTGCCACAGCTCAATAAACATAAGTAAATGACTTCTATATTTGCTTTATTCTACTTCTCATGGAAATTGACTTTCAAATGTACAGGATAGAATCAACATGGTTGATAACATTAATGAATAATTCTACTTAGATTGCAGAAAGAAAATGTATAGGTGGGCATTTTGATTTTGAACTAATTTAATTCTTAAGACTCAGAATAAGAATATCCCAGGATACTAAAAGAGTTGTAAGCATAGGACCACCATCAGGGAATCTCAAAGAGATGCGCCAAAATCTATAAATCACCAATTTTTAAAAAAGTAACACTATGAAATAGTGGCACCAAATTTAGTAAGCAGAAGAACTAGTATCTAGGTAACACTTATGAGAATAAACAAAAAGAAACTTAAAATATAATTAATATATTTAGAAGTATAAGAAATTATATTTAATCTCTGAAATAATATGAGGTGTTTACAAAAATTAACTAAATAGAAATCTTGGAAATGAAAATAAAAACTACAACAAAAATATAACCAAATTACTGACTGAATAATAATAGAATAAGCTCATATGAAGAGCTAATTAGCAAGCTGGATAATTGAATCAAGAAAATTTCCCATGATTAAAAAGTCAGAAATGGAAAATATTTCAAAAACCTGAAATATAGAGGGTATATACAAAAAGATCCAAAGAAGATACATCCAGTCTTAGAGTAATTCCAGAAGGACAAGTAGAGGGAATATTCAAAGAAATAATATTAAGATTTTTCCACAGCTAAAGAATAGTATTCATCCTCAAATTGAATGGTTCCACTGAGTACCAAGCAAGATAAAAGAAGATAGATAGATAGATAGATAGATAGATAGATAGATACATACATACATACATACATAGATGATAGATTGAATAGATAGGTAGGTAGGTAGATAGATAGAGAGATGGATCAATAGGTAATAGATAGATAAAACCTGGTGAAATTTCAGGATACATCCTGGATAAAGAATGTATTGCAACTATACAGATAAATGTCAACATTAAACTCAGATGGATGGAAAAGTGAGAAAAAGGTTTTACTTAATTTAGGGTATTGAAAAAAAGGCAATCAGGATACACAGCATAGAGAGCAGCAACATTCTGTGAAAGAGGGAAGGGCTTCCTGTCCTCCAAAATTTTTACTAACAAATGCATAGTTTCAAATGAAAAGTTCATTTGGTATGAAAAGGTCAGGTAAGAACTATCAGGAGCATAACTGTCTCTTGCCAGATCCAGCCTATCTATTTAGATAGATGGTTATATAAGGCTGGAGTAGAACATTATGTATCTCAATTCAGACGTGTGTTGGCGACCACCTGACTTGGGCCCTGTGTACTCATTAATCTAGGATTTAGACATTGTACACTACAGTCTGTGAACAACATCCTTAAAGTCTCCACCGTAATACTGCCTGGTGCAAGAACATTCTTGAACCCAATGTTGTGGAACCAGAGCAGGTTCATTATCCAAGTACCTATCAGAGTTGTGCTAGTAAACATTGAGGTTAGATATTGGATTATCTTGCAAACAAAAAATCCCAAACACTTCTGGAAAGAATATAATAGGTCCTCTACCAAAACAAAACAAACAATAAACAAAACAACTACAGAAAGAGTGACATTAGCTTTAGATTTCTTTTTGGCAGCACTAAATGTTAACAGTGATTTTTTTTTTTGATACATCAGAGTTTCTCAGAGCAAGTTACTTTCTGGATGTAAGATATTTGAGGAGGTCATTGTCTTGTTCAGGTCAATTGGTCTGAAATTTTAAATCAGCCATGCTTGAGGTTATTTATGAGAGCTATTCTGTGACAGAGGCAATTTGCTGTAATTCTAGCCACCTCTTGGTTTTGCAATGAATATTTCACTTGTTTCTTGGACTTCTCGTCACATCAGGATTTAGGCACAAACTTTTAGGCACATTTGAACAACAAGTGAAGATTTTGTAAGATGATTTTACCTCTCTTCTAGTGCAATCTTCCTTACTTTCCACTAGGCTCTCCTTCCCTCCTTTCTCCTACTCCATCTCCAATACACATGAAACCCCCAGCTATTCCTCATTCAGAGTGTTTTGACTCCCTACCATTGGCCCTACAGTTTATTCCTGTCTCCAGCATTTCTTCTCTCTGATTTGTCCCCTTCCTAAAACTGAAACTTTTTCCTTTCTGACATAGAATTACAGCGTAATTAATACTTGCTGGGAATACATAGCATAGTGCATACTCTGGAGCTAAATATCTAGATTCTATCCCTGTATTAGTTTTTTAGAGCTGTCATAACAAAGTATTACATACTGGGAGGTTTCAACAACAGAAATTTATTGTCTTATGGTTCTTGGAACTAGTAGTCTGAGATTAGGGTGTTGGTAAGGTTAGTTCCTTCTAAGATCTGTGAAAGTGAATCTGTTCCATGCCTCTCTCCTAGTTTCTAGTGGTTTGGCGGCAATCTTGGACATTCCTTGGCCTCTGCTACGTCATCCAGGTCTCTGCCTTCATCTTCACATGATGTTCTCCCTGTGTATGTCTGTCTCCAAATTTCCCCTTTTATAAGGAAATTAGTCGTACTGGATTAGGGCCCCACCCTACTATAGTATAACCTCATATTAAATTAACTAATTACTCCGACAACAGTCTATTTCCAAATAAGTTCACGTTCTGAGGTATTGGGGATCAGGACTTCAACATATGATTTGAGGAGAGAGGCACAGTTCAACCCATAGCAAACTCTACTCCCTGAGCCCAAATTTTTGCATCTGTTAAAATTGGAATAACACTATTATCTACCTCATAGTGTTTTGATGAAGACTGAGAGAAGTAGTTATCTAGATAGCACGTAGCACAATGCTTGGCACTACTGACAATGAGTAAACATAGCTCTGATATTAATACCTTTTAATGAAGATGTTCAAGGAATTTTTTTTTTTTGGTGGGGAAGAGTGGCCCTGAGCTAACAGATCTTCCTCTTTTTCTTGAGAAAGACGGTTGCTGAGCCAACACCTGTGCCAATCTTCCTCTATTTTTTATGTGAGATGCGGCCACAGCACGGCTTGATGAGCATTGCATAGATCTGCACTGGGATCCGAACCTGCAACTCTGGGCCAATGAAGCAAGCACGCAAACTTTACCAATATGCCACTGGGCCAGTCTCTCAAGGAAATGTTTTTAACTCAAATCCACCAGAGCTTATGGGAGCTATATGTATTTTCCACAGGTAGAGTTTTTGTTTTTTTATTTTTTACATGCCATGCCAAGTGAAAATGCGTTAGGGAAAGAATCATGACATTCACTATTAAGTGCTACTTACAGTTCCTGAAATATCAAGGTCACTTGGGGTTAAAAAACCAGACAGTCTTAGACAAAAATCAATTCACCTTTTAGACAATTTCTACTTTGTAAAATGTAGAGATCATATCATCAGTATATAGGTAAGCCAGAACTTAGATCTAAAGTATTCTGACTTTACATTGAGTGTTCTTTCTGTCATCTCAGTGAACTTAAAAGTCGTCATCAAGCATTAATGTTAATAATATTAAAATTAGAATAAATTATAGTGAGAAGAGAAAGAATATATTTTAAAAAAATCACACAGATTGAGAACCAGAAAGATTTTTGTCAGTTTGTTCCAGTAGCTCTCAGCTATCTGGTCATGTATTTCAGGAGAGTCATGTGACTTATATTCTTTATAGTTTCATTCAGATAATTGCTACTGTAGTTTGCTTTATGTGCAAAATTTTTAAATTTTAACATAAAATTCTAAATGTACATTTCCATATGTTAATGTGAGAAAAAAAAGAAACAATGCCAGCAAGTTCTCTCAGGCTGGTTAAACTAAGGTATAAACATATTCAATACTGTTAAGATGTAAATGAACAACACACTGCCTTTTGGTACAGCTGTATAAGTGTTTGTACTTCTATAATATTGATAAAAATAAAGCTTTGAGGTTATTTTTATACATGTATTTTCTAAAAAACCATTAACACCTTTTCCACCTGCTTGGATTTTATATTTTATGTTGTGATATTGACAAAATGATGAAATTCTTGCTGTAATTTGTTTGCACATTATTTTAAGTGTGCTGCAAGCTCATATGAATAGAGATTGTAAGGAACATTTTTAGGCAATTAAAAAGTGAGCATGAACCCAAGATTCCAAAGTGATGGAAAGAATTTAAATAGTACAATAAAAAATTCAGGCATTCAAAAGAATTTACTGTTTGCAATTTTGATAACTGATACCTTAACTCTTTTATTTGGTTTGCTTTTTCATCAACTTTATTGAGATAGAATTGCCATACAATAAACTGCACCTATATAAAGTACATAATTTGATAAATTTTGACATGTATATATTTATCCATCACCACATTCAAGATAACATAGCCAGTAACCCCGAAAGTTTCCTTGTAACCTGTTGTAATCACTCTCTCTTGGCCCTATCCATGCCTCATCCTCTGTCCCCAAGCAATCATTCTTCTGCTTTCTCCCACTATAGGTTAGTTTGCAGTTTCTAAAATAATATATAAATAGAATCAAACAAGATGTACATATTCTTCTTTGTCTCGCCTCTGTCACTCAGCATAATTTTGTAAGATTTATTCATGTTACTGTGTGTATCAGTAGTTTATTTTGTTTTATTGCTGATTAATATTATATTGGCTATATAACAGTTTGTCCACTTACCTGTTAATGGCTAGTTGGGTTCTTTCCAGTTTTTGGCTACTACAAATGAAGGTGCTATGAACATTAATTCAAGGGTCTGTAGTGGTATCCTAGTGTGGTTTGAATTTACTTTTTACTGATGCTTTTCTTCTTATCTCACTGGTCACACCTTTGTTTCTCTGCTGGTTTCTGATGTAGCTCATCTGTGTATAAAGAGAGACAATATTGCACAGCAAAGGAAACAATCAACAAAAGGAAAAGACAACCCATCAACTGGGAGAAAATATTTGCAAATCATATGTCTGACAAGGGGTTAATTTCCAAAATACATAAAGAACTCATACAACTCAACAACAAAATAAATGAACAATCTGATCAAAAAATGGGCAGAGGATATGCACAGACATTTTTCCAAGGAGATATACAGATGGCCAACAGGCAAATGCAAAGATGTTCAACATCACTAATTATTAGGAAAATGCAAATCAAAACTACAATGAGATTTCATTTCACACCCGTCAGAATGGCTATAATTAACAAGATAAGAAATAGCAAGTGTTGGAGGGGATGTGGAGTTAAGTGAACCCTCCTACACTGCTGGTGAGAACGCAGACTGGTGCAACCACTATGGAAAACAGTATGGATTTCTGAAAAAGAGATCCAAATAGTATGGATTTCTCACCCATTTTTTGAGATTTCTCAAAAAATTAAAAATAGAAATACCATGTGATCCAGCTATCCCACTACAGGGCATTTATCCAAAAAACATGAAATCAGCAATTCAAAGAGATTTATGCATCCTTATGTTCACTGCAGCATTATTCACAATAGCCAAGACGTGGAAGCAACCCAAGTGCCCATCAATGGATGAATGGATAAAGAAGATGTGGTGTGTATATACAATGAAATATCACTCACCTGTAAAAAAAGGAAAAATCATGCCATTTGCGACAACGTGGATGGACCTTGATGGTATTATGCTAGGTGCAGTAAGTCAGACAGAGAAAGACAAATATCGTATGATTTCACTCGTGTGGAAGATAAACAAACACATAGATAAGAATAGATTAGTGGTTACCAGAGAGGAAGGAGGTGCAGGGAGGGCGAAAGGCATAAATGGGCACATATGTATGGTGACGGATAAAATCTAGACTACTGGTGGTGAACACGATGCAGTATATACAGGAATTGAAACATAATAATGTACACCTGAAATTTATACAATGTTATAAGCCAATAAGTCCTCAATAAAATAATAATTTAAAAAAGACAATATTACAAAGCACTCTAAGAAGAGGGGGAAATTTTCTCTTATTCAACTTTAGCTTGTGATTTTCCCAAATCTTTCATTTGTGTCATGGATACTTTCTATTTTCCTATTGGAGACCTGGTTTTGAAAGGCAGAGTCCAGGAGGAGATGCTTTCTCCTTCTGTTTTGTTTGAGTTTTAATCTTTTATTTTTTTGTATTTTATTTGTTTATTTTCCTAACCCTCCTCCTTGAGACAGTGGCTGCTGAACCCCTGTAATTGAAAATGGTCAGACTGATCTGGGTCAAAATCGCCACATCTGACTTGGGACAGAAAATGAGATTTGAAATGGTATCTCTGTAAAGAAATTATTTACTCTAAAATCTTTAAAATTTGTCATAGAATTTTGAAGCATCTATGAAATCATCTAACTTATCCCTTCAATCAAAATTGGATGAGCCCACTGACATCTTAGACAACTAGGTCATGTTTGTCATCTGTTATTGTGTGCGGGCTCTGTCAAAAAGTAATTCTTATTTTGTGAGTTTCTACATCAACCATGATCAATATCTTCAAATTTTATGTTTCTGTGTAAAAAAAAAACCAAAAAACCAGAAAATTTTGGTACTCTTTGCAAAAGTTGAAAAACTCCAGTTTTGAGAAAATGTTTTGTTTCTATACTTTGGTGCAGATGATCCACAACTTACTGTGACGCTTTTCTTTTCAGTTTGGTTTTGGCAAGCGGTAGCACCAGAGATGCCTGCCAGTCCTGAAGTCTTATTTACCCACACAAGTTATCTTTTTCACTACAATCAGGTCCTCTTCCAAAGGCTTTGTTAAAAATTGGGAGCAGAATACCAAGATCTTTCTTATATGAAAAAATTCACTGCATTTCCAGAAATCATCTCAGTACATTTACTTGGTCCTTAGTTAGGAGTTTTACTTTGTTAAGAACAACAACAACAAAGAAGGTCTAATCTACAAATAGTCTTGAATTTACTATCTCAAATTTTATTCATTTCCTATAACATTATCCTTTCTATTAAAAGTTTACTTGCTGTTTTAGCTGTATAATTTATATTTCATTTATTTTTAGGAAGTGGACATTTTTGCATAAAAAAACAACAAAGATCATTTTCATATCTCATACTCATAAAGGACATCCATTTACAATGCAACAACATAGATATATCATATGAAAATTTTATTTGAGTTGTTTTTATTATTTTTATTTTGAGGGTCTGTGGGAGCCATTTCCTTTATCAGACACTCAAAATATAATATCAACATATACTCATCTAGGAAATATTTAATTCAATTTGTTAGTAGAAATTAGCTCTATCTCTAGATGTAAAAGCACCAAACACAATGCCATTCTATCTTTCTTACTCTTTTCTCTTTTTTTCTTCTTATATGAGATAAACTGCATTTAAAAGTACTGTTGTCAATTTTTGAGAAATACTGGAAAATGGGGTTGGTACCAGAAAGGTAGAAACTGGAAAATGAATGTCTTATTTTTGCCACAATATATAAAATACTGTTTTTCAGAAAGCATATATTTTTTAGCTTCACATAAAACACCAACAAAATTCCAGAATGAATTATCATAAAGGGAATTTTGGAGAATGTGAAAAAATAATGTAATCATGCCTATTTAACATGAGTGTATTAGTCAGTTTTGTTAGATTGTGCCATGATAACAAACAATCCCAAGGTATCAGTGGCTTACAGCAGCAAGAAAAATGTTTCTGTCTCATTCAGATTACAGGACAACTGTAGATTAACAGCAGCCCTACTCTATGTTGTCTTCTGTCTGGGATACAGGAAAACATAGCTCCTATTTAAACATTGCCTTCTCAGGGCAAAAACAAGTGCGGTGGTGACATCATTTGATTGCTCTAAAAGATTTATCTTTCAACTGGAATGTGTCATTTCTGCTATTTCATTTGCCAAAGTGAGTGGTCCAGCTAAATCTAAGAAATAAAATCTGTGTAAATTATATATAAAACAAACATAAGAAGACTCTGAAAATTGTAGAGAAGAAGGGAGACTGGTTGGGGACCTCAGGACACAAAGAATGACACGATGGTGAGTTCTCTGGGTTTTCTTTTTGCATCATATATCCCAGACAGGGCGTTAGAGAAGATAGCAACCCGGAAACACCAAGACAAAAAATAGCCCTAGCAAGAGCCTGCTCTCTCTAGGCAAAGGACAAGGAAAAGAGAAGCCTAGCAAGACAGAAACCTTTTAAAATCTAACTGCTCTAATGCAGACAAACACACAAAAAATATAGCCCCACCATCACCCGCACGAGTAAAGGACAAGTGTAGAAGCTAGACTTCCACTCTCACCAAGTTTTAACAAGACACTCTCCCTCCTCTCTGTCAGAGTGGTATCAGAGAAGGTCAAGTACAGAGCTAGGATTTTCATCCCTACCAGAAGCTAGTGGCCATTAGATAAGCAATGGCGTAGAAGATTTCAACAACATCCTCAACCAACAGGATTCAATGGACATTTATAGATCACTCCACCCAACAACAGCAAATATGCAGAATATACATTCTTTTCAAGTACCCATGAATATATACGCCATATGTTTTATGCCCGGAGCAAAAAAGAAACCTCAACAGACTTAAAAGAATTTAAATCATACACAGTGTATTCTCTGACCACAGTGGAAGAATATTAGAAATCACTAATGGCAAGATAACAGGAAAATCATCACACACTTGGAAACAAAGTAACACATTTCTGAATGATCCATGGGTCATCGAGGACATTTCAAGGGAAATAATACTATACGTTGAACTGAATGAAAATGAAAATACAACATAAAAGACTTGTGGTAAAGAGCTAACGCACTACTGAGAGGGAAAATTATAGTACTAAATGAATAAATTAGAAAAGAGGAAAAATAATCAAATATACAATCTAAGCTCCCACCTCAATCACCTAGAAAAAGAACAAAGTAAACCCAAAGCAAGCAGAAGAAAGGTAATAACAAAGATAAAAGAAAAATATCAAAAAAATTTAAAACAGTAAACAATAGAAAAAATTAAGGAAAAAAAGATTTGGTTTTTCAAAAAGATCAATAAAATTTGCAGACTTCCAGTACAAAGAAAAAAAGAGAAGATACAAATTACTCATATCAGAATGAAACAGTGGATATCACTACAGACCAGACAGAAATGAAACAGTGGATATCACTACAGACCAGATCATAAGGAAATGCTACACAAAAACTCTCACACATGAATTTGACACTTAGATGAAGTGAATCGATTCCACAAAAATAAACTACTATATAAACTACTATAACTCACCTAATTCGAAATTGTATTCATAATTTTAAAAACTTCTAAAAAGAAATCTCCCAGCACAGATAATTTCACTGGAGAATTTTAACAAACATTTAAAGAAGAATGAACACAAATTCAAAACAACCTCTTCCAGAAAATAGAAGAAGAGGAAAACTTTCTTAACTCATTTTATAAAGCTAGTATTACCCTGATACCCAAATCAGACAAAGGTAGTACCAAAAATTAAAATGACAGACCAATATCCCTCATGAATGTGACGGTAGGCTGAAAAAATAGTCCCACAAAAGGTATACTATAGTCAAATCTCTGGAACTTGTGGATGCTAGTTTATTTAGAAAAAGCATCTTTGCAGATGTGATTAAGTTAAGGTATTTGCAGCAAGGAGATAATCCTGTATTATCTAGATAGGCCCTAAATGCCATTGCAAGTATCCTTAGAAGAGAGAGGCAAAGGGAGGTTAGACACACAGAGGAAAAGGCAGTATGAATATTGAAGCAGAGATTGCAGTGATGCAGCCACATGCCAAGAAATACCAAGCAATGATGGGCAGCCACCAGAAGCTAGAAGAGTCAAATAATGTTTTCTTTTCCAGAGCATCTGGAGGGAGTGCAGCCCTGCCAACGTCTTGATTCCAGACTTCTGAAATCCAGAGCTGTGAGAGAATAAATTCTTGTTGTTTTAAGCCACTAGGTTTGTGGTAATTTATTGTGGCAGCCCTAAGAAACTAATACAGAATTTGATACTGAGAAATGAGGTACTCCTTAACAAATACCTAAAAATGTGGAAGTGGCTTTGTAATTGGATGATGAGTAGAGGTTGGAAGAATTTTGAGACACACTATGGAAAAAGTCTAGATTGCCTCGGAGAGATGGCTGGTAGAAATATGGACATTAAAGGTGCCTCTGGTGAAGGCTCAGAAGGAAGTGAGGAGCATGGCAGAGAAAGATTCTTTCATCTTAAAGAATACATACGTAGTCATAAACAGAATGTTGGTGGAAATATGAATGATAAAACTGATTCTGGTGAGAGCTCAGAAAAAAAATGGGAAACGTTATGGAAACTGAGGAAAGAAGATCCTTGTTATATAGCGGCAGAATACTTGGCTGAATTGTATCCTACAGTTGAGTGGAAAGCAGAAATTGTAAGCAACGAACTTAGATATTTGGCTGAGGACATTCCCAAGCAAAATGTTAAAGGTGCAGACTGGTTTCTTTTTGTCACTTACGATACAACGCTAGAGGAAAGAGATAAGCAAAAAAGTAAAATGAGCAAAAAGAAAAAAAAGCAAAAAAGAACCAGCACTTGATGTTTTAAGAAATTTTCAGCCTATCCAGATTTCAAAAGTTGATAAAATTAGAAGATTCACTATTACAAGTTGCTCTGGAGAGAAGGCTAAGGTATGGCTGGACAACCACTGCTGAAGAGATTAGGCATACAACTCATGGATACACTCAACTATTTTAGCAGAAGCCAGGAATGCAGATAGGGTAATCCTGGAAAGATCTGTGGGTGACCATCTTGTCCAATGGTGTGAACCCCCATGACATAGATTGGAGACCCACCTGCCTTCTGAGAATGTTATACTAACAGAAATACATCTAGCTTGGACTGAGAGGAACAGAGACTGTACAGAATGAAAGAAAGTTGTTGTGCTTCCAAAATTCTACAGGCAGGGAGTAGGCTAATAAAACTATTCAGTGGTAAACATGTAGTACCTTTCAAGAAAAAGAAAGCATCTCTCTGAGGGCTGAATGTTGGTCCTAGAGAGCAGAACCATGAGTACAGTCAGAGACCTAAGCAGTTGGTGCAGAGGATGGAGCTGCAGGTGCCAAGGTGGAGCCATGAGCCCAGAGAGTGTGGCTCAAACCAAAGAGAATTATTCTTAGTCCTTGAAACCTAATGAAATATGCTCTGCTGGATTCAGAACTTGGGTGGGACCAGTGATCCTTATTTCTTTAATTATCTCTTTTGGAACGGGAACAATAACGGGAATCAGCAGTCTACAACTGCTATTCTATGCCTGTCCCATCATTGTATTGTGGAAGCAGATAACCTGTGTTCTGGTTTCACAGGTCTACAGATAGAGAGAAAGTTTATCCCAGGATGAATTATATGTACTCAGTCTCATATGAACTTGCTTTAGATGATGATATTTGGAACTTTTGAGTTTATGATACTTAGAGGAGGTTTTGGACTTGAGGTTTTGGACATGGTGCTGTAGTGGGTGGAGACTTTGGGGGATGTTAGAATAGAGTGAATGTATTTTGTATGTGAGAGAAACATGAATCTTTGGGAACCAGAGAATTGACTGTGTTAAGCTGAAAAAATGATCCCCCCAAATATATATTTCCTTTCTAATCCCCAGAACCTCTGAATATTGCCTTATTTGGCAAAGGAGGAATATTGCCTTATATGACAAAAGGTGTGATTAAGTCAATAATCTTGAGAGGGGGTGCCTACCCTAGATTATTTGAGCAGGCCCTAAATGCCATCACAAGTGTCTATAAAAAGAAGGCAAAGGGATTTTAGACACACATCAGAGATGGTGATGTGAAGATGGTAACAGAGATCAAAGTGACACAACTACAAGTCAAGGATGCCAAGGTAGGTTGGCAGTCACCAGAAGGCAGAAAAGACAAGGAGTGGATTCCCTTCCAGAGCTTCTGGGGAGACCACGGCTCTGTTGATACCTGAGTTTGGGCTATGAACCACAGAACTATGAAAAATAAATTTCTGTTGTTTTAGGCCACCAAGATTGTTAGAATTAGTTACAGCTGCCCTAGGCAACTCATACAAATGTAAAGAAAAAAAAAATTCTTATCAAAATATTAGCAAATAGAATTCAGTAATATATTAAAAGAATTTTATGCCATGACCAAGTAGAGTTTGTACCAGAGATGCAAGACTTTCAAAATTTGAAAATTGATCAATGTAAACCGTGAATTAAGAGGTTAAAGAAGAAAAATCACATAAACATGTAAAATGATGCAGAAAAAGCATGTGATAAAAGTCGAAACCTACTATGATAAAAACTCTCAGAAAAGTTGGAAGAGATGGGACCTTGTTCAACTTAATAAATAACATCTATAAAAAGCTACAGCTAACATTATATTTGATGGTGAAAAATTGAACACTTTCACTCTAGGATGAGAAACAAAGCAAGGATGTAGGTCTGTTCTCACCACTCTTATTTAGTATAGTACTGTAAGTTCTAGCCAGTGAAATAAGTAAAAAGAAGGAAGGAAGGAAGGAAGGAGGGAAGGAAGGAAGGAAGGAAGGAAGGAAGGAAGGAAGGTAGGAAGGAAGGAAAGAAAAGGCATACAGATTGGTGTGGCCCCCTGCAAAGTCAGGAGGGACTGCCCCTCCAAACCAAAAGCTAGTTCTCATGCTTATACTGATGATGGCACATGCATACTCACACACAAGAGGGTATGAGAAGGTTTATTACTTACATAATTGGGATCTCTGGTAACAGCAGGGGAGGCCTCTCAAGAGGGTCCAAAATGGCTTGATAGAAAAAGGAAAGGATACTTCCTGGGTTCTTATTGAGGTTAATGGGTGGGGCCAGGGTAAGTGTTCCTGTACAGCCAGGGACTTGATCTCCCAGGGCCTCCAAAGGAATGAACATTCAGACTTTCTTATCAGCTTGTCCATATATGGAGCAAAAAGAGAGTGATGAGGCTTAAAGGTTTTCAGCAAACATCAAAAAGTGGAGTCAGACTTTTTATTACACAAATTAGAAAGAAATAAAATTGCCCCTATTTGCAGACGATGTATTGTCTATGCAGAAATTTCAAGGACTCTACTATAAAAAACCCCAAACAAACAACAAAACACTTTCAAAACTAGTAGTTCTAGACTTTATTAAGGTCATAGGATACAGGATGAACATACAACATTCGACTATATTTCTATATATTAACCATGAAAAGGTAGACTCTGAAATTAAAAATATAAAACCATTTACGATCATTCAAAAAAATGAAATACTTAGATGTAAATACAGCAAAACATGTACAGGATTTGCATGCTGAAACTATAAAACTCTAGTGAAAGAAACCAAAGATGTAAATAAACGGAGAGACATTATCATGTTGATTGATTGGAAGACTCATCGTAGTAAAGATGTTAATTCTCACCATATTGCTATATAGGTTTAACTCAATTCCTATCAAAATTCCAGCAAGATCTCTTGTAGATATTTATAAGATCATTTTAAAATTTATATATAAAAGCAAAGAAACTATAATGGTTAAAACAAATGTGAACTAGTATAAAGTGGGAGGAATCACTCTGTCAGACTTCAAGACATTATACAGCTACAATAATCGAGTCTCTGTGATATTGGAGCCGGGATTGACACATAGATCAATGGAACAAAATAGAGAACTCACACAAAATACAAACATACAAATATTCTCAGATGATTTTTAACAAAGGTCAGAAAGCAATTGAGTATAGGAAAGATAGCTTTTCAACAAATGATGCTGGAGTAATTGGACATCATAGGCAAAAAAAAAAAAGGGAAGGAGAACCTTGATCTGATTACTACATCTCATACAAAAATTAAATCAAGATGAATCACAGAGTTAAATGTAAAATGTAAATTATAAATGTAAACAAGACTATAAAACTTAGAAAAAAATAGGACAAAATATTCAAGCACTTGGGCTAGGCAAAGAATTCTTAGACTTGACAGAAAAAGCATAATATATATAAGGAAAAATTGATAAATTGGACTTTATCAAAATTAAAAACTTTTTTTCACTGAGAAAGACCCTTTTAAAAGGATGAAAAGACAAACTACAGAGTGGGAGAAAATATTTACAAACCACACACACAGCAAAGAACTAATATCTAGACTATGTAAAGAACTTTCAAAACTCAACAGAAAGAAGCCTACCAATCCAATTAGAAAATGGGCAAAAAACATGGAGACATTTTTCCAAAGAGGATAAACATACGGCACATAAGCAGATTAAAAGAGGTCCACCATCATTAGTCATTAGGAAAATGCTAATTTATAATGGGATATCATTACACATCTATCAGAATGACTATAGTTTAAAAAAAAATTGTGACAACACCCATGTTAGTGACCAGGCAGAGAAACTGGATCACTGATACACTGCTGGTGGGAATGTGAATTAGTATAGCCATTAAGGAAAAACAGGTTGGCAGTTTCTCAAAAAACCGGAAAATTAATTTACCCTACCACCTATCAATTGTACGCCTGGGCATTTATCCTAGAGAAATTAAAACTTATGTTTATACAAAAACTTGTACACAAATATTTATAGTGGCTTTACTTATAGTGGCAAGAACCAGATGTCACTGAATAGTTAAACGAATTGTGGTATAGCCATACCACGGAATACTGCTCAGCAATAAAAAGAACTATTCATATACACAACTCAGCTGTGTGTCCAGAAAATCATGTTGACTGAAAAAAACCAATTCCAAATGATTACATACTGTATGATTCCACTCATACAATATTTTTGAAATGACAGTATCATACAAATGGAAAATAGATTGCCAGGGGCTAAGGGTGAGAGGGAAGTAGGTGTGGCTATAAAAGGACAACAGGAGGGATTCTAGCAGTGATGGAAATGTTCTGTATCTTGACTGTATCAATGTTGATATCCTGGATGTAATATTATACTACAGTTTTTCAAGATGTTGCCATTAGGGAAACTTGTAAAGATTACAAGGCATCTCTCTGTATTGTTTCCTACAGCTGCATGTCAATCTACAATTATCTTAAAATAAAAAGTTTAATTAAAAAAGATAAATGTGATAAAGTCTTAAATTTAGATTAAAATAAATAATTGTGCAAAAATAAATTATTGGGTTATTTGGTTTGGCAGCGCTTCATGTAAAAAAATATATGTGATTTAGATATCCAGAAGCCAGCCTCTAATAGAGCGGCACCTAATAAATGTTTTTGAATGGACAGACACATAAATGTTCACTTAATAGGTACTTACTAAAAATTGTTGAATGGTCATAAAAATAAACAAGGGTACTAAACTGGCTCAAGTATTCTTAGGCTGTATTCATTGAATTGATCTCCTGACAACTAGAATGTAATATTTCCATCGTACTCAACAATGATTAAGTTATATCAATTCTTATAAAGATTCACTTTTGCTATTTATTGGGTTTTAAATAGGAAAATATAAATTGGCACATGCCTTGCAGAATGTTAGCTGTGTTTGTGCCTCAGCTCTCTATTATAGGAATTGTTCTGACTGATTTAATGAACAGAAGGAATATGGAGAGTCGATAGTATTAGAGGAGTTTAGAATATCTTTGATTAGAAGTAATAGAATAGACCCTATTACAATGGTGTTAATAATCGGGGTTTATTTTACATAATGAGAAAAGTCTGGAAGTAGGTAGTTGCTGGCATTGAGTTAGTAGCTTAACAATATCAGAGCTGTTCTGCAGTTCTCAGGTTCTTTCCTTCATTGTCACAAGATGACTGTTGCAGCCGCAGCCGCCACATTAGCAATTGAGGCAAGATAAAGACGGAAAGCTAGAGGAAAAGGCAATATTTGTGCCAGACAGAACAAAAACTTTCCCAGACACTCCACAGCAGATTTTCATTTGTGTCTCATTGTCTATAACTGTGTCATATGACCACCCCTGGCCGGAAGATGTCAAGGAAAAAAAAAATTGGAAGTGGAGATTTGGTCATCCAACCAAGAGAATCTGCCACAGGTAGGGAAGAGTGGTGCTTACGGAGGATGATAGCAGCACTGAGAAGAATCAGAGAGGCTTCTTTTTTGGATATCTGAGATGTCTCACTGGGTATCTGGTGACATGGGGCCCAAATAGACTGTTGCCTTCTGAGGAAATAAAAGATGAGCCTTCTATGAGAAGATATCTGGTAGAGAGCCAGGTCAGAAGCTAATGGACAGACATAATGGAGAGTTTACTACTTTCCTGTCTTTGCTATATAAAAAAGAGTCATTTAACACCATTCAAGAGAAATGAGATCCTGCAAGACTTGATGAAGCTGTAGACATGCTGTTTGACTCTTATGCTGGCCAAATAAGTTTTTATAATACATTTTGTAAGTTCTCTTTGGAGTATGGAATGCTGCTCTTTCAGAATTTTTTTTCAGATACAAGGTTTTAAACTTTAGTGAGATTTCTCATAGCAGTGAACTAGATCCTTATGGCAAAGCTAAATCAACACAAGAATTATCCACAACGCATTTTAAGGATACTGAAAATCTTAACATTTACTCAAGAGGGAAATTGGATGCTCTTAGGTGTTAAAATCTAGATGGAGAATGATATAATTATAACTCAAAGTACTAAGCTTACTTGCACTTCATGCCTTGATGGGGTTTTTGTTTTTTATGATGGTGCTTTTCCTCTCTCTCAAATTTCTCTCCATCTCTCTCCCTTTATACCTGATGTGGAATTCCTATACATCTTTCCAAACCCGACTCAACTATCAGTTTTTCTGCCAAGATTTTTGTGATCCTAATACCTTATTGACCCTGCCAAAATTCTTTATTATCTCCCCTATTTTCCTCTAGGACTTTTATAAATAATCTGGCTGGATTTACGAACAGTCTTACTTTTAGTATTGATAAATTGCCTATCTGCTTATCTTCTTTAAAACATATGGATATATTACTTCACTGTGGATGTATAATTTATCTTTAATTCTTAACACCTCACAGGGATATTTAGTCATTCATTTGTTACTTGTAATTCATTTAATATTTGCTGGTTTTCATTTGTCACTTATAATTAATCTAACATTTACTGAATGCCTACTATCTACCTGGCATTGTGCTCGGTGCTAAGTACACAAACGTGAAAAAAACAATTAGATTAGGGTCCTGACACACAGTGGCAAGAACAGTGAGACAGAAACCAATTTAAAATGTAGTGTGAGGAGTAATATGGATGAACAAGGTAAACGGATGTACAAGGTAAAATAGGGGCACATATTTGGCATTAATAAATTTTTCTTTAATTGTCAATGGTCACCATATATGTTATGCTCTTTTATTTATTTTTTTTGAGGGTAGTAAATGGCAATTTATTGTTGTTTTTTTTAATTAAGTGCTCTTGTTTTTTGAAATGTGGTATGAGAATATTCATTGTCATAGAGTATGAAAAAAAAGAACCAACTGTTAACAACCCAAGAAGTCTCTAACCAAGGAAGTCTCTGGCTTCTGATGTGAGCATTGCAGAACCTTTTAAAAGAAAGAAATAGAAAATAGAATGACTAGAAAGTAAATTATTATTCAGTAATTTGTATCTTCAGTCTCTGCCATCCTTGTAAAGTATATCCATATTTCCCTTATAAGCTCTACTGATAATTTTAAGAAATGCTAAATTCATATATCAATATTTATATTTATATCTATCTCTGTCTATCTATTACCTGTCATCTGTCATCTATCTATTGATACACACAGTCAGGTAGTATTTGGGGTATTTGGTATTCTATTGCTAGCAATACTCTTGCTTATCTCTGAAAAAGCCATGTGAAAACTGAACCAAGCTGACAGCATCCTCTGAAGGTTGCCGCATCCACGCTTTTCACTGAAGTGGAGCTGAACTAAAGGCAGCAGTCCCACAAGCACTCCTTTCTCTCCTTGTACATAGTCTAGCTCAAATTTTACTGCTATTTTCAGGTTTGAGAAGTTTTAAACAAACAACCAGTCTTTCTGGAAAGCCCCATAGTATGGGTTTTAATTCAGACAGGAAGGGAGAGAGTTTTAAATTCAATTTGTGTTTATCCAAGGCATCCAAGGTTAAAATCAATCAATCAATCAATTTAGAAACTTCTATTGAACACCCCTACTATATGGCAAGCACTAGGATAGCTACTATAGAGCATCTAGATAATTTAAATCCAGCTTTAGTGGTTCTCTCAGAAGGCAGACAAAATTCTTATATAATTTTCATATTTCTTTGGCATTGGAACAACCATCGTGATTTAAATCCGTGGTTCATTGTTCTTGATAATGAACTTGAATGTTATACTAGCATGACAATTGCTTGTGTTTATGTTGAAATTAGTCAACAATAAAGACCTTTCTCCATAAATGTATACATATTTAAAAACAAAAATGTAAATCTTCTTTGGGAATAAATATAGACATTTTGAAGAATATAATTATGTAATATGTAGAGAATTGAAACATTGAAGTTATACAAACATATGTTGTTTAAATATAAATGATAAATTTATAATTTTCAGAATTATCTCAGCATTGCATTTTCTAAAACACAGACAGAATTTTATTTCCCTCACGTTCTCCTGGTGAAAAAATAATCAGGCTACATATCACATGTAATTATTTTCAAGTACATTTCCTAATTTCTCCAAAGGGATTTCCAAGGACAGAAAAGACCAAAACATAGATATGTTTTTATTTAATAAGAAACTATTCCTGTTTCTTTTAAGGCAGTGTTCATTTATTCAGCAAAACTCAGTGTGTATAAAGACTACGTCAGGAGAAGCTGAGAAAAATATAAAGAACAAGATACCTAAGGGGCATTTTATCTAGTAGATAATATAAAGGGATGCTCACAAAGAGCAAAACAAATGCAAAAAATAATATTTGGTAGTATGATAAATTGTTATAGAATTCAGAAGTTGGGGAAGAGGAACAATTATTTCCTAGTGGACATGAAATTAGAGTAAAAAGCTCTCTTAACTAACCTTCATGTAACCGAATAGCCTCATTAAATAAAGCTCTCCATTCTCTCTACAAATCATACTGATTAATGTCCCAAATATTCTGAAAGCTAGTAACTAAGCTACTCTTTAATGTGGCCATACCTATCTGCATCTAGCAGTTCAACTGAATGCTTACCAAGAGTCAAATATGCTTCTTCAACTCTGTTTTGCCAGTAGTATCTATTATTGTAATTATATAATTTATAATGAAAAAGTATTGAAAAAATTG
Organism: Ceratotherium simum simum; assembly: GCF_057802395.1. Lineage (NCBI taxonomy): Eukaryota > Metazoa > Chordata > Mammalia > Perissodactyla > Rhinocerotidae > Ceratotherium > Ceratotherium simum. The sequence continues at coordinate 62,152,854 of NC_141901.1, read as the reverse complement.
TATCTATAAAAATCAAGTTGAAATCTCTGGAAAGTTTTAAAAAAAATGACTCCTTAAAAAATTGCTTTTAATTTAGAAATAGGATAAATGTTTTAAACTATTTGAAAAAAAAATCTCAAATTACTTCACAAACATTTTTGTTCTTGCTCCATTTCAAGGAAAATAATATTGAAATAGTTGCGTTCTGAGTATGGTGAATAAATTAAAGATTGGAAAGTCAACATTCATTTTATACATTTAAAGTACAAATAGTAAAGGTATCTGTGGTTTGCACTCTACTAATTCCTATCACTTTCACACTTTTCGTTTGATTCTAACAATTCTGTGTGAGAAATACAGCAGGTCTTATCATCCTGCTTTTACAGATGAAAAATTAAGTTTCATGTAAGTTCTGACTTCCCAAAGATCATACAGCTAGAATGTGACCAAGATGGAACTTTAACCCAGGTTGTTTCAAGTTGAGTCCAAAGCTTGTTCCTACCTCTTTTTAAGTAGAATATTTTGAGGAAAATAATTCATTTGTTATGATGGAGTAAATTGGTTATGTAAATATAAAATGCATAGATGTGAAAAAGAATAAGAGATAAAATATCACCACTCTAGTGGGTTGAATGGTGTCTCCCCCCAAAATCTTTGTCCACCTGGAATCTCAAAATGTGACTATATTTGCAGGTGTAATTAAGGAAAGGATCCCAAGATAAGATCATCCCAGATTTCGGTGGGCCCTACTCCAATGACAGCCGTCCCTATAAGAGACAGAAAAGGAAAAGACACATAAGTACAGAGGCTAGCCATGTGAAGATGGATGTAGGGATGGGAGTGTTGCATCCACACACCAAGGAATGCCAAGGATTACACCAAGGAATGCCAAGGATTACCATAGACACCAAAAGCTAGGAAAGAAGCATGAGATGGATCTCCCTCAGAGCCTCCAGAAGGAACCAACCCTTCTGACATCTTGATTTCAGACTTCTGGACTGCAGAACTGTGAGAGAAAAAGTTTCTGTTATTTTAAGCTACCAAGTTTGCAATAATTTGCTATGGCAGCCCTAGGAAACCAATACAACTACAAAGACATATAAGTGAGAAGTCACAGGTGTATTTTCTGTCAGTATTAGCTCATTTTAGGTATCTAATTACTAAAGATTTGTCAGACATTGAAAAACTTTGGCATTATACAAGTATTGTTTTTCTTAAAGAAACAGACAATATTTCTGTACCTATTTTTTTCTACTATCTTAGTTCCAGAAACAATGAGTTTTTACAGTTTAAACTGGCATTAAAAATCAGGAAAAAATATCTAATAAAGAAATACTTGCAAGTACATTTCTCCAGTAAAAAGTCATCCCTTTAAAAGTAGTTTAAATTGCTGTTTTTAAATAAAAAACTCCATGTGTTTATGTTGATTCCAAATGATGCCACTTACAGCTAATTTGCTTGCATTTATTTGTAAAATGGTGGATTACATAAGGCCAAAAGTGATATGCAGATTTTTCTTTTCCAGCTTGAACCACAAAAATGAAAATTTTAAGAGGTTTATAGTGGCGCAGTGAGAAATAGAAAGACTTGGGTGCGTTGAAAATTGAGATTAAATTGATTCCATGATAAATATTGAAAGGAAGTTTTTCACCTATAAGTTTAATAAAGACAGTTCTTCAAAATGGGCTCTTTTACTTTGAAAATTAAAAAAAATATGCTAATGGTTACTGCTATCAGAAAAGTGATACAGAAATATGTCTAGGCCACTAGACACTGGTTAATAGGCCACATGCAGATTCATTGGTGTATTAGAGCTCTCTAGAAAAACAGAACCAACAGGATATTAATTAATTAATTACAAAAATTGTATCACACGATTATGGAGGCTATGTCCTACCATTCACCATCTGCAAGCTGAAGGACCAGGAAAGCCAGTGATATAATTCAGTCCAAATCTGAAGGACTGAGAACCAGGAGTGCTGATGTTCGAGAGCAGGAGAAGAGGGGCATCCCAGCTCAGGCAGAGAAAGCAAATTCACCCTTCCTCTGTGTTTCTATTCTATTATGGCCCTCAACTGATTGGATGATGCCCACTTGCATTGATGAGGGCAATCTTCTTATTCAGTGTACTGATTCAAATATTTATCTCTTCCAACAACACCCTCACAGACACACCCAGAAATAATGTTTTACCAGCTATCAGGATCTCTCTTCACCCTGTCAAGTTGACATATAAAATTACCCATCACAATAGGGTACTTGAAAAGTGATTTCCTTTTACATCTTGCCTGTGCTGGAACTCTGTTTTGGCTGATCATTGACCAAAGCATTCAATGAGTGGTCCTCAACTTTGGCTATATGTTGGAATTACCTGGAAGATTTTTTAAAATGCCTGAGTCTCACCTCCAGATATTCTTATTTAATTAGTCTATGATGAGACTTGCATATAGGGATGTTTTAAAATTACTCAGGTGACTTTTGTACCCAACCAAGGCAGCCAATCACTGAAGATGTATTCCATAGCTAACCACTCCCCACCCCCAACCCAACCCAGGGGAAACATTATCAGAGTGTATTCCCATTTTATTGAAATAATCTGGGATACTTTATTTAAAATTTAACACGTAGGGAAACTTTCTCCTAATATTATTTAATTCTTTTCTCTGGAAAAATATAGACTACTGTGCAATTAAGAGAATTAGTATATTTATACGCCTGGAAACAACTAACTCTATTCTACATATCTGAGACAGAATAGAGCATGGTAAAATATTCCTTAGATGTAGTATAGCATTGTTTCTCAAAGTTTAATCTTAGTACTACCTGCATCAATCAAGTTATTAATAAAGAAAACAACAAACAAAGAAATAAATAAATCACATTCCTGAACTCTTCTCCAGACTTACTGAATCAGAAATGCTGAATATGGGGCCCAGAAATGTGTGTTCTTAAGAAACAATCCAAGTGATTCTAATGTACACTAAAGTTGGAAACATGTTACTATGAGAACTCTATCCTGTCTAAGCATTTATAGTGCTCTCTTCTAAACTGAATTTTTATATCTCTTTCTATGTGTTAAGTAAAGCATGTAGTAGTCTGAATCTGAGGAGAAAAAAATGAATATGAATATTTGATTAAAAAAAGGTTAAATATGTTAAGTATTATAAATTGGTTGGCTCTAAGAAAATCCAGTGTCAAATACTTGGAGAAAACAAAGTCATGACCTTGTTAATCTCCATTAATATAGAATTTACGGAAAAATTTTAAATCTACCTACAGATTAGCACACTTCAAAATTTTAAGGGGTAAGTTTATTAACAGAAATGTCCATGTATAGATAATTTTTATATGTGGAATTTCTTTTTTTCCAGTGACTTATAAACAAACTTCAAGGAAAATTAGGAAATTATAAAGAAAAATTCTTTAAAGGTGGAAATATCTTCAGAGATAACAGCTTAAACTCAGAGAGAAAAATGAGGTATATAAAACTAAACTCAAAACTAGATTCTTATCGAAAATTTTTTCTATGTTGGTCATTTATCCTTTTGGTCTTCCTGTCCTTTCCTACCCCCTAAGAACCAATCTCCAAATTCTCTTGAGTCTAATGTCTAAATAGTTTATTTCAGGCCATTCTCATCAAAGTCACCATTGTCTCTTACCTGGACTATGTAAGGTCTTCCATTTGCCATGGAAACTCCCTCCAATTCATTCTGTACATGGTAGACCAAATATGTTTTCTAAAATATAAATGTTGTCACTTCACTCTTTGGCTTAAAATTTTTCAATGATTTCTCATTATCCTAAATATAAACCTCAAGTCCTTTACATATATTACAAGCTCTCCATGATCTGACTCTTGCCTTCATTTCTAGCCTAACAGATGTGGTTCTCAGTGGGAATTTAGAGAGAAATATTGAAGTTCATATGGGATGTTACTCTTTGTCACAAAAACTGTGGGGCAGGGGCACTATTGCCATTTATTGGATAGGAACTGGGATGTTTGATATCCTTCACTGTATACGAAGTGTCACATAAGGAACACTCCTTTGTGGCTGTTACATTTCAGACTAGATATCATGTAGATTAAAAACTTATATTAATTATTTGAGCCAAGGATGTACAAGAGTTTCACATATGAAAAAATTTATTATTGATATTCTATAAATATTTGCAAATTTTTCCAGGTAGGTAACTCTTGCGTAAATCAAGACAAGAGTGCACTTTATTTGGAATTTTACCAAGAATTTTTAACCATTTTGGAAAATCATGCCACTTGTGCAAAGCAATAGAGACTTAGCAAAGTTAATTATTGTGCAGTTTAGGGCTCTAATACCACCTGGAATCTGGCATGCTGGGTAGAAAAATTGGCTTTTTATGATTAACTCCAACACAAAGACACAGTTTGTGGAAAAGTTTAGGCTGAAATTCAGTGAGCATGCATGTACCGATGACTTAGTCCAAGCATAATAGATACTAGATGCATGACAATGTCTAGGTACCTGCAATACTGAATGGTAATCTACTTCTTACTGGGGACAGAAAAACCCCAAGGGAAAAACTCTACTCTGACGTTCATAAGGATCAGATAAGATTAACATTGTATAAAATTATCAAGAGAGGCTCCATGGAGAAATTGAAACAAGTTGGCATTAGAATATTTTATAGCATTTGTTTAGGCAAAGTAGATGGCAAAATGGAAAGGAGGAGATATTATTAAAAAACTGGAAAGTATCAAAAAAATTTTTAGGCCCATTTTTACTATATGGAATCATGAAAATACATCCCCACCCAGAAAAATGGCAAAATCTAAAAAAATATTTTAGAAGGTAAATGCCTTATCCATTAGGCTACTGGGCCTGACTAAAAAAATATTTTACATGTGGACTTAGTCCTCTAATGGAAGAATCTTTTCAGCAGGATCATGAGCTGCCATGTTGCACAATTCCAATGTTCAATATTTATTTTGTAATTTGTGTTACTCCCTGAAGTCGTACAAGGATAGTTGTGCAAAATAGACCCTTCGTAGATTATTCCTCTTTACTGGAGTTATGCCTCTTAACAGGATAATTCTGTTTCAACTTTCAATGGAAAACTATGTGCCTGTCATCTATTCATTCCACATCCATTTTGTCACAGGCATATTTAATCATTTATTTCAAGCCTTAATCATTTAAAGCTTTGGAATTGATTGAAAATAGAGGTCAGGGTAGAGAGACGATATTTCTTTACCTGTAGGATGCTAATATATTTGACTGAATGCATGAAGAATTGCACAGACTTTGAGTTGCATTTGAAGAAGAGGATAATATAGTGTTCCTTTGCTTAAATATGCTGCAAATCCAGTACATTCACCTTAGAATGTTTTATATTAATTCACTAAGGAAGAACATGTGCATCTTGTTTGGGTGTGTGGGGAACATGTGGGGGAGGGAATTAATTGCCAACAAGAAGTTCAGTGAAGGCAGAACGGACCTGGTTTTAGATTCCTGAGCCACTTCTGCCTGTTTTTCAGAGTAAGGAAACTCTGTACAGTGTATGCCTGTCCCTTCCACAGTCATAGAACCATTTAGGGCTCAGTATTGCAGATGCAAACCTATTTTTTACACTCCTCTAGAGCAGCTTCTCTGGTATGGATTTGCTCAGTGATCCCCTAAAATACAGAGCTTGTTGAAAATGAGATTTATTGATAAGTTATACTTCCTCTTAATTTCCATGCATGGAATGAGAGTGAGCTCTGAGTCAAGTTTACAGCACAAAATTGCACTAAAACTCTGATTGCATAAAAGCTTAATAGTCATGTTTTACTTCTATTGTTTAATTGGCTGTAAACTGTTGATGATAATCTTTTAAATGATTCCTATCAAGCTTATAAACTTAGGCCACATTATGAATTCAGCTTTTAACGGTGTACTCCTACCATATCTTATTGACAATCTTGGTGAAACAAATTATACCAATTATCTTCTGAAGTTTAAATTTTGCTTGGGACTTTATTTTTTCTTGAATTATAAATTTAAAAAGTTGATTTTACTTTCCCAAGTCATAATATTCCTTTATTTTTCCCATGAGTTGGCCTGCCAGCCTTACACCCTGTATGCCTTCTCTCCTCTCTCCCAATTTTCCACTATTTCCTATTTATATTGTTTAATAAAACATAATGAATAAGAACACAGGTTCTGGAGACAGACTTCCCAAGTTCAAATACCAAATGTATTGATCACTAGCTATATGGCCCTCGTAAAACCTTTTGTACCTCAGTTTACTCATGTAAAAATGAGAGTGAAAACATTACTGAGTTTATCCATTTGTTATGATGATTTAAGGAGATAATGTATGTATGAAGCTTAGCACAGTACCTGATATGTAAATGGACTCAATAGGTACTAGTTATTATCGTTGTTGAAATTGTTGTTGATAGTGTTATATATTTTACATAATTTCAAAGAATTTGTGTTAAATTTTTCTATTTACTATTTTTTTATAAATCATATGTATTTACATAGATTTTAACATTCAAATAAACAGAACATTTAACCTGAGTCTTATTTTTTTAGTGTTTTTTCCTAGCATCGTGACCAAATATCTTTTATTAAGTAGACATGTTTTGGTATGCTTGTTTTTATGTAATGTGCACAGATAAGTGGCAAGCTGTACTTCCCAAAAGTTTAAGGAATTATACCAATGTAGGTATCTATACATGAGCACAGTCTAATGATTTACGGCCATAAAATTGTTGCATTTTAAAATATTAGGCTGTGGCAAGAGGAGAAGAATAGTTCATTTATCTCAGTAATTCTCACCTTTTAGATTTTAAGAAGTAATTTCAAAGGAAAAATAAAAATCGTGAATCCCCTACTTGATAGTAATTTCACTTTTAGTGTTTGTTTTGTGATCAAGAAAATATGTGATTATTGAAAGCTACTATAAATTCACTAACTCTTTTAACAGAATTTGTAAGTTATTTCAAGACAGCAGTATTTAAACACGTATAACAAGGCTATGTGTGGGGCATACATGTATTCAGGCTAAAATGTTTGGTGAACCAAACCTTGTAACTGCCCAATAGTTTCAGGTTACTGATTTTACCTCCAGGAGTACCATGTCCAAAGAAACAGAGAACTCCCTTTACTTACAATATCTTCTTAGTTCCTTTTTCCAAAACTTAACTATCTCTTATCATGGGTAACTCAAGCAGAAACAATAACAAAAACAAACAAACAGGAAAAGTAAAAATCAAGTAACAAATAGCATTTAAATTTTGCCTTACATTCAAATAGTTGTTTTAGGGGGCAGAAAACACTTTTCTTTCATTTTGTATTTTTAAAAAAATTTGCCTATTTCAATAGAGTGCTCAAACTTTCACTCCTTAAATCAAACAAAATACACAACCACTTTGAAGAGTCAATGATTTGCATTAGTGTGATCACCAATAAATTTAAATATAAATATGTGCTTTATTTTTGCAAAATAGAGAGAGAGCCCTTTAGCAGTCAGCAAAATAATCAGACCTAGTGTAAGACTCTCTCAGGTTAATAAAAAAAATATGTTAAATATTAATCATAATTTTTTATACACCACAATTATTTATTGAGGACTTCTCCTGACTGATGCTGTTTAGCCAGAAGTTACACAGATAAGTTGAATTACTAACTCCTTAACAGGTATTTGGTATGGTGACATTAATATCAGACAAAGGAGACTTTAAGGTAAGGAGTATATTGAGAGAGAGAGGAAAGTTTCGTAATAATAAAAAAGTCAACTCAAGAGGAAGATATACAATATTTATTTTGTATGCCTCTAATAACAAAGCTTCAAAATATATAATTCAAAATAAACGAACTAAAAGGAAAAAATAAACAAATATTATAATTGCCAACTTATAACACATCTTGGTACAAGTAACATACAATTAACTACATAATTAATTAAGATATAAAGAACATTGCCCTGAACAATATCAGAATACACGATCTTTTTAACTATACACAGACTATATTTAATCACCTTTTAACTATAGATAGATCATATGCTGGGCAATAAAGCAAACCTCAATAAACTTCAAAATAACAAAATCCTACAGATAACATCTTGAGCACAGAAGAAATAAAACCAAATTAAATGACACAACAAATTTAACAAAATATAATTTTAAAGTCCTCAAAGTTTGAAACTTAAGCCCTTCAAAATAACTCCTGAGTCAAACAAGAATCCACAATGGACACAAAAACAGCCTCCATGTAGGAACTCCATCTTCCCTATGGAAAAGAACATGTGGAGCGACCCTGAGTCTACATGTGAAGGAAAGAGGCCCAGCTGAGCCCAGCTTTCCAGGTGTCCTTGTCAGAGGATTGGGCCATTGAGTGAAGCCTTTTTGAACTCTCCACACGAGCCCAGCCATAAGGTGAAAATAATGAGAGACTGTAGTCAGTCAATGGCATGTTGAGTAGAAAAGTTTCCAACCAAATTCGGTTTGAATTCCTGACTCACAAAACCGTAATATATAATGTAATGTTGTTTTCAGCCACTGAGACAGCCTACTGGGTTTGCTGAAACTGCTAGAACTGTCATCTAGAAAAATAGAATTTTATTATGAGACTGAAACCCAAGTTCAACCATTATTTGCAAGGTGCTTCAGCATGAGAGAAGTTTGGAGAAAGAACTGTTCCATCTCCTGCTGATGCCAAGAGACTTTGGAAACTGTGGAGAGTCACAGTGTACATGCAGTTTCACACGCCTGGGGATGGGAGAACAAAAGTGGGAGCAGGAGGTGGTCTCTGGGGCTAATGTCCAGTTAGGCCTGGTGTTTCATGTGGGTCTCAGCCTTTCAGTAGTAGTGCTGTCAGCTAGGAATGCATGAGGCACTCTCCTCGGCCAGTACTATTTGTGGGAGCCCCTCAGAAATTTCCCCGACTGGAGCTAATATTATGGCTGGACTGGTCTTTGTGGCTCTTATTATGCTTGTAAGACATAAATCAGCATGAAAGAACTTTGAAAAACCAAGTTTATTATGCACAAGTCCCGGAGAGTACACGGCATGCCTGGGGCCACACAGCGAGGTCACAGGTAGAGAGAGAGAATGTGTGTACCGGAGGTTCTGCCTTTATCGGGGTCGAGGGTGGGGGCCTAGAGTTTTGTGGGTTCACTCTGTATTGGCAAATTTAAGACATGAGATCAGGAATTAGGGTGTGGGATCACTCAAGTGGTCAGTTTTCTAGGTTATCCGGGGCTTTCTTAAAGGAGAACTTCATGGGCAGGGGCAGCCTGGTTCTTTATCTAGTTGTTTAGCTAGTAGCTCTGTCATACAGCTGGCAATTTGTTTATTCAAGATCTGCCTCTTCGAAACGGATGCCTTGGCAAGCAAAACCTTAATGTCAGGCACTTACATTACAACCAAAAAAGCTTATTGTCAGGCACTTATACTACACCTGGGTTTTAGTTGAGTAAGTAGGAAGTCACTGGGCATGAGGAATTTTCCAGAAGCCTTCACATTTTCATCAGACATCTGAAGAACTCCTACTCATTCTTCAGTTGCTGAATCTAAATTCTCTGGAAAGGAGGAAGAGCATATGTATTTCTCTTGTCCAACATGCAGGGGCTAAGATGTGCCTGAGCAAAAGTTGGCCTGTCTGAATAGTGAGTGTCACTGTCTTGGTCATGAAGTCACAGATGTGAAGGCTTGAGCATCCAGAGAAAAGATGCTGGACAGGATTGACTTAGTGGACTCCAAAGAGGTAGATGCTGATATTCAAGGCCGGCAGGAATGGTATATATTTAAAAGAAAATAGATAGTGATGTTAAGGACTAGAAGCGCTGCCCCCCCCCCACCACTACCATCACCACCAGAATTCCACAGATGCTATTTAACCCTCCAGAGCTCAGACCAAATCCACAAAGAACCCTGAAACTCAATGTAAAAAATCCCATATATAACTGAAAACAATTAGATTGGCTGACTTTCCCCTCACCTGAATTATGCTACATTTCCACCTCTAGGTTAAGTAAGAACTAAAGTTAGAACTTAAATTCAGTTATAGAAAAATAAAGTGTACTGAAGTTTTTTGGATCTGTTTTTTTAAAGGTTTTCCTTGTTATTGTACTTTTAGTAAATTTATGATTCATTAGTATGCTTTAATGTAAGATTTAGTAAATATGCTATTTTTCCAAGTTTTATTTGACCACGGTTTAGCTGTTAACTATTTTCAGAGTCCAATATTAAAGGCCAAATTCAAAATTTACCAACTACCTAAGGATTTAGTGGATTTAGTTAATTTTCATAATTTTAAATGTTATAATCAAAACATTTTTGTCAGCTGTTTTTTGAGATGTGAATATAAATTGATCTTTTATATTCATTTATGGTTATTTTCATACACAAAGGCTGTTCTTAATCATCTTTCCCCCAATCCTGCTGTTACAGAGATAGAAAACAACATAAAACATTTTCAGTCTCCACAGGTCACTTAAAATTATAAAATGACCTAGAGGTAAAACAGACTACGTCCTATTACTAAACCCCAGGAGTCACTAATGTTTCTTTCAGCATAACAAAATAATAGAATTTACTTTTCTTGCTTATAATACAATAAAATTCACTTATCTGACTTATTAAGAACTTTGTCTCATTTATATTTTTATTTTCTTTGTTTCATGAGTATGAAAATGAATTCCAAAGGATAGTAACTAGCCTAGAAATAAAGTGTTTTCAAACCATATATAACGTTCCTTTAATAGGAAGCCAGAGCAAAGTAGAACACAAGGATTGACCGCAGAAAGGCCATGTCTTTCTATTCTCCTTACCCTCTCTATGCTCCACCTATCCCCCTCTCCCTAATTCTTATGGATCATAAAACTGCCTTCACACTTCCCACTATGGTAGCCTCTGACTCAAGAACATCCCATTGTTCTGATCTTTCCCTTTTCTCAATTTATTTTACTTAACATGTCTTCTGGATTTGCTCAGAAACAGATCATTATTCCTAAGATATCAACGGATGATTAAAAACAAAATACTGCCTTTCTTGATGATGTTTGCAATTCAGGTGTTATTTTAAAAAGGGTGACCCACAAAAAGAGTTTCACATGAACCTGTGGTAAATACTTCAAGATAAACTTGATAAATATAGACCTGCTCTTTGATTTTGGTTCAATTGTCAATTAAAGGATCAAAAGGTACTAATGCGGAATACCAGCAAAGAACAATAAAAAAATTATAGCTGGTATTTTTTACTATGAAGTCATTTGTTGCAGATTTTTTTCGGTCCCAATGAATTTACCTACCAAATATCCTCAAATTTAGATTTACCACTTCTTTAAACATTCAGGGAACAATCTTGAAATCTTATCGTGTTAAACTATATACTTTTAAGAAGAAATCTCACAGGTTGCGCATATATCCGAAGTGCTAGAATTAAGTAAAATTTTAAAGTTTGAAAAGTCCTTCTTTAACATTAAACATTTGTGTTTTAAAATAATATTTGTCAGTATTTACCAGTTGCCTGAGAAAGGCAGACCTCTGAAATTTAATTTACTCATGTCCTGCTTTTTTCACGGGCTTTATTTTTTGAGCTACCCAGGCTTAGATAGATAATGCTGTATTTAAAGAAAAAAATCACTAACTGTGATAAATGCCTGTAAAATTCCTATATTTTCTATGGCACAGCTAGAAGATAAAAAATAAATAAATTGGGGATAAATAGGAAAGCTGATGTAATACCCTATTATTACAAGAAAAAGATACAAAACCCAGTAATGAAAAGGTAATTGAAGGAAAAAAAAATCTGATTTGCTCTTTAGATAAAGTAGTACTATTTTAATATTTAAAAGTCATCTCAAACTTAATGTGTCTGAAAAGACATTTGATCTCCCTCTTACACTCCCACCTCACATCTGTTCCTTCTCCAGTTGTCTCTATCTTGGAAAATGACACTAATTTTCGCATTGTCATTCAAGCCCAAATCCTTTAAGCTGTTCTTGAATACTTTCAATCACGCTGCCTATTCAGTTCTTCAGCAAGTCCTGTTGGCTCCATCTTCAAAATATTTCCTGAATCTGCTCATTTCTCATCACCTCCAGTGCTTCTGTCCTTATCCAAACTACCCCCATTTTTCCCAGACTATGCAATGCAATGTCTTCCTAGTAATTCTCACTGTTTCTATTCTTTTCCACCTACAAACATGTTTCTACATAGCAGCCAGACTGACCTTTTATAAACGCGAATCAGACCACACACTCCCTCATTCAGGTCCTGCTGTGTCTTCTTGTCCTCTCAGAGTAAAAGCCAAGTTTTACCTCCCCTAAATGGCTCTGCAGGGCCTGACTCATGCCCACCCCTCCAATCTCGTCTCCCATAAATTTCTGGTTTACCCACTTCATTTGGTCACACCTGTTTTCTTGCTAATCTTTCAACAGGCTAACCTACTTCTGACTTCAGATTTTGCAATTTATTTCTTCTTTTCTTGGGATTATCTTCTCCCAGTTCTCCATGAAGCTCATTCCCTTATTTTATTCAGAGTTCTATTCATAGTATCATCTATGGAGAGAGGATTTCCTTGATCGTCCCATGTAAAGTTCTCTAGTCCTTGCCCTGCTTTGTTTCCTACAAATAACTTATCAACCTAGCATTATATTTTTCAATATTTGTTGATTTACTTATTATTTACTCTCTCAACTAGGACATAAACTCCATGAAGGATTTTGGCCAGTGGATCCTTCTTTGTTTCCTCAGAAACAATGCATTACACAGAGTAGATGCTCATTAAATATATATTGAATAACTACACTGATGAATAAACTGTAGTAGGCATTCCCTCTCAAATGCATCACGAAGTCTCCAAGCCAACAGTCTTTAATTTCAGTACCACATAGCAAAACTTCCTTGGATGACAGTAAAGAATTTTATTATATAATAAACTGTGCATCTCATCTTTAATTTCAGGAGTAGGGCTAGCATGTTAATATTCATTTAAAAAACATATTTTGTATCTTATCATTTCAGTAAAAAATAATGATCAGTAAGAGAATGGTTAATATTAAGTTAGCTGAGAGGATAGATAACATGACTGTAGAGATGAGAATGCTGGGTATAATATTAATAAATTAGTTTCATTATCTGGTAAATATAAAATCTAAGGATGTAAATATGACAAGTTCTACAGTACACATCTAGCAAGATTAGTATCAGCAGGCAAAGAAGACTCAACTTGTCACCAGAGGTACTTGAAAGAGATAAATTTAAGTGTTCCTTAATAACTAGCATATAAGAATTAGTTTCACACAATTTAAATTTTAGAAATGTAAACTAACATATTAGATCAGTGGTTCTAAACTGGGGGTGATTTTGCCCACAAGGAGACACCAGTAAAGTCTGCACACATTTTTGATTCTTGCAAATCAAAATGGGGAGGATGCCACTTGGGGGAGGTTGCCACTGGCATCTAATGGGTAGAAGCTAAGAATGCTGCTCAACATCCCAAAATGTGCTGGGCGGCCTCCATAATAAATTATCTGGCCCAAAATGTTGATAGTGCCAAGGATGAGAAACTGTGTCACATAAACGGGACTGTAATTTTGAGTCTTTCTTTACGTTAGAACACAAAAAAATTTTGACACTCCTTTAAAACTTCATGTTTACTGCTCTGTGTTGATGATCTCTAAGCTGCAAGCAGCCAGTGCCCTCTCGTAACTTTCTTCTCTGACTCATACAAACTCATAGTAATTGCTCCTCCAGCTTATTTTCTGCTACTCTTGACGAAAATATGATAACTCATCAATTATTTAGTTCTGGAGACACTGGGAGCCCAAGCTGACCATTTTTCTTTCTACGATGTTATTTGATTATTTCATTACTGACATGGACACTTTTTTCACAGAAATGTTCATTATCTTTTGACCAAAACAGCATATGGGCTAAAATGACTATTGTGAACTGCTTAAGTAAATACTGACTCAAATTTTTCAACTAAATTGAGTAAACTGAGCCATGTTTATTGTAGAATTATCTATTTTAACTTTTCATGAAATAAAGAAATATTTTCTGTTCTAGTATGTTTAATATTTTTCTGTTATTGGAAAAAAAGAAGCTTTGGTGTTGAGAAACTCATTTCTTAAATTCAGCATTATCGGTAAACATGTTGACTTAATCTGGCATAAATAGGGAATGGCATCTTTACAGGTACAATTAATTCTAGCTAATTCCATGATTTCATGCTATCTTAGATGTACATTTGAATTAAGAATAAAATGTCTTGTTATTTCATATCATTTAATGTGTTACATGGTATATTTAAGTACATTAAATATATATTAGGTTTCACCTAGTGAACAAAATAACTGAGATTTTTTTTCAGACGGACCTAGATTAAACGCACGCTCAATCATGTATTTGTGTGACTGGACACAAGTTATTTAGCTACTAGGAGCCCTAATTTCTTAATCAGATGCTATCTTATGGAGTATTATAAAGAAAAATAAGATGATCAATGTAAAATGTCTCACAGGGTCCTTGACATTCCGATGGTACATAATACATAGGAATAGATATTATGATTAATAAGGAAAAATTTTAGTTTTTGATGAAACTGAAAGGTTCATAGTTCTTTAGAACATTTGATCGGAACCTTTGTACCACGTTGTGGTCCATGTTACTTCTTTATACAGAGGCAAATATCCTAAGAAAGTCATTCACTTAATAAATATTATTGAGCATCTTATATGTGGTATATATATGAGAACAAAAGTATAAAAAACCTCATCCTTCTATAGATGCAGGAAAACAATAAGCAGATTATAAAAACACAATTCAGCACATAAGTAAATTACTTAGTGTATCAGATGGTAAAAAATTAAGGAAGGTTGGGATTACTTGCAGGTTCATTTTTAGGTTTATATCAATCTCAACTTACTTTCTATGTATAATGTGAGATAGGGGTCAAGGTTCATTTTTTTGGTCCATATGGATATTGAGTTATTCAGGTTGTTTTTTTTTTCTCCCCACGCACTTCACTTTCCTTATTGAATTGCTTTCATTTTTATAAAAAAAAAATAAATAACATGGGATCTCATAAATGTGGATCTATTTCTGGCCTCTCTATTCTGTTTATTGATCTGTTTGTTTTTCTTTATGCCAGTATCACACAGGAATGATGTTTAAATATCAAAACACTTAAATTTCAAGTATGTGTGAGATGTGTTACATTTGCCGTATGGTTCGCCCAATTTTATTTAGGTTTAAAAAATCTGAGATCTAAGATATCAAAAAGACAAGCATTATTCTGATAACTCAGTGTATTACTGAGAGTATGAATATGGTAAATTTCTCAGGCCTCTTTAAGATAAACAAATTTCACACAAATGTTATTCTTGAATAAACATTAAGTGAATGAAAGGCTGATTGATGATACTTGAAATAGACAATGTTTTTTTTGTCATGGGCCATTTGTAGCCATCAAATAAAAATTAAAAAAAAAATGGAGAAAAAGGATTCTAGAATATTAGCCCCAATAGAAGATTTTAAATGAGAAGAAAAATCCCTATCACAGCCACTTGCACAAAATAGGAACACATTTAATAATATATATGCTGAATGAATTGATGCATGCATAAATAAGTGAATGTTCTTGAAATATAGATTGCTTTGACTATAATCTACAATATTATGAATGAGATAACAGGCTACTTTCAGATAATGACAAAGGCTGAGCATCCTGAGATACTATGACAATTTTAAGAAATTTCAAATTTTGAAATGATTTATGGATATATACTATTTCTCTGTGTTTATCTTTATCTCACTTCTCACAACTGTATGAAGCAGTATATATTCAAATCTTCAAAATTTCTTTCCATCTCTTTTAAGGTGTCCTACATTAAAAAAAATAAAATCTGTCTTATACTGACTTATTTTTCCCAATTCATTTTCTCAGTTGTTTCACATACAAAAAATGCAAAGATTTTCCATAAATCTTTGGGTGAGTTGGCTAATTCCAAGGTACTTATGTGTTCACAGTATGATAAACTTATAATATATTTCTCTTTGTGAAGTTTGGATTTAGTTCAGACCTTGGAATATGAAATTACAATAAAACAAATCTCACCATCTGGAGGTTTGTGAGTCATAATATTTTTTACCTTTATTGTCACTGCACCTCTTCACAAATTTATAAGTACATGAGAATAAACATACACTATTCTCAGCTGAGTTTGTCAGTATAATACACATTTATGACAAGTAAATTGCCAAGAAAACATTTACAATGAATATGATTTTGATGATAAGCTGTACCTTTAAAATAGAAATAAAATTTCCAGAACATCTAATTTTTGTGTTACAGACTTAGGAAGAGACTTTTCTCACTTGAAGAATTAAGTGTGTTGACAATTGGAGGGCAACAAAAACCTACAAGCTACAATTGATTGTGCTGTTGTAGGGATCAACCCTATGGAGAGTCTAGCTTTTCTTCCCTAGTTGCTAATAAGCTTCCTTAGTAGCTAAAAAGCTGACTTACCATACAGATGATGCCTCATAAACATAAGTCTATACAACATCCTTGGGCAATCATGTTTAGATACTTCACGCATTCAGGCTAATAAGAAAGTTAAATGCAAGATCTGTCAAGCTTGAAATCAGTGAAATTTTGAAACATAAATGTTGACAATTATTTTAAGAGTCTGTAAATATGAGACAAAAGCTTACCATTTGAAATTTTCTAGTTGGCTCAAAGTCACTTTCCTAACATTTTTGGTTAAGAGCTGAGGGGAGATGAAGTTGGCATGAGTGGAGTCTACCTCAGGAAGAATCATCCTTCTGAATTTGAACTAAGGGCTTACTGAAACAGTTTAAACCCTATGGAAGACAACATGTTTACTCACTTCCTTTATTTCCCCCAGTTGTAACCACGAGTCATGGTGGTTTTTCAGTTGGTCTGTAATTAAATTTTGTTCAAGTGAGCCATCTGAGAATATGCTAAAGGAAGTTTAGGACTTTCCAAATTGAGATAACAAAAAAGAAGGGCATATTACGGCACATGCGTACTCCCGTAGCATCAAGACTTTGTCTTTCTGAGCACTGCCAACACCTGAACTCTGGAAATCAAGAAATAGAGAGCATGTTAGATATCCCTTTGTTAATTTCTGAGGAAAGCTATTCATACATCCATTCATTCAAAAAATAATTGTTGAGGACTATCTAATAAGTTCTTAGAACTGTGCAAGTTGCTGGTAAAATATAATAAGAAAGGATACCCACCCTCAAGGAGATCACCAACTCATATAGATTCCAAATTAGTAAATGATATTTGCAACATGATGTTATAGGGACTATAACAAAGATAATGCAAGTACAATGAACACAATGAAGAAAATCTGATCAGTCCTACCTGAGAGTGAGTTGGTGGGAGCACGGAAAATTTCACAAAGAAGATGAAGTTTGAGCAGAATTTTGAAGAAACAAAAGGATTTTGCAAGATGTAATATAAAGAGAAGAAAATTTGAGAATGAGGAAACGCACACGGGTACCTCTTTGACGATAAAAACATAAGTTAAAAAGTGAACATGGCCTTTTGATGTAATGTTTCTATAGTGGGTATTCATATGCAGCCTAATTTGAAATATAGTATCACTTAAATGTAGATGTTGGGGCTATTGGAACATTTTCACTACCTTTACCTGAAGCCTATTAAATATTAAGCAAACAAAAATATAATCATATAATTTGCAACATTTTCCTGATGATTTCTGTGTGATTCCTTACAAAAGAATTTTCTTTATGCACAGGTCTTAATAGTCTGATCACGTACCTCAAGAACAGAGAATCACATTTCTAACATGTCATTGAAAGCAATTGTGGGGTAGTTTCAGACTATAATCTTCTGAAATATTGTAGAATTTCTTTGCATTAACCTGTGCACATTTGAGCTAATACATTTTGTTACTGGAATTTCACAGATCAAATTCACACAGTACTTTATATTCTCTCTCCCTCTGATATACTAATCTAACAAATGACTGGTTTGTTTTCAATCATAACACATATATGTAACTGAGTTGTTTTCAATTTTGGGGGAAAAATTATGTAGTTTCTTAAAGCATAGTATTAAGGCTCTCAACTACGTGATTAACAGGTAAATTTGTCTTTTTCCTCCAACCCCCAGACTCTTCCCTGGTATGTCTAAGATTCTGGGCGTGGGAGTGGGTGTCAGTATCCAAATGTGTTGCATTGATGGTGGTGGACAACGAAACTGGATGTGTTATCCTCCATAACAGATCCTTGGGTGCCATTGCATGTTCAAAAGATGGAGGTCTGGGATCACTGTTGAAGCATAAATGTCTAAAGGGAGTCCTCTTTATATTGCTCACTTTAAACTATTAATGATTTCAGAAAATCTACAAGTTTTCAGCAATGCATCTGGGCAGATCCTCCTACTTGCACTGCTTCCACTATCAATGCAATAGTACCTTTGGTCTTTCACACCTGTTGTATTCTTGGCTTTCCTAAAAAAGGAATGGAAAAGTTACATTTGTGAATGAAGGATTAAGATATTTAATACCGATAATCTAGCAAAGGATCTTTTAGCTATTTTTTTTTTTTAATTTCCCTAGAAAGCCTACTCAAGAATGACGATATTGATGGAGAACTCTTCATATGTGAGCAGAGAGCAACACGTGGAAGGCTTCACTTTTGGTGACGCAGGCTGAGAGTAGAAAGGCTGGCCTCAGCCATGCCTCTGATAGCCAAATAAAGAGAAATTTAGGGGTGTCAACATCTATTCTTGAAACTGTAGATTTCCCTGGGCAGATAATTTAATTTCTCAAGTTTTTTAAATATAAAAATAAATAAGTCATAATCGTTTGCACTATAGGAGCCTGTAATTGAGTTGAATGTGTGGAAGGACACAGAGTAAAATTAGTATAAGCATATGGCAGGGGGCAGAAATGGGTGATTAGTAGAGAAAAGTAAGTAGCAAGCAAGCAAGGAAAAAGACCCCAAATTTGTACATGGGCATTATGTTTTGGAAGCACTGCTTCAAATTCTGTCTCGGAAACATGACATAGTAGATGTTGTCATGTGCTCCCAAGATCCCTGTCCCTGGACCAGTGCACCTTGCCCAGCTGTTGACTACTAGCTCATAATCTCCCGTCTCTGCCAGAGCATTGCCCTAATCTGGACTGGAACTGCCTCTCCAAGGAGTTTATACCACAGCAAGATCACAATGACAGATGAACACTGGGATACCAAGACAGCCTCCCACCCCTCTTGCCTCATGGTGGAACCCTCACTCTCCTCCTAAGAGCATTTATTTAATACATCACTTTTAAAATAATGACCATCTAAGGCTCTGCTTTTTGGAATCCTGACCTAAGATGATGCCAAAAATTACTCTTGAAAGCAGACTATAAGGATGGGGTTCTGAAGGTGAGTCACTTGCTAGCAGGATGGCAGTAAAACCCCCATAAGGTAGGTAAAAGATCAATAAGGCTGGGATACTGTCACAGTGGCTGCTCAGACTTTCATCAGTTAACTAGAACAGGCTGTTTATGGAAGGGGATTCTCTAGCTGATGCAATATTTCTAATGTTTCAGAGGTATAATGTAAATAGTAATTATAAGGACTGTGGAATTTGAAATTTGTTACTAAATGCCACTGATACATTGAAGAGAGAAAACTAGAGACTCACATCTGCGATCAGCCTCTTGGGCAGGTTGGAAAGCTTCCTGGGCAGCTCTTTTAGAGACTCTAATTGCCTAAAGCCAGAGGACAGACAGAGCCGAAGACCAGGCACAGGACCAAACTGTAAGACTGGGAGATCAGTAATGAGTATGCAATTTATAAAACAGAGCCTGAATAAGAAAGAAATGGGATCATGAGACTTCAGATGGGGATATCTAGGTTGATCTGCTTGAGAACTAGGAACGCTCAGGTTCACCTCTTAGCCTTAACACTAGCCCACTCAACTTCCCCCTACACAGAGGCCTCAAATAAGGCAGATGCCTTACAAAATAATGCTTGCACTCCTCAGGAAATGCCCCCACCTACCCACCTTGCCATGCATAATTAGAGAATAATGTGAAACATTTTCAAGTAAAACAATTTTTCTAGTTAGAGAAATATTTGGGTAAAAATAATCATTTGAGTAAATGGCATTTATGTTTAAAATGCAAAAATCACTATGGGAAAGCTGACCCTTATTTATTAAACTTAGTATGAACCATGTTAATCAGGCCAACATTGAGCAAAACCTGACTGTGAAAAAGCTTGGCCTTCTAAGGGAGGAGATGGATTATATGCCAAAGGAGCTACAAGACCTGGCTAACATGTATCAGCAGGAAAAAGTAAAATACACCCAGGAGCATATTCTGAGAGTACAGGATCAAAGAGGACAGACTATAAGTTGAAAAATGGAGTTGTTTGATATGAGAACATTCTCTCATGATACAAAATTTAACACCCTGGCAAGAGGCTTGGAAAGTATTCCTAATATACAGTTTGGTTGGTTCTTATAATCTTGGAAAATTAAATGGCCCACCCTAAATGAAGTAAAGCTAGAAATCTGTGAGGGACCAGAGTAAAGGACAAAATTCTCAAAGAATTGGGCACACCAGACTGGGTCCACCATAAAAAATTGGAAATCCGCATGATGACTATTCCCAAGATGAAAAGAAATGTACTCATGAGGAGGACACCAGTATCTCTGAGATCTTAATCGTGGTTGTCCTTTCTCCACAGTGCTGATGGCAGGAGATGCCATTACAGACACATGCTGCCTTGTATCAGTGGGATGCTAGGAACCCAGCATCGCAAAGCCCAGGTGGCAGCACTTCAGCACCAGAAGTTATGTGGATGTAATTACCAAAATAGACAGCCAGGTCAGAACAGCAGCCAGGGACACCTGGCTCCCCATGATCTAGGGAAACGCTAGCAGAACATGATGTTTGCAGGTCAAAATGGATAGGCAGCCAGCAAAAGTACTGAATATATATATATATATATATATATATATATATAAAACAATGAAAAAGCAGAATACTGAAATCAGCTGCCCAACGAAGAGTCAAAATCCTTCACCTAGTTTCTAGAATTGAGCCTGTGCTCAGAGAACTATTTGACTAAAGGATAG
The DNA here is from genome assembly GCF_057802395.1 of Ceratotherium simum simum. Classification (NCBI taxonomy): domain Eukaryota; kingdom Metazoa; phylum Chordata; class Mammalia; order Perissodactyla; family Rhinocerotidae; genus Ceratotherium; species Ceratotherium simum. The sequence continues at coordinate 62,131,765 of NC_141901.1, read as the reverse complement.
GTTGGGTCTCCATGAAGAAAGACCTTGCGGAAAGGGGTCGGCAACAGTATATGCTGTTGGTGCCCCTTCGTTGGTTCAGTGTGCCCTTTCCCCAGATGTTGGCAGTGGTGGTTTCTCAGGGGTCCCAGCTGCCCCTTGTACAGAGCATTGACTTTGGAGAAATGGGAGCTGCCTTGCTCAGGAGATCATGTGCTTCCTGATCCCCAACTCCTGGGGCTGTCAGAGGCTACCAACTGACCGACACAGGGTACAAAGGGCTAGCCCCGTTGCCTCAAGTGGGACCAGTTGTGTGGTGCCATTGATGCGTGAAGATGAAGCTAGTCTCCAGCTGAGAGCTCATCCTTGCCTGGCTTTCTTTCCCTGCCCTATCTTGCTTCCCTCTCTCCCTTCTCCTGAAAGTACTCCCTTGCTAAATCACTTCCACAAGCAATTTCACTAAAGTCAGTATTTCAGGCTCTTTTAGAGAACTCAACTTTAGAACCATATTCAAAGTGAAAATCCTACGTGCATCTGGAGGCAAAAGATGCCTGATGCAAGGTTTTTGTATCCTAAGAGCTCCTCTTGAGTTTGGTACACAGTTGAGTGACAGTAAAAACAATCCTGATATGCAAGTAAAAGCTCCTCTACATACACCTTACTTCCATCATCTGTAAAATTGGGATAATAATAATGTATATGGTATAGTATATCCATGAAAAAATACCTATTACAGGGCCTGGCTCAGAATAAGTATTCAATACGTGGTAGCTATTTTTATTATTTATTTTGTAATAGCTATTAGGTATTATTTCTTCATAAGACATACTATAAGATTTAATATTAATAGGGGCCGGCCTGGTGGCACAAGAGGTTAATTTTGCCTGCACTTGCTGCAGCGGCCCGTGGTTCGCTGGTTCGGGTCCCAGGCATGCACCCGACGCACTGCTTGTCAGGCCATGCTGTAGCAGGCGTCCCATATAAAGTGGAGAAAGATGGGCATGGATGTTAGCCCAGGGCCAGTCTTCCTCAGCAAAAAGAGGAGGGTTGGCAGATGTTAGCTCAGGGCCGATCTTCCTCAAAAAATAAAAGAATAAAAATAAAAAAATATTTAATATTAATAATAATTACAAACATTAAATGAATGCTTATCCATGTGCTAGGCTCTGTCTTAAAGCATTTTATGTGTATCCATGTAATCCTTTCAGTTACTCTATGAGATTAGTATTATTCATATTTATATTTTGCGTATGAGGAAACTGAGGAATGAATGAATAAATGGCTTGCCCAAGTTCTCACAACTGGTGAGCAGTGGAGATGGGATAATAACCCCAAAGTCTTATTCCAGACCCCACACTCTCAACCACTACACTGTGCTGCCTCATTGTCGTTAATCTTAATGAGGACAAAAACAAAATTTAAGTAACTAACTTGAAATAGCACTTTTTCAAAGAAAATATAAATATTGTGTCTCCCTTAATACCATCATCATTTTCCTTTCAACACTTTTTTTGGGAGTATTCAATTATTTGGATAGACTACGTTTGCAAGAAAAAAAAATCCCAGTAAATACATTTTATTTTTACCATTTGGTTCCTATTGTGATGCAAAAGTGGTTTGGATGGGAAATATATGACTATTATATTTTATCAGAGGAAATTTGGAAACAGCTTGGTGCTAAATCTGCTTATATAAGTCACACATTTTTTTTTTTTCTATATAGAATTTGAACCTTTACAGATCTCTTCTTATTGTGAGGATTATCTTTACAGAACTATTTTGTATTTTGATTTGTAGGAAATTCTTTAAATAATACTGGAAAGAAAATGCCTTCTTTGATTTCTGTGTCTTTTTTAAAATTCCTTTTGATGACAGAAACTATAAAGCTGATAGTTTAGATTGTGTAACTCACAATACATTTGTAGTCAATTTCACATAATCAACCCATTTTCCTAGTTCTAAGTGTATTACTGAAGGCATAGTTGTAATAATAACTTAGTGTATGAGCCTGCCATTATCCTAAGCAGCTAACCTGTAGAATAATGCTACGAAGTAAGAATTAGGACCCTTATTTTATGACGAGGAAACTGGGGCTCTGAGGATGCAGGGAAGGAGCCACATTCACACAGCAGAACTGAAACTGGAATACAGGGACTATAACACATCAATTCTCATTTTAATCAATATGTTATGCCATTTCCCTGAAGAGGGAAGTCAGAATCATTCAATTTTGGGGAAATGTAAGACATGCAGCAGACACATGGGAGAAGTAGTGAGTAGGAGAAGAAATGCATTCTCTGGTAATTATCTTATGCTTTTTGACAGGCCTAAAAGAATTCAGATAAATGCTTGTGATGTTTGGGCAAGGTTCTTTCCATTGATTTGTTATAGGATGCAACTTTAAATGTCCAAACATATACTCAATTCAATTAAGAAAAATCAGTCAAATTGTTTGTTATCGTGTAGGTTTATAAGAAGGAACTAAAGGCAGTATGCAAAGAACATTGCTTGGAATCAGACAGACCTGGATTTGAATTGTGGCTTTTAATCTTGTGATAATTCCTAACCTACTTGTGCTTCATTCTCCTCTCCTATAAAGTGAGGATAATATTGCCTGCCACCTATGGTTGTGGAGGAGATTAAAGATCATGCATCAAGTACATGATAATCACTGCTACCATCATTATTAGACAGATTTTTACATAGACTTTCTGACAACCATAGTACAAGAGTTCTGTGTTTTCTTTCCTATACACGACATTATGCCACACAGAATCCAATCACTATGATCACCAAGGTAAGTAGGTTAAACTACTTAAAATGGTCTTTGTTAGTTTCATACCTAGGAAAGTATTTATATTAGTGTCCTGGTATTATACAAGTACCATAAACTAGGTGGCTTAAAACAGTAGTAATTTATTCTCTCATAGCTCTGGAGGCCAGAAGTCTGAAATCAAGCTGTTGGCAGAACCATGCTGCCTCCAAAGACCCTGGAGGAGGATCTTTCCTTGCCCCTTTTGGTTGGCTTGTAGATGCGTCACTCCAATCTCTGCCTTCAAAGTCACATGGCTATCTTCTTCTATATCTGTGTCCAAATTTCCTCTTTTTATAAAAACATCAGTCATACAGGATTAAGGGCCCACCCTACTCCAGTATGAACTCATCTTAACTTAACTAATTACATCTACATGACTATTTCTATATAAGGTCACGTTCACAGGTACCAGGAATTAGGACTTCATCGTATCTTTTTGGGGAACACAATTCAACCTATAACCATACTTAAGGAAAGTAAGTGATTTTTAAAAATTGTCACGTTAATGGCTCTTTCAATGAATCTATTATTCTCCCTGGTCACACTGTCCTTGGGTCAATCTAACAGGAAAACAGTCACTCCATCTTCACTTCTCCCTCACCCCCAGGCTCCCTTGGTTGTTATCATCACGGCTGTGGGCTTCCCTCAGACCACATATTCTTCCAATTGCTCCCGTGCATCGCACATTCCCTGGATGATTCTTTTGTTTGGCATGTACTAGGATATTTTTGCCCAAATTATGTACTTGCTTGTAAGAATCACTAACACAGTTGTCACGTTGCATCATTTGCCAATGTCTGAAAATAGACTATTTATGTAGAGATTTTTACTCACCATCAAAATAGTAATTTACAGACCCTCAGGTCATATAAAAATTGACCAGTTTTCTGAAATATATCAGATGCTTCAACATACTCATATTTATTAGGTTTGGAATATATTATGTACTCTCATGCATACTATAGGGGTGTTATTGGTAAAACTAGAGCTCAGTAAATTGCAATATTGCTACAAAGTAGTGTCCGTGTCCATAAAGTTTCCTGCTGTCCTCCCTTCTTTGGTATCATTTTCTTATTCACTGCTTGTATATGTTGTGGAATAGATGTATATCTATTTACAGCTCCTATAAATTTGCCATATTTATATAACTTTAGTACCGACTGCTGATCCGTGGCTCAGATATTTTTTTTATACTAAGAAAAGTAAATTTCAAAACTAATTCTGGAGTAATTGAAGATTAATGTCTCATGAGAATAAACTATTTAGAGAAAACAACTTCTTTTTTCTTACGTTCAAAGTATATTTTTGGTCTTTCAAGCATTTTTAATGTCAAGTAAACTATTTTTTTGTAATAAATTCATCAACGGATATTTGTACCGGTGCCATGGCAAGCATTTGAGAGTTACACAGAACATAAATCAGAGCCTTGACTTCAACGAGATTAGATTCTAGACGGGGAGAATATGATGATATAAACTACCAACAGCTACACACTACAAGACAGAACGAAACCAATGCTATATAGAGATACAAGGTGCTATAAATGAAACAGAAGAAGTGGCTGTCTGATTCAGGTACAGGCTTCAAGTAGAAGGAAACTTTGAAGGTCTTTGCAAGATGAATGGAATTTCTTGAGGGGAGAACACTTCAGGAGGAGGCACTAGCATGAACTCAAGTATTCATTGAATTCATCAAATGTCTATGACATGGATTTTATGGGCAATAATCTTTGTTTAGTGTTAAAGTAGCTACTGAGATGAATTAGAAAAAGAACTTGTTCATAATGAATATGTAGTCTTCACAAATATGAAAATCAGCTGAAATAATTATAATTGAGGAGAGAACCTTTTAGGGACTGGATTTATATCCAATTTGGACAAAAAATTGAATTCATCAAATGATAATGCAATTTCCCACTTCATTTGCCTATCATATTGCAGCTTAGGTAGGATATTTTATAATAAAAATTATTTGTTTCAGTCTATATTAATGCTAAAGAATTAGCATTACCCAAAACACTGTTTGCTTTTTGTCTCTATCTATAGTTCAATTTATTTTCTTAAACATGGCTCACTGTGGTATGATTCTTTAACTTCTGTGGTTTTTCTCTTTCTCTTCTTCATTTTTCAAGACTCAGCTAAGCCATTATTCCCCAATCCCACTGTGCAGTTCATTTATCTCTATAAATCACTTTGTTCATGAATCTGCATTATTTGACATTTCTCACTCTGTTTATATTCTATTTTTATTTCTGTCCTTGTGAGACGGTGATTTCCTGTAGGACACGTATTAGTTTCATTTTATAAGAATATTTTTCAAAAAGTAAAATTATGACTCTCATACAAATAAGAAATAAACATATATTTAATATATTTATTTAATTAATTAGTTAATGAGGGGACCAGTAAAAGTTAAAATTCATTCAAAGGTGACTCCAAAGAACAGATGTACATATAGGCTGTTGAGAAAATGGAAATGAATTTGCTAATAGATGCAAAATTGGCCAAGATCCACAGGGTGGAAATTAATTTAGTCTCCATGGGCTTGTCTCTATGGACAAGAATTATTTCCTTTACTATCAGTTTTTTACAAAAGTAAGACCCAATCCAAGAGAAGACTCAAATACCTATAAAATTAGACAAGTCTAGAAGGGTCTGCTAGAAAATGCTCTGCTTTCTGTTGAAAGGCCACCCATTAATCTTTTTGCCCATTTCAAAGGTTTCAAAGGTCTTTACAATGACGCATGTATCTTTGTTACACTTGTGTGGTAGCCAATTGATAACTTCATTGTTGAATAAATGTATTATGTTTGTTTATTCTCTTTCCTAATCAGGTACCGAGAATTCTGCCTAAGGGAACTATAGTGTAGCAAAAAAGAGCCTTTGGATTGGTACAAAAAGAGTTAGAAATCTGGATTGGAATCCCAGCTCTGTCATTCAGTAGTTATGTAATATTGAGCAAGTCTTACTTTCTTTCAACTGTATTCTTTTAGTTTGTAAAGTAAGGATGATAATATGAAGGCTGAAAACTTACTTTGAGAAGGCACGATTAAAAATTTGAAAATGTTTTCTAAATTGTAAAGTGCTATCTAAAAGTGAATTGCTGTTTTTATGATATTTACTACCAGATTTTCCCCGTGGATATACATTGCTTTCATTTTTTTTTTTTTTAATTCACTAGTGTACCATTAACTAGATTGCTGTGAAAATGATACCTCTCTAGGAATAAAAAAATCTAACAAATGCATCTGCATTTAACCCTATTTTTAATTCCATAGTAATCTGAAAATGAATATTTTCTCTTTTGGAAGTTTATGCAACCTAAATACCTGAATTAAAGCTTTAGAGATTACCTTGTTTTATTTTACAGAAGATTTCATGCTATGAGCAATACTTCTAAAGATGTCTGGCTTTTTAGCTCAATGGAATATTTTCCTCTAAATAGGAAGCACTGGGATATGATTTTCATTCTGATCTACTTTTGAAAATATTTTAGTGAAGTGAATAATTTTCATAGATTTCTTCTTTATGCCAAGTTTAATAGAGGTCTTCACAGCACAATCACTTTGTTTAAAGAAGGAAATACATTTTTGATCTATGGTATACCTGCTGGCTTCTGTGAAATGCTCCATTTTCTCTGGTGTACAGTTATATTTTTTGACTAGTTAGTAATGTGAAAGGTGTGGAGTTGATAATATTTTAAAGATTTTAAATAAAAATTTAAAAACTTCTGAAGCAGAAGATCCATGCTGTATCTCGATGAAATGGTTTTGAAGGCTTTCATCTCCAATAATCCTTTCTAGGGAGGGGATGAGCTGGAAAAGAGGAGTTGATGTGAAAAAAACTCAAAAGAAGATAAAATAGAAAAAAGTTGAATAACAAACACTAAATCACTGTTTTATTAGTTCACAAGTTTACTTTTAGGGTATACTATTTTAATGCTATGGATCTCAGGCTTTTCTCTTCTCCTGTGCCCCATGTATCAATATCTATACTCTTTCTCATCACGGATTGAAAAAAAGGAGAAAGAGTACCTAAGAAGTGAAAATTTAATCTGATTGATGAGAGAATGGCATGTTAATATTATTCTGTGAAAGTATTGCAATAGAGACAAGTGGTAAGAAAGAAGTTAGTTAGTGAAAAATTTAGCCAATCTCTATTCTTTCCTCAGTGGATTCTAAGTGAACGTGCTCCAAAAGAAGACTCAGCTTTACCACACATTAGCTTAGCCCTTGTAGACAACTGCCTAAACTGAGTTACACTACTAAAGTAAAGGATGAAAAAAGTGGCTCTAATCACATGCAACACAATTTTCCCTTTTGTCTCAGATTTTTAGCAGATCCTCCAACAGCCAGTTGGGTAGATGTGAAGTACCCTCATATACTGAAGTGAAATTCCAGGTTACCTATGAAGGATGTTCAAAGAAATTTTTAAACCAGTTCTGTAAGTCAAGGTTCATTACTCAACACTTGCAGTAAAGGAGGTGGCATGGAATATATTGGAGGTTTGATGAAGTTGTTGAGAGAAGCTGTTTAGAAAGTATAGTAAGTATACTGTGTGTTTCCCCATTCCTTGGAGAAGGGCAAGTTGGTAGAGCAGGGAGGTCAAGAGAAGCTTTGACATCAGCTAACACTCAGGAAACGTCAACAACATGTACTGCCACATGGAAAAAAATTGCGTGTGAGCTAAGACATAATATTTGGAGCAAATGTTATTTCATTATTACGTCTAGTTTTTTGCTAAAAGTAATTAAATAAATTCTTCTTTAGAATTCTTTTTCTAACAACCATGCAGAACAATACTTTTTCAGCAAATAAAAACCAGTGTGTATATATTGTTAGTAGTCCAAACCTATTTGAAGTGTCTAGCCAATGATAGAGATTCAATAAATATTTGTTGACTTATGAATTGATGTTGGATTTTAGAAAGAACTGGCAAACTGGCAGGATATCCAAAAAGAAGCATATTTTCAGGAGATTAAGGACTATCTCATGAAGGAACGTGTCCTAAGGGAAGAAGGAGCCAGGGATGAAGATATTAACCTTATAACAAAATCACAGTCCTTGGACAAGAAGCTTGACAGGAATGTTGTTGCTATTAGAGTCCATTCTAGCTATCTTGGACCTATATCTGGGTCCCAGCGAGAGGGAGATTATAAATAAAAACTGAAAGAGAAGTTTTATCTAGATCTGAGATGTATTGGATGCCCTTTAAAAGAGTACGATACCAAAAAGAATCATCTTCATCTTCTTGACACCACTCTCTTCTCTCTCCTGTCCTTGCTCTGGGATGACGTGCACCAACATGAAGCTTCAGTAGTCTGAAGGCTCTGAAGAAAGAGGCCCCCAAAGGAGAGATACTGGTCCTGCAATAGCTGGACTGATAACAGCCCTGAATGGAGGAGTACCCATGCTCCTGGAAACTTTACATTAGGGAGAAAACAGAGACATTTCTTTGGTGCCTAGCAGAATGTTCAGAGACATTGGAATATTCCATCAGAGAGGTGAAATGTTGGGTACAGGCATGGCTTGAAAGATTTCTAGGGACTTGGCAGAGGGCTGAAGACAGCAGATTGGTGAAGGCACTGGCATAATACGGATGCCTAGGTGGCCTTACACATACCCGAGAGAACAGTGAGGAAATAAAAAACGCTATTTACAGAGAACAAGCTCATTTATTTAAAGTTAATCTAATTTTTTCAAATCTCTTGAAGAACCAGGGGATCACTGCAGCTGAGTTGACCATATGAGAATTTATTTCAACTGCATGAAAGTGAATAAATTAGTCATTTGTAAGTGCCATCCTTCTACAATATTAGCATGGTCAAAATTCCATTCTATTACAATTTCTTGTTTCACAAAAGAGGAATTATAAGGCAATGCAACCCTGAAAAAACAGTCTATCTCAGCCTAATATGCCACTAGATAGTTTAAAAAAAAGAAGACAAAGAAAAAGGCTAAAACAAGGGCCTGTGGCTCAATGCCCAAACGTTTTTATTTCCTTGAATAAAGCTGTTGGAGATCAACACCTGCATATTTTCCAACATCATCTCATTTTATAATGAGCGTTTGGTGGGTATAGCGAGGTTCCAGGTGTCCTTGTCTTTCCATTCTCTGGCATTCAGAAATGTAGCATTTGCATGACAAATGATTGCACCAGCTTTGGCAGGGAAGGGCCCTTCTGCTGTGGGAAGATATGCAGAAAGGTACCTGCAGCGGAGGCCAGTTTAACATAACTCATGTCTGCTTGGCTAGCTCCTCTTGGACTTTTCTCTGTATCTGTGGGGTAGAGGCCCCACATGCATCGGTTCACCTTGCAGCTGTGGCAATAAACTGTAAGCTAAGAAGTTCCTGCTCCTCTGAGTTAAATCGGCTTTTATGTTAATCATCCAGAAGACGCTTCTGCTATATAAATGGAACAGTCTATTTATGAAAAACTCGAAGTGGGTCAGTGATGACACATCTTAATATTCCTCTAGTTCTTTTGAAGTATTCATGAAAATTGAAATACAAACCCCCACGGAACCGATCAAGTTTTGCACATATATAAGCCGTCCTTAATAGTTTCCTTTCCAAAAGTCTGTAACACATAGGCTGAAGGATAAAATAATTTTTTTAAAAAAGCACTATAGAGTTGATCAGGTGTGCAGATAGACTCTTGCCCATCTCCCACTCCCACTTTTCCACTACTACTTTGCTTCAGTATAACCACACAGAGTAAAAATTGCATAGAAAATATTTATTAAAAAACACTCTTTTGGTCTTTCCTTAAGTGTAGAGAGAGGTGAGGGCAGAGCTGTTTGTAAATGGTCTTTTGTATGTGAGTAGATGAATAAGGAAAAAGCAAAGCAAAATGGATGGAAACATACATGGGTGAGAGTTGGAACAAGGAGACTTTAAAAGCACATTTGAAATCATAGGAAAAGAAAAAATACTCAAGTTGAATTACTAGGTAGATGATACTATTTGCAATCCTCACTTACTCACTAAGTAAATCTGACTAAACTCTTACCAAGTGAAGGCCACTCTGCTGGGTACTAGAAGTAAATTTCCTGTCCTCCACAAGCTTTCAGACTTTTGGGGAGAGAAAAGGTCTATATATATATGAAATAGCTGACAACTATGATATTTTTATTATTAAAAGAGATTCTAAAATGCTCACAAAACAGGTTAAATGCCTTTAAGAATTTATCTATGTCCAAATTTAACTTAAAGGCTCACGAATTTATGTTTCCAAGCAAGATTTATTTTCTCAGTTTCAAATATCCAACTGTGTACTCAACAGTTCCACTTGGATGTTCCTAGGGCATGTAATATTCAACATGTTTAAGAACAAATTATCTTCTAACAACCACAGCTCCTGTTTCAATGTTTCCTATCACAGTAACTGATCCTACCACGCATCCAGTTGCAAAAAGCAAAAATCCTGTTTTTCTTTGAATCAGCTATGAGATTTCCCTCCTCCACACTCACATATCTAATTCACTGCCAATTCTTGTCTCTTCCAACCGTTAAATATCTTAAATCTGAGTACGTCTCCTTCTTCAGTTCCACCACTCTGTTCCAAACTACAATCTTCTATCATCTAGATTCCTCCATTGGCTTAGAAACTGGTCTTTTCCCATCCACTTTGGGCTGTTGCCCATTCTTTCTCCATACTGCAAGTGGAGTGATTTTTTTCAAAATGCAGTTCATATGTTCTCTCTCTAAAGGAAATCTTTCAATGTCTGCCATGCTCTTAGGATGAAGATCAAATTTCTTAATGAAGCAGATAAGTTGATTTCTCTTAGGAACAAGTAATAGAAATATAACCCAAACTGGCTTAAGCAAAAAGTGGATTTTCCAATCTCATGTATTAAAAGTCTAGGAAAGTGGCTCACTTCAGGCATAACTTGAAGCACCTGTTCCCCTTCCTCCAGCAAAGCTCAGATGAGTCTTGGTCTTCTTAAGTGATATTAATAAGAAATAATTATTCATAATTTTATGCCTCTGATATTTTGAGGGTTCTCCCCCCAGCTTAACCTAAAGAAAAGTAAATCTAGAATTTGATATCTGTGAATGGGGTGCTACCATAATAAAACACCAAAATGTGTGGCACTGACTATAGAGGTAGGGGGAAGACAATGAGAATATTGTTATAAGAGGCTGAGAAAAGGGAGACTGCAGGATTCTGTTGTGAAATATTTGGTAAAATGATCACTTGGGAAGGCAGAATATGTACTTTTGAGCTTTAAACCTTTAAAATAAAGGTTTTGAATAAAATGTTGGCAGCCTGAGTTGTTCATTTTTTGTTCCATTTGAAAAGGTACTTGAACTAAGAAATGAGCTCAGAAAAAAATGGTTTCCAAGTAGAGAAAGAAGGGAGAATACAGAAACTTAGGACTTGCAGAGTTGAAAGATGCATTTGTTCTTCATCCCCAGCTGGTAACAGATTCTCAAATTAAGGTCAAGCCTAAAGGTAAAAATCAGATCAAGGGTGTGGTCATGGAAACATAAACTGAGGACAAAGACTAAGTTCAAGGCATAAATGTCAAAATGTCCTTAAGTCTGGTTATACTAGGCCCTCAGCAAATCATTTGAATTGCACAAAATTTCTTAAAGAAGAGAGTGCACTGTTGTGGTCTCATGGAAGTCTGATAAACGCAAAGAACCTAAATTAAGTCTAGGAAGAGAGAGAGAGTGGTATATCTCAAACAGAGTTGTGAATTTGGTTATTGTCACATAGAGCTGACTGCAATCAAAGAGATAAAAACTGGCAACGTTTTTGAGAGAGATATATTTCCAAAAGTACCATGTATCTTGATGAAAAAGACTCTAAATATTCTAGACATAAAATTTCCCTTAGGCTCTCAACTCACTCCAGGTAGGAAAATTTGTTGTATGACAAGGAGGGCACACCCAATGCCTTCTTAAACTACAGCCAAAGAGAATACTCACAAGGAGAGAGCCAAGTGCCCTAGAGAATAGTGGGCAGAGTTGTTAATTCCATGGGACAGAACTGGGACCTAATCAAGAAACATTCCCTAGGTTAGGGGCAATCTCACACTTGCCCAGAGAGATTTCAGAATTTCTAAGAACCAGTAATTACTGTGAATATTTTTTTCCTGTCTCTATGTGAATATTCATTGTGGTTATACTGCCCCTGTTCCCTCACTGTACTATAGGTATGTAGGGGAGCAGATAATTTGTCTTTTTAATCAAAAGTTCTTCAATTCAAGAGAACCTCTAACAGCATCTAATTTGGATCACAAGGGCTTGGACTTTGAGCCTGTTTTTACTTCTAGAAAAGACATTTGAGTGCTTTGTGCAAGTGCTATGCTTGCAGTATAGAAACGAATACTATAATAGGTTGTATTATAGGTTTCCATCATTCATTCCCATTTGTCATGCTTCCTGGTACCTCTGACTTTGGTCTTGGCCATGTGGCATACTTTTGCCAATTTGATATAAGCATTTGTGTCTTTTGACACATCTGAACGTAGGTTTAACTGCAACTGAATGACTTGACTGGGATGCTCTTGATCTAGTGCTCCCCAGTGAGCACTTTTCCCAGATAGCAGCTCCTCATTCAGCTCAGAGTCTGGATTGAGAAGACATATAAAGCCAAGTCTAGCTCATTCAAAGCAGAGCCCAGTAGAGCCACGACTGAGTTGCAAACCTCATGTAACGTGATGAGAAATAGATAATTGTTAAACACTGAGATTTTTAAAAATTCTTCTTAATACTGGTTAACCCAGAAAATACAGATTTCAAATATTTTAAACTTTAATTAAATGATAAAATTGTTATAATATAATGCTAAGTGATAACAGCAGGGTATACATGCATAAGTATAGGATGATCCGGATTACATAGAAAAATATTTTTTAGAGCTATATGAGTTTATTACATGAGGGAAAACCACTAGAATGTCAACAATGGTTATTTTGAAATAGTAGTTTTTATAGAGATTTTGGGCTTTGTTTTCAGAAGATCTAAATTCGATTCCTGTTCAGCCACTTATTAGCCGTGATTTTGAGGTAGACAATTTAACTTGTCTTCCTTTAATCAAATGTGTATCCACCTCACTGGGATATTGTGGGATTAGGTAGGATATGAATGTGTAGGTATTAATACATGTAAATAAATTAGCATCATACTTTAGAGTAAGCTGTAAAGAAATGTTCACTATTATTATGATTGTTATTTTGATATTGTTATTATGATAATTTCCTGTATTTACCAATTTTTTTTAACGCTGGGTATATGTTACTTTTAGTCAGAAAAAAAATCAAAATCATAAAGGTAGAAAAATTAAACTGCCAAGTTCTAACAAAAAAATCATAAAATGCTAAATAGCCTCTTGATGATGAGGAATGGCACCTCGTCAAATGACTGGTGAGCTGCTAGCAGACAGCTACAGAGCAGAAGCATGCTGAAGCTGTTCTGATTAACAGTATATGGTCATCAGAGAAGCTGACTGATTAATCTCCTTGTACTGTAAAGAATAAGTTGAAAGTGACCTAGAAATGAGAAAAAGGACGGAGGAGTCATTGAAAAAGACACTTTTCTCCAGAAACTTAAGAACATTCTTTGTACCCAGTGGGATGCAGTTTGATGAAGGCCTGGCTTATGTGCTAGGAAAAATACCTAATAAAGACCTCATGCCTGCAGAGAGGGAACAGGCTGAAATCTAAGCTTTTATACTTCTTTAATAGAAACAACCCAGAGACTGTGACTTTTCAGCAGAGTTAAAGGATCTCTTAAGTATAGATACTTACAAGGTCTCTAATACCAAAAGAATCCTCTGAGGTCAAAGCTGCCACAAACTTGCTGGGTCAGCAGTGAATAAACAAGACCCAGGCTGTTTTTACAAGTACTAGAGGCATAAATGTAAGTTATAAGTATGTTCAGAACCAGAAGACTGTGGTAAGAAGTAGACATTAATCTTGATACATTATTTTCATAATGCAATATATTCAAGAACAAGAAATGTATTTTTATTGATGACCATATATGCTAGGCACGGTGAAAAGAATGCTATACAAGGAGTCATAAAACTGCTTAATTTGGCTCCTAAATTGCACCATGACTTTGTATGTGTTGCTTACCATCATGGAGTGTCAGATGCTTCATTTATGTGAAGTTATGTTTGCATTACGTGATGTTTTATGTCCCTTCTCTTTCTAATCTTTTCATATTTTTTAATTTCTTTAAGCCTTGATACAGAGGTATATTTCACTTAACATTAACATATAACTACAGATAATTGGTGCCTAAAAATAGGCACTTCTGAAATTGAAGTGTAACATTAAACACAGTTTATAAGTCATATGAAAGCAACTCAATGGGTTTTCACAAGTGCATAACCATGTAACCATCACTCAGATGAAGAAACAGAATATTGCCAGCAACCTAGATGTTCCTCTCACATCCCTTTTGAGTCACTCCCCTTCCTCAAGGGTAACCACCATTCTATGTTACAGCAGCAGAAAATTTTTATTCCTGTTCTTGAACTTTATAAAGATGGAATCATATTGCATGTCTTTTTTTCTATCTGGCTTCCTTCACTCAATGTTATAGCCATTAGATTTTAACAAGGATATTTAAAACAACCAATAGGTAACGCTTTAGTTGAGTTGGCATAGATGGATAATGGATGCTTAACAGCACTGTTAAATATATATTCTAGGAAAATACCATCCCGTGGTAGCTATTTTCTCACATTAGAAGAATTAACCTCAAGTAAAACAAATGGAAACTAAGCTAATCTCGTCACTGAACCAAAACAATTAGTCCAGCCTCCCAATTTGTATAAGCAAATGTCACAGGTTTATTAATTTAAAATGTCTTCTGAAACTATTCAAAATTAAATTTTACTCAATTCAACAAACTTTTGTTATGGTTTTGCTATACGGAATGCATAATATTAGGAAGAAAAAGTGAACAGCAAGGTAAAGAAGATATGGTTTCTACCCTTAATGTAAGCTTACAAAGTATTTTAAGTCAAATTCTTTTGGTCTAAGTAGAATATATGAAACTTCAGTAGACTTACATGTTTTTGTAAAAGGTGAGGAATTAATAAACAAAAATAGAAAAGACATTGATAATCTACTAGGGAACACAGAGAAATAGTTTCAAACTAATTGGAAGATTCGGGGAACTCTAGAGAGGTGCCACTGGCGCTAGAAATTGGAGATTGTGATGGATTTTTAGAGGCGGAGAATAGGGGTAGGCTAAAACATGGGATTCTGCTTTCCAGTCAAAGGGGACAACCTAAGCAAAGAAATTTTATCACTTATCTATTACTTCATAACAAAACACTCCACGGAAGAAGAAATTCCACCTGTCGACTACAGCATCAGCTCCTGCCTAAGAATTTCCAGCCTGTAGGCCTGCCCTACAAATTTCAGAATCGCCAGCCCCCAGAATCACAATGGCCAACTCCTTGAAATGAATCTCTTTATATATATACACGTGCGTCTATGTATATATGTGTATGTATACATATACACACAATTAGTTATAATATATTTTTAAATATATATAATTTTTAAATATATATGCCTGATATGCCTGACTCTCCCCTAGTACTATTCCAGCAGGAAAAATGGAACGCTGGGAGCTTGCACTTATTTTTGCCTCTTGCTTACATTATCTCAGTGCGTGAGGAAAGGCTTGATTCTTACTTCCAAAAAACAATAACAAAACAAAAACAAAAACAAGAAGACATTCCAAACCTTAGTGGCTTAAAGTCATAACAATAGCGTATTTTACTTCAGTATTTGCAGTTTGAGCAGGGCTTGTTTGGGGTGGCTTGCCTTTGCTCCATGAGGTTTTTAGTTTTGCTTTGTTTTATTGTGAGGAAGATCAGCCCTGAGCTAACATCTGTTGCCAATCCTCCTCTTTTTTGCTGAGGAAGACTGGCTCTGGGCTGACATCCGTGCCCATCTTCCTCCACTTTATATGGGAGGCCGCCACAGCATGGCTTGCCAGGCAGTGCGTAGGTGCGCGCCCGGGATCTGAACCCTGGGCCTCCGCACTGAGCATGTGCACTTCACCGCCATGCCACCGGGCTGGCCGCTCTATGAGGCTTTAACTGAGGTAAATTCACGTTTAGTATGGCTCACTCTCATGATTGGAATGTAGCTGCTTATGGTCTGCTGGAAGCTCAGTTGGGGCTGTGGATCAGAAATTTGAGAAGAGCCTGGATGGATGGTTCTTATTTGAGTCTTTAGTATTAGTATTAGTATTATATTAGTATTGTAGGTTTTGCAGGCTACCTACAATCTCTGTCGCATATTCTTCATTATTTTACAATTTTTTAAAAATGTAAAACACGTTCCTAGCTCATGGGGAGTAAAAAACAAACAAGCAAAAAAACAAGGCAGGATAAATCTAGGCTAATTTAGTTCACATTCTTTAGTTTGCCAACTTCTCTTCTAGAAGAACGTATGGGATGAAGGATATTGTTGCTGCAGCCATCTTTAGAAAATACAATATGCCACAAAAAGGAATATGAAAAAGACCTTCAGGCATATGACAAAATTACCACTCAGGCTGGATATCAGAGCATATGAAATAGAGTAGAAAGTTAGACTCATTGTAAAGTATAATAGACCATGAATACTTAGCAGTGGTTTTATATCTTATTCTACATACTCAATGTCAGTTCTTATGCCTATATTTATTAAAAAGTTTCTAAATTTTGGGAGCTGTATGAGGCATTGGGAATACATAGATAAGACTAAGATATGAACCCTCTATTTGAAGAGTTTAAATTCTATTAAAAGAACATACACATAGGAACATGAAAGTATAGCATGATCAGTACTACAGGAAACATTTCTGCAAAGTACTCTTAGAGATTAGCACCTAGAAGGAAAATTAGTTTTGTTTTGAGAGATGGCTTCAAAGAAGAGGGAAAATTTGCACTGGTCTTTGAATGATGAACTCAGTTATTAAGCACAGAAAGGGAAAAAAGAAAGAGGAAAATGCATAATAAAATGGTAATGGAAATGCATACTATATTCAGTGAACTGTGTGTAGGTTGGGATTGCAAAAGTTTAGGTTAAATGGTGTGGGAGTGGTAAAAAAAATAGATAGGTAGAACCAGTTTGTGAAGGATCTTCAGTAATATGCTCAAAAGTTTGAGGCTTTTGACCAGGAGTTTTCAGACACTTTATCTTGAATTCCTAGGATTCATCAGATGTGCCCCAGGATGTAGGGAATAAAAAGATTCAGTGGGCAAAGCTCTGGGCCCTCCACCCTCCACCATATCTATCCCTGCTTTGGCCAGAGAAACTCTCTTTTTATTATAGACTTCATTGCAGAAAAAAATGATAAAGAGCCATTGCTCAAATAATGATAAAATAAATTGATAGTCACTGCTATATGCAATGGGGAGCTATCAAGTGTTTTAAAGAAGGGGAATGATACGCTAAATTATGTGTTTTAAAGTGCTCTTCTGATGATCTTGTGGAGAATATGCAGCTTGGAGGAAGTAGACATGTAAAGCAGGGAGACCAGTTAGGAGGCTGGCAATTTGAAAAAGACTCAGTTAAAGGCAGAGTAGCATAGATTTTAATAAATACATTCAGCAAACATTTTTAAGGTAATGCAGAAAGAAATCGGATGTGAATAAAAGTGGGAAAGCGGAGCCAAATGATGACTGGTAAGATAACTGCAAAATTTACTCTGATGTGGATAGAATAAGAAAAGCAGGTTTGGAATTTGAGAAAGATAATGAGATTCATCATGAACGTATCAGGTTTGAGCTATTATCAGAACAACAATACTCAGTAAGCAGTTGAAAATACATATTGGAGCATGAAATAGAAGTTAGCAAGTCTTCAGCAGACAGAATCCAGCTAAAGACTTAGGAGCAGACAACATCCCAATAGAAATATGTAACAAAAAAGAAAAGTGAATTAAGACTGAACCCTAGGGAGTTAATCATTTAAGGGCTAGAGAAAGAGAGTAAAAAGAATAATGAAGAAATATACAAAAATAATCAGGAATGAGCAATCAAAAATCCAAATTAAAACAGAGCCTGAGAAAGAAGTAGTCAACAAAAGCAAATTCATCAGAGGTGAAATAATTTATACAAAAATCACGCTTTATATGTTCTTTAGAACTTATTTTTCAATTCTATTAATGCTAACATCTATCCATATAACAGCATGTAGTTCTAGTTCAGTTGCTTTGACTGCCTCATAGTAGTCGTGTGTGTGTGTGTGTAAACTTCTTATGCCCCTTTCCATTCCTTTGAATTTAAAAATTGTATCATATATTAAAAAGCAAGAAACACTCAGCAAAAAAATGATACTCCCACTCTGAGGGCAACATGGGAGCTGAAAATGAGGGATGTTCAGATCTTACACACACATTAAGACCTGTGTTCATTGAGTGGAATTGTCCACATTGTTTTAAATGTTAATTCTTTTTAGTCTCCTGATTAGCTTACTGGAAGATTTTGTCTAAACAAAGTTTATGTAATACAACATTACTTTAATTATCTTGTTCTTAATTTTCACTGAGCATACTTTCTTTTTATGCAATACTAGAACTACTTCTTGCTGGTGAATACCTTTCTTTTGAATTAAGTATTAGCAACTCTTTGTTTCTTTTTGTTAGTTTGAAAACTTCCAAGGCACCTATGATGCTATCTTTACATTTTGTATAATTTCATATTTAATATATATAGTCTATGCATTGGTGTATAGACATTTGGTGATATAGTTGCTATTTCTGATTCTCTAATTATGCTTTTAAGTGAATTAATAAGAACCTTGTTCATCATTAGGTTTTATTACTTTTTTATAGCCACTTCCTCCCATTCCCATGGCATTATTGAAGTTCTATATAGTACAATTTTTATGCATTTATCTGGATATATTTCTCCCTTTAAAATCAGATTTACAAATATTCAGATAAAAAATGTATTCTTCCTAACAATTTTCTCAATAACTTTGGGAAGTAAGTGTCCTTTTCTTTATTTTACAGATATGAAAATGTGTTGAAGATAATGGGTTTGTGTCAAAGAATGGAATTAATCCTTAAAAGTTAGGACTAATATTTAAGAATTCTAAAGAAAAATAATGTCAGCAAGGCACATCTGACTCGTTCATATTTGTGAATTTATAAAGATTTTTTTTAATTATTAAACTCAATTTTTTAAGTGACACCCACAAACAAGAACACCAGCATCTTATGGTTTCTTTTAAAATGAGAAAGATAACCCGACACCCAATGAGACACAGCGCATGCACGTGTTTATACATTCAGACCCACATGAATGACAATTTTTAAAATCTACCTCTTATAAAAACAATAGCAAATCACTCTAATGGTAACATGATTTGGTTTTGAACCATCTACCATGCTTGTTTACCTGCTGAATATGTGATCAGCTTTCAAAACTCAGATCAAGTATTACCTTTTTATAAAGCATCTTCTGACTCTCCCTGAATAGCAATGACCACTTCTTTCTGCGTAAAGCTTCATCTCTCATATGATATTCCACTGTCTGTATTTATTTGCATGGCTGCATTTTTACACTAGACCTTAAAAGCTTCTTGAGTATAAGAACTTATTTATCTTTATATCTTCAGTATTTATCACTATGTTTGGCAAATAAGTACTGAGTAAGTGTGCCTTGAATTAAAGAATACATGCATATGAAGCAAAGTCTCTAGATATAAGAACCATATGAATATAGTTTTTGCAGGGTTCAGACAGCCTAAATTGTTGTGTGCTTGCATTTTTGCATCAAAAAGTGAAGTGTATTAATGTCTCTTAACTGTTAAGAGATGGAGCTGGACTATTAGAAATAATACTAGTGAATATACTGCATATGGACCATATCTCATTTTTGCGCCCCAGGGCCTACCACAGTAGCAGTAGGTGTAAATGAATAATGGATAAAAAGATGATTAATGTGTTCATTTATAACTGAAAAATAAGAACACTTGCAGTTTGACTGAGATAATATGGACACAATATATTTTTGAAATTGCTAAAAGTGTTAAATGGTAAATAGAGAGTGTGTAGTCAATTGATTTTTTAAATGAAATGTCTGCTTATGTAATAAACTAGTTTGCTTACCTCTCACTCTTGGTACATTCAGTATATACGGTGAAAGAAAAAAAATGCACCTATTTAGATACTAGTTGTATCTTTCTGTAATAGCAAAAATTCTTTGCCAGGATTCCGAGGGAAGGCGGTGTCACAACTAAATGTGTATAAGGGTGATTTAACTGAAACATCTTCCATATCTCTGATCACTGGTGGCAATCTGGTTGACTGATGAGTGTCTGTGTCCTTGCTCAGTGCTCATGAGTGTTCCTTTTGCTTTACCACACAATACCAGAGGATGACTTTTCCAGATGGAGGATAAATATTCTTGAGTCAAGGATATAGAAAATGAAATTAAAAAGGAAGGAGAAAACTTTGTAATACTATTTCAGCATATTTGCATTTCATAATCATTTATATGCTTCACTTCCTATATACTTCTAAATACCAGTCTAAGTTTCTGCCATCAGGAATCTATGCCATTGCAAACTCCGACTTATATGAAATTGTGAAATTTTACTTCCTGAATTTTAACTGCAAAATCTAGCATGCTCATTTGCAAGCAAGGAAATTTGTAGTTATGGCCAACAGCCACGTTTCTCTTCAATGATGTTCAAAAAGATATTTAATCATGAATAAACAAAAATAATATTTAAACAAATAAAATTGCTTACTTTTTAAAACATAAATCAGTTGCATTTTGGTTATTTTTTCCTAGTATTTTCTGCCATTTATACTCTGTTTTAGTGAACTTTGTTTCCTCACTGCCTCCCACGAGTGACGTTCATTTTTTAATCTTTTCACAATGTTCTCTCATAATCTGGAGCACCCTCACCTCTCTGCTCTTTACTGTTCAAGATTGCCATATTTTTAAGATCAAATACTTGTTGTTTTCTTCCCAAAAGTCTTCCAGAAACATTTCGGTTCCATTCAAATTTCTGAATTCCTTTTTGCAGCTACCAACAGTCTCTTTCTTACTGTGTCTTAATTGTAGTAAATAGATATATATCTTTTGTCTTTATAACAGTAATAAGACTTTTAATGACAAGGGCTATGTCTTATTTTTTTTATTGTTTCCTATTTCACCAAACTAAGTGGTAAGCAGAAAAGTCAACAAATATTTTTTGAACTGAAATAAATGAAACTTGAAAAATACATTTTATATTAGAAAAACTGTTATCCAAAGCTTTATGAAAAATGCTTCAGGACTGATGTGGGATAAAATTGACATTGTAGATTAATAGAGGCTACTAAATTGGGAGCTGCCATTGTGATCCCAGAAATTGTATCCTGTGATGACGATGTTAATGTAGAACATACTCTGTTTTGGCTATCTATTGCTGTATAGCAAATCTCAAAACTTAAACCAACAAAAGCCATTTATTGTCTTTTTTGTGTGTGTGAGAAGATCAGCCCTGAGCTAACATCCATGCCAATCCTCCTCTTTTTGCTGAGGAAGACTGGCCCTGAGCTAACATCTATTGCCAATCCTCCTGTTTTTTTGTTTTTTTTTTTATACCCCTTTTTCTCCCCAAGACTCCAGTAGATAGTTGTATGTCATAGTTGCACATCCTTCTAGTTGCTGTATGTGGGACACCATCTCAGCATGGCCGGAGAAGCAGTGCGTCAGTGCGCGCCTGGGATCCGAACCCTGGCTGCCAGACCGGGCTGCCAGCAGTGGAGCGCGGGCACTTAACCGCTAAGCCACGGGGCCCGCACCCCATTTATTGTCTTTCGTGGTTCTTTGGTTTGTCTGAGCATATTTTGTGTGGCTCTTCTGTTCCATGCGGTATTGATTGGAGCTGCAATCACTTGGAAGCTACCTTGAGCTGAGACATCCAAGATGGCTGACTTGCATGTCTGGCGGTTTAGTAACGGCTATTGATCAAGGTGCTATTGTTCTCGTCTGTGTGGCTTCTCCCTATATCTTTAAAAACAGCAGTGTCTCTCTCTCCCTCTTAGTAGAGGGGACCTCTCCCTACAGCTTATGGATGACAGTTGGATTTTCACAGAATGACAGTTGGATTACAAAATGGACTGTTCCAAGTGTGTAAAGTAGAAACCACAAATCTCTTTAGGAACAGCTTCAGAAGTTGCATAGCATCACTTCCACCAGATTCTGTTGGTTAAAGCAAATAATAAAGGCAACCAAGGAGAAAATAGAGAACTAGATTCCAATTCTTGATAGGGGGAGTGGCAAAGAATTTGCTGTCATCTTTAATCAAAACAGCATCTCTTTGATTTTCAACAGTGACATTCAACAAATGGCTACCTAATTAGCTAATGCTTCGAAGTTAGACTTTGCAACTTTTAAAGTTAATGTAAATGATCGGACTGGATTTTCCATCTTGCAATGTTAAATTGCCCTCAGATGGCTAAGATATTACTTTTAGTGAGGAATCTTTTGTAATATTAATATGCCTTATCAGATTTGTATAAAGCAAGTATGATTACCTCCCTTCCTATGGAAATGAATGGTTTAAGTGTATTATTATGTATATATAACTTTTAATTTTTGTTCATCTTTTCACCTGTCCACTGGAGAAGATGAAAGTCAGAGATTTTTTACAGATTGTGCATCCCAAAGGATGATCCCAGACAACGTGGCAATCATCAGCACATATCACTAACAGCTAGAATGGCTTCAGGTCATTGCCTATGTTTTTGTGTTCAACTTGATGGACCTAGTTGATGTCTTTTTTTCCTGAGATTCTTGAGGAGTCTACCAAGGTAATTTAATGTTAACAGTTTTGTGAATTCTTTAAATGTTAGGATATAATCTTAGTATAGAAACCACAAAAAACTGAAAGCACCATCAGAAGGTATCATTGCTGATTGAGAGTCTAGCATGTTTTCTTGGAGTCAACAATCCAAAGAAAATGGCAAGTTCATTGTGGTTCCCTGTAAAAAGACTGCCATGGTGGCCGGACTTAGAAGAAACTTAACATTTAGTTTTTAAAAAAATTCTTCATTTTGAAATAAATTCAGACATAAAAAGTTGCAAAAACAGTCATAGGATTCTTATATAACAGACACTCAGCTTTCCAAAATGTTAATGTTTTGCACAACAATGGTATGATTATCTACACCAGGAAATTAATACTGACACAATGCTATTAAGTAATCCATAGACCTTATTTAAATATCATTAATTGTCCCAGT
The DNA here is from genome assembly GCF_057802395.1 of Ceratotherium simum simum. Lineage (NCBI taxonomy): Eukaryota > Metazoa > Chordata > Mammalia > Perissodactyla > Rhinocerotidae > Ceratotherium > Ceratotherium simum. Next base: position 62,108,759 of record NC_141901.1, on the reverse strand, counting down.
ATCCAATCTAAGATCACAAACTGCATTTAGTTATCATGTCCACTTAGCCTCCTTTAATCTGGGGTAGTTCCTTAAATTGAAGGTATTTCTATTTGTGATGAGAGACTGAAAAAAAAAGTGCCTAAAAAGATATGTAATATTATCACCTTTTTAAAGCATTAATTTCCCTTCTTGTATTAGAATCTGAAAAAACTTGTGAAATTGTGCTCAACTGCTTTTTTTCCTCAAAAAAATAGCTTCTTACAGGTGGAAGGTATCCCAGATAACTCAACCTTCTCAAAGACATGAGTTTGGCCACTAGATGACAATAGAGTTCTTTTCTATTTGGCAGAATTTCTTTCAGTCTTGTCCAGATTTCCAGTTTAAGGGCTACCACCAGTGGTATCTTAACCAAAGGCTTTATGATATTCTAATAATATTTGGAGATAAATGAGAACTTTAGAGAGGACACATTATGCTAGAAGATTCAACATTGTACAGATCACATTGTCTTATAATTATCTGTTTACGTGTCTGACTCTTCTACACTGTGAAGTACTTAAGGAACCTGGTCATCTCTTATTTGTTCTTATGTTCATGGTATCCAATATCATGCTAATATATATAGTTGATTTTCAGTATATATATTATATATATATATAAAACATGTAATTATATAATTATAAATAATATACACTTATATATTACTTATATAAATATATATATATAATATGTATAGGATAATGAAGATATAGCTATCTCCATCAGAAGATATCTATCTATATCTCTATATATCCATTATACCTTTAAAAACAACTTTTAAACAAAAATTAAATTTTTGGCAAGGATTAATACTTGCCAAATGCCTTATGTATACTCTGTACTGTTTAATGCTTTGTTTTTCAACAGAATTGAGAATTAGCTTTAAATATGCTCTTTACAGGCTGGCGTGGAGTTCTCTATTGGTCAATGCATTGGAAAACAATACTTAGTAATTGTTTAGTCTTAATATTGAAGAGTCTTTTATTTGAGTCACACAATCCTCTTAGTCATCTTTCAGCCAATGGTGACAGTATAATCCAGACTTAGACTAATGAAATGTAAAGGGCAGTATACTGTGAGCTTCCTGTAGAGCCTTTGCTCTTTTACTATAGATATATTTTTTTTCCTTCCTTCATCTTTCCATTGAAAAGAGTGCATTATTACTCCTTTATAATGGGCGCTGCGGTATGCATCTTATGATCATGGGAGGCACTCACATGGGAAAGCTGAAGACAAAAAAATCTCAAAGTAGTAGGCCTAGCTTTATTGTGCTACTGAAGAAATGACAGCAGTTGCCTACATCTGGATTGTTTGTATGTGAGATAAATAAGCCCTATATGTTTTTGCCACTATATCTGGGCTTTGTGTTACTTAAAAGCCTGATTCATTCCACATGGATATAAAGTCCATAAGTAATGTGGAAGGAGAAGCTATTACTCTTTATTAACCAGATTTTAAATTCCATAAAGCAGGCACCATGTTTATCTTTATTTTATATTAACTTTCTAGTGACTAATAGAGGGCCTCATACAAATTAGGGGGCTGATAAATATTTGCTTAATAAGTGTATGAATGAATAAGTTCTTAAATTCCTAGGCATAGCTTATTTTAAATTGAAGCATTCTCTTTTTGAGATGGCCATCATTACTCAGAAAAAAACAATAGGGGCTAGCCCGGTGGAGCAAGTGGTTAAGTGTGCGCGCTCCGCTGCAGCGGCTTGGGGTTTGCCAGTTCGGAGCCTGGGCGCGCACTGACTCATTGCTTGTTAAGCCATGCTGTGGCGGCGTCCCATATAAAGTAGAGGAAGATGGGCATGGATGTTAGCCCAGGGCCAGTCTTCCCCAGCAAAAAAGAGAAGGATTGGCATCAGATGTTAGCTCAGGGCTGGTCTTCCTCAAAAAAAAAAAAAAAACAATAAAAAAGATAATGGATTTTTCAGGTACCGATGAAAAATTAAAAAATTAATCAGAAGTGATACCTGCTTTTTAAATTTTTTTTTCTATATACTGCCTTTAGGCTTGCCAAGTGTCTAGCACTTATTTCTTGATTAATCGGTAGTTATATACTCCGATTGAACTGGTCTCAACAAATACAGTGAATCCTCTCATCATCTCACAACTAGCTATACTTGACTTTGTGTCTTAATCCAAGACTCTTGTAAAAGCCAAAACCATCTAGGGTTATTGAATATTCCATTTCTTAAGGGTGACTGGAGAAGTTTCTCCTTTGTCATATTCATTACAGAAAAGCTGGTGCCTGAGGGGTTAATAGACGAAGCAAATGTAGGAAGCAGATATAGGAAGATTTGTGATAGACATTGACGCTGAGATGTATTAGGGTAATAGAAGGAGAAGCAGAAAATAAAATGCTAGAAGGAGTATTCATCATTAATTAATTATTCTCTTATTCTTCCAACATACATTTATTGTAGGAAATGCATTTGACTTTTTCCAATGTCAGTAAGTCAATAAGTGAGTCACAGGGACTTTTTGGAGACTGGGCCATACAAAGTTCCCATTGGGTCAAGATTTTTTTTCTGAGAAACGGGTACTAAGAGCTGACATACACATAACAATGGGAACTTAGAACAACCTCAGTATCCTTCTGGTTGTTAATCAATGCTAGTAAAGCCAACCACAGGAGGATATGGGGAGGCTAAGAAAATGAACCAAACAGATGACCAGGCAACAAGCAACTGTGAAAAATAAGAACACAGGAAATATGAGCCACTAAGAGGTCAGGAAGCAAGTTGCAAGAGTTGGTGGTGGACAGAAATTGACGGGACATTTTATCCTATCACTTCCAATCTTTAAAGAATATTTAGAACCATCGAGTTGCATTAAAAGTGAATGTAACAGCTTACGTTTCTCCTCCTAGATATATGAATTGCAAAAAAATAAAGCATAATGAAGAGCCTTCACAGAATCTGTCATCCTGTTTCTTAAATTTAGTGATTTCCTTTATTAATAGACTTTATTTTTCAGAGCAGTTTTCGGTTTACGGAATAAATGAGCAAAAAATACGGAGTTCCCATATAACTCTTCATCCCCCCATGCACAGTTTCCCCTATTATTAACATCTTGCATTAGTATGGTAATTTACTACAATTGGTGAACAAGTATGATAAATTATTATTAACTAAAGATCATCATTTATACTAGGGTTCACTTTTTATGTTGTACCTTCTATGAATTTTGACAAATGTATAATGACGTATATTCGCTATTACTTTATCATATGAAATCCCCTGGGCTGCACATATACAGTCCTTTCTAACTCTCCCTCTGAAACCCTGGCAACCACTGATCTTTCTACTATCTCTATAGTTTTGCCTTTTTTAGAATGTCATATAGTTGGAGTCATACAGTATATAGGCTTTTCAGTTGGCTTCTCTCACTTAGCAATATGCATTTAAATTTTCTCCATGTCTTTTCACGACTTGATAGCTCATTTCTTTTTAGCACTGAATAATATTCCATTGTCTGGATGTACTAGCGTTTATTTATCCATTCACCTCCTGAAGGGCGCCTTGGTTGCTTCCAAGTTTTGACTATTATGAATAAAGTCACTATAAACAACACCATGTGCAGGTTTTTGTGTGGATATATGTTTTCAACTTCTTTGGATAAATACCAAAGAGGGAGATTGCTAAGTCATATGGTGAAAGTATATTGAGTTTTATAAGAAACTTCAAACTGTCTTCCAAGTGGCTGTACCGTTTTGCTTTCTCACCAGCAATAAATGAACGTTCTTGTTGTTCCACATTTCTCCCCAGCACTTGGTATTGTCAGTATTTTGGATTTTAGCCATTCTAATAGATGTGTGGTGGTATCTCATTATTGTTTTATCTTGCAATTCCCTGATGCCGTTTTATGTTGAGCATCTTTTCACATGCTTATTTGCCATCTGTGTGTCTTCTTTGGTGAGAGGTGTGTTCAGAACTTTTGACCACTTCTTAGTTGGGTCATTAGTTTTCTATTCTTGAGTTTTAAGAGATCTTTGCATATTTTGGATACCAGTACATTATCAACTATGCATTTGCAAATATTTTCTCCCAGTCTGTGTCTTGTCCTTTTGTTCCCTTAACAATGATTTATTTTTCAAGAAAATAAATTCGAAGACCAACAATACAAAAATTTTAAGCTGTATTCATAATTTGTAGAGATTCTCCCTGACAATAAAACATTATGTGACTACAATTATTTAGATGACAGAGGATATTTAATAAATAATATAATATTAAATAATCCTCAACTATTTCTCAGAAAATTATCTCCCACTATTTGAAATAATTTCTGAAAAAATGTGTGCTTAGTGGTAGTGTTGGCTCTTGGTGGTGTTAACAGAGGTAAAAGAAGTAACACGCTTTGTGTTTTATTAGAATATAATGTTGCCAAATTGACAAATGATTTTTAACTATGAATCCTTCCTTGTTTCTAAATGTGTATACAGTGAGCAGAGGCTTGCAACTTTTTCATAGTCAGTGTTAACAGATGAGAGTGGGTTTCGTGAACTATTTATTGATAAACAGCCTATTTATTATTCAAAAAATAAGAAATTTAATAATGCACAAAAGTTAATTCACCTTAATTTATACTAACTAGCCAAATTATAGGTTGATTTTGATCAAGAAACTGAGAATACAGCTATATTAGGCAGGATTTCCAGCTGCAAGCAAGCCAACTCTGGCTGATTTAAGCAAAACAAATACACTTATTGTAATATATTCATAGCTCAGTGTGACACAGATGGATAGCTATTGAACAGATTTTTTACTTCCTATTCTATTGACTAGAACTGTTGCTGAGAAATTGCTGCAAACTGTGGACTACATCTCTCTTCACCTGTGAATCCACGTGGGTCTGGTGTCTGGGTCTCATCAAGGAATGCGAGCATAAGTGATGTGTGTCACTTGCATGGACGGGCTTTAAAAATAAGGTAACTTCTCCATTCTCATTTTCTCTTGCTTTAACTGCAGATACTGACGAGGTCCTAGTGGGCAGTAGAGCATTAACATTGAAACAGACTGAACCATCCACTGACCAAAACACCGTTGGAGGTCATTGAGCTGATGAGAGATGAACTTCTATGTTTTAAGCCACTGAAGTTTTGAGTGATTTATTAAGCAGCCGCAGTTACCTTAACTGATACAGGCATGGATTGCTGGAATTTGGGATGATCAGACTTGGAAAACTGGCAGCAATAATGGAAAAGTAAAAGTAAAAACCACAGCCAAATGTCACTGTGAATCAGCTAGGTGAAGACACTTCTGTTTCCACAGCTGAATACTGGCAATTGTAACTTTGATTGCCACTGGCATTGGACAGTGGGTATTGCTGCTGGCTCTGCTACCACTGGCACACCACGATACTTGAAGTTGCTACTAGAATTTGTTTTCCATTACTATTGATTTATTGTACAACTAACTTCTGACTCAACATCCCAGATGAAACTGGATGCGCTTGTGTCACATATAGGTGCCAAAGCTGTAATGTTGGGTGTTGGAAGGTGCTGGAAAAATGAGTGTCTGCCCTTTTCGGCCTTGGTTGTGGGAGGCAATCACCTGGATTCCTATGGTGGAAAGTCATCTGATTATTAGAAGCTTGTCTAGATATACGTTAAACTAGCATTTAACACATTAATTTTGAGAAGTGTATTAGTTACCTATTCCTGTTCAACAAATTGATCCTAAATATGAAGGACTAAAACAATTAGTATTTAGTATCTCACATTTTCTATGAGTCAGGAGTTCATGAACAACTTAGCTGAGTGGTTGACTCAGGGGCTTTCACGAGAGACCTGGTGTAGGCTGCAGGCATCTGCTGGCTTGACAGGTGCCAGAGGATCTGCTTACAAAATTGTTCATCTATGTGGCTGTTGACAGGAAGTGTCAATTCCCTGCCACGTGGGCCTCTTCATAGGACTACTTGTGTGTCTTCATGACATAGCAGTTGGTTTCTCCCTGAGTAGATGATCCAACAGAGAGCAAAAATGGCAGAAGCCACAATTTCCATTATGATTTAGCCTCGTAAGTCATACACTGTCATTTCTGTCATATTTTATAGGTCACACAGACCAATCATGATACAATGTGAGAGAGGACTACATAATGTGTGACATAAGGAGGTGGGGATAATTGGAGGCCATTTTGGAGAGTAGCCACCAAAGGGAGAGTGGGATTTATTTTGTCACTATATGTCTCAATTTCTACTACAGAATTTTAATCATGGAGGCTGTAAGTTTCAAATGAGAGAAGGCTACTTTATTGGTGCAGGTAGTACCAAATATTGCTCTGAGTTTAACTCCTTAATTGATATCTCTATCAATTTCTAGGGTTCCAGTCCATTTTGGGGGGAGGGAGGATAGCTTGTTTTTGACTCATAAAAATGACTGCCAACAGCATTGTTGATAATTTCTATATCTTCATATTCCCCAGGCAGTATCAAACACACAAGCTGGTAAAAATGAAGAGGCGAGATAAAAAGTTGATGCCGTTTGGTTGCATGGATGACAGTTTAAGCCTATTACTTAGATGCCAATGGCTGAGGGAGGGAAAATACAGAAACATACTGAGTATCCAAAAGAAATGTTGGACATTCAGGATCAGGAGATTACCTACTTGCCCTTGCCTAAGGGAAAGTGTGTATATTGAGAAAATGCCAGCAGGGGAAAGAATACATGGTTGGAGCAGAGTGGACAAGGGAAAGTGTAGAAGGATATAAGGCATGAAAGGGAAAGGGGAACAGATCATGTAGGGTTTTATAGGGAATTGTAAAGACATCAAATTTTACTTTGGTATGAGAAGATTTTGGAGAGATTTGAGTAAATGAAAAACATTTTTAAAATACTTTATGGAATAAAGGTAAAAGCAGAGAAATAGAATAAGGGTTTAATGCAATAATAGACGCAAGAAATGATAATTGCTTTAACTGTAATGGTATCTTGGAGTTAGAGAGGAATGATCATATATTGGATATATTTTGATGGTAGAGTTAAGAGAATTTGCTTCTGAATTAGATGTGAGGTATGAGAAAAAAAGAGAAGTGATAGATGACATCCAGACGTTTGGCTTAAACTCCTGAAGTAAAGGAAATATTTTTAGGCAAAACTATCTTTTATAAATGGTGGTAAGAATCAAGAGATTGGTTTTGAATTTGTTAACTTTTTAAGACAAGCTAAACATTCAGGGAAATGTTGATTAGGTAATCTGATATACCAGATCTGAGTATTCTGAGGTTTGGAGATCTGGAAGAGGATGAAGAATCAGAAAGGAGTCTGGGAAAGAGTCATATGTAAGGTAGGACAACTCAGACAGGGTGATATCTTAGAAGCCAATTATAGAAAGCAAGTCAAGAGAATTGTTCCAACGGCTTGAGTATGGTGAGAACTGAACAGTGAGTACTGGGTTTAGTCACATTGTTGTCACTAATGACCGTGACAAACTTTGGTTTTGATGAACAGAGACTGAAATCCTACTGAAGTGAGATCAAAGAGAATGGAAAGAGATGAATAAGAAGCAGCAATGAGCTATGCTGTAAAGGAGGGTAAAGAAAGGAATGGTGTCTTCAGAAGGATAGGGGGTCAAGACATAAATATATATATGTATTTATATATATATTTTTTTTTTCAAGATAGAGAATCTTTGCACCCAAAGGCCATGTAGAAGTGTCTGGTACCTAATTTGTTTGTGGAATTGAGATTTGTTATTTACTACTTATTTACTCCTTCTTTGGTTTTCATGGAGGACAGTTTACACATAACTGAATTTTCATTCCAAGCAGCTGTGACAAAATAGAAGTAAGATAAAGATTTATATTGTTGAAAAATCATAAGAAATCTGCAGCTATACTCTCAGAAAACTCATAAATGCATGGTATATGGCTAAAACATTTTAATTTAAATACAAGTCTTAAAGGTTTCAAAGTTTTATTCATATAGTTGTCAAATAAAAACGTTCTTTAAGGGACCAATAATTGGAAAATAAGACAAATTCCATCCACTCTGGGGCAGTTTCCCAGTCTGTGAGCCAGCAGACCTGGATATTTTGGTAAGGAGTCCACAAAATCTGGTATAAGCATTCTGTTGTCTGAAGATGAGTAAATGAAGGCTTGCACCTTTAATGTGTGATATAAGCAAAGATATAAAGATATCCTCCAAATTGGACAGATTGAGAACCACAATTTAGGACCTAAAATATGCATATCTTTCCCATTCCTGGCTGTCTGACGAATTTATAAATTCATCCAACCATGCTCTTTGAGTTTCTGTTTTATACAAAGCAATGTACACAAATAAAAAGTATATTAACCCTAAGCAATTATAATTTGCATGTTGTGGCTTAAAATAGGCTGTCAAGGTTATTTGAATAGAGTTTTATTGGGATCTAATAATAATCTATTTTCCTCAGGTGACAAATTAGTTGAGAGCCCGTCTTGATTTATATAGCAAGGTTTTTTCATCAGTTAGGAGAAGTTGACAATTTACTACACTATCTCACCTGCATTATCTTGATTTTGGAGTCAATAATAGCAACAAGATACCCTGAACAGGAAAATCCTACTATTTACTATTGAGGTGACAAACATCTCTTATCTGATAAAAATACATGCAAATCAGCTTTTGTCTCACCCAGTAGCATAATAAGAAATAAATTAGTTCCTTTCTTTGTTCCCAGAGCATTATAACTTCTTATCTACATATAATATAAAGCAGATTACTTTCTGATTACACAGAAGGTGATTTATGTTAATTGGGAGATTACATTGTATTTTTAAGGTTATATCATATTACATTTTTATTGTGAAAATTTATATGGTAATATTATGAAATAAGAAAGAATGACTATATCTTAAAGACACAAATAAACATTGACAATTCCTTGGAAATATTTTATAACAAATATTTTTTATGATTTAGAGGGAAATTAGTAGTTCCTACATTTAATTGATTCTTTAACTCACTATAATTTGGATTCCTTTTTTAGCATCCCACAGCTTAAATAGCTTTTAATAAAAAAGTTGACAATGATTTTCTAACTCTGTCTTTCAAGCTCTCTACTTTTATTTTAGTTTCTATTGTCCAGGGAATCTCTCTGGCATTTTACAATTCACTAGACAACTCTTCCTCCTCAGGACTCTCTCTTTTCCTGGCTTATGTCACATACAGCTTCAGGTTTTTCTACCTTTCTGAGTCACCTGTCTCAGTTTCTTGTTTGTTTGTTTATACTCTTTCTTATCCTGACCCTTAAACATATTTATTGCAAAGGCTTTTGCATTCAGATGATGTGTGTTTTTTTGTTTTTTTTTTAACTCTACCTGTGTTTCTTAACTCTGACTTCAACTTACAATCACTTGGGGAGATTTTACAAAACAGGCTCACTTGGCCTCACCCACAGAGATGTTTCAAAATTTTTTGGGTACATCCTAGGCATTTTTACTTTTTTAAAAGCTCCCTAGATAATTTTCAAGTGTAGCCAGATTTGAGAACTTGTGCTGTTTACATTCCCCTGGAGTGATCTCATCCATTTGTTAAGCTTCAACTCCCTACTCTGCACAGAAGATTTATAAATATGTATCAGTAGTACTAGCTTCTCTCCTGAGCCACAGGCTTGTTATAGATAATTGCTCAGTTTGGATTCCTTCTTTCCTGCACTCATTGAACATTTTTGAGTGCTACCACGTGCTAGGCACTCTGTTACACATGGATATTCTGAAATGAGTGAGATATAGTTCCTGCTCTCAGGGTATTTGAGGAATATATGGAATAAAGACAAATAAATAGACAACTAAATAGTATGTTGTTATAGCTAAGACAGAGGTAAGAAGAGAAAACATAAGATGTACACGTCGCCCAGATTAGGCAGATGCTTAGAATTTTCAGGAATCGTGTCTCAGGTGTGTATAAAAGCTAATGCGTCTTGAAAATGGAAATATATTTCCCAGGTATAAAAGAAAATAGTGATATGGCGAGAGAGAGGTTTATTCACAAGAATAGGGACAAAGAAATCTAGGATACATTTGGGGCAGTACACGTACAGTCTTCTCTTGCAGAACTTTTTCCTATTGATGATTTCCCAGTAAAATATCTATGTTTATTTTTATATATAAGCTTCATGTAACAAACATATCTATCAGCTAAAGGGTTTTGGTCAAAATTTATATAATAAAAATTGATTTTTATGCCTTAAAATACAAATGATATGTGAGAAGTCACCGATTATATTCCAAAACACAGTTGGTAGAATGTCAGATTCATGTGTACCTGTTTTAAAAACCACAATGAATATCAGCAATGAGGACACACATCTCCATTGTTACTGGTCCTGAGAGAGGCATCACGCCGTCATACCCAGTCTGTGCATTCTCTGTCACTGTGCTCTTTGACATTGTCCCAAATGTGTTTCAACTATTTCTTTCATATTTATATTTTGTTTTTGCCTAGAGTTGTGTAATGAGTCACACAATCTTAAAACAAAAATATTGAAAGAAAATTCATACAGAAGGTTGCAACGGGCATGATGAAAGGGGTTAAAATGGAAGCACTATGGTGTCATACAAGGAAAATTACCAACAGGAATATGAGTAAAGTGGCATTTTGCAATTCTTTCATGCTGGAGCATCGACCACAGCTCTGAAGACTTACCAAACCTTCTTGTAATAGAGTCATTTCAGATGCACCAAAATGATGAAAACTCTCTCTTCCTTTGAATCTGACAATTGTTCTGAAATTTTCCTTTCATCACTCATCTATTCAGCACCGTAAAAATTCTTTTATAACTTTATTGAGTTATAATTCACATATCATGCAATTAACTAATTTATGCTGTACAATGCAATTTTTTAAAGTATGTTCACAGAAATGTGTAGCCATCACCACAATCAATTTTAGAACATTTTTATTACCCCCCTAAAAACCAATATCGCTTAGCCCAAAACCCCCAAACCCTCATCTCCCCAACCCTAGGCAACCACTAATTTACTTTCTCTCTCTAGAGATTTGCCTATTCTAGACATTTCGTATAAATGGATTCATGCAACACGTGGTCCTTTATGACTGGCTTCTTTTACTTAGCATAATGTTTTCAAGGTTCACCCATGTTGTAGCACACATTAGTACTTCATTCGTTTTTTTCCAATCAAAGTTTGTTTTATTTTTAGTGATCTCGTAGCTGTTGTAATAAAATTGATTTCCATGGGAACCCAATGAATTTAATTATTTTTTTGGTAAAATACACATAAGATGTACTATTTTAACCATTTTAAAGCATACAATTCAGTGGCACTATGTACATTCACAACATTGTGCAACCATCCCCACTATCTAGTTCTAGAAATTTTTCATCACCTCAAATGAAAACACGTTAAGTAGTCACTCCCCATGCCCTCCCACTACAGTCCCTGGAAACCACAAATCTACTTTCTGTCTCTATGGATTTGCCTATTCTGGATATTTCATATAAACGGAATCATACAATATGTGTGACATTTTGTGTTTGACTTCTTTCATGAATTTAATTTTATGTAGCTAAAATCATTATTCTAGCAAAGGCCCATGGCACTATAGTGCATTGTAACTTGAAAACAGGCAAAGAGGATTTGTAGCAAACTTCTCATTGCATGAATTGGCTTTTAGCAGAAAAACAAAAAACAAATGCTTATTGAGCTTGTATTATATGCCAGCGTCAGGTCTAAGCACTTTACACGTATTTTTTTTCCGTCTTTATTAAGGTATAATTGACAAATAAAAATTGTATATATTTGAGATGTATGACTTGATGTTTTGATATGTGTATACATTATGAAATTATCCCCACAATCAAGCTAATTAACATAGCCATCACCTCACATAGTTACCATTTTCTTTGTGTGTGTTGTGACAACACTTAAGATTTACCCTCTGAGCAAATTTTAAGTATACAATGCAATATTGTTAGCTATATTTTTATTGCTGAACATTAGATCTCCAGAACTGATCTTGCATAACTGAACTTTGTATTTTTTGAACATCTCCTTATTTCTCCCTTTTCCTAGACCCTGGCAACTACCATTCTATTATCTGCTTCAATGAGTTTGACTATTTTAGATTCCACCTATAAATGAAATCATACAATATTTGTCTTTCTGTGTCTGGCTTATTTCGCTGAGCATTATGTCCTCCAGTTTCATCCATTTTGTCAAAAATGTCAGAACTTCCTTCTTTTTTAAGGCTGAATAATATTCCATGTCTGTATAGTAGCCCATTGTATGCATATGCCACATTTACTTTGTCCATTCATCGGTTTATGAACATTTGGGTTGTTTCCACCTTTTGGCTATTATGAATAGTCCTGTTATAAGTCTATATATCTGTGGTCAGTCGATTTTTGACAAGGGTCCCAAGACTATTCAAAGGTGAAAGAATAGTCTTTTCTACAAATACTGACAGGGCAACTGGATATTCACATTCAACATAATGAATTTGGACCTGTACCTCACACAATATGTAAAAATTAACTCAAAATGGATCAAAGACCCAAATGTAAGGGCTAAAACTAGAAAACTCTTAGAAGGAAAAATAGGTGTAAATCTTCATGACTTTGGATTAGACAAGGGTTTCTTAAATGTTACATAGAAAGCACAAACAACAAGAGAAAATATAGATAAGTTGGATTTCTTTGAAATTAAAAATGTTCTGCCTCAAAGGACACCTTCAAAAAAGAGAAAAGGTAGCCCACAGAAGGAAAGATAATATTTGCAAATCATATCATTGATAACAATCTAGTATCAAGAATACATAAACAATTCTTATAACTCAACAAGAAGAAGACAAATAACCCAATTTAAAAAAGAGCAAAGGGGGCTTGCCCCAGTGATGTAGTGGTTAAGTTCGCATTCTCCACTTCAGCGGCCTTTGGTTTGAGGGTTCAGATCTTGGGTGCAGACCTACACACCGCTCATCCAGCCATGCTGTGGTGGTGTCCCACATACAAAATGGAGGAAGATTGGCACAGATGTTAGCTCAGTGACAATCTTCCTCACCAAAAAACAAACAAATAAATAAATAAAAATGAGCAAAGGACTTACAACAAACATTTCTCCAAAGATATACAAATAACCAACAAGCACATGAAAAGTACATGTGCTCAACATCATTAGTCATCAGGTAAATGCACACTAAAACCACAATGAGATGCCACTTTACACCCACTAGGATGGCTAGATTAAAAAATAAAAAATGAAGAAGAAGAAAGGAAATTAACAAGTTTTAACAGGGAAATGGAGAAACTGGAAACCTCACTCACTGCTGGTGGGAATATAAGATGATACAGCCACTTTGGAAGTTTGGTAGTTCCTCAAAAAATTATGACCTAGCAATTCCATGTGTAGGAATTATTACCAGTACACCCAAGATAATTGAAAACATGTATTCATACAAAACTAGCATCATAAACTTTCACAACCAGTGACAAACTGTGCCTACTTGAAGTCTACTCCCTTTTCCCTTCTCAGTTTTTTTCACATTTCAATTCTTCTCACTTGCGAGCAAAAGTTCTTTCTGTGGAATCACTTTGCTTTTTCATTGAACATTTTTAAGGTACTTTGTTCTAGCAAAACTTATTCATTTGTGTGTGCTTTTCCCTTGTTATATTGTAAATGTTAACATTTATGGCCTGACAAACAGTATGTGTTACTGCATAAAATTCAACCGCTTGTTAATGAATATATTGATTGTTTAGCAATGGATGAAGGTATTTTAAGCATTGAGCATCTTAACACTATCAATCAGTATGAACTTAAGCTTTTAGTCTTAGTTATGTCTTAGTTATGTTTTTCAGAAATTGCTTAGAGATTTTAGCTCAATAAGAAACCGTGGATTTTTTTTTCCACTGGGAAAATGGGGTCGCAGTTGGCATTTTCTTGGGGGAAGGGATTACTGTTATTACCTGAAAAAGACAATACCTTTACTTCAACCTGCCCAGAAAATAGAGCTCCAAGGTAGTGACTTGTTGAGAGAAGATGTAGGCAGAATTTTGGATCATAATGAATTGTATCTACCATGATAAAAAATTTGTATAAAGATGGCTCTGGAAAGTCTTTGAACAATCTTAGTGATATGAATTTATTTGAACTTAGAAAGTTCTTTGTGCTGTCAGTGTGAAACAGGATCAAAGGTGTGATACTGGCGGCAGTTGGACTGGCTAAAGGCTATTACAGGAATCCACGCAAAAAATTCTGAGATATTTTACAGAAGCAAAGAAAAGGAGGATAAAGGGAACGTGATGGATTTTAGAATTGTAAAGGAAGTAGACTCAAGTGTACAGGAGGCCAACAGAGAGCAGTGGTAAGCACAAAATAATAGTGTTCAGACTGGGATAATTTTCGAAGTGAAAGGGGCCACTATTGTTAATTATAGTGGGTAAACACATAAACTGTGTGTCCTGAGGATCGATGGACATCCTAATGAATATCACGGAAAATAATAATAATAGAAAACATTTTACAAGGGCATGTATGAATCAGGCCTTGTGATATTTTCCAAAAGTCATATTACATAATCCAAATGCCTATCCCATGTAGTTAGGTTCTAATCTTAATACCAGTTTACAGATGATACAACTGAGATCAGATTGGTTAAAAACTTTCCCAAGTGACAAACCTACATCTGATCAGCAAGCACATTCCCCCAACTATTGCATTATTGCCTTTTCTTTCTGAATTGCTGATAAAGAAGTAACTATCCCTCAAAATAACATCTTCAAACAAAGTCAGTAATATCTTGACAGGTGTAACTGAGCCTCATCATGTAGAAGAGGTAGGGCAACTGTTACACTTTAGAGTATGGGAGAAATTTGTTTGGCATCATCATAACCCATTTGACACTTCTTGGCTTCCACTTGCCTGATTTTGGTGGGAAATGGACAAGTGTAGCAACCCTAGTCTGAAAAGACCATGGGGACAATGTGTTCACATCCCTCATGTCAGGCCACCAGAAAAACAACTGAGACCAGGAGCGGTGCTGAGGATGAGAGAAATCTGGACTGGGTATTACAGGAAGAAAATGATGAATATTATTTGTGGTCTTGAGACCAGCTATAGTGGTGGCATCTGTTGTTTGTTCTACTTACTTACTTTTCTAACTTTCCTCTAGGTGTTCTCCTGGGTAAGATGGAGTAAGCCCACTTCACCTGTCTCTACTGCTGACTGCAGCTATAAAACCTGGATGGAGTGCATGGAGCAGCTATTTGAGGATCTGAGAAGTAAAAGTAGCAGATAATTTGGAGAAGAAGAGAAGAATTCAAAATGTGAGGTAAGTATAGCTTTGTTTTCCTTTTACTTTGGTATCCTCTAGCCTAAACTCAATGTAGACCAAACCACAGAGGTGGCCGCTGGGGCACAGACAGGGAGAGATCCAAAGAAGCACTCTGGTTCTGGCTGGAGGTGCATAAAAAACCCTTATTTTTTCATTCTCTCCTTTTCTCAATTCTCTCATTCCGTGGTGGCAGTGGCAGCCCTGTCAACAGGAGTCCCAAGGAACCAAAATTCTGAGGGAGGGAAACTTTCTTTCTGATTAGTGGAACTGTGGCCCCAAGAGGGTGTGGCAAAGCCCTGTTAGTGCTTTTCTTCTCTGCCTTCTTGCTGCTTGGTCCCAAATGCAAATGAAGTCATGGAACAGTATGGCAGAGTGGGGTCCTAAGCTCCATCTTTATGACTGGAATAATGAAAAAGGGAGTCCCAGAAAAGCAGCAAGTACTGGAGAGATTGTGGAGAGAGGGTTGCTTGGGGAAAGGAGACCCCACAGGTTGTGTATGAATCCTGGGCTCACTCCTGGGATGCAGCTGCATAGTCTGATCCTCATTAGAATGTCAAAGACTCGGAGAACTGGCCTAGCAGGCCATGGACTGGCCAATGGTAGAGCTCATGTCAGAGAGACCCAAATAGTCCCTCAAAAACTTGGAACACTGAAGTGACATTGGAACCACAGTCCACAGAAGACAATGGGAATTTGTAGTTTGAAGAGCCTTTTTATTTTAAGAGGAAAAAGAAAATCCAATTAGAAAATGAAATGGACACTCAATTCCACAAAGCACTAGATTAGAGACAAGCCTGAGATAAGCATACAATCAAATAATCCAAACCGAATTAGATGCCCTCTCCTTGGACAAAAAAAGAGATTCATACTTACATCTACTATCAAACTAAACCAGTAATTGTAGTGCCATTAGAAACATGTTTAAGGTGGAACATAAGAAACATAAGAACAGAACAAAACATCGTTTGATCTGTTAAATTTTTTTCAGATGTTTAGAATACCATTTTATGAGATACATTTAATAATTGAAATCTTTGAACATTAATGCATTTTAAAATTATAGGTCAGATTAACCGTACTAAACAATTAATCCTAAAGGTTTGTGTTTTTGTATAAAAAAGCACACTTGCACAGGTTTTAAAAGTTTTTAAAACATAAATCTGTATTTTTTAAAACATAAATCTATACTTTTAAAACATAAATCTTTGCCTGTGTGATATATTTCGTTTTTAATCTGCAAATAAATGGTTACTAATTAATGGTGATCAATTTTCTCTTTTTTTCTAGAAAAATATTAGACAAAACACTAGATATTAATTGATGAACTGAATGATTTCCCAAGGAGAATAGTTATTTATTCATGAATGATAAAACACACAAATTATTTCTGGCACACTAGAATAGAGCTTAATTTTGAACTTCAGGTAGAGACTAATAATTTTCCCTTATGAATCTAATTATAAGTGTCATTTCAAAAACTATTTTTACTTCTGCTTTGGCTTAGTGACATTTTTGATTTCTAATAATTGTAGCATATTTAAAGATTCAAAAGGTAAACAAGATATAGGTTTTACCCTTCTCATTTTATAAGTTAAGGATACATTTTCCTCATCCGTTTTCTCACATTTGCCAAAGAGGAAAAAGGAACAATAGTATGATTGATAATCAGTGAGGAGTTAAATAAAGTTGTCTTATTCTGGTGCCTTTTTTGGTGAGATATGTTTTAATACTGCTTCGGTTTCTTTAATGGTTTTTAACCTATCCAGATTTACTCTTTCTTCTTATGTATATTGTGATATTGTTTATTTTTTGAAGAAAAACTTCTCTTTAATCTATATTTTAAAATATTTAAATTTATACAACTATTATATTTTAAAGGTAATTGTATGTTGATACATCTTTTTCCATTAATAACATTGTTTCATTAAGCATTCTCTCTGTCTGCTTAATTTTAGTCTTGTAAGTAGTTGGCCAATTTTATTCATCTTTTCAAAATCTATGTTTATTCTTTGTTCAACTTAATGCTTGATTTTACCTTATTATTTGCTCTTCACCATGTTTTAATGATTTATTTTCTCACTGTTGTTTCTTGAATCCCATTTCTTTCCTCTAGCTTCATTTTTCTTTTTGTTGAAGAGATGATTTCTGAGTCTGAATGTCTTTAAATGTCTTTATTTTGCATGTACTCTTAATGATAATTTTATAGTACATATAATTTTGTATTTACAGTTTTATTCTCTCA
Organism: Ceratotherium simum simum; assembly: GCF_057802395.1. Lineage (NCBI taxonomy): Eukaryota > Metazoa > Chordata > Mammalia > Perissodactyla > Rhinocerotidae > Ceratotherium > Ceratotherium simum. The sequence continues at coordinate 62,091,208 of NC_141901.1, read as the reverse complement.
GCACTTTTCTCATGGCATCTACCTTTGTTTTCTGGTGATTTGGGTATTTTCTTTTCTTTAATTCTTCATATTCAGCAGTTTCTTTGTGATGTGTCTAGATATTAATTGAAACATGTGCTTTATATTCTTTGAGTTTTTCAATTCATGAAATTTTCAACATGTGAAATTTTCCTGGTAGATTCTGAGAAAGGCACACATATTATGCACACATTGTCATTACGTCATCAGATATCGCTTGTCTCTGCTTCTTTATTAGAATATGTTGGAATTTCTTGCTTTCTCTTCCATGTTTCTTAGTTTCTCTTCATTACCATTCATTATTTAACCTTTCTATAATGATTCTTAAAGATTTTCTCCATTATATTGTATCAATTAATTCTTCTCCAGCTATATCCAGTTGTGAAATTCTCTTTTATAATTTTATTTTTTTATTTTTCCCCCAAAGCCCCAGTAGATGGTTGTATGTCATAGCTGCACATCCTGTTAGTTGCTGTATGTGGGACGCGGCCTCAGCAAGGCCAGAGAAGCGGTGCGTCGGTGCACGCCCGGGATCCAAACCCGGGCTGCCAGCAGCGGAGCGCGCGCACTTAACCGCTAACCCACAGGGCCGGCCCTAAATTCTCTTTTAGTTGTATCAAGTTTATCCCCTATGTTGACATTTTTACTGTATTTTTAAATTTCCGAAGTTCCTATAGAAATTTGTCTTGTTTATAGTTTCATAACTGCCCTTTAGTGTTTAATAAATTCTTGTTTTTATAAACATTATTACTTATGTAAGCATTATACAGTTATTTTATAGTCTTTTTCATATTGATCTATTATCTCCTCTCTTTGTTTTTTTTTTTTTTTGGTGAGGAAGATTAGCCCTAAGCTAACGTCTATTGCCAATCTTCCTCTATTTTTTGTATGTGGGACACCGCCACATGGTGGCTTGATGAGCAGTATATAGGTCCATGCCCTGGATCGGAACTCATGAACTCTGGGCCCTGAAGTGGAGCGTGAGAACTTAACCACTACGTCACTGGGCCGATTCCATCTTCTCTCTTTTTTTGACATTTTATTCGATCTCTTGAATGTCTTTCATGAAAGTAGGTGTTCTTTCATGAAATTAGGTGTTCTTTCATGTTTGGTATTTCATGTTTAAGAGCTCATCTCCTGAGCAAGTCCCTCCCTGTATGGTGATTTGGCGTTTGCCTAAACCCTGGTCCTGTGGAATGTGTCTGTCTTTAGTTAGAAGCTTTGATTATGGCTACGGGTGGTACACTTTTAGGTTTTGCTCCCATATGGTCAAAACTTGGACAGGCCCACTGAAGCTCTTTCAGTCATCTTTTATATATGGACTGCACAACTCCAGCGTTAGACTTCATGAGTGGATGACGATTAGAATTTCCTGACAAATTCAATGTGCTCATCTTCTGTCCTCGGCTGACCTTTGAGTTCTTATGCTGTATGTCTCACATCAACTCACAGAATCCAGACCTTCTTACCAAAGTGAGTTTCATTTTTATTTTCAATCAAAATATTTCTATCTTATTTTCAAGCACAGCTATGTATTTTTGTAACCAACAGTATTTTTTGTTCAAGTGTAGTGTGTGTACTATAAAATGTACCCATTTTTAAATGTAAAGTTCATTGAGTTTTGGCAAATGTGTACACAATCGAGATATAGAACAGTTCCGTGATTAGGTAAAATTCCTTCATGTCCATTTTTATTTTTAATATAATTTTTGAAACAATTTCAAACTTGCAGAAAAGTCGCAAGTATACTACAGATAGCTTTCTTTTCTAAACCATTTGAAAATAAGTTGCTGAACTAATGCCACATCACCCTGAATATGGTATAGGTAATTCCTAAAAGCAAGGTTTTTTTTCTTACAAAACCACAATACAACTATCAAAATCAGAAAATTAACCCTATTACTACATCTAATCTTCAGATTCCGCTCAAATTTTGTCAGTTATCCCAATAATGTCCTTTATAGCAAAAGGATAGAGTTGAGAATCATGCTATTTAGTTAACAGGTCTTTATATTTCAGTGAGACATGGTTCTTCAGTCTTTGAGTTCTATGACTTCAAAATTTGAAGACACACATCAGTTATTTTGTAGAATATCTCTCAATTTGGTTTTGTCTCATATTTTCTCCTAACTAGATTTAAATTATGCTTCATTGGCAGGAATATTGAACAAGTCATGTGTATTCTTCTCATTGCATCCTATCAGTTGTACACAGGTTCAGGTTATCTTATTACTGTGCTGTTTACTTTGATCCTTTCATTAGCAGTAATGTGTCTTTCTCCATCGTGAAAGTATTCTTTTGCCCTTTGTAATTATTATGTATTTTGTGGAGAGGTACTTTGAAATAATTCATTACTCATTAAACTCTTAATGTGTTCATTTATTTATTTCAGTGTGGATGCCTGTATCCTTATTTTATTCAGTGCATAATGATCTACTTTTAATTTTTATTTTGATACTGACATTGTCTCAGAGTTGGCCAGTGAGAGAGAGCTCCTTCAAACTGGCTGCTTTGTCCTCTCGACACGTCTCCATTCTTTAAGCACTTCCTTGTTTTCTGGCACAATGAATGTTCCAGGATCATCTTGTAATCTCCTTGCTCTACTCCTGAATTGCACCATTTCTCTGAGGAGCCCTCATTCCTTTTGGTGGATAATGATATTTATAATCCAGCATGTGGGTACTTCGTGTGCTCATTGCCATTGGGGGTTTCATTTACACCAGCTGCGGTCCTTCAATGTAAAATACCTGTCTCCACGCTGCCTCCTCCTCCTCATGTCACGCCTTCATCCTTCTCGTCCGCTTCACTTTCGGACAGTTTTTAAAGTCTATATTTCCTCTCTCCATTCTCTGCAAACCGCTGTCATCTTGCTTTTACTCTCGCTATTCTACTTCACAACTTAAATCAGCCTCCTGTTTCAGTTTTGATGTTGCAGTGCTTAACGTTATCACATTGTTTTTGAACAATGTATAAAAGTGCAAAATACATCAATGAAAGAATTACTAGTGCTGAGAAAATTATGAGCTATTTAAATCTCTTTAGTTGACATCTCAAAATATCAAAAAAAATTCTTGAAAATGTAAGACATTTGAAATATCAAAACTTTCAAGTTAATTTTACTTCAAGGATTAATAAAACTTTTAAAAATTTTAAATAATATAAATGGAGAAAAATGATAATTATTTTGTATTATACATTGTATAAATGTTAATAAGATTGTGATATTAGTTACTTTTAGTCTACCCAACTTTTACAATCTTATATTTGGAAAAAATTTTATCTTTGATTAGCTAAAGTACAAAATTTAACTTAAATTTTGATATCAATAAAATTTGTTTACTTTCGTACTAAATTATAGATGAATAAATGGGTAACTTCTATTTATGATAAAGGAAACCTCTTGTAGTGCCTTGAAAAGCTTCAAGAAAAAGTCAATCATGGAATTGCTCAAGAAAAATATATAAAAGGTACAATGTGTTATAAATTTACAAAAATCGGAGTGCAAAACAGGTGGTCTTACCTTTATAAATCGATAACTGATTTTATCTGGATGGAATTTAAAGCACCCACATTTATAAATATTTGGTGAAAATATTCAAGCACATTTTTATTTTCCTTGTTTAAAAGACTGATCATATGCTGGCAAGAGCTAAATAGCGTCTGGTTCACAGATTTAGCGAGCAAATATTTGCCTGGAAGCAAGCTGTGTAACCATGCTTCATTATAACTGGTAACTGGATAGCTGGAAAGGATAGATAATCCTGCAAGGAAAAAAAAACACAAAAAGGAGTTCAGGCTGTTTATCAACACACCCCAATCCCAAGATGCACATTCACAGTCAAGTTTGGCGCTTGATACAGAAACTAGTAAGTTAAGGATTAACTAATTTTAACAAATATTTATTGAACACCTACTATGTCACTGTGCTAGTTGCTGGAATGACAAAACTGAATAAGACACAGGTACTCTCAAGGACAAATCTTATAGTTTAGTGAGTTTAGTGCTCAAGACAGATAGGCAAACAGCACATTTCATTATCAGCTTTTAAGAGCTATGATGAGGATATGTTCAGGACATCTTTCCACTGATTGAGAGGTCCCTGAGATAATACCCATCTTGGGGCTAAGGCACTTTTATACACAGATCATTTTATGTAAAGTTATCCTTCTTTTGTCATCAGACACTCTTCTAGAGTGATTTCAGCCTCTATGTCTTAGATATAAGACTGCTCATGCAACTTATCTATAAAGTAGATGGCTGAATTTAGGCATTAGTACCATCTCTAAAATGTGAACATGTCATAGACTTTCAGTTATAGTTACTTGTTTTACAATGTCTTCTCACCCTTGAAATGTTGCAGTAGATCAATCACGAGAGCACTTGCTCAGTCTTGATGTGGCAGATGACATGGTCCGTGCTTGCTTGGCTCTTCTCATTAAATCGCAGCCTGGCTCAGCTGACTCTCAGAGGTGGGGAGTCCAAGGCTCATTCTCCCTAGTATCCTGAGGCAACTAGATGCTGCAATCCACAGAGAGAACTGCTAACCCTCCGGCCAACAACGGACAGCTTGGCTCCTTCTCAACCATCTGGATGTCATATATCTTGCCTTCACTAATGAAACTCAGTGATTCTTTCCTCTCTTCTTTGACTAGGGACCTTTCTCTTTCCTAATCAGATCTCTGGAGGATTGGGAGGCAATCTTCTGTCAGCAATTTTAATTTGCATTTCTCATTATTAATATATTTTAAACATATATATTTTTTTCAAATGTATCTGCATTTCATCTTTATGGCTGTGTTTGTACATGTCTTTTGCTCACTTTTACTTTTAGAGCTTTAGTATTTTTAAAATCATTTTGTATAAAATTTAATATTTTTTATAACTCTATTGAAGCATCTTTTACTTGTTATATTATGTGTACAAGTCAATAGTTTTTAAATAAATTTACCAACTTGTACAAACATCACTAGAAATCAATATTAGAATATTTTCATCACTACATTAAGATCCCTAATGTCCATTCACTGTTAACCTCACCTTGCCACCCATCCCCCCTTAACCTAGACAATCACTAATCTACTTTCTGTCTATAGATTTGCGTTTTCTGGATATTTCATATACATTGGAATCATGAAATATGTGGTACCTTTCATCTGGCTTCTTTCACTTATCATATATCAATAGTTCATTCTTTTTTACCATGGAATAATATTCCATGGTAAGGAGATTCCATTGATATATCAATTCACCAGTTGATGGACATTTAGGTGGTTTCCAGTTTTTGATTTATGAATAATGCTATTAAGAACATTTATGTGCAAGTCTTTGTGTAGATATGTAAGATTTAGCATTTTCTGAAATCTTATTGATGTCATCAGTTTGACATCAAAATGTATATATGTTCGTTATTGTTCATATGGTTATTGTGAGATAAAATGAAATATATAAAATGGAATTACTGATTCTTTATCCACTTTTCCAGATCTCTCCTTTGGGCTTAATTATAAACTGAAATTTTATCTTTCTTATTTTTCTTCACTTCTCATAATTTTTTTTATCGTACCCTCCTGCTGTCTTCTGGGAAGGTTTCTCTGTTTTCTTTTCTACCACCGTTTCTACTTTTCATACCAAAAATCTTGTTCCTTACTGTCTTCAATGTCTCCAAGGTGAATTTTATTCTACTAATCATTTTGATTTTTTTTTTTCTTATTCCATTTAGCTCTTTTTAATAATTCTACTTTCGGCTCATCCTGCTGTCTCCCTATGACTCTCAGTTACTATTATTTTTCATCTTATTTAGCTTATCAAGTAGATATTGTCGTTGATTTTTATCTTTTTCTGTTATTTGTGTTTTCTGGGTTAAGATTCCAGACCATCACTTATTCAACTACTCAGTGTCTCAATTTTTGCATCTATAAAATGAGAATAATAATAATAATAACCACAATAATAATAATAATCATAATAATAATGTCTACCACATGGATTCATAATTAAGAATATGACAAGTTGCTTTTCCAGATAGATGGATAGATGGAACAGGACCTCGCATAAAATAAATGCCTAAAGGAGAATAATCTAGGCAAATACTAAGGTTTTACTTTGGGGAATCATTCTTTACCTATAACTGGGAACTACAATAACACATAGTAACAGATCAATTTAACTCCAGCCAGAATTTCAGGTCTTACTAGGAATGAAATTAATTCTTTGAGTATCTGAGGTATATCTGGGCTACATTAGGCTCTTTGGATATTTTAAATAATTTAATCCCATTTCATTGTAATGTAATTCATGTGACACAGCCTTTTCTGCCTCACTGAAGAAATTGATGTTTAGAAAGGTGAAGAAACTTTCTGAAATTCACACAGCTATAAGAATATATGTGTGGAACTGGATTTATAACTTAGATCTGTTAAAACATAAAACCCATGTTCTTTTCACTGTATTACACTAATATTTATTATAATAGTTTAGGTAAAACTTATCTTTAGTCATAAAGATAAATATTTATCTTTAGTGAGCTGTCATAATCTTGTAGTTTTATTTTACCATTTTTTATATTTCCTGTAGTAGAAAACAAATACATATTGTGGATTCATTATGTCCTAAAAATGTATAGTAGCATGTGGGTGCCCGACCCATATCCTGTCTCATGCATGCCAACCCAAAGCCTTTCTATTGCAAGCTCCAGTGACCTATTCATTGCCTGAGAACTTTCTCTGGCAGAGAGGTCCTTATACAGGACAGTTCTAAGGAGTTAGTTTCCCTGGGAGCAGCCTTCAGCCACTGCCTTTCTTCCCCTTCAAGTGTGAAAATAGTAAAGGATGCTCTTTATAATCTCTTGAGATACTCAAGAGGCTTGACCCCCAGATATGAGTAATAACTTACTTATTAACATTAATTAACATACTCTTTTATTATTGTATTAATAGAATTGTATTAATACAATTAATACAATTGTATTAATACAATTTATTGTATTAATTAACATACTCTTTCTTCCCATCTTTGTTGCACTTTCTCATTGCCCCAGTCGTGCTTCCTGGGATCAGATCCTCTTCCAAATAAACTGTGTGCACTCAAATCCATGTCTTAATGTCGGCTTCTGAGGAGATTCAACCTATGATGAAGTGATTCATTGTGAAAATATAAATTGTTTCAAAATTTATATAAATTTCTGGATGGTACATAATGAATTTTTCAGATCATCGAATTATCTTTGATATTTGATTTTTTTTTTTTCCTCCCCAAAGCCCCGGTGCATGGTCATATATCCTAGTTGTAAGTCTTTCTAGTTCTTCTATGTGAGCTGCAGCCACAGCATGGCAACTGACAGACCAGTGGTGTGGTCCCGCGACTGGGAAGCGAACCTAGGCCACTGAAGCGTTGAGAGCACCGAACTTTTAACCACTAGGGTGTCAGGGCTGGCTAGATATTTGCTTTGAATTAAGATAATTGATTTGTTAGGAGAAAAATGAATCAGTATTTCCTTGTCAGTGATTTTTGTTTTTTTTTAATCAGACCACATAAAGTCATATAAAACTAAAAATTCTGTCAACTAATCAGGCATTTAATTTCTAGTCATCAAAGATGCAAAATATTAGGTATAGTATTCAATATACTAAATATTTCACATTATGTCAAAATATCTGTTATTTTAAATACCTTTTCTATTAATATTCATTTTCTTTAATAAACATTACTAGAATAAATTTGCAATAGAACATTATATTCAAGTATGTTAATTTAACAGCTATTTTAGTATTATTATTGTAATTTTGTTGCTAGATATTAAAATATTATGTATATATCTTTATACTAAGCATAGCTTTTTCTCTAGTGAAAATTCTATGTTTTTTCTAATACAGAAATGATAAAAATCCCCTAGCTGTTGGATATCATAAATTCAAATAGATAAAGGTTATAACTTGACTTCAGGAGCTGGAGTTAAACATTTGTCTAATTGCGTTTTTACATATTTTTGGGAAGAAATCACTCTGATCATCCTGAGGTTGTTAGAAATATAGAAATTATTAGTCTACGCCAGACATGAAAACTGAATATACTAGGACTTCACTCTTTACTGTTTGTTCTTAGAAGTGTTTCATTTCTAGAGAAACATCCCACTGCTGTGGTTATCTTTTTCAGAGCTTGCTCAAATTCCATGAGGACTTCTTTTGGATTGCTTGCCACAAAGATTACATTCTCTTTGGAGTTCAGATACCATATATCAAAACACTGGAGCTTTGCAAGTTTTCTCTCAACAGGGGAAATATATCCTCTACAAACTAAAGGCAAAGTCAAAAGAGCAGTAAACAACTTTCTGACTCTTTCTCCTAGTTTCCTTCATTAAAGAATATAACTACACTATGCCCTTCTTATAGTATGCTTCGTCTTTAATGCTAAATCAGTGGCATGAAGATGGTAAATATATAATTGTGATAGACCAATTCTTATTGTTTGTTTGTCTGCTTTTCCTTGGTTCATGGCTTGCTTAAGTATAAGCAGGAAAGATAAGCAGGCAATGATCTCAAGATTGTTTCTGGAACAAATATTTTCTAAATTTAATAATTGCATGTTTCAAAGTAGACTAAAATTAACCTTTCTGAAGTAATATAATGCAAGACTATAAACAGAATCAAATCATATCAATTTTCTTCATTTAATGGTGCTTGATCCTTATTTTGTTTTATTTTACCTCCTCTTGAAAATAAGTAACATCTGAGTTCTGGAACTGATTTAATACCATCCGAGTCATCATTGCATCTACTCAATTTTGATTCCTGGTATAACTGTACTTTTATCAAGTTCATTCATTTCTCATTACAATTTTGGGGGTTTTTAAGCTGCTTTTTCATTTTGTGTGTATAGATTTATAACTCATATTTCCTTTATAAGCTTGCCTTTTTATTACGCAATGTCCTCCTCTATCCTGTTTACTGCTGTTAAACTCCACCTGTCTAATATTAATATCACCACTCTTGCTTTGCCTTTTGTTTGCATATGCCTGCTATCTATTTGTTCATCTCTTAATTTTAACCTTTAATTTTCACCGTGCTTAGGGTGTGTTTATTGTAATCATCATCTAGGCTATTTTTTTTAACCTCAATCTGACAATTTCTGTATTTTAATGAAAAGATTTAGTCTGTCAATATTATATGTAATGAATGATGTACTAAATTTTATTTATTTTACTTTATTTCAGATTTATTACTTATGTTACTTTATTGTTTCCTCATTTTCACTTCATTTGTCTTTGCTCCTTTGTTCAAGGTGTTCTTCATTCCCTTTCTTTTCCTTGCTAATAAAGAACCTTTACTGTCAATTCCTGTCTATTAATGGTTACATTTTCTTTCCCTGATCTTGTAGTCAAGTGCTGGGTACCAAACGTGTGTCCGTGAAGATACTCAAATTCCCCTATATTTCCCTGAACACAAATAAGATAGATCTTTCCAATATTCTTATTTCCAGTACTCTCATGCCCTCTCTTTTGTTTTTACCACTCCCTTTCTCCATTCTGGAGATACAGTTGTAGTTATTTTATTTCTCTCCTTCTCTTCACTCACCCTCAATATTTTGTTGCTATGCAGATAGTCTAATACCCACTGGAATTTCCATTACAATAGCTCCTTTCTATTTCAGAAGTTCTTTTTTAGCTTTTATCTGCCCCATATCTGTGCAGTCTATCCTTATCTATGGTATGTCTTGCAAAGTTCTTTGCTCACTTCTTTTCTATCTTATTCTTATTTCCTCATCTTGAAGTCTTTATTATTTTTTGTTTGATGTTCGATTAGAATCTTTTTTCAAATATTTTTCTCAAGTTTGGAGTGTGATGATATGCATGCTCAGAATTCTTTCATGCCCTCAACTATCTCTCTGTATTTCCTTTCTAGGTAAGTTATTTTTTCTGACTAGAAGACTGTGATATTTTCTTTTCAACCGAACACATTTTATCAGGATTTTCATCGTTGTATATCTAGCCTAGAATTCAGGGAGACTTTTCAATCTTTAATGTTTCTTTGGTTGATAGCTTCATTTCTATTATTTGTTTAATTATTGCCTCACCTTTATTATTCTTTTTTTCATTTATTCTACTTCTGAAGCTCCTATAGTACGTGTATTATGTCTCCTAAATTTATCCTTGTCTCTTTATTTTCATCTTATAGTTTCTCTATTTTTTTCCTGTACGTTGAGATATTTCTTGCAATGGATCTTTTGGGCTGCTAATCCATGTCTCAATAGTGACTATCCCTTTCTTCAATTTATCTACTGAGATTTTAAGTGGAAAAATCATGGGTTCCTTAATCACCAAACGTCATTGTGTGTGTGTGTGTGTGTGTGTGTGTGTGTGTGTGTGATGCACTTGAATATCCTTAAACTCTCTTATTTTGATAGCCAGGTCTTCAGCTGTTTCACTGGATGTGTGTTATTATTGTTTTGCCAGCTATTCCTTGAGCTAGCTGCTTGGGTCCCTTGGAAGAGCTGTTGTATTTCTTGTTTTGACTTAACTAACTCAGTTAAGTCAAAGTTATTGGAGTATTAAGACAAAAAAAATCTCTCGGATGGAAGAAGGGTAGGGGACTGTATCTAGGGAATTTATGTTGTACAAACAAGGAGGCTGTCCGTCACCTGATAAAGACCTGGTAGAGGTCTTCTTATGCTTTGACCCCCTGAACTCATCAAGCCTGAAGGGCAGGAAAAGTCTGCCCCCCATCTTTTGGGGGACAGTGAGAGCAAGCCTGCTCATGTGGAAGCTGATATCAACTTTTTCCTAGCAAGTCCTCTAACCTGCTAAGTGTTTCTATAGTTCAAATGTTTCCTTCTCCTTACACCCTGGTGTTGACACTGTTTTCTGGGTCTTGTTCTCCTTGCTTGGCCAGTTACTGAAGGAGAAAGTCCAGTGCCAATTCTCTTGTTCTCTATGTTGGGACCCCGACAGAATTCCTGTCCTCCTTCAAAAAATATCTGCCTGAAGGATCCAGCAGTTGATTCCTTACATCTCCAATACTAGGCACTTTAAGGCTTTAAAAATTTTTGTCTTAAAGCAAGTATAACAAGAACACTTTGGATTCTATTAAAGTGATTTCTCACATGAAATTTTAGCAATCATATAGTTTTGTATCCTTAGAAAAAAGTTTCAAAGCCACTAATAAAAGATGGACCGAGAACACCCATTGTCAGAGCTCTTAGTGCATGTTGCCCTCTTTGTCACATGTCCTAGGAACTGTTGTAACCGTAGGTTTAGGAAGAACTCCTTAGTAAAGTCAATCATCAATAAAACAGAAAGCTATAAAACTTCCACAGTTTTCCATAAATCTCTCTAAAATCCTTGTCTAAAGAAAACAAAATACACGTTCATAAAGCTGTGGCGAGCCCAGAATACCTGGATATTTATACCTAGAATACGAAGAATATTTAGAGCTTTGTGTCTAGTTTCTTCTGGTTTCGAAACACTATCAGTATCTTACTTTTCATTTATAATATGGAAATAAAATATAGATTTTAGAGCGTATTATTTTCCAGGTTCTAGGGGCTTTATATGCATTATCTTATATAACAGCAGATTCATAATAAGCCTACCATGCAGCTCTATTTTAGATATGAAATGGAAGCTTGCAGGAGTTAAGTGCTAGCCCTAAGGTTACAAATAGCTAGTGGTAGAGCTAAGCCTATCCATCCAGTAGAAAGAAAAGTGACAATGGTAAATGAGAGGCCTTATCAGAACGCTATTTGACTTCTGAAGGAAAGATGTAAAGTAAATCGAGTTACTAAAATTACATGTGCCTTTCCAACCTTACACAGATAAAAGCAACTCATACCACTTCAAATGCCAACCTGCTTCTGGAGACACATACTTACTGGAAACAGGATTGCTTAATAAAGTACTTGGCTACTCCATTTGTGACAAGTGCATTTGAAAATGTTGTGAAAGAGCCATAGATTATGGACCTCATCACACACGTGGCTATTAATACAATGAGACATGACAGAGCATGAAATGTGCAATATCCATTCACATTGAAGGCTAAGTGCCATCAGTGCATCTATGTGTGAATTAATCCAGTATAACACACTCTTGGCCATGGAATGTCACACAGTGGCAGTGACTGGGATTGTGAAATGCCTTAATCAAATATTATTTCGGAAGAACAAGTATATGCTGTCACATCGATGACAAGGTTTAAAAGTGTTGAGCTAAATAAATTATGCTGCACTATAGTCACAGCCCATTAATCCCATCAACTGTGTAATTATTTTGAATTACTTTATTTGAAGTACATTTCAATTCTGAAGTCTTATATGCATCACAGGACACTGAAAAAGTAAATTAAAGTCAGCAGTATATCTTTTTAATTCCATTTCCAGAAATATAAGCACATGTAAAATTATAAATTGGATCATACTCACTTTTATGTATTTAGGGACAGAGCCATGTTCCATTGTAATTTTGCTTCTCTCTCTCTCATACTTGTAATTTCTCTTTCTTTCTAGCTGCTTCCCCACAACGTGTGTGTAAGCGCTTCAGTCACTTCCATATTTAAAATTTACCTCCTTAGATTCTGCATGGCCCTTTTTTCTGTCACTAACAGGAAACGTTCTCAAATATAGTTCCCATTTGCTGTCATCACTTCCTCACCTCCAACTCCATCTTCAACTGAAAACAATCATCTGTCTACCTAATACTCCTACTCCCATCTCCAGCCCCAATCATTAAACTGAAACTGTTTTAACTAAAGTCAACAGTAATTTCTCAATTAATTACCATAAGGAGTTCCCTTCTATTCTGTGAGTCTTGTTTGATCCCATTTGTGTTGGTCCTTCACCATAAAGGTGTCTCTATTGACTACCTTCTCTAAATCATGGACACATTAGTGGATTTGTGCTTGCACTCATCAGTCTATGATTTTCACTAGCTCTGGATGTCATGATTTGGCCCTGTATACTGTAGAAATATTTTTAAAGTAGGTAGTTTTTCTTTCAATGTTTTCCTGTATTTTTAAATTTTAGTTAGACTCAGTGCATTAAATAAATTTATCACTCTAAATCAAGCCTTTCGTACAGCACTCCTAAGTTCCTTATTTTAATTCATTTCTTGATTGACTGTATTTTATCAAGTATATATTTTCAAGGCTGACTCATTGTTTTCCAATAACTCATATTCTACCCATTTGAGAATGTCATTGTGTGTGTGTGTGTGTGTGTATTTGGTTTCATACAATTTTATTATATGTGCAGTTCGTATATCTACTAACGCAGTCAAAACACAGAACAACTCTGTCACCCAAAGGACACCTGTTGCTATTTTATCATCTCTCTCACATACCTCCTACCCTTCTCTGTTAGCCTGTTCCAAAGACCTAGCAACCACTGACCAATTTTCCACTTCTATAATTTTGTCGCTTCAAGAATATTATAAGTTAAATTATACAGTATGTAACTTTTTTGTTTTTATTTACTCAGCATAATTCCCCTGAGATTCATCCAGGTTGTTTTGTGTATCAGTAGTTTGTTACTTTTTATTACTGAGTAATATATCATGATATAGATATATGTTATGTATTTTAGCAATCAGAAGCTATAAGATATATCAGATCTGAAAAGTTTATTGTCATTCTCATTATGGCAACCTGTATTATGGAATAAAATCACCAAAACATAAAATGGAATGAAATGCCAATCGTATAAAATTATTCTCAAGTTAAAAATAGTGCATTTTTAAGGAAAGATGGAACTATTACAGTTAAAATACTAGTTTTCAAGAACAAATTAATGATTCTTTCCAAAAAATCAATATATGTCAAATATAAAGATAAGAAATCTCATTTCTTAATTTTTTCATGACAATAGACAGTGAAATTCAGGTAAGAATATTGCATTATTATTATTTTTTTTTTTGAGGAAGATTGGCCCTGAGCTAACATCTGTTGCCAATCTTCCTCCTTTTCTTTTTTCTCCCCAAAACCCCAGTATATAGTTATATATCCTAATTGTAGGTCCTTCTAGTTCATCTCTGTGGGACGCAGCCTCAGCGTGGCTTGATGCGAGGTGAATAGGTTTGCTCCCAGGATTGGAACCAGTGAACCCTGGACAGCGGAAGCAGAGCAGGCAAACTTAACCGCTTGCCACCAGGCCGGCCTCCTATTTTTCTAATGTTATGTAACAAGTTACCAAAACTTAGCAGTTTAAAACAACACTCATTTATTAGCACACAGTTCTCTTCCCCAGAAGTCCAAGGGGACTCACCTGGTGTCTCTGTTGTGAGTGTTACAAGACGGAAATCAAAGTGTCCACTGGGCTGGGTGCTTGTCTGGAGGCCCAGGTGAAGAATCTGCTTCCTAAGCTTGCACAGATTGTTGGCAGGATTCATTTCCTTGTGGTTGAAGAACTGAGATCCCATTCCCTTGTTAGCTGTCAGCCAGGTCCACTATCTCTCCTAAAGGCACCTCCATTTCGGCTCACATGGCCCCTTCCATCTTCAAAGTAGCGATAGCTCATTGAGGCTTTCTCATGCTTTGAATCTCTCTGACCTCCTGTTCTCCTAGCAGATTGAGAAAACTTTGCTTTTAAAGGGGTTCAAATTTCAGTTCTGTTTAGTGCTACTAATTAACAATGGCATTAAAAGGCACCTCATATTGGGTGGAGCTGTTAACAAATCATGCTTTGATAAGCCTGAGCCCCTGAGAACATCTACTGGGCTGCAAGGAGTGACTTATTCTTCTGAACTCGTAAAATAGATCTTAGCTTTAGGACAATCAGCTATAGCTGATATAAAAGACAAGGTGATCTTTAAAAATTCTCAGGAATTTTCTAGAGAAAGATGGAAGTAGGTGGGACATCAGAAGATATTCTTGCAGTTCTGTGACAGTTGGACTAGGCTGCACAGGAGGGAGAACTGTGAGAAGCAGCCATGTTGGCCATCACCCTCCTACAATATCCTTCAGAATGTGTTCAGGTGTGTGTCAAGCATGAAATGGATAAGTCTACTGGAAAGGGAAGACAGCTCCTGGAAATGGAACAGTTAAAGAGTAAAACTCCTGAGGGGTTACAGCAAAGGCAAACGCTTAATTATTTTACTTAAGAAATGGAATATTGTCTATGTTTTCTGTAATATGGGGAAAGAATTTGAATCTCTATATGAGTTAGAGATACCTGTCTAATCAAAAAGTAAACAGGATAAGATTCCTGTTGTCACCACTATGGGAAGAAAGATCAGCTACGTAAAGAACATAGACATATAATGAAACTGCAGGGTCAAGCATATGGGGAGAAAAGTCATGTCTGGATAAAAAGAAATGGGCAGTACATTTCATAGTGGTTGTAGAGTGAATGAATCTCTCTGAAAATACAAGTAATAAATAGTCTGACTCTATTTTGAGCAAGTGTTTAAATAGAGCTAAGAATTTTTACTTAAGTATAAGAATCATGATGCATACATGTTCTTACCTTCACTTCCCCAGTAGAGAAAATTATTAGACTAAAAAAAAGAGATCCAGAATATCTAGACAACATAAATGAGAAATTAATGTTTAGTAAATAGATAAATTCTTTAAGTTTGCCTTGCTAAAAATTTTAAACCATTCCTAGGAGGAGGAAATCAAAGATAGAAGAACACATGAATTCCATTTCTTAATATACTGTTTTGAAAACCTATTTGTTTAAATTAACTATAGCATGTATGTCTTGACATAAACCAAGCTAATCAAGAAAGTCAAAGCCGTTCTGGAATGCTTCCTGTGACGTATATATCCTACCTTGTGGAAAGAAGCATTTGGGACCACTGAAATATATGCCCACCCCTCCTAGCCAGTTTCAGAAGAGACTATCAGAATAAGTCATAATTTGTTTCATATCCTTGTTTACTTCAGTCACCATGAAAGCAAGAAGACCTCCTGGGTCCCCAACAGGGTCCAGAAAGAAAGCAGAAACCATATCAGTTGTTTGAACAATGGGAATTCAATATAAAGTATTGTTAACTAGATACAAAGTTGTTAATGGGGTAACTGAAAGGGTAAAAACAGAAATGAAAGGTAGCAACTGTAGAAGCAGTCATCAACCATAGAGCTGAGGGAACAAAGAGAAGGGGTTAGAGTTACTCTTGGTAATTTAGATCAATTTTCTCATCTTTAAAATGAGGCTATTGGACTAAATTGTGTCTAGTATCCTATGGGTAATATTCTCTACGATTAGTGCTTTAAAATTCTGTGGTCCCATAAATTGTGCTCAACTAGTCCCGATATGACAAAAAAACCTAGGTTTGTGTTTATATTTCAGTTAAAAAAATAAGGGCTAGCATATTAGGATAATGCTATTTGATATTATGAAATAAATCCCAAATTATAATGGCCCAACTGTTATTGAAGCTTATTTCTTGCTCACTTAAAAGCCATAAAAAGATGTCCTTGATTATTGAGAGATTCTCCTCTACTCAATGACTTAGGGAACCAGGTCCTCCCATCTATGTCTCCCCTAGTCCTCCAATGACTATGCTGATCTGCACCAAACTAGGAGGAGAAAGAACTCATAGGATTTAGATGTGGGAAGTTTTTATGGTCCAGCCTTGAAGCAGTGCTCATTATGTCCGCTCACATTCCATTGGTGAGAACTCAATCACTGTCAAGTCTAACTGAGAGGAAGGTAGAAAAATTTAGTCTAGCTATGTTCCCAGTAGGAAAAGAAACATGTTTGGTAATCAGTTATATCACTACTACAGCTAGCCTTATGACCAAGTCTAAAGAAACATTTTGGAGCCTAAAATCTCTAAATTCAGCTGCTTAATTAGCCTTATTGTATTTAAAAAAATATATATATATATCCAAATTATTCTATTTTGTTTTATTTATTTGTTTATTTATTTGGCAAGGAAGAGTGGCCTTGAGCTAACATCTGTTGCCAATCTTCCTCTTTTTGCTGAGGAGGATTAGCCCTGAGCTAACATCTGTGCCCATCTTCCTCTATTTTGTATATGGGATGCCACCACAGCATGGCTTGATAGGTGGTACATAGGTCAGCGCCGGGGATCTGAACCTTCGAACCCTGCACCACTGGAGAGGAGTGCACAAACTTAACTGCTACACCACTGGGCCAGCCCCTAAATTATTTTCTTTTCTAATGAAATGATTTATAAGTCAATATTTTACTTAAAAATAAAGCGCCATACATTAATTTTATAGTATTTTTATTCCAAAGTGAAATGATTTTTTAGTGCCAAGTGATCACATTATATTGAAATATTCTCTTTATATATTCATCTTTCCCACTGAAATTTAAGCCATTCTGGGTAGGGACGATATCTTTTTCATCTTATATGTGCTTAGCATCAAAAAGTGCACGCTAAAACCATTTAAATTGTTAAAAAAATAAATGACCCCACATGAAGTAAATGTTTTAAATCTTCTAGTTTCTACATTTTATTGAACAGTTTCAAGATTGTTTATGCTTTAAAAAGTATTTTTTAAGAAAATGAGCAGCTTAAAATTAGAGACAGTCTCAGAAACAATATGGAAGACAATAGGACTGTGAGTACACCTCTGGGAAATTTGTTCTTTTCTTAACCAAATCCTGAACCCAGTACCAGAATTAATATAGTACCTCCCCTAGGTATCATACTCCATTGTGATGGTTAATCTTACATGTCAATTTGACTGGGCTAGGGGATTCCCAGATAGGTGGTAAAGCATTATTTCTGCGTGTATCTGTGAGTTTTTCCAGAAGTGACTAGCATTTGAATTGATGGACTGAGTAAAGCAGATCACCCTCCTCAGTGTGGGTGGGCATCATCCATCCTCCGAGGGCCTGCATCAAACAAAAAGGCAGAGAAAGGACCAATTTCCTCTCTAATTTTGACCTGGGAAACTCATCTTCTCTTGCCCCGGAACATTGGAGCTCTTGGTTCTCAGGCTTTCAGACTCAGACTGAATTACACACTACTGGCTTTTGTGGTTCCCCAGGTTGTAGATGGCAGATTATGGGAACTATTGGCCTCCATGATCACGTGAGCCAATTCCTATAATAAATCTATCTGTCTATCTATCTATCTATCTATCTATCTATCTATCTATCTATCTATCTATCATCTTTCTATCTTTCTATGTCTCTATCTACCTATCTACCTATATATCATCTATCCACACGTATATACATACATACAGCCTATAGGTCCTGTTTCTTTGGAGAACCCTGACTAATACATCCATCCTTGGTGTGAAGAAGTATTAGGTCTCAGGAGTTACAAATGGTTTCACTAAAACTTATAAACCTCATTAGCAGAGGTGAAGAAAGAATCAACATACCCAGTAGGTTTGTTCCACCTCAAAGAGGGATTAAGAGTAAACTCACTGTTTCTAGGACCTCACGTTTACCCTCACTGTCTAGAGTCAAAAGGGGATCTGGACTCCCAGAGAAGGTGAGTGAGTGAGCTGCCAGGAATTAGCAGCCAGCAGGCTCAGACCCTTGAATGAGGTGTAGACTCTCTGTCTACACCTCTCCTGGGGTGACAGTGGGGAGCAGCCATTGCAGGCTGAGGTGGTAAATGTAGAGTACAGAGGCTTGAAGGATGGATTTTGTCTAGGAACTTGGTGAATTTGGACAGAGAATTTTTTGTCTCAATTTCTTCATCTGTGAGATGAGAGGTTTAGACTGAATGATTTCTACGATACCTTTATGTCTAAATTCTAATAATGCTAGTAAAGAGCTTTTGCTATGAAGAGAGAAGACTTGGATTTGAATATTGACTCTGACTCTGTGAGCATGGGTGAGTGATTTAATCTCTCTAAATCTTAATGTTCTCATTAACAAAATGGGGATAATGATAGCACATTCCTTATAGGTTAGCATACTGCCTCACCTATAAAAATAGCTGAATAAAATTTAGTTATTAAAATTTCTATTACTGGATATCAATCTCTCAAACTTCTCATAAAGTAATACTTTTTCAAATACCTCATTTATGTAAAATCTGAAAATCAATAGGGTTGTTATGAGAGTTAAAGGAGATAACGCATATGAAATAATTCTGTATAAAATAAAGTATATGCATGGTTATTAATTGTATTTACCCCTCAAGAAAATGGCCTTACTTAGTAATTATAAATTTAGTTATCACTTTCTGCTCATCTCATATATATGTTATATACGATGGGGAGGGTTTTGTAAAGACCCAATCTAACCATTTGACTCAAAACAAATAATTTTTTTCTTCACTAGAATCAGAGGCAAGGACTAATTTTCATTTATACAGGTGAACTTTTAGATGCTAAAATATATAATGTTGGAAATAACAACACTGCAAAATAGGTGCAAAATTTGAGGGGGTCTTTCAGGCTAAGTAGCGCTTCTATAGCTGTAAGTTTTAACAATACTCTGATTGAGTGGGATTGGGGAAGGCAGTGGTGGTGGAGAGTGCGAAGACGCCATGACAACAACAAAGTGAGGAATAAAAGTGCAAGACACACTGAAGGAAACTTCTGAAGGTAACTTTCAGGCTGGAAATTGAAGTCTTAAATGAAATGAAATCAAGTTCCCAAACATATGATTATGAAAAGTAAGTGGAGTTTTAGGGAAAACATTTTTGAGGAAGATGAAAATGAGACTACTAAACCAGTACTGCATGTATGAACAGGCAGGAAAAAACGAGTTTATGCCAATGTTGTTTCTTACCTAGAATTAAGTATGTGTTTCAGCAAAGCTTTATCTCCAAAATACTAAACTTCCAACTTCTAGTTTTCTGTTGTCACATCACAATAAATATTCACCAAATAGGAAATTAAAAAGAAATGCTCTGTGTGACTTGAACTATACTTTCAAATCCCTGTTTCTGATACCCAGATGTACCTAATTTTGTTGAACGTACCAGGATTCTGAAGTTAGTTTTCACAGGAAGTTGAGATTCTCCTTTCTTTCTTGAACTCAGTGAAATTCTTCTGCAGTGCAAATCCCTTTGAAGTCAGGTTGATATGCCAGTGTTGAATCAAATTTTGTGAACTTCAAAGCTCACTCTGTTGTAGAGGATATCCTGGTGAGGCTAGATATTGCAAAAAGAAATGAGAATACGGCCTGAACATTTTAACTAACTTGGTTTCTAAAGTAGTTTGTGAGGTTTCTTATTTTGTGAATATTCATCTTGTTTATATGCTTAAAATATAATACTATAGTATCATTACTATCACATTCCAAAATTTTCTTTACACTTATTTTATGCCATAGAAGTCTGATGAATTTACTTTATATGGGATTTTTACTTGACTTTTTTCTTACGTGAAGGAGTTTTGGAAAGAGCATAGAGTTTAGAACCATAGAAGCTTCATGAAGCCTTCAGCTATGTGTCCTTGAGTAAATTGCATTCAAAAATTAATAGAAACCATCTATATTACAAATTTTTTGAGAAAGAAATAGCAATGTCTGTATAAGTGTTTAGCATTCAATTATAGTAAATTTCAAGCATTTGCTTAATTTCCTTCTTTTTCTCTCCATGAAACGCTGAAAATTTCCAGGACCATGAATGTTCAGATGAAGTTACTTTGATTAATCACCCAAAGTGATGAATATATGGGCAACATCCTTCTCCCTGTTGTGTTAGAATGAGACACTATTATATTAAAACCCTATTGTTAAGTCTTCTTCAAAAAAATTAAAAGCTATCACAAAAAATGACCTTAAGCCTTACAATACCACTTGAGAGCAAACACTTATTTAATTAAATGACCAGATCCATTCTTTAACAAATAGTTATTGAGAGTCAATTATATTTTAGGCACTATTTTTGTTAAAAATAAGTGAAAAAAACACCCCTGTCCTTGTGGAGCTTATATTTTACAGTGTGATGGAAGGCAATATAAAGAAAAAAAAAAAAAGTAAATTATGTATCAGTAGGAAGTAGTATAGAAAAAAAGAAAATGCAGAGCAGGGTTAGGTGGATCGCGGTGGGGGGGGGTGCGTCCCTTGAAGGTGGGTTGAATTTTACAGAAATTAGTCGAGTAGGCCTTAGTGAACCTATAACATTTGAGCTGAGAGAGTAATCACTGTGACTAACTGGGGGGATGCCTTTGAAGGAGGGAAGGGATATGCTGCAAGTGTTTGGTTAGCATGGTTTTCTAGAAGCAAGCAGGAGAATAGTAGGAAAAGAGAAGACAAGGCTACATATATATATACATATATATATAAGGCCAATAAAGGAGGGCCAATAAGGTGATTTTAAGAACTTTTAATTATACTGTGAGTGAATTAGCAAGATCCTTGGGTGTATTTGTGGGGGAAACTGAATTGTTTTGTTCATATTTTAAAAGGACGGCTCTCACTGCCATGTTGAGAATAAACAGGCTGGGGGATGGAAGCAGGGAGAGCAGTGAGGAGGCTATTGCAGTGATCAGAGGCAGGGATGGAAGTGCTCCATGAGGGTGCTAGCAGTGCAGGGGGTGGGAAAGTAGTCAGGTTTGATTTTATTCTGAAAGTAGAACCAACAGGATTTCCTGGTGGGTTGTATGTGCAGTATGAAAAGAAGTGAGGAGTCCAGATGACCTGTAGAATTTTCTTTTTTCCGTTATGACATAATATAACTGTATTTAAAAGACAGACGTATTGGTACTAACTTAGGTAGGCAATCATCTGTTTTCATGATTTGGTATGGCCCGTGTAGCAGCATTACATTTCTGGGATCACAGAGTGTTAATAAATCTACAATGAAAAGCTTAGGGGGACCAAAATCTTCAGATATAACTTGGTACAAAGTATAGTTTCTGATAGCTTTATATTCAATGAAATTCTGCCAGGCAAATTCGAAGGAAATATTATCTCAGATTTTTTTCTTTATTCATCTTAATAGTTAGTTTTTAATGAAATGGAAATGTTTTATAAGAAGAATTAAATGTATTGGGAAAAACTCAATTGCTTGCCATGAGAGTGAAGTTTTAGGTCACTTTAACGTAATGAAAAATGTCTTTTGAAAGGTATTGTATAGAATCAGTGAAATAAAATATCGGAAACAATTACTAAAGTCAGTTAATACTAAAACTAGAAGCTTACAGGTTATCAAAGGCAATTCAGTTCATAGCAGATGAAGTAGGGGTTAAAAACTGTTTTTAGAGCAAGAAAGATTTTGGTTAAAACTCAAATATGTCATGTACTTAATCATTTTTAGCTTCCTTCTCAACAAATGAGATGGTAGTGATCACTATATAGAATTTGGTATATGATGATGTATGCAAATAATTTCAATAAAATTGATTGTAATTATGTGTAAGATATATATAAATTACTTAGCACAGAACTTAATATCTAGAATGTGGACACTCCCCCAGCCAGTATTTCTTTTCCTTATAAAATTAAATTCTGATCTTCTTTTGGAAGGAAAACCTCTTTGCCATTGAATAAAATCTGTTGAGACAGTAGAAACTGTCAGTTAGGGCTGGCTAAACTGCTATAAAAAATAAACACAAAAATCTTAATAGCTCCAACATAGTAGAAGTCTATTTGTGACTCACATATGAGCCGAGTGTAGGTGTTACATGATGGCAGAAAATTCTCCTCTAAATAGTGATTTGGAGATTCACGATATTTCCTATTTTGTGATGCTATCAAGTCTTAAATCTTGTTGGAAATCTGTATTCAGCCAGCAGAAGGGTAAACAGAACACGAAGAAATTGTGTCTACTTCTTAAGAGACTAGGGCTTTCTGCTTATAGTCCATTGACAAAAATTAGTCTTATGACCACACGTAATAGTAAAGGGAAGCTGAAAAATAGAGTCCTCAGCTGGTTAGCTATTTCTCAGCTACAATTTTATATACTGTGGATATGGAAAAAGAATTTTGGTGGATAACTAGTCATGTTAGCCAAAGTTATTGAACCATACCCTGAGTCAAATGTCAGCACTTGAACCAATGTTGGCCAAGTAGATACTATCTTCTTTTTAACTATAGGTTGTTAAAGTTATTTTCTTAGTGGTTGATCTACGGATTACAGCCAACAGCTCAATTTATCAAACTCAACTTTAAATTTATAAAAACACTTGCAGTGAGATATAGACAATTTGCTTCACTACAGTTTCCTTCACTCCTCTTCCTTTGCTGTTATTGTCAAATATATTATATCTATATATGTTACTAATCCAACAATATAGTGTTATAATCATTGCTTTATATAATTTTAGGTCTCAAAGAAACTAAGAGAAGAAAGGAGAAAAACATATTTATAGTTCTTTTTTTTTTAAATTTATCTTCTTATTTACCGTTTCTGGTACTCTTCATTTTTTCCTGTGTAGTTGAGGTAATGTCTGATGTCACTACTTGACTATAGCTTACTCCCCACTTTCCTCCTTTATGCTGTTGTCAAAGATGATATATCTCTGTAAGCTATTGGACCAATAATTCAACTTTATATATGTTGTTTAAGATATTATTTTTAAAAATTAAGGCAGGAAAGGAGAAGAAATATGTAATTATACTATCTCTTATAGTTACTATATAATTATCTTTATCAGCAGTCTTTATATCAATTAGAATTACTGTCCGGTGACACTTCCTTTTAGCCTGAATAACTTACTTTAGTATTTCTTGTAAAGCACGTCTACCAGCAGCGAATTCTTTCAGTCTCTTTCATTTTGCCTTCATTTTGAGATAGTTTTGCTGCATATAGGATCCTTGATTACAGCTCTTTTCTTTAAGCACCTTGAATATACCATCCCGCTGCCTTCAGGCCTTATTGTTTCTGATGGGAAATCAATGATTAATATTATTGGTACTCCCTTGTACATGATGGATTGTTTTTCTCTTGCTGCTTTTAAGATTTTCTCTTTGTCATTAGCTTTCAATATTTTGACTATGATATGTCTAGATATGGATCTTTTAAAATTTATCTTAACTGGGATTTGTTGAGCTTCATGGATATAAAGATTAATATTTTTCATCATATTTGAGAAGGTTTCAGCCATTATTTCTTTGAATAACTTTTATGCCCCTTTCCCTTTCTCCTTTCCTTCTGGTACTCCCATTAGGCAAGATTTATATTCTCCATGGTGTCCTAAATGTCTCTGAGGTTCTGCTCATTTTCCTGCATTCTTTTTTTTTTTTTTCAGTTCCTCATTGCCTACATTCTCATAATCTATCTTCAAGTTTGCTTATTCTTTCTTCTTCCATGTCAAATCTGCCCTTTTAGTGAATTTTCCATTTCCATTATTGTAATTTCAACTCTAGAATATCCATGTGATTCAATTTTTTATTTCCACCTCTTTATTGATAATCTCTATTTGATAAGTCACTGCCCTCATATTTTTCTTTAATTCTTTAGATACAATATCCTTTAGTTCTTTGAACATATTTATAATAGATGTTTTGACATCTTTGCCTTCTAAGTTTAACATCTGAGTCCCCCCGAGGGCACTTTCTGTTTCTAGGTTTTATTATTTGTTTCCTGTATAAGGTACTTATTATCTTGTTTCTTTGTTTATTTCATAATTTTTTGTTGAAAACTGGACTTTTTAGATAGTATTTTGTCGCAATGCTGGATTCTGACCTTGTTTCCCCCCTGCCCACCAGGAGTTGTTGATGTTGCTGTTTTGTCTTAATTTGTTTAGTGACATGGCTGGACTAATTCTATGAAATCTTTGTTGGTAGTGCTATAGAGCTGATTCCAACTCCTAGTGATCCTGTGGACAGCAGAGCAGAACCCTGCCCAGTCTTTTTGTGTCATCCTCTCACTTTCTGGTGCTGTGTCAGACAATGCTCCACTGCTATTCACAGGGTTTTCATAGACAATTTTTTTTGGAAGTGGGTAACCAGGTCCTTCTTCCTAGTCTGTCTTAGTCTGGAAGCTCTGCTGAAACCCGTCCACCATGAGTGACCCTGCTAGTATTTGAAATACCAGTGGCATAGCTTTCAGCATCACAGTAACATGCAGTTGCCACAGTATGACAACCGATAGACAGATGATGTGATTCCCTGACCAGGAAACAAACCTGGGCCACGGCAGTGAGAGCATTGAATCTTAACCACTAGACCACCAGGGCTGCCTTTTATGAAATCTATTTCCTTTGTAATATAAAGCCTCAGATGCCACTGATTTTTTCTTCCCCCTAATTTTTATTTTTAAGCTTGGCCGCCTAGAAGTTACCCTGGGTCAACATAGCTTAATGTTCATCCAGTGATTGGTCAGAGGTTGTGGTTATGTGTTATTTTTTTGTTACTATTAGTTTCATGAAACTATTAGCCTTCTCTTAATTGCTCACCACTCAGATCTCTATTTTTTTTACTCTACCTTAAGATATGTGTCCTCCACACTCTGTTCCAGGTAAAGTTATCCATCTCAGGAGACTTGTAGAGCTGCCAGTCCTCCTGTTTTACCTCTCACTCAGGCACAACCTCTGCGCCACTGCACTGGAGGTGGGGGTGGTAGCTAGTTTCTCCTCAAGTAATCCTTCCACCCTATAACTAGGAGCCGAGGAAGGATAGCAGCCCCTAACTTCTCAGCTTGCCTCTTCCAGCATAGAACCTCTGCCCCACCAGTGGTTACTGGGGAGTGAGGACAATCCAGAACCCAGTATTCTTGGCCACTCTGACTGGGGTAGAGACTCTGCCTTATGAGTGGGAGCTGGGTGGGGAAAAGGAGCACGAGTCTTCTCAAACATTTGCCCAGAATAGAGCATCTAGAACATAGAGCTAGATGAAAAGGTTCGATTTGAAAAGCCAGCAGCGTCCCCTTCCTGGGGTGAAACTATAGCCCTAAAACTGTGAACTGGGGAGTGGGGGGGGGAGAGGAACCTCTATCTTCATGGCTGCACCCCTTCAGAGTATAGTTTCTGAAACATGGAATTGAGGGTAAGGGGCTTGGTGGTGGCAGATTCTGGTTCAAATGCCTCAGACTTCCGCTGTTCTTATGAATATTTAGTATATATTCTTAAATGGTTCTTCGCTTGTTGTTTGCCCTTAGACCAATTTCCAGGTGGTTCAAATGGTTGTTTTTTATAAATTTCAACAGTTAAATGGTTGTCTTACTGGAGAGGGGACCAGCCAGTCTCCTCATACAGCCATTCCAGACTGGATTCTTTCTTCTTTGAATTTGAACATTAACTAGAGGGACAAGGAATCTATAAACATTTGGAAAAATATTGCTTTCTTCAGTGATGCCATGATCAGATTGTTCCATCTTCCCAGCTTCCAGAGCCACTGGATTCCTATCCTATCGTTGTCAGGTATGATTCTCCAGCCTTCTGTTAGTTTTGTCTATTGGTGTATTTGTTCAATAGATACTTATTGAGTGCCTATATGCCTCAGGCACAGGGTGAAAACAGAGGTAAAGCACTGAGCAAGACAGGGAAATTTTTGTCTCCGAGATCATACCTTCTAGTGGGCAAGAAACATAATATGGAGCTAAATACATATATAACATGTCAGTGATTGGTGCCATAAAAGAGAAATAAAACAATGTGAGCGTTGGTATACTTTGCAAAGTTTTCTGTTTGTTTAAATTACCGTGTCAGTCTCTGTAGCTCATAACCCAAGAACTCTGCCTGATATTGTAGACGTTCATGAATTTGTAGATGTTATCACTACTACTCTACCATCTTAAGATTGAGAAGAGAAAGAGAAAATCAAAATAAGAATACATCTCTACTATGCATTTTTCTATAATTCCATTTAAACTTATTGAGATGTGTATATTCTTTCTTTATGCTAGTTAATATTTAATTGCAGATAAGATCTATAAATCTTTATACTACAATTAAATGTGTCCGGGAATAAAATATTTGCTTAATCCTTTTTCAAATTTTTGTCTCAAATATCACCTTCTCAGTGAGTCTTTCCATGAAATTTCTATTTAATCTTCCTCTCTCCACCCACTAACACTTTCTAGCCTGCCTCTGTTTTCTTTTTGTCCGTTGTCTATTTTTGTTCAATTATCATCCTCTGATATGCTAAGTATTTTACTTACTTTTTGTCTGTATCACTCCACTAAACTGAAAGCTCCATGAGGGAAGAGACATTTGTTGGTTTGATTAATTGCTATTTTGTCAGCTGCTAGACTAGTACCTGACACTGAGAAAGCACTCAATAACTACATCAAATAAATTATTAAAGTAACCTTGGTTTTAAAACTCTTCAA
This sequence comes from Ceratotherium simum simum, assembly GCF_057802395.1. Lineage (NCBI taxonomy): Eukaryota > Metazoa > Chordata > Mammalia > Perissodactyla > Rhinocerotidae > Ceratotherium > Ceratotherium simum. Next base: position 62,064,099 of record NC_141901.1, on the reverse strand, counting down.
TTTAATATTCAATAATATTTAAAACAGTGATATCTTTGTTAACCCTTTCTGTTTGTCACAGTTTGCATTAAAGAGTCTTGATTTAGATTACATTTAAGAACAATAAAAATAATAATAGTCAAATTAAACATCTTATTTTTAATGAAAACAGAAGATATGATAATAATAAAAAATACAATTAATTACAAGATAATGAGACTAATTTTCCAATTAGTCTATCATACCTAAAATATCCAGGAGTACTAAAATATTTTCTAGGGGAAAACTATTAATACTGTTTCATCAGACAATAAAATTTTATTTGAATCCAGGTTTCGTGCCATCACAAGTGAAGTAAACAAAAATTAACAATAGTCTATATCATGGCCCTCACCTCCCGTCATTCTTCAACCAACAAAACTAGTATAGTGTGATATACTATAGCAGTGGAAAATAAGTGAGATATACCTTCCAGAAACAGTAAGTTAAAACCTTAAATCTACTGCTTACATTGTTTTGATGAATCAGGTAATTATAAAGCTGGTTTGAATCTCAGTTCTTCAGATGGTGATGATGTGTGCCCTCAATACTTCCAAGTGTTGTAAAAATAAGATACTTTCATACATAATAAAACTTTATAAACCATAAAAGTCTACACAAATATTTAATTTTATTATAAAATTATTAGAATAAAATATGTGTAATATAATTCCATAGTGCAATATATAATATTGCAACATTATATTCCATATACTATTTTACATAATAACATATGACATATTCAGCAAATTAAGATAAAATACCAACTTATATGATCTGATAGTTCAACATATCTACACAGTTGGCAATGTTATTCAGAAGGGTAATCACTTTTATTGCAAGGTAGAAATTTATCTGGGCTACCTGGGAGATATAAATGTCATATAGTCGGTGATTCAAAGAATGTACAAAGGTCAACAGTCATCATGGAGATGCAGACAGCACAAGGAGAGAGAGAGAGATTGCAGAATTTGTCATTCTAATTACCCAAAAGTGAGGGTGCTAAGAATAGGAGATGTGGTGTGGCCAAATCAAGCTGAGGTTAAACTGTGTATGCCCTAGGAATGGCATTCCTCCACCAAGTTAATGCTATAATGAGAAAACTCCATGTAAACTTTATACTAGATATTCTTGGACATTGCTCATTTAAATGGGATAGTTTATCAGTAATACAGCAAAATAAGCTAAATACATTTAAATACGCCTGTGACCTTCAGAGAAACGCTGGTGAAGGGTACACGAATGGACAAAGCAAAGGCAATGATTTTATGGAAACTAACGATAGACTAAAACTCAAGGATTTTAAAGTAGGATTGACAATGACAGTTATGACAATAACTTTCCAAAGTGAGATTCATTGTAATTTCTTTTTGTGTGTGTGTGAGGAGGACTAGCCCTGAGCTAACATCCGATGCCGATCCTCCCCTTTTGTCTTCAGGAAGATTGGCCCTGGGCTAACATCTGTACTCATCCTCCTCTACTTTATATGGGACGCCGCCACAGCATGGCTTAGCAAGCAGTGCGTCGGTGCGCACCCGGGATCAGAACTTGCGAACCCTGGGTCGCTACAAGAGGCGCTCGCACTTAACCGCTGTGCCACCAGGCCAGCCCCAGATTCATTGTAATTTAAAAAGATGAATTAACACTTCGGTAAAAAATGCTTTCAATTAACGGCCACTATAAAAGATGGAGATGTTGGGAACACTGGTAATTTTGGAAATATAACATTTATTCTCAGAATATCTAAAATTTTACTAGAGAGTTTATTTCTATTTTATCTACCCATCCAATAAATAGTTATTGACATGTACAATATTAAGTTATGGAGATACTAAGAAGATAAGACACTAGCTCGTGTGTAACTGCTTGTCCAGTGAGGAGACATTCAGAAACAAAAATAATTTCACAAGAACATAATATTTTTATGCATTTCTGTTTTTGGTAGATTTGAATCAAAAGTTACAGTCTTAATGCATGAATATTTTTATCAAAAATTTGATTCCTTACAAAACTTGAAATTTCAGACTACTACTTAATTTTTTTACATTCATTCACCCAATTTTATTTGCAAAACATAATCTTCTTTTCTTACTTTTTCTTTAAAGAAAAACAGCTGAAGATATGCCAAAATTTCAATGCCAAAGCAAAGAAATTTAAATGATGGAAGCTGCATCAACTGTTTAGTTAAACACTTTATACAATTTTTACCTTTTTTTTTTTAATCCCGGTGTCTCATTTCCTTTAAATGAAAAATACATTATTTGTATGTATTTGTCTCTACAGGCTTGCATCTTCATAAATAAGTTTTATTCAATAAAATATTTTGTACCTCTAAAACTTTATTTTACTAGATTTTAAAGCTGTGAAAGCACAAAATATTTCAATTTTGTGGGATGTCAATTAATTGCCTGCTGAAATTCTGCCCTAGGATCCAGCTGAACCACCAGTGCTCTGAACGTTAAATGGAACCATTTGCTCTGATTGTAAGTTATAACCCTATGCCATATAAACCACAAGTGATTAATTCTTAAGTTATATAAGAAATAGTTTGTATTTCTTTTGGGGGATTGATTTGCACAATTGGCTGCTAAGAATATTATTATAAAGTACCATTTACAATATTTATTAATATAGTGTTATAGTAACTTTACATTTCTATCCTCAGGGTGCTGAAATTTGAAATCTATTGAGAAGGTTTTGTAATTGTTCGTTAACAAAGGATTGTATCGTTTGAGAGGAGAAAAGCCTGTCATGGTTTTCAGAATGCTGTGTGACTATGTAAACATATTTTGGAAAGTAATAGGTTGTATTTACTAAGTAAAGAATGACAGCCTGCTTTTTAAATCCACCATTTCTACCTTATATGTTAGTTAAAGCAGCGTGCGTATTTCGGTAGACTGAGTCATCCGTGGAAGCAGACTGCTACTGTCAGACACACTCAGTGTTTGAGCCCCAGGCCCCCATCCCCACCAGCAGACCTGTAACTCCTTAGGCACTAAGTGTGCTGGCAACACCTGCTTCTTTCTTCATAATTGTCCCTTCTCTAATAAGGACGTTCGTTTGCAATATCATACCATATAAAACTGTGCACCTAATAAAGTATGGAGCTGATAAAAAAAAATATGGTGATGATGAAGTTTTGTGCTACTATAAACTGCTTAACAGAGGATGAAACTGAAGTGTATCTCAGTTCTGATTTTTATTGTACAGATTACTTAACTCATAACATGATTTCAAAGGTTTAGAGCCAATGAACCTGACCTTGTCTCCAATGTGTAAAAGTACATAAGCAGCACATATTCATACTTAACAGCCAGGGGCATAGGAGGCAAAGACACTACAACTCATTTCTATTTCTTTCTTAAATAATTTTCTCTTGACCAATTTAGATCATATATCCAATAAAAGTGAACACAAAGACAATCCCTCAGTGTGTGGGGGTATTAGAGGAGATGGGAAATGGAGAGAGAAAAGAACTAGTGCCCTTTATCCTTTCTGTATTCAAACAGGAAACTGAAGAGCATAGGCATATGAGAAGGAGTCCTTTCCATTTCATCAAGTCAGCCACAATTGCATACCCACCATGTGTTAGACGTTGTAAAATGCAAAGAGATGGAATTCATTCATTGAGATATCCAGTTATCCATTTTTAAATTAATTAATTCAAACCAGACATTGTTTAATGTTCTCAAGATATCATCTTGAACAAAGCAGAAAAATTCTTGCCCTCAAATTGCTTATAAGATTAAGTAGAAGGTGAAATGAAGGATAAACACGAGCCAGATTTTAAAAGCCCTATCATGCTGAATTGAAGGGATTATATTTGATCAACAGACAATGAATAGTCACTGTATGCTTTTAAGCAAAGAGTAAGATAATTAGACTTTCCTTAGAGAAAGATAAAATCTTGTACATATCTCGTAGATGATAAAAAGTCATTAAAGTATTTTAAACAAGAGAACAACATAATCAGATATGTATTACAATAAAATAATTTACAGAGGGGTGGTTTGGAAATTGAACTGGAAGGTGTAGAGAAGGATTATATTGTATTCATAGTGTTAGAGTAATTCTGGGAAAAAGAAAACAATGGACTAGGAGGTTTGAGAGAAATCATTTGATTTGCATAATATTAAGGAGGTGGAAACAATAAGGTTAGTAACTGATAGGATCTATAAAGTGGTGAGGAGGTAGGCAAAGACAGAATAATGGGGGTAGGAGAAGCTTGGGAATTAACATGACAAGATTGTTTTATGCAGTCTCTCTCACATTGCAAACAAACAATGAAATTCTAAACGCGAACTCCTTAAACAGCTACCACTTTTCACTGCTCCCCTTTACAGAAAAATCCTGAAGAGAATTATGTATGCTTTCTGTTTCCAACTCCTCTTCTCCCATTCTACCTTAAAGCATCTAGTCAAACTTTCATGATACAACGCTACTGAAACTATGCTCACCAATATAATTAATGACTCCTCTGATCAGAATTCTTCCTTGGCTCCTTATATGAATCAGACTAAAGTCAAAGACCTTACACAGCAAACAAAGCTGTACATAATATGGTCACCCTAGGACCTCTCTGCCTTCATCTTCTACAATTCCTCCCCTCCTTGACTCAGTTTCAACAACACTTACGTGTTTGCTTTTCCTAGAAAACATAGATATACTCCTTTCTTAGAGACCTTGTTCTAATTGTTTCTTCTTCCTGAAATCTTCTCCCTATAGATACCTGCTTAGCTAGCATCCTTACCTTGTTGATGGTTGTGCTCAAATTTTATCTTTTCTTTTTTTTTTTAAAGATTTTATTTATTTATTTATGTTCCCCCCAAAGCCCCAGTAGATAGTTGTATGTTATAGTTGCACATCCTTCTAGTCGCTGTATGTGGGACGCAGCCTCAGCATGGCCGGAGGAGCAGTGCATTGGTGCGCGCCCGGGATCCAAACCCGGGCCGCCAGCAGCAGAGCGCGCGCACTTAACCACTAAGCCACGGGGCCGGCCCTAAATTTTATCTTTTCAATGAGGCCCATCTTGACAATTGCACAGGAACATGCCTAAGAAGAAGCAGTTAGGGGGAAAAGGAAGAAAACCAAGAGTGTGAGATGTCAGAAAAACTGTACCAAAAGACAATTTTTTAAAAAATTAGTAAAGAAGGTGAAGAAAAAACTAGAAGATCATGTAAGATAAAGACTAAATGGATCAATTTGGTTTAATAGCAGAGAGCTTGTTTGTGATCCTGGCAAGAACAGTTGATTTGGATTGGTAGGTGAGAAAGGCAGAGTGTGTAGGATCCTTTGCCTGTATGCTATGGGGTATATACAATTGATTAATGTAAGGCAATCAAAAAGACCCAGAAATTCGAAGACCATCTTGTTCTCACCCACTCCATGCCCATTTTTCTTTTTTTCTGGAAAGAGCTTTGGAGTCCTTTTTCCTTATTCATAAAATAAGCATAACAAAACCTGGTTGATAATTGTAGAACCTTGTCTGGAATCTTAACTTGAAGGCCATTGCTCTTCTATCACACCACTGTGCTACTGTTTATATTTTTGCAGGAGTAAAGCTGAGACTCTTGGCCAAATAAAGTAATTAAAAATAAAATAAGCCTGTACTCTTTTAGAAAGTATTTTTTGAATTTATATTTCTTTAAAGTGATAAGAAGATGATGTCTTTGAAGAACAAATTTTTATAAAACTCTGTATAGATTACTTTATAGATTGATACACCCACAGAATGTATTCAAAGGTGCCATTGTTTGAGGCATTACTTCACATGTTCAAAATATAGATAATTTTACCAATGTGTGAGTGACAGTTATTTCAATAAAAGGTACAAAATGTTAGTAGCTTTAGCCAGCAGGGCTGCCTTTCCTTTTAGCCTTGGGTTCAGCCTGCTGTTTTTTCAAAATTAGACACCATGTCCAATTCCTACACTTTTAGCCTTCTATTGTTTCTTCTCTACTGATAATGTTATGTTTGTTGAAATAGTGCTTCAGGATGCTCTAGAAGTATTACTTCTACGTGTCTTATGGAAAAGACATATAGGGAAAGTAAAAGACACATTGAGAGAGTACCCTTAGAGGGTTCATGTTGCAGCATCCATTCTTAATATTGTTGCAACGTCCTTTTTAATTCCCAAACTTACCAGTGCATTTTAACTTTGAACTTTTTTCTGTATCAAATAAAAATGTTTTGCTGAGATACTCAGTAATCAATATTTACTATTTCTTAATAAATTTGGTTTTGCAAGGTCAGCGATGGGATTTAAGGTTTGAAGGCTTCGACCAAATTGCTTTAGTTACACCAAGGCATCAGAAATCCAATCATTTATCTCTTTATTTTTCATTAAAGTACACCCTTAATTAAAATGATAGCATAGGGGCCAGCCCCATGGCTTAGCGGTTAAGTGCACGCGCTCTGCTACTGGCGGCCCAGGTTCCGATCCCGGGCGCACACCGACGCATTGCTTCTCCGGCCATGCTGAGTCTGCGTCCCACATACAGCAACTAGAAGGATGAGCAACGATGACATCCAACTATCTACTGGGGCTTTGGGGAGAAAAAGTGAAAAAAAAAAAAAGGAGGAGGATTGGCAAGAGATGTTAGCTCAGGGCAAGTCTTCCTCAGCAAAAAGAGGATGATTGGCATGGATGTCAGCAAGAGCTGATCTTCCTCAAAAAAAAAAAAAAAAATGATAGCATAAAGTATTTAACTTCCCCCTCACTATGGAGTAAAACGAAAAAAGGACCGACTATTGAACACTTTTAAAGAAATATAACCACCTGAGTACAAGTTAACAACTTCCAACTTATCGGCCATCTGGCTGCAACATCTGTTGCCTGTTGATTGCCAGTGTTCATTTGCGTGGTCTGGATTACTAGGTGGGGTGAAGAAGAATTTTCCTCAATAGAAGAGGACCATTCTATGGACAAAAGTAAACATAGAAGAGTGTTTTTGTTCTTCAGAAGCTCATAATTTATTGCTATGTTTAATTATTTTCTATTTGGAGTAATGATCTTTCTTATTGCTTTTGTTCCATCTTGAGTTAGAGACCTGCTTAAGCCTGCCCACAGATAAATTGATATGCAATTACTGAATTGCTTATCAGTAAGCAACTCTGGAGCACTGCCTCTGTATCCAGTGCTGTGAAAGGAGATGTGGGTATGTAGGAATGAACAAGACAATGTCGCTTCCTTCTGTTAGGGATATAGACAATAATCTACAACACAAGGCAGACTGTAGAAGAAGTAGGAAAGTGAAAGTGAGATGGACCAGAGCGTTGTCATATTTGAAGCCTGGTGCTAGTTATGGACAGTAAAGGTTACTGAAGGCATTTTAATAGGAGAGTGATGTGAACATGAAACGGATGTAGTTTAAAATATGAAGGGATAGACAAGACATAGAGAAAGAAGCTAAAAACTATGTATCCATCAAAGATAGATCAATTCCTATCATCCTGGAATCTGGATGTTAGATTCTTAGTCTCTGTCTCTGCCCTTTCCCAGCAGTTTCTCTGTCTGACAATGACTTCTTTATCTCAACGTGTTTACCTAATGCTTGGCTAGTCAGCTTTGCACATTTTCACACTTTACTCTGCTTCAGGCTGGAGGAAACTATCACCTTCTTAGGACTTTTATTATGTTTTATTTTATTTGAAAATACTGGTTGTTAACGTTCAGACTCAATTCTTTCACTGTCTCTGCCATCACTTAAATCCTCGTTGCCAGAACCACTGATGTTACCTAAATACTCAATCCTACCTAAGTAAATTTCCAGCATTTGACCTAGCTTCTCTCAGCCCTATTCACAATGGCTGATGTCTGTTCCTCCTACCCTCTATCCCAGAAGAATTCCTCTTTCTGCCACAGGCCACTTGACTCTCAATTTGAACTGTTGCCTAGAATATTCAGCTTCTCTTCTCTGCTTATCAAATGGATCACTGGTCATTTGTGGTTTTCAGAATCATATCTGACATTGCTCACTGTGGCCTGAGACTTTCTGCTCCCATATATGGTTCATTCTTTGCTGGTGAGATGCCCCGGATTTTACTCCACACCAAGAAATGTGTTACTGCCCATGTCCTTACCATGAAAATGCCTTGTATAAGATCCTATAAAAGCCATTTTTCATTAAGAAGAAACCTTTAAATCACAACTTAGCCATTGTGGCATACAACTTCTGCATGCTTGCTTCTATTTTCTTCTTGCTCCCAAGATTAACTTTTGTATAGCTATTTCACAAAGATGCGTTTAAGTGCCCAACATATTTAATTTAATGATTTTGCTCTTTCAGGGATAATAAACTCAAATGACTTTAGAAAGGTTACGTGCTTCTGTGAAGCCTCAATATGTAAGTTGGTGAATGAAGAAGGTGGATCTCTTCTGTACATTCAAATACAACAACAGCAAAGCAGCTTCCAGCAATGGCACAGTAATTGCTCTCAATCAAATCTTCCACTGAGAACAACCAGAAAATCAGGAAATTTTTCAAAATCTGTTTTTCAAAATCTGTTTAAAAGCATTGTCAGGGGCCGGCCCCGTAGCTTGACGGTTAAGTGCGCGTGATCCACTACTGGTGGCTCGGGTTCAGATCCCGGGCGCACACAGACGCACTGCTTCTCCGGCCATGCTGAGGCCGCATCCCACATACAGCAACTAGAAGGATGTGCAACTATGACATACAACTATCTACTGGGGGGCTTTGGGGAAAAAAAGGAGGAGGATTGGCAATGGATGTTAGCTCGGAGCCGGTCTTCCTCAGCCAAAAGAGGAGGATTAGGATGGATGTTAGCTCAGGGCTGATCTTCCTCACAAAAAAAAAAAAAAAGCATTGTCAAACTACCAAGGCAGCAAGAATGTGTGGGTCCAAGACTCTGAGAGAAGAAAAACACAGGAACTGAGCCTGATATTTGACACCATTTTTTACCTGGGGAATTTGCCATTTGATAGTGCAGCTGAAAGGCTGAGAAGTTAAGAAAAACTTTGACAGTTTCACCAGACCGAGTAGAAAAAGTTAGAATTGAAGACTTGACAAGGAGGAGAGACCCTCACAAAACTTCCAGGTCTTTGGATAGAACCAGTTAGGCCAAATCCTAGGAATAAAGAGGCCATACTTTGAGTCTGTTCAGGCCCTGATCGGATTAATGTGATCCAATTCCAGCCTATTTGTCTTACAGGAAGAAATGATAAACATTTTGAAGGAAGTAACATCATCTAGAGAATCACATTTTCTCTACACTATTTCAAATCTAATGTCCATCATTCAATTTAAATAAATAGTAATGAGGCATACAAGAAAGCAAGGACTGACCAAATGTCAATAGAAAAAGGAAAACAGACAATGAAAACAGACCTACAATATAGATTCAGATATTAGAGCAATCAGATAATAACTTCTAAAAATGTGTGATTAATGGTAAGATTAAAAAAAATGGCAGATAACTAGAATATATGAAAAGAAATTACATGGAAATACTAAAGTTGAGAAATTCAATAACTGAAATTAAGAATTAAATAAAGATGACAGATAGTTAAGGGAAAAATTGTTGAACTATAGTATAGGTCAGAAAAAAATCGCCTGACTGAAGTGGAGAGATAAAATGATGGAAAATTACAAAAGAGTAAGCTCTATTAGGAACACACCGAAAAGGAAAAACAGAGGCATAATTGGAGTCAAAGGAAGAGAGAAAAAAATAAAAAGTATAGAAGAATCAATATTTGAAGTGATAATGGCTGAAATATTTTAAAAATTGACAATATCTAGCTACAGATTCAAGAAACTCTATGAGCCTCAGGTAGAACAAATACAAAACAAAAACAAAATCTACTCATATCATAGTAAAAGTCTAAAAACAAAAGGCAAAGAGAAAATCTTAAAAGCATGTGTAAATAAAGGCATACTAGTTTCAAAGATTAACAGCTGGCTTTTTAACACAATAGAAGATAGGTAGTGATCGCTTACATGAGTTTACTTTAAGATAATATATTAATGCCACATTTATGAAACCTGTGAGCTCCTGGCTCTAAAGAAAATGTTCTTTCTACCATGATGTTATTGCATTAGAATTCATTCATCTATGATCTCTCTTGTAAAAATTTTCTTTAAAACCCACACTTTGTTTCATTTATTACCTTCTGTGTCTTAAATAAATATTTTTAAGGCCCCGTGTTATCTTCCTTACCAGACAGTATAAAGAAAAAGCTGCACTGGGAGGATACTCTAACATTTATTGGATACCTGTGGCTAAGCTTATAATGTATTAAGAATTTTCTATTTTAATGTGATCTAATAGAAAGAGCGTAAATTTTGGAGATGAGTAAGTGGAAAATTGACACCCCTACATCTTTGTCTAACGATGTGACTCTGGGTATTCTATTCTTTATTTAGGAGTTTTAGTTTCCTTGTTTGAAAATGGAAATTTCTTAGAAGATAAAATATATGTATAATTTAAATGTTTTATTTTCCCTATGAAATGTTAATTAAGAAATATTCCATCAACTAAACAGTTGCTTTGTTTATAAAATTCTATTTCTAACTTGCTTAAATTTGAGAACTGAAATAGTTTTATGTTTATTGTTTTTTCTTTTGTTTATAAAAGCAATGCATTTTATTGTAAAATGTGCATAATACACAAAGAAGAAAATAAAGACAATTCATAATTCTACCACACATACACACAACTCTAATCTACCTCATGTTTGTACATATTAATATTCGTATATGTATATATATTTAATATATATACATTTAACTCTGATCCAATAAAACTTGTCTTTTTGTTAAATTTGCCATCTTGTTACTTCTACTGTAATTATTTCATCTCGATGAATATTAGGAGGACTGATTTTTCAACCTGTATTCACAGGTCTACTCTCAGTGCCAATATCTGTATTGTACTAGTTCTAAAATGTTCATTATTTTTAGATTTATGCACCCATACAATACTGCATTTTAACACTGTCCCTATACAAAACAAACCTATAACCCATAACACATTTCCTAACCATTCTCAACCTCAAATTCTTCATTTGTAAAATTGAGATTAGTAACACCTATCTTTCTATGTTATTAGGTGGATTAGAAATAGCCTATGTAAATCACTAAAGTCTTTAGTACCTATCTATTAAACAATATCTGTATTGTTATTGTTGTTCCTTCTAGGGTATTTTTCCCATTGTACTCAAATAAGAATGTGTTGGGAGGAGACATTTCCAAAAATTTGCCCACTTGTGCACTTGTGGCTCAAGACTGAGCTAGGCCTCGTGCTGGTGGCCCACCACCAGAAGTTGTGACTAAAGGATAGTAGTGATAACAGGTGGCACAGTTACAGATGGAGAAGTTAGAGTGAGTAAAGGATGGGGAGTCATAATGGAGTTTTCAGATATGTACCCCTAATGAATTTGCAGGATTAATAAAACTTTATACTGTTAAGTGCACATATGTGCAGACTCACTCAATTCATTCAGCACATCCTTTTATTATTTTCTATTTATTCTACTTTTATCTATTACTTTCCTAGGTACTGCTGACAGAGAAGACAATAAAATAGACAGAATTCTTGTTTTTGTTTTTGGGGGATTTTTTTGTTTTTTAGGAGATTAAGTACTAGTAGAAGGATACAGAATAAATAAATACACAAGAAGGTGTCTAATAATGATAAGTAATAAGTAAAGGAATAAAATAGCATAAAATAATGAGGGGTGATGAGAGGCTACTTTTGATTGGATGGCCAGGGAAGGCTTCTCTGACGAGGTGACCCAGATGATTATGAAGAAGCCACCTGTACAAATTATCAATGGTTGACCATTCCAGTCAGAGAGAATGACCAGTGCAAAGGACCTAAAGTATGGACAAACTACTCTAGGAACTGACCAGATAAATCAAGAGTTACAGGCATTATGACCAAAACCTGTGTAAAACAGGATAAAATGAAGGTAGTTTTTATTTTACCTTGAAGTAAGAGAAATTTTAAGAAATACCTAAGAAAAGAAGTGAAATTTGAGTGGAGCCTTTAATGATAAATAAGTTTCACTAGAAAGCTAAAGGGAGGAACATTAAAAAGGCATTCTGACAGTATAGGCAAGATGAGTGCTGATATTATTTGAAAAACCACAGAACAATTTATAAAATGTAAGTAAGTTCATGTGCTTGGGGCACAATATTCAAGTGTGATAGGGGTGAGGTGAAGAAAGGTTGTAACCACAGTACAGAGGTAAGGCCAGAGTGATGTCAGCAAAAATGGCAGAGTAAAGACCTCTGAAAATTGTGCCTCATGAAAACAATTTTAAAAAGCTGATAAAAATTGTCAGAATCAATTTTTTCTGCACTCTGAAAATTAACTGAAGTCTTACCAAGATCCTTGAGCATTTATTCAAGAAAAATGGCTGATTTTCATTAATAACAATGAACTTTGTGGCATTTTAATTTGCTCTAGTCCTACCTCCTTCTCCCCAGCTCAGTAGGAGCCTTGAAAAATAACAGTTCCTGGTATCAGAGGAAGCAGAATGGAGCCTTATTCTCAAAGAATTATTGTTATTTGACCTACATTTGTTCACTGGAAGACCCCACTAAAAGACTTGTCTTTATTTGACCTGCATCCAAGATTTAAAACCTTTTCCCAGGGAGAATTTAATAGGTAAGTATTTTAAAGCCACAACTGCCTGAGGAAATGGGTAAAAATCAGGGCCCAAAATAGACTAACCAAAAAGCTTAAAACTAAAAACTAGGGAAAGAGATGTCCATAAGGCCTTTGAAAAGCTTGAATATAGAAGGCCATGCACATGTACTAGCTGTGTGCATGCTCAGGAAAGACTTGAAAAGGCTCTAAGCTCTCATCTCTGTCTGAACTTCAGACTCTGTGCAGGCAGAAAGGAACGGCTAAGGCAGGGTTTTAAACTGCCTGGCTGAGTATTGAAAGAATGCTCCAACACATATGCACAGTCTTCTCAACAAAGAATTGGAGATTTATTTAAGGAAGGATCTAAAGAAATCTCTATCCAGTCTGACAACTAAGCTAACTAAGCCGTCACCTTATGTTCTTTTAAGTGCCCAGTTTTCTATAAAAATTTATGAGGCATGGAAGAACAAGAAAGTATGGCAATATACTTTGGAAAAGAAGCAGTCAATGGAAATTGTCTTTGAGGAAGTCCAGATGTTGGACTTACTAGAAAAGGCTTTATATCAGCTATTTTAGACATGTTCTAAAACTAAAGAAAATCATATGTAAAGAACTAAAAGGAAGTGTGAGAACAAGGTATCACCAAAGAGAATATCAAAAGAGATAGAAATTATAAAAAAGAACCAAACAAATTCTGGAGTTGAAAGTACAATAACTGAAATGAAAAATTCATAAGAGGGCTCAACAGCAGATTTGATTATGCAGAAAAAAGAATCTTTAAACTTGAAGATGGATCAACTGAGACTATCTAGTCTAAGGAACACAGGAAAAAGAATAAAGAAAAATGAACAGAGCTCCAGAGACCTGTGGGGCACCCTTAAGCATACCAACATACATGTAATGGAAGTCTGAGAAGGAGATGAAAGAGAAAAGGTTAGCAAGAATATTTTAGAAAGTAATAGGCCAAAAATTTCCTAATTTCATGAAAAACATTAATCTACACACCCAGGAAACTCAATGAACTTCAAGTAGGTTATACTAAAAAAGAACAACAACTACAAATATCATAATCAAATTGCCAAGAGCCAAAACTAAAAAAATACTCTTGAAAGCACCAAGAGAGGAATAACTCATAATGTAAAGAAGATTCTTAGTTAGAATAACAGACGTTTTCTTATCAAAACCCATGAAGATCAAAAGGCAATGCGATGACATATTAAAGTATTTTTTTGTTGTTTTTTTTCTACCCAGTTTTTTCCCAGTTTTATTGAGACATGACATATAACATTGTATATGTTTAAGGTGTACAGCATAATGATTTGATATATGTATATATTGTAAAATAATTACCGTAAGTTTAGTTAACATCCATTACTTCACATAATTACAAACATTTTTCCTTGTTATGAAAACTTTATGATCTACACTTTTAACAACTTCCAAATATACAATAGAGTATTGTTAACTATAGTCATCATGTTGTACATTTCATCCCCAGTACTTATTTATCTTGTAACTGGAAGTCTATGCCTTTTGATCACCTGCACCCAATTCTCCCACCCCCCACTCCTAGCCTCTAGCAACCACAAATCTGATCTCTGTTTTTACAAGTTTGGTTTTTTTTAGATTCCACATACAAGCGAAATCATACAGTATTTGTCTTTCTCTCTCTGGTTTATTTCATCTAGTGTAATACCCTCAAGTTCCATCTGTGTTGTTGCAAATGGCAAGATTTTCTTACTTTTTATGGCTGAACTGTATTTGATTTCATATGTGTACATATATATATATATATATCTATCTCACATCTTCTTTATCCATTCATTGATGGACACTTAGGTTGTTGTCTTGGTTATTGTAAATAATGCTGCAATGATCTTGTCGGTGCAGATATCTCTTCAAGATAATAATTTCATTTCCTCCAGATATACACCCAGAAATGGAATTGCTAAATCACATGGTAGTTCTATTTTTAATTTTTTGAGAAATCTTCATAATGTTTTCCATAGTGGCTGTACCAATGTACATTCCCACCAACAGTGTACAAGGATTCTCTTTTCTCTACATCCTCACCAGCATTTGTTATCTCTTGTTTTTTTGATGATAGTCATTCTAACAGGTGTGAGGTGATATCTTATTGTGATTCTGATTTGCATTTTCTTAATAATTAGTGATATTGAGCACCTTTTCAAGTACTGGTTGACCATTTGAATATCTTCTTTGGAAAAATGTCTGTTCAGGTCCTTTGCCCATTTTTTAACCGGATTATTAGGGTTTTTTTTTTTTTTTTTTTTTTTTGCTATTGAGTTGTATGAGTTCTTATATATTTTTGATATTAACCCCTTATCAGATGTGTGGTTTGCAAATATTTTCTCCCATTCAGTAGGTTGCTTTTTCATTTTGTTGATCGTTTCTTTTCTCATGCAGAAGCTTTTTAGTTTGATGTAGTCTCACTTGTTTATTTTTGATTTTGTTGCTTGTGCTTTAGGTGTCATAGCCAAACAAATCATTGATCCTTTCAACCAAGAACTGTATATCAGCAAAACTATTTTCACAAATGAAAGAGAAATAACTCATTAGCAAATAAATAAAATCTGAGGGTTTGCAAGTAGAAAATCCGCTCTACAAGAAAAACTAAAGGGATCCTTCAGGTTGAAATGAAGGAGCACTAGGCAGTAACTCAAGTGAAGCAATAAAGAGCACCAATAAGGGTGACTAAGTAGAAAAATGTAACAGATGATAAATATATATTTTTTGTTTTTGTTTATGTCATTTTTTCTCTTATCTGACTTAAAATACAACTGCATAAAGCAATAATTATAAACCTATGTTGATGGAAACAATAAATAAAGTTATAATTTTTGACAATAATAGCTTAGAGGATAGTGGAGAATAGCACTATATAGGAGCAAACATTGTGTATATTATTGACAGTAAGATAATATTAATATGAGCTAAATTACTATAAATTAAGGTGCTAGTGGTAATCCACAAGGCAACCACTAAGAAAGCAACTCAAACAATACACAATAAAGGAAACAAAAGGGAATTAAAATGCTACACTAGAAAATATCTATTTAACATAAAAGAAGGCAGTAATGGAAGAATCAAGGAACAAAAAACACATAAGATATAGAAAACAGCAAAATGTAAATAAATGTAGACGTAAATAAGGTCTACTGTAGTGGATCGAATAGTGTCTCCCAAAAGATATGTCCACATGGAAGCTCAGAATGTGACCTTATTTGGAATAAAGGTCTTTGCAGATGTAATTAAGGTAAGAATCTCTAGATGAGCTCATACTGGATTAGGATGGGCCCTAAATCCAATGATGGGGGATGTCCTTATAAAAGAAAGAATGAAGACACACAGAGACAAAAGGAAGAAGGCTATGTAAAGACAGAGGCAGAAATTGGAATTATACTTCCAGAAGCCAAGGAATGCCAAGGACTGCCTATAGTAACCAGAAACTAGGAGAGAGGTATGGAACAGATTCCCCCTCAGAGAGCCTCAAGAGTGCACCAACCCTACCAACACCTTGATTTTGGACTTCTGGCCTCCAGTATTATGAGCGAATACACTTCTGTTGTTTTAAGCCATAGTTTGTGGTAATTTGTTATAGCAGCCCCAGGAAACTAATACATCTACTTTATTAATAACTACATTAAATGTAAATAGATTAAAATCTACAAGGCAGTGATTGGGAGAATGGATAAAAAAGCATGACCCAACTATATTCTGTATATAATAAAGTCATTTTAGGTATAAAGACAACAGACTGAAAGTATAAGGATGGAAAAACATAAACCATGCAAACAGCAACCAAAAGAGAGCTGAAGTGTCTATACCTATATCAGACAACATAGACTTTAAGACAAAAATTGATACTACATACAAATATGAACATTTTATAATGATTAAAGGTCAATCCCTCAATAAGGTATGGCAATATAAACTTATATGCATCTACTGAGAGAGCCCCAAAATACAAAATGAAAAAACTGACAAAATACAAAATGCAAAAAGGAGAAAAAGATAATTTAACAATAATTGTTGGAAACTTTAATCTCCCACTTTCAAAAATGGATTGAATAGCTAGGCAGAA
This sequence comes from Ceratotherium simum simum, assembly GCF_057802395.1. Taxonomy (NCBI): domain Eukaryota; kingdom Metazoa; phylum Chordata; class Mammalia; order Perissodactyla; family Rhinocerotidae; genus Ceratotherium; species Ceratotherium simum. The sequence goes on along the minus strand of NC_141901.1, from coordinate 62,047,364 downwards.
GATGAGCAAGGAAATAGAATATTTTGACAACACTATAAAACAACTAAACATGACAGATATCAATAGAACATTCCAACAATAGCAGAATACCTATTCTTCTCAAGAATATATGGAACATTCTTAATAATAGACCATATGTTAGACCATAAAACAAACCTCAATAAATTTAAAATGATTGAAATCATACAAAGTATATTCTTAGACCACAATGGAATGAAATTTGGTATCAACAACAGAAAGAAATTTGAGAATCTCACACATATGTATAATTAAACAACACACTCTGAAATAACCAGTAAGTCAAAGAAGAAATCACCATGGAAAATAAAAAAAAAAAAATACTTTGAGATGTATGAAAAGAAAAACACAGCATATCAACACTAATGAAATTCAGTTAAAACATTGCTCAGAGAAAAGTTTATAGCTGTAAACACCCACATTATAAAAGAAGAAACATCTCGAATGAGTAACTTAACTTTTCATCTTAAGAAATTGTAAAATAAAGAGCAAACTAAATCCAAAGCAAGAAGAAGGAAATAATAAACATTAAAGAGGAAATAAATTAAATAAGGAATAGAAAAACAATAGAAAATCAACAAAACCAAAAATTAGTTCTTTGAAAAGATCAACAAAATTGACAAACCTTTAGTGAGACTGACCAACCAAAAAAGAAAGAAGAGGCAATTACTAAAATCTAGAAAGAAAGAGGGGATATTACTAGCAACCTTATAGAAACATTTTAAAAATTAAAGGAATACTATAATGAATTGTATGCCTACAAATTAGATAACCTATATGAAATGGAGAAGTTCCTAGGAAGGAACAGACTAAAATTTACGCAAGGAGAAATAAAAATTTTGTAGACCTATTAAAGGGAAAATTTTGAGTTAAAGTAATCAAAAACATTTCACACACACACACACGCAAAGCAGCCAGGACCAGAAGCCTTCTCTAATGAGTTCTACCAAACATTTAAAGAAGAATTAATATCAATCCTTGACAACCTGTGCCATTAAATACAAGAAGAGAGAACATTTTCTAACTCATGCTATGAGCTCTGATTACCAAAGACATCACAAGAAAAGAAAACTACAGACCCATATCCGTTATGATTATAGATGCAAAAATCCTCAACTAGATACTAGCAAACCAAAACCAGCTGCATATTAAAAAGATTATATACCATAACCGAATGACATTTATTCCAGGAAGGCAAGGCTGATTCAATATATAAAAATCAACCAATGTAATTTAGCATATTAATAAAATAAAGGGGAGGAAAAACCACACATGGCTATCTCAATAGATCCAGAAAAAGAGTTTGACACAATCTAATATCCTTTCATGATAAAAACACCCTACAAACTAGGAAACTAGGAACAGAAGGAAACTTTCTCGACCTGTTAGAGGGCACATAAGAAAACCATACACCTACTCTCATACTTAATGGTGAAAGATTAAAAGTTTCTTCCCTAAGATTAGTAACAAGGCAAGGATCTTCAATCTTACCACTTTTATGCAACATTTTACTGGATGTTCCAGTCAGGATACTTAGTCAAGAAAATGAAAGAAAAGATATCTAAATTGGAAAAGAAGAAGTAAAACTATTTGCAGATGACATAATCTATAAAAAACTCTAAAGAATACACACACACACACACACACACACACTCAAACTATTAGAGCTAATAAAGGAGTTCAGCAAGGCTGTAGCATACAAGATCAACACACAAAAATCAGTTACATTTCGATACATTATCAACAAACAATCCAAAAATGAAATTAAGAAAGTAATTCCTTTTATAATAGCATCAAAAAGAATAAAATATTTAGAAATAATTTTAACCAAAGAAGTGTTAGACTAATATATTGAAAATTACAAAATAGTGTTCAAAGACTTAGTATTGTTAGAATGACAGTAATTCCCTAATTGATCTGCAGATTCGATGCAAGCCCTATCAAAATCCCCTCTTCTTTGTTTGCAGAGATAGACAAAATAATCCTAAAACTGAGACGGAAATTCAAGTGATTCAGAATAACCAAAACAATCTTGAAAAAGAAGAACAAAATTGGAAGAATCACCCTTACCAATTCCAAAATTTACTGCAAAGCTACAGTAATCAAGACAGTGTTGTACTGTCATAAACAGAGACATATGGATATATGGGATAGAATTGAGAGTCCAGAAATAAACTCATACGTTTATGGTTAATAAATTTTTGGCAAGTATTCTAAATCCATTCAATAGGGAAAGAATAGTCTTTTCAATAAATGGTGGTGGGACAACTGGATATTCATGCAAAATAATGAATTTGCAAACTTGCCTCATGCCATTATACAAAAATTAACACAAACTGGATCAAAGACCTAAATATAAGAGCTAAGACTACAAAAGTCTAAGAAGAAAACTTATATGTAAATGCAAATAAATTGAAATTTATTAAAATTAAAACCATTTATGTGTCAATGAACACTATCAAAAACTTGAAAAGAAAACCCACAGAATCAGAGAAAAATTTACATTATATCTGGTAAGAGTATAATATCTACAATATTTAAAGATCACTTAAAACTCAACAATTAAAAGACAACCCAATTAGAAATGGGCAAAGGATTTGAATAAACATTTCTCCAAAGCAGGTGTACAAACATACAACAAGCACATGACAAGGTGCTCAACATCATTAGTCATTAGGGAAATACAAAGCAAAACCACAATGAGATATCACTTCCCACTCACTAAAATAGCTATAATTAAAGAAAACACACACACACACACACAAAGCCCAACCAACAGAAAAGAACAAGTATTGGCCAAGAAGTGGAGAAATCGGAACCCTCATACATTGCTGGTGAGAACATAAAATGGTGCAGCCACTGTGTACGACAATTTGACTATTCCTCAAAAACGTTAAGTAGCAGTTCCCATTCTAAGTGCATACCGAAGACAACTGAAAACATGTGTTTGCACAAAAACTTGTACATGAATGTTTGTAGCAACATTATTCATAGTAGCCAAAAGGTGGAAACAATGTAAATGTTCATCAGCTGATGAATGGTTAATAAAATGTGGAAATCAATAAATGAAATATTATTTAGCCACACAAAGGAATGAAATGCTAATACATGGATGAACTTTGAAAACATTTTAAATGAAAGAAGCCAGGCATAAAAGGCCACGCATGTAGCGTAGGAGTCTGTTAGTGTTAAATATGCAGATTATGGAAATCCATAAGGACGGAAAGTAGATTAGTGGTTGCCAGGGACTAGGGGAGTGGGGAAGAAATTGGGAGTGACTGCTAACAAGTCATAGGTTGTAAAATATTTTGGAGTTGGTAAAATATTCTGGAATTAAATGCACAACTCTGGGACTATATGAAAACCACTGAACTGTACATTCAAAGGGGTGACTTTCATGGTATGTGAATTATATAGCAGTAAAAAAAATGAGGGAGAAGGAGAGAGATAAGGCTGAAAAATAGGAGATTGCCAAATCATAAAATCTTTTGGACCACATTAAAAAGTGGGAATTAATTTTGTTGGTATTAGGTTTCATTAAAACATATTAAGCAAGAAAGTAACCAAGTTTCATATTTAGCTAGAGGGTAGTACCTAGGAGATCTGGAACAAGATGCACAGGTAATCAGGGCAGAGACCTAGGAAACAGCAGGGGCACATAGAGAAGATAGAGCTAGATGGATTAAGAATTAGAAGATTGATCTGAGAGAAAAATGGATAAATCAATGGTTTATAAGGCAAATATGTGTGTGGGTGATATGTCATTAATCCAGTATTTTGAATTATGTAGATTAATTAATTCATACTTGATAAAAGTAGAAGATGCCAAAATGTCAAATTTTTAAAATGTTTTGACAGTGCTCAAGTGAAACATAATAAATGATCATTTTATATTTATCATGGATTTATCATTTATATTTATCATTATTAAAAGATATTTTCTTCACCATTAGCAAACAAACAAGCATCACGTTTTGAGGAATTACAGAGGAGTCACCATTAGGTTTAAGTTAATTTTCATAAACATTTAAATGATATCTGAATCTGAATTCTGTGAGGGCAAGGACCACATATGTTTGACTTAGGCTGTACTTCCAGTGCCCAGTCAAGAGTCTGTAGCATCAAAGTTGTTTTATTTAACACAGTGTTAAATTAAAAAATAAATAATAAATGCTAAACTTGAGTTACTTATTCTAGTAACTAACATTTATCTAGCACTCTCTATGTTCCGGGTGTTGTGTGAAGGACTTTGAAAGCATTATCTCATTTATTTCCTTCAAACGTACAATGAAATTTAAGGAAAATACTATTATTAATACTCATTTTACAGTGAGGCAACTGAAACCTCAAGAAATTAAGTGAGTGGGTCAATGTCACGTTCCTAGTGAGTGAAGAATCCTAGAGAAAGACTCAGGATCAAGGCTGGGATTAGGGTGAGGCAGGTTGTTCAAATTCAGGGCAAGTTCCCATCTTTATTTAAAAGTTTGATATTTTGTTCATTGTGGGCCTTTTGACCTTAATTTCTATTTTTAAAATATTACAGTAAATGGTGTTATTTTGATAGTGAGTCTTTCTGGCACCTCCCTAAATTTCGTGGCTGAGTAAGTGCTTCGCTTGCCTTTCCCTTGTCCCAGCCCTGCTCGGGTCTGGAATATTTAAATGCTCTCAATGCGTAACCATCACAACAATGCAGCAGTAGTTAGCATCTTAGAGACTTCCTGGAGATCATTTAGACAACCAGGCGAGTTTAACTGATTGGGAAACGGAGGTTTTTAAGGAGGATTTTTGTTGGTAGAAGCAGGAACAGAACATTTCAGATCAAGTAATCACATCTCGCCCCATCCCCCACCCTAAACCTGCACCCAATGTAAGTATACTTTAGTTTGCAAGATATTTTCTCTTAGTGTGTGTGTATTTGCTGTATCATGATCATTCTCTTGAAGGTAAAACATTTATAATGCAAATAACTGCCACCATTACATTCCAAAACTTGTTTTCTATTTTGCTACTTTTAACGTAAAGTTCAGTTTTCTATAATCCTTTATATTGATTTTGTTTAGCCTTAGGTTTATAGGAGATTTATTTCCACCAAAACAGACCTTCCCGAATATCTTAAAAGTAAATATATTATTTTTTTTTTTTTTTTAAATGTTTATTTATTTTTTCCCCCAAAGCCCCAGTAGATAGTTGTATGTCATAGCTGCACATCCTTCTAGTTGCTGTATGTGGGACGCGGCCTCAGCATGGCCGGACAAGCGGTGCGTCCGTGCACGCCCGGATCCGAACCCGGGCCGCCAGCAGCAGAGCGCGCGCACTTAACCACCGAGCCACGGGGCCGGCCCCAAAAGTAAATATATTATTTTGTCATAGTATAAATATATATTTTCTTGTAATAGTAGACTCCTAAAATGCTCAGAATGTTATAGGCTGACTTGATCTTCAGCGTAGCTAGCATGAATCTTTCCTTCTTAGACTGCTAGACTGCGGGAAGGTGACAATCTGCCCTTTGAATAAGAAAAGTTTTGCTTAGTAATAAAGATAAGAGCAGAAAAATTGTGTAAATGTAAGCAAATTGTATGAAAATGTGTTTACAGTAACCTAATTACTCCTTTGGATGAATGTAGCAATTGATAAATTATTATGATCATAGCTCTCATTTATCTTTAACAAAATGGTGATATTACCAAGCTCAATTTCAGTTAGTACATTTGTTTAATCCATTATTTTGACTTCCAGAAAGTAAATCACCTGAGAATCAATGCTTATTTTTGGCTATATCCATACAAATAAATCAGCCTGATAAAATCATTTGAAACTAAGGTTTGAACTCCAGAGGCCAAATATAAATGTGTGTGTTTGTGTACGTGTGTGTGTGTGTGTGTCAGAATGGAGTACTCTGACACCTTCATCCCTTTTATTCCTGCTCATTTCCCTGTTGGTAGGGAGGAAGTCTTTCATAATAATAACTTCTTATGTTCTTCCATGAGGGGGTATGTACCATAAATGTTCCCCTCTAAGTATAAGAACCTCCCACAAACGGGTTTTAGGGGGACACAGTTCAGGCCATGACACTGGGGTTCCCTAAGCTTCGGGTTCCTTAGTGGATGCAAGCCTACTGCCTGAGCAGCATCTACTTGGGCTCCTCCCTATCGCTCCAGTGGGACAAGGGAGATAAGGGGAACCTGCACAAACATGAAGTTCATGCTGCTTTCTGCTTACTGAGCAATGAGTAAAATATCCTTTGTCCTCCTGATCAATGAGTTTTGTATCATCTGCCAGCATCCATGAATCTACAGGGGAGTAGCTTGTTAGCCTAGAAGTAGTATAAAATCTTAGGCCCATCATAGTGATTGACTTGCCCCACATCAACGTCCCTCCCACTCATATCTACAAGTCCCTGGGAATGTTTCCTGAATGCTCAAAAACAAGCCCTCATACCCACACTTACTGCTAAGATTTTCATTTGTGTGGTGATGCTCGCTTCTACTATCAATATAATTCTGCTCCACTAAATGCCATAGGACTCACCTTGATGCCTCTGTGACCACTGAATATTTCACTATCTTTACAGGAGCCATGACTATCTGTGGCCCACAGAACTGTCTCACATTAGTGTCCCCGGCACCCTGATTGTGCCATATTCTCCTGTGTTGATCACACAGTACTGTTCTTTTGTAGACCTGACATATCAAAGATTGTTGTCTGAAAAGAGGTAATGAATTTTAACTTTTAAATATTTCTCTCGAGCCCTCAAATGCATGTCAACACAGATGTGAACCAAATCAACATGACAGGCTCTACGAAGAACACTTCTCTCCTACATGTTAATTACTGTTGTAGATGGAAGCTTATATATCAGAATCTCTTCTGCTTTAGAATTATTTTCACTGTAGGCACTTTAATTCCATAAGGAATTAGACACCTGCTGGCCCAGCAGAACTGCCTCAACACATCTGCATTTTGATATTGATCAAAGTTTTGACTCATGCCTGGACCTCCTACTATACAAATACAAATTATCTACAATTAGTCCTAATTTTAAAAATATGTGCTAATAGTAGGTGCTGTGGGCATTAAAGAAAAAAATGTCAATAACTTTTTTAAGCTATAACTTAAAGATTTTGCATTTTAATTAGAGAAGTGCTTTATTTTTTCCTTTTATTTAACCAACAAGGTATTTTTATATTACTTTAAATAGAGCTGAGACATTAGCTAAATTTTCTATTTTCCTATCACAATCTAACTGAGGGTTTATTTACTCTTCTTTGGATTTTTATTATCTTCATAAATACATCGATTGCCTGTTTCACCATGTCAAATATTACCTGGTGGCAAATTTTTAGTCCCAGAATAAGTATTTATTGTGTGCCTACCAAGCATTAGTCTTTATGCTAAACTCATTTTTAATTTCTCCTGATTCATTTGCATTACAAATTTAAATATTGATACTCTGAATGCTACTTGAATTATATGCAATAAAGTTTAATTATTTGTGGCTGATCGCTATGCGCAGAACTGACAACCATATCATGCCATATGTTTATGAAATATTCAATTGTAATGTTAGGCACAGTGATGGCTATGACACTTTCTTTTGAAATATATGTTTTTAGAAAACAATGAAGTTCCAATTTATACTGTTTTTAAAAGTGAAATAGACATTCTAGAATTTTCGTGAAAATCTTCTTTGAGTTTTATTCTTGAGGTAGTTTTTTTCTCTTTTTATTAGGAAAATTTTAACACAATATCTATCAAATTAAGTAGAGAAAAATAATCTTTACAGTGCCCACATGTTAAACTCTTTAATATAAAATAGCCTAAATGCTAAAAATATTCAATTATTTTCCTAAAGAATCTGGAAATATAATTGATATACAACATAATTTTAAAGAAAATACTAGGTCCCTCCATGTTGTCACAAATGGCAGGATTTCATTCTTTTCTATGGTGGGACCTACAGGGTGTTATGCTAAGTGAAATAAGTCAGATGGCGAAAGACAAATACTTCACTTATATGTGGAATCTAAAAAACAAAACAAACGAACAAACAAAATAAGAAACAGGCTCATAGATGTAGGAAACAAACTGGTGATTACCAGAGGGGGTAGGAGTCGAAGGACAGGTGAAATAGGTGAAGAGGATTCAGAGGTAAAAACTTCCAGTTATAAAATTAATAAGTCGTAGGAATGTAATGTACAGCATAAGGAATATAGTCAATAATATTGTAATAACTTCATATGGTGACAGGTGGTGACTAGACTTATTGTAGCCATCATTTCATATATATATATACACATATTGAATCACTAAAGAAATTACTAAAAAATCAAACATAATTTACATTCTCTTTTAATTCTCTTAGACCACTTACATGGTTCTCTTGACAACAGCGCTTTTTAACAATTGGTGCTAAGAAAAGTAGCCTAGGTAGCAGATGCATAGAACAAAATACCTGTTTTCCTGGACTTGCCCTGGCACACTCTTCTAGTTTGAGACATGATTCCTCTTGAGACAGATGTAATATATGGTGTAATGTTATTAAGTTTTCCTACACTCTGGGTCAACTATCTTCGTTTTATCTTTTTTATCCTGTTAATGGAAAGATAATTATCTTTGCTTAGAGCCTCATGAATGCAGAGTAACTGTAACGTTTTCCAGAAGTCCAATTTTGGGTTCTGGGTTAAAAATCACCTCATTCCACCTCCTTGTACACACTCCCACTCCTGTTCATCCAAGTGGGAGTAGTTTTCCACTGATTCCTTTCCTCAAAACTATTCCATAAGGACTAGGCATTTAATATCTTACTAGGTTATTTCCTCCAACGACCCAGGCAGAAAAGAGAAGATCTAAATATTATTGGCTTTGCTTCTCTACTCTATTTATGGAGATGAGTCTAATAAATCAAAACTTTAGTCATGCTTGGCCTTACAGACCAACACAAAAGTGATTTTGAGTCAGATGGTCTATGAGTCGACATGGACTGTTTTTAACCACAGAACCATATGGACTTGGTTTCTTCCCCTTTCTTCTTCTTTCCCTTGTTTTCTTTCTTCCTTACTTCCTTCCTTTTATAATAAGAAAATATCTTCAGTACAGAAAAAAATTTCATTTTCAAGCTGAAATTTTGAAATTTTCACTTGAGTTTGCATAATCATTAAACCATCAATGACAATGTCTTGAGTGTTCTCAATAAAGTCTATATATTCTATTACTTTTTAGCCTATTTTGTTTGAATAGGACATTTTCTGAAAACACTTAGGGTATTCATTGAAGGTAGGGGTTTAAGATAATTTTATGGGTCAAAATCCTAACAATTGAAAAGAAAATTTGATGATTGTAATCAAATTCATTTATACTAGTCTTCCCCGATTTTTCCTTCCCTGTATTTCTCTTACCAAATCTTATGCATCCCACATTCCTTCATTTCTGCATCTAATCTATGTTGTTCCTAAAGTAATTTTAGCCTGCCCCATGACCTTTTTCTCTAAGCACTATCCTCTCGGACTCCTATTCTTCCCTGTATTTACATAATCCTGTTATCTCTACTACATATCCCATATTCTCTTTTTTTTCTGTATACTATAATCTGTCTGCTTCTTCTAGTTCCTGTAAGTATCAGCCCACTGGTATTTACTTCCTGAAACTTCGTCTTTTCTTCTTCTCTGCTACTTGTCATATTTCAACTTGCCTCCTTTGCTTTTTTATTTGCAATCCTTTCTTGTTTTCCTTATTTTTCACTTTCCCTATTATTTCACCTTCTACTCATTCTTGTGCTTGATTTGCCTTTAACTTCTACAACTCACTACCCATGATTATTAGTCAGCTATTACCAAAATAAGTGCCATGTAGCCAACCAGCCCAAAACTCAGCTTACAACAACCAGTATTTCTTTTTCTCACTAATGGTCTGCATATTGGTTGGAGTGGCTCTGCTTCAGCTTGTAGATTAAGTTCAGGTCTGGTCCACTTGTTGCCACATTGTTCATGGACCAGTATGATAAATAGAGCATAATCTTCTCATCATGGATCTAAGGAAGAAAAGAGGACAAGTCAAAATCTGTGGTCACGGCATATCCACTCTACATTCCATTGGCCAAAGCAGTAGCCCAGGGATCTATAGGTTACCCCTAGAAGGAGGGGGGGTATCCTTAAACAGTAGGCCAAACAATCACACTATCCTTTCTCTCTACTGTATTGCTTATTGTAGTCCATCTTGTCTAGTTAATTCTTTAGCATCAGTGCAAACCCAGTGCTATTTCTTCAGCTCCCAGTCCCATCCAGCTTCCTCCAGTCCCATTACTTTTTGCTTTGTGCAAAAGTTCCTTGTTGTGAGCAATTGGTCTCTGTGTAACTAGCTTGACAAAGAGAAATTTATTAGTTCATGTAATCTACAGAATAGTTTACAACCAAACCATGTGAAGAAAAGGGTGCAGCTGATCCTTGAGAACAATGGGACCCAGCATCTCAGATGCTGCCAGAAATTTACCTGAAGTTGTTGGATAAAGATTTTAAGGACTTTACTTACTAAGATACAGGTCATCTACAATCTAACTGGAATGGAAGAAAAATAGGAGAATGAAAAGAAGAAATATAACAATTTACCTGTTTCTCATCTTTGCTTCTCTTTGTTTGTGGGTTTCATTCTTTCTCACAGTTTAGTGGCTTAGTTAAAATGGCTGGAAACACAAGGACCTATCACATTTTACGTCTTATATTTTCCAACCCCAGAGAGGACCTGCATATTTTTTTCTCCATTTCAGGTTAAAGTCAGAAGGCCTGCTTGGGACAGGTGGCCACCCCTAAACCTAGCAACCATGTCCAGTGTGTAAGCACAAGACAGCTTCAATGTAGATAGAGATGTTCACAGGAGAAAAGGAGGGTGTGTGTATGCAGATCTCTCGATGTCTTTCACATTGCTTACAGTACTTGTCTCCCTGTTTTGTCTCATCTGTAAGCATAGCACCAGCTCTGCTTCTAGCACAGCTGTTCTTGGCTTGGTAATGAATGTTGCTTATCCGTGGCGGATGCTGCTATAGATTGCATAATTGGATTAACAGGAATCCATCATCAGTACATAGTTTCTGTATATAAATAAGCTTATCTGTGTGATATAAAACACATCATTAACTCACTTTCTTTTAGGATAATACTTTAGAATAATATATCAAAATACAATACTATTTCTTAAGAGAGTATAAAATTTTATATGAGGTCTGAGATGTCATCCAAGTCTCCTTGACAGGAGAACTGCTCTATTCAATAAAAATTGACTAATGTTCCTTCTGTAAATATAGATATTACACTTTAGGGAGAAAATATAAATCACACCATCAACTCTAGAACAGCATGACCCTCAAACTGTGAGTCTATCTCATTTGTGATATTACACAAGTGAGAATTATATATTAATCTGACTGCTATTACCAGTGATAACCTCAATAATAGATGCCTGAAAAGGGGGAATGGCAAGCACTTTGAATGAGCTACAGAAAGCCTGTTAAGTGGTAAAGTCTGCCTAAACTACACCAAGGGAAAAATATAGTCATCAAAAAAACAAAGGAGTTCCTTATAGGCAGTAAAATAAAATCCTCTGTGGCCATTTTTGCTTTATGTTATAACCTGAATGTTATGAATAAATGTAACATTGAGTTGAAATAATTTCCCATCTGGTGTCTGACCGTACTGTCTTTTCCTTTTGTTGTTAGCACAGCTGATGTCTATTTTGAAACACAAATGAAGAATTTTTCAGATGGGCTGCAAAAGAAAGGCCTACTTACCAAACTTGGATGAGCTATGCTAAATATACCCTCAGTTCTATATTGTTCGCCCCAAAAAAACTCAAGAACTTAAATAAAAATGAAAATTAGACATTGTTAGAGCTACTAAATGTATGTGTGTGTTTCTACTCAGAATTATATTTACTAGCTTAGATGTTTGATTATATTGGGAAAATGTTAATTATCACCCTGTAACAGTGCCTTAAGGAATCCTCAAACGATAAAATTAAACACACACACACACACACACACACACAAACAAATTCTTTTCCAAGGTGAAAGGTGTCATTGGTTGATGTCCAAGTGCTGTTATGCATATTTATTTAACAATGCAATTCAATATTTATTTAATAAATACTATGATTTACACAGTGCTGCACAGAAGATGACTTAAAAGCAGTTCAATTCCTAGCCAAAAAAAGTGTGCATTTTTCATTTGAAGATTAGATAAGTATCAGGTATTTATAGTAAAAGGCAGAAGTATATGCTATGGTAAAATAAAGCTTTATCCAAAGACCTTAAGGATTATGGGTGGCTAAAGACCACAACTAATTGGGAACATCAGGGAAGGCTTCTTGGAGCAGGTATCATTTAAAATGAAGATTTAAGAACTGCTAGTACTTTGTTAAGTAGATATGAGAACAATAATTACTGTAAAAGAGACTTATCTGACATATAATTGCTACTTAATAAATGCTAATTAAGTCTGAATTCAGGTTTCCAGACAACGTAAGTGAAAAAATGGAGATAGTGAAAAAAAAACAAGTTTGAGGAATGGTCAATAGTACAAATTGTTTGGACCACAGAGTTTATGTAAGATAAGTCTTAGGCATTAAACTGGAGATAGGTGAGAAGCCAAATATGGAAGGCCTTGGGGATGCTGTGTTTTATTAAATATACAGGAGAAAACCTTGAAGTTTTCTGGGAAAGGACAAAGCAGTTATAGCCATACTTTAAGTAGATTTATCTGACCATAGACTATAGAAGGTATTCTGGAGGAGAAATCTGGAGTCAGAATGATCAGTTAGGAGGCTTTTGCAATGGTCTTTTTGATAGACAGGCTGTTCACAAATACGTTGGCTCTTTCCTTCTGAGCACATGGTAAGATTCCATTCTCCTGCCCATAAAGTTAGAGCAGCCATGTGACTTGCTTTGCCAACAAAAACAAAAAACAAACCAAAAAACATGAGCAGAAAATTTTTAAATCAGAACATGATTTGCTACTTCTCATTACCTCCACCATGTCATAAAGTGGCTGCCTCACCAGTATCAACCCTGGATTAAGGATGACATTCATGTAAAGTGGTGTCCTCATCTAGTTGGCACTTGACCTGTAGCATGAGTGAAAAGTTAATCTTTAAAAAAATTAAGCCATTGAGATTTGAGACTTGTTTTTTATTTCACTATAACCTGGCCTATACTGACTGACCTTGTGAAAGGTAATTGCAATTTGGACTAGCATTCAGTTAGGCAAAGAGAAATGTAAAAATAGATATGAGGTTGTTATTTTATGGACATGATATTGATTAGACTGTTTTGATTCCATCTTCTGAGGTTCTGGTTATCCTCCAATTTTACAACACCTGGCTCTAAGGGCCCCCAGGTTTCCCTGAGATATCTGATATCATTTTGGATGATACTACATTACACCTGGAAACTTAAAATCAGACAACATTTTGAAAAGAGATAAGCAAAGGGGACATGGAAGCCCGTAATAATCAAAGAAAATTGGGAAAGATTGAGAAGCATGATTTTTAAGGATTACATTCTTCCTAAAATTTTTCTGACCCTCCATTGTTTTTTAGTAGGTGAAGTTAGGGTACCAGCTTCCTCAGAATCAGCTGGAGTCTTAATAGAAATGCAAATTCCTGAGCTCCAATGCAGCTGTAAGTATTATGACTTCTTGTGGTGGAGCCCCAGAATCTGTACTCCACATGAAGGTTTCAGAGAACTCTAAGGCCACACTAAATTTTAAGAGCCACACTAGTGTTAACATGACACATGACTTCTATTCTCTAAACTCTTATGGTATTTTTTTTTGCTGTCTGCAGTTATAACAACTATTAACGTGGTCTACCTCATTGCTAGTAATTTATATATCTTATATTTTTGGCAGTATGTATGCTCCCAGAAACCATGAAATATCTTTTCATCTTTGATTCTCCATAGTGTGTGGCATAGTTTCTCATAGTAGAAATTCAAAAAACAGTACTCAATATACGGTTCATTGACTTTAGTCACAGAAAGCAGAGCAAAGATTTGCTAAATGGCATTAGTTATCTCATGGAAGCCTGGGAGGCCCTGAGAGGGGGAAAGTTAGTGAAAACATCCAACCACAAGCTCGAAGTTCCTCTAAGGAAACACTACTATCTTTGCCACTGCCATGGCACTTGACATTTTATATCAGGGGCTCTGCAACATCCCCCCTGAAAAACTAGTGCTTTTAACAGTGTATTTGACAGATGGTAAATTCTGGGAAACACGATGGACTCTTTGCTTTGCTCACTTCAACATTCAGGTCTTTCATGAATGACTACGGATAGAGGATCCTAGGTCACACGCCTGCATTCATGGCAAGGGAGGCATACACCTTGGCAATGCAGAACTCATAATGTGGGAAAATTTCAAAATGAAGGGAGGTTCTCAAAAAACTGAGCAGCTACAAATGAAAAATGTCAACTCCATGGTTGATTATCAAATTCTTTGTCACCTAAGATGGTGATAGTCTAGGTGCTCTAGTTTATGGGAACATAGATTGTCAGCTTTTTCAGCTGTCTATTAGAATATAACTGCCAGGCAATAAATGCCGCTGAACTAGATCTAGGTTAGCGTATTCTCTACCCAGTACAAATTCCTTAAATTCTTTGGACTCCGGTGTTTTTCTCTGTAAAATGAACATCTTAAACTACGCTATCTGTAAAATCCCTTTTTGCTCACAAATTCGGCCATTCTTTGATTAATGCCTATCCAGTGGAAAAGTTAATATGGTTTCAATCACAAACAAATTCTGCACATACACATTTAATACCACTAGGCATTAATTAATATTCCTTCAGTTCATCCCGTGTATCCTATTATAAACATAATACATAAAAATATACAGGTTATATATAGGCAATAATAACGGGACAAGAAATAAGTCACTGAAGATTCTTCTCCAGGAAATTGAATTTTGGCTATTTAATCTGATCACAATTTCTGAGAAATAACACAAGTCTGGATAATTATTGATATTTTTAAAGCAACATTTCTCTTGTATTCCTTGTGATTTTCCTTACATTCAAATTTCTGCTTCCCCCTCCCCCTTTTCAGTAGCGTCGGGAAGCCCTTTGTCTAGGTCACCTATAAATGTGTTATGTAGCACACGATTTGAGACCATAGTGGTCTATAGCTTTCTCCTGTTTCTTATTGGTTGTAGGTTTACCTTTTGACCTTATGTAATGTTTCATGTGATGCCACATTGGCCATTTGGAGAGAGGGTTAATGACCTCATCGACAATATAAAATAGCCAAACATGTTCCCCGTAACCTCCAATGAATAAGATAAAAAGGAGGCAAATGCATAAAATGGCAGTATGAGCAGCTATTCTTTTAAAGAAAATAAAAGCTGTGGGCATGAATAAGAATGTTTTGTAGCATTATGGTTTATGTATTCCTTTTTTTAATACATATTTTTGCTGTAGCATTAGTTGCTAGAATAATTGTGTGCGTTAGAGTCACCGAAATAGAGGAAGAATATAGACCCTACATGAAATTTTCTGTGGTAAGATATATTACATGGAAATCATTAAATAATTGATTATTCAATATTGGTGGAATGAAATATCAAAAAAGAAGATGACAGTCTCTAATGAAATAATGATACCTAATGAGATTTCTAGCTACTCATCTTCACTTTCTAGATGAAATACATTTTTTTAAACTATCGCTGCCACGCTTTTCCAGCAGATGGTTCTTCATTATATCTATGGCTATTTCTCCCGCTTATCTTGAGTAAGTGCCTGTTACAGTTCAGATCAATTTCAAGTGAACTTTCATCTGGCACTTGCATGTCTATACTATTTCCCCTCCACATCATAGCCCACACCAGCTAACTTTTACTTTGCATGGACGCATCTCCCAGAAATTTATGACCTCTCTGTTACCCCAATTTGTTCTTGATATAACTATACCACATAAAGATGTTTTGGTTTATATGTCCCCATCTCATCTCTTTATCAAAATTTAAATTCTTGAAAAGAAGTTTCAAGAATATTCTTCGTTCATTTTGCTCAATTCTTGTTCCTTACACAAAATATGGTAGAAACGAGTGACAGAATGGGCAAATAGGCAAGACCTCTCCCTTCAGCCTATAACTGATATCTGAAATTTTTACGCCCAACAAATTTTTAAATATATTAAACATTGACTTCTCTGGCTAACCAGCTCTTAAAATAGTTTCCTGTGCTGGATGGGATAATACATTAACTCAAAAGTACCTTATTATGAATGAGTTTAATCAGCACCTTTAGCTCAGTTCAAAAGACTGAGGCTGAGGATAAGACACTGCATATGGGCAAGTGACTCAGCATATGAGGAGTACTGAAGCCCCACATGGAGACTGAGGGACACCCTTCTCTATAAGGAGAGTTTAGGGATTTTGTTGAAAGGAGACATTATGAGACTTGTCTTGAATCTGCATTTATTTTCAGTTGGATTATTTGTATATAGGATGGTTTAGGGAGAGATCTACTAGAGACTTTAAGGAGATATAGTCCCTTCTAAGCCAAACCTTGGTCTGGCTGCTGTAAATGCCAGTACTGAGAGGTTAAATACTAGTTCCGGTCCCTCCAGCTTATTCATTTAGTCAATAAATATATAATCAGTGTCAAGTATTGTCTTAGGTGTTAATAATACAGTAAAAACAAAATAATTTATTTCTAAACAATCCATGGAACTGAATTCCAGCTCTCATGTCTTAGTTATCACATCTTCTTCAAAGCCATGTGGAATGTTTCTTGCCTTACAACATTTCTGCAAATTAAAATAGCCATTCACCCCCAATTCCATGAGAGGTTTATTAGATAATAGCACAATATTGAAACAATAAATCTGCCCAGTAAGAATCAAGCACAACAGCTATTCCAGCACAGTGAGCTTATCTTCTTTGCATCAGAAGTACTGTTCTTGTGAGAGAGCAGGAAATAAGCCCATATTTTCTGGGGTCCTGGATGTGTGTTTCTGCAGATGGGGTTCGAGGTAGATGGTGAGGAGTGGATTGAAAACACAAAGAGAATTGATAAGGAAATGTCACAAGCAAGAAGAATACCAAAAATACAGAGAAGGCTGATTGTGGGTCATCTTCACATAGAGAAGTGTGGTGAAATCCTCTTAACACATCTCAGACTCATCTTTATGCCATGGGCAACTCAGACTTCTCCACCTAGGGGAGTACAAAGAGCAAACCACTGCTTTAGGGAAAGTGGTCACAGTTTGATTAAGATTTTCCTCAGGAGCACATGAGTTTGTTTTGAATAAAGTAATGACTTAAAATAAATAAATAAATAAATTCTCCTCAAAGATGATTTGTGTCTTTATTAGTCTAAATATTTACAAGAGGATAAACTCTGCATGACCAGCAAAGAAGTGTCCTTTCACTAATCCCCAGATTTTACTTCAGAAAAATAAAACTATTATCCTATGAGCATGTTAAAAAAATCTTTTTAAAATTTCAAAATATAATATTCATATAAAAAAGTTTAATGCATAACACTTAAAAAACAATTATAGTAGAAAAATAAAATGATAACCACCGACTTCGTGGCTAACAACTACACACATTTATTACCTCATAGTTTCTGTGAGTCAGGAGTCTGGGCATGACTGACCTCAGTCCTTTGCATCAGGACCTTTGCTTCAGATCTCCCAGCGTGGCAACCAAGATTTCACTTGGGGCTGCAGCCTCATCTGAAGGCTCCACTAAGGGGGGATCCACTTCCAAGCACATGTGATTGTTGGTAGAATTCAATTCCTTGTGGTTCAAATGTCTGAGTGTCTCACTTTCTTCCTGGCTGTCAGATGGAGGCTTCCTTTATTTCCTTGCCATGCTGGTCTCTCGATAGGACAGCTCAAAACATAGCAGCTTGCTTCATCCAATCCAGCAAGGGAGAAAGAGTCTACTAACAACACAGATTATGATCTTATGTAATGTAATCACAGAAGTGTTATCCCACTACCTTTTCAGTATTCTGTTGATTAGAAGCATGTCATAAGTTCTGCCTACACTCCAGAATGGGGGATTACACAAGGTGTGATACAAGGAAGTATAATAGGGGGTCATCCTAGAGCCTGTCCACTATAGTCCACCTTCTAATTATTCATGTCCCTTCCATCTGAATAATACATTCATCTCCTCCCAAGGTCTTCAAGTGTCTCATCCTGTTACAACATCTGCTCAAAGTCCAGAATATCGTTATCTAAATTGTATTCAAATGTGGATGAGGCTCCTTGGGTGTAGTTCCTTTTGATCTATAGAAGGGTAAAACTAGAGAGAAATTCTCCCTCCTCCACACCCAAAATACAGTGGTGGGACACGGATAGGAAAATAGGCACAGATGATCCTGTTCGAAAATGGGGGACATGAGAGAGACAAAGTAGTCATCGGTCCATAGCAATTCTGAAATACAGCTGGGCAAAATTTGGATATTCTTTAATTAGATTTTAAAGGCCTGGGAATAATATCTGTGGCTCTTGGTTATACCCTTTGAGTCATTCTTCTTTTGTACAAAAGTAACACGCATTTGCAGCTGAGTGGTTTTATCATCTGCTTCCTGATAGCAGAGTTTTAGGGGTCCAATAGCCTCTTTTCTTTTTGTACTCTCTCTCTCTGTCCCTTTCAGTCCAAGGTCCAAGTTTTCAGAGTTTTTTTTTTTTTTTTTTTTTTGACTGAAATAATTTTCTTTAAAACTTTATGGATCTTCTGTGGATTTCACACTGGGGTTCACTCCACTAGACAAGAGACACACCCACAGAGTTCTTTGAGACTAACCCTGCTTTACCTTGAACTACTGCTGAGAGGGCTGAGAAACAAGACAATTATTTTTCCTAGAGGATCTATTGTTAGATTGAGAGGTTCTGTGAGGCACACTTTTATCTCTTTAACGGGTCCTCTATGTGACTGAATACTCTGACCTTTTGATCTTTCTAAGATTTTCACAAAGTTTATAGTCACTTCCTCAGCTTTTTCTCTAGTCCAGGGCTTATCTCAATTCCGCTTTTATTAATAATGGTTGGAAGCTATTTCTTAACTTGAGCATCTTTTGCTATGTGGAGAGGCTGAGAATTTTCAAAATGGTCAAGCCTTGGTTTCTTTTTGACAGTTCTTCCCTCAGTTTATGTCTCTCCTCTCATATTTTCCTATAATCAGGAAGAAACCAGGCAATGCTTTGCTTAGAAACTCCTTACGTGGATAACCAAGTTCATTGCTTCCATGTTCTTATTTCCACATAACTGCAAGATTGAATTCTGCAAAGCTTTTTGCCACTACATAACAAGGATCTCTCCTTCTTTCATTTTCCAATAGTAAGTTTCTCACTTTCTTTTGAGCTCTCACCAACAATGTCCTCGAAGTACAGATTTCTACTAACAGTCTGTTCAACGCACTTTAGGCTTTCTCTATCATTGATGCAATAGTAGTTTGAAATATGGAGATCTGGGCTACCCGCTAATGCAACTTCTTGTGCCCTCTGTTCCTACTCATGCTTTCTCCCAGATGTGCAATTTCCATCTTATAATGGATTGTTTCTGAGCCCATCCCACTCTATGACTTGGTGTGTCCAACAGAGCCAGTTTATAATAGGCAGTTCTACACACATTTTCACACGGTGCTGCATACTCAAGCATTCTATATCTACAAGGGCCACATAACATACAGTATACGTTTATCAAAAGATACACAATTCTTTCATAAGGACACCCAGGAATTTGTGTTGTGGTTCTCCTATTGGAGCATGTTTTCATGCTTCACCCTACACTTATTGCTACCGCTGATACCTCCAATGTCATAGAATCTGGCAGATTGTATGGCCCAGGTGGCTAGGGTTCTTGCACTGGAATATGGATCTGCTGCAGAAATCTTTCTTGATCCAGGCCCCATTTAATGCTGGCAGTCTTCCACCAGCCGTCTAGTGTATCAGTCAGATTCTTTATTCCAAGGTGTAACCCAAAGAGACCTAGCAGGTGCTGTGCTTCCTTTGTAGAAGGAGAAGAAATATGCAGCAATTTGTCTTTGACTTTGTAGGAAATATGCTGACATACTCTTGACTGGTGGATGCCTAAAAACTGAAGTGAAGTCACAGGTCTCTCAATTTTCCTAGGATTTGCCTCCTACCCCCTGGGGCACATGTGTTTTCCCAAGGCTTCTAGCATATCAGCTACCTCTAGCTTGTCCTGTCTAATCACCATGATGTCATCAATTAGTGTGTAATGGATTAGCATGATATTCAGCTCTGCCATTAAGAACTTTTCATACTACATCATGACAGAGGGTGGTAGATTTAACATGGCCCTGAAGGAAAACTGTAAATGAATGTTTTTCATCCCATGTGGATGCAAACTCTTTCTAAATAATTCTTTTTTCTAATTGGAATCTAAAAATAATGCATTGCCAAATTAATTATTACATGACATCTATGTAAGATTTATTAGTTTTCTCTATCAGTGGTAACTCGTCTGTCAGTCTAGTTGTAACTGAGGGAGCCTGTGATATTCTATAGTCATTCTCCAAGATCTCTGTATTTTCTGCAGCGACTAAACTGGAGATGTAAATGATAGAGATATGAAAGAAACCACCACCGCTACAAACTTTAGGTCTTTAACGGTGGCACTGATCTCTACCACCTCTTTGGGGATGCAATATTGCTTTTAAGGTACTATCTCAGCCAAGAGTTGGAGTAGTTTCAGAAGTTTCTACATGGCCTTTCCCATCTATGATAATCCTTACCCCATAGGCCAAGGGCCCAGTATGGAGACTCCTCTAAATGCCAAGTATATCAAACCGAATTATACTTTGGGACTGGAGACATTACCAGTGGGTGGGTCTATGGACCTAATGAGTCATCTGTGAGCTAAGTTTTAACAAGAAGTCCATTTAATACTCTTTGTACTAAGCCTTAGTTTTAATGGGAGTAGTGAAGATACTTTGGGTCTGTGGGTAGCAATACCAACTCAATCCCTTAAAAATTCTGAGTATTCTCCTTTGCCCAGTGTTCAGTCACTAAAAATAATATCTATATGTCTTTAAGGAAGGAACTGGAGGAATCATTAAATGCTGCAGCATTTCAGGGGCCTTCCTCCTAGGAACACAACCACCTTTTCAGTCAATGGGTTCTGCACCTAAAAATTGGCTAATATCTAGGAACTAAGCAGGAGATCATGACTTTTGGGAGACCAATCACCCTTAGTATCCTGATTCCTTATTCCTACCCTTTTTCTGGTTTTAGATGTTCCCTAGAACCTTTGTAGGCTGTACCATTGGCTCCATGATATACTGTCTCTGCAATTTCGTGCAGGTCAGGGCCCCTTGGTGCTCCCCTAAACTTGCAGGTTGTTAGAGTAATTGTGGCCTCTAACTTCTAGAGGTTATGTGTCAAAACCTGGCCCTTATTACTTTGGGGACCCAAACCTCCATTGATATTAATGTAACCAAGTCTATGACCACATCACCTACTATCATCTCTAGCCTAGAAGAGAGCCACCACTGAACTTTTTAGTGATGCTAATATACCTTTCACCAGCCCATTTCTGATGGCCTTAGAGAATGGCATGTCCACTGGCCCTCCTTTGGAACATAGCCCTCTAATAGATCTGCTTCTCTTGCATAATATATCCAATACTTCCATTCCAGATTTAGGATTCTAGGTTTTCCTCATCAGAACACCGCTGGTAGCATAATAGACTGCCTCAGTTGGAGTCTCTGGAGATCTGTAGCTGTAACTATCAGCTTCTGAGGCTGCTGCTTAGCTGCAACAGCTCTTCTACTGCAGGAGGCAACTGCCCCTTCGTAAGCTTTCAAAAAGGCCCTCTGTCTCTTACACTTCTCTGTCTTCACACTGTCTCTCAAACTTCAGTTTCTTATTGTCCTTCCTTGGGCCATGCTACTTACAAACCTAGGCCAGTGTCATTGTAGGCATTGTTCCTTTTCACACTTTTTGAATGCCTAAATATTGCAAACTGACACAGATATTTATTTCCACTGGGACATTTTCAGTGGTCATCATTTCAGTAAAGTATTTACAATTGGGACTCAATCTTACGCTAGGCATTAGGCACCAACACAAGAATAGATTCTTGTCCCCCAGGACCTTCCAGCTTCATGATTTGCTTGCTTTCAAGGAATCTGGCCTTCAAAAATTTCCTTACATTTTATTCAGCTCAGTCACTCAAGGTCTCTTCAATAGATGAGCGTCTCTGATCTTCTTGTCTACCATATATTTGGGAACAAAATCTCATGGGCATTGGTACATTTATGGTAATATGAGGATTTATTTCCCCCTTATTTTCACCTTCTTTATTTTTCTTACTTTTGGTATGAGAAAGAAAGAAGCGTCAGATGTGTTGTTAGGTTAATAATGCACTGACGTTAGGCTGTCAAGGGGGTCCTTAACAGCAAGAAACAATTTTTCATATTTTTTGAATGCTGAAAGACTTAAGCCTCCTCATACTTGCCCTACCAGACTTTAAGACTCTTATTGAGAAGGTATATATAATTGATAACCCTCTGACATCTAAAAAATATCTCCTTTTGATAACCTTTAAACATACAAATAGACATATTTTTCCAGATAGTATTACACTAATAATTAATATATTTTGTAGTTTATAAATACTCATACACTTATTTTAAGAAGTTTATCTGGAATCAGCTAAGAAGTTTATATGGAAATCTTGTGTTAGTTTTCTATTGCTGCATAATTTATTATCCCAAAACTTAGCGGCTTAAAACAACAGATATTATCTCACTGTTTCTATAGGCCCAGAAAGTTGGTATGGCTTAGCAGTTTGCCTCTGACTCAGAGTCACTCATTGGGTTTTAGTCAAGCTGTCAGTTAGTCTTTTCTGCAGCTCGACTTAGGGGAGGATCTGCTTCCAAACTCACTCATGAGGATGTTAGCAGGATTCACTGCCTCATGAGCAATAAATCCTGTAATGAGAACCTCAAGCTGTAGAATTGAGAACCTCAGTTTCTCACCGACTGTTGGCTAGAGCCTCTCTCAGCAACCTGCCACATTAGTCTCAACAGAGGTGCTCATGGCATAGCAGCTGGTTCTCCCAAGAGTGCATGAGCCAAACAGTGAGTGGAGGATGAGCACCCAAGATGGAAACCGCAGTCTTTTTATAACCTAATCTCTAAGATACCATTCTACTATTTCTGCTGTATTCTAGTCATTAGAAGAGAGTCAATACATCTACCTCGTACTCAAGGGGAGGGGATAACACAAAGGGTTAATATCAAGTGGCAAGGATTATTGAGGGTCATTTAGAGGCTGCCTACCACATTTCTCGTCCAACAATTTTTGTAGAATTTCTCTCATACTTTGATGATGATGTATTGCATAATACAAAGCACATTATAATCACTTAAGATTTTCTGGGTTTTTCTATTATTTATGCTGCTTGCTAGCAGTTTGACCTTTGGCAGATTAATTTTGGGGAGCCTCATTTCTTCTGGAAAAAATTGTAACAATAATATGTCCTGCCCATACCACAAAGTAATAGTTATAATTTTTTCTCAGAGTGGCCCTTAGTATGGATTCAATATAGATTTGTTAAAATAAAATACAAAAGATAACTACAGTCATGAGCCACATAAGGACGTTTTGGTCAATGGCATATCACATATATGATGGTGGCCCCATAAGGTTAGTACCATATAGCTTAGCTGTGTAGTAGGCTATACCATCTAGTTTCTGTAAGTATATTCTATGATGTTCGCACAAGGATGAAACTGCTTAATGACGCATTTCTCAGAAAGTATCCCAGCAGTGAAGGGATGCGTGACTGTATTAGTAATTATTTCCTTTATATGGAATAATTATTCATTAGCATATATAGCAATTAGGTAAACTTGCAAATAACAGAGTTCTGTTTTTTCTTCAAACTTAAGTGTAACTGAAACTTTATTAGTAAAAACAGAAAATGGGAAGTTTTTAAAAAATTATCATTTGCCATTTTTATTATTTGCCATTTCAGTGGGAACTAACATCATACTTAAATGAAATGAGAAATCAGTTCTGGCTGGTTTTCACTCTCTCTGCTCTACTGAATTACAAAACTACAAATATAGCAGATTCAGGCAGTGCTAGCTCTCATTACTGCTCTCCCGTGCCCATCCATCCCCTCTGCAGCATTAGAGACCACTGACCGCAGACTACGTGACCTCTTAACCTCTCAAGTTCTCCATCTTTTATTTTTAACATGATGGGGGTGGACTAGATGATTGGAGAGATCCTTCTGAGGTCTTGTCAGTTTCCTGGAAAGCTATTATAGGCTGCATCTATTTTCACAAAGAATATTTCTTAAAGCTGATCCCTATAAAGGGAAATTCTTAACAATTAATACTTATAATACTGACTGCACATAAGAGTTTGCCTTAGCATATTTCAGAAATTACCATATTACATGAGATATGTTATTAGATATTTCAGCAGTGATAAGAAACAAATTTAGTTGAGTATCCTGCGTATATCATTAAATTTGTTTTTTTAAATGTTAAGAATAATTTAAGCCATCTGGATAATCTAAAAGAAAAGTGCTAAGATTTATGAATACATTTTTATTAGAGTTTGATACATTTTCCTATTGTTTTATATGTTATTTTCATATTCTATAAAAATTTTATTGATGATTACATAATGGTACAATAAAACATAATAGTATATATTAGAAGGTCAAAATACATATTAGTTTCCCCTGCATTTTTTAAGTAAAGTGTTTTATTTTGTTTAAATAAAAATATACATTCACTTAGAAATCTGGTTTTAGAGGTCATTTTGTTTTGTAATAGAAACGGTTTTGTAGTAGAAATAGTAGAAAGGAGATTTTTTAATATGCTTTCCATTTGTGTTTCTTGTGCTTTTGTAAATACTGCTGCCATTCCTTTAGAAATGTGATCCTGAGGTATCTTTGGCAATGTCCCGTGGGGCAAATATAGAGAATAATACAATCTGACACTTAAATAACCATAAATGACTAAATAAATGTCCAAGTGACTAGGGGAAAGAGAAGGTCATAGAATATGTGTTTCAGCTGGCAGAGCAGGAATAAATTATGCCCTAGAGAATTCAGCTGTGTTCAAGGAGGCAGAGCATTACCTATGTTAACATATTGACAGAGGACAAAGAAAGGTTTAATTAACTCAATAGTTAACCTTAAAAGTTTAAAAGAAGCTATAACTGGAGAAATAGTATCAAATCCATTATCTCCTTACAGAAAGTGTCATTCATTTCTTCAACAAATATGGAGCACCAACTGCGTGACACGGTTTTCAAGGGGTTTACAATTTAATTGGAGAAATTAAAATTAACACAATTATGAAACAAATAATTGTGTAATTACAGACCAAGATACAGGCTATGTGTCATAAGAGTATTTAAGAGGGGAACTTGAATCAGTCTTTGGAGGTCAGAAAAAGATGACCTAAGGAAGTGACTCTAGTTGAGATGATTGAAGTTCTTTACTAGATAATAAGTAAAGGAGGGGAGGGAGGAGAAAGGATTTGGATAGAAAGAATAAAAGAGTCCTAGGCATTATTGTACCTGATGCATGTATGGCTATTTAGCAGTGAAAGAAAACTAGTGTAGTTGTTCAGGGAGAAAGAAGAAAAATCAAAGTGGACATGTAGATTTGGATTAAGATTTCTAGAAAGCCTAAGCTTTGGAAATACTTTAATATTTGATTTTCTCATATAGAATTACAAAATATGCTAATCCATAAATAAAAGATTAACAAAGTTTTAATTATCTTTAGGAGATTACATTGATACACTTTTTGAAATATGAGAATATTTGAAAAATTATTTTTGGTGCCAGTGTTTTACAGTTTCCTGAGAACAAGCTACATAGTGGGAATTCCAACACTGGTTGGGGACCTGATCATGCAAGGCATTGTAGGCCATGTTAAATATTTTGACCTTTATTGTAAGAAAAAAGTAAGCAACTCTGGTTGCAGAAGGACAAACAATTTGGAGAGAAGAGGCAGGGATTTGCAAGTCCAGACTGGAAGTCATGCAGTAATACATTCCAAAGATATTATTTTGAAAAGAAGAGTGTGGGAGAAAAGAAGGCAGACTTGATAACACTGTGAGAATGTAAAGTTAACTTTGGAAGATTTGTAGCTTCTAATTTTCTTACATGGATTCTACTTATTGAGATTTGAATACTGGAGAAGAATTAGAGGTTTTTTGTTTTATTTTGAGGGAGAGGACTGTGATTATAGGTCTGTGTTTCATTTTGAAGCAGCCTTGAGAAATTCAAGTTGAAATATTTGACAGTTGGATGTAGAGGTCTAGAGTCAGAGGAGATCTCTGGTCTAGGAATATTGTCTTAGGAGTCATTGAATTGAAGAGAAGACAACGCCTAGAGGAATTATTAGGTTCCTTCTTCAAGTAGATGAAGAGGAATCTTGAAAAGGAGACTGAGAAGGATTAGCCAGAAACATATGAGTAAAATTAGTAGAGGGTGATGAAAGGGAAGACCTGAGTAAAAGAGGAATATAAGGAAACCAAACCCAAAGTATCAATTCAGTCTTCAAAAAGATGAACCAGGAGAACCCATAGGTAAAGAGAGGAATTGCCAAATCTCTGGAAAGACAAATCAATGTATTTGTGTCAATGGGTTTTGAGTTTATGTTCGTCTGATTTACTCAAGGAGATTTAACAGACAGAATCATTTTATGGCCTTTTTTCATTTAATAACTAATTATTGATTACCTATTATAAAACAGGAGAGAGAGAGAGAGAGAGAGAAGGGGATAGGAAGGAAGTGAAGTGGCCAGTGGATGGGAGGAGAGTGGACAGTGGGTGGGAAAGAGAGAGGCAGGGAAGGAGAGAGGAAGAGAGAAAACTTTTTGTTTTGTTTTCATGGAGCTTATATTCTAGTGGGGGAATACAGACAGTAAACAAATCAGTCAGTGTGTTAGGGAGTTGGGTGTTCAGGGAAAATCTTTTGATGCAGTAATATTTGAGCAGAGCCTTGAAGGAGGTGAAGACTGAGCCATGGAGTATCTCTTTGGCAGAGGGAAAGGTAGATGAATATACCTTGTGGTGGGAGGGGACTTGGCTTGTCTGAAAAACTGCAAATGAGACCAGTGAGCCTAGAAAGGAGTATACATGGGAATAACTGGGTGGCCAAAATATGTACAGCCTTTTAAATCATGAGAAGGATGATGGTTTGGTTTTACTTTGAGTGAGATAAAAGAGCATTAGAAATATCCTATTAGAGACATTACATGACTTGACTTCTGTTTTTAAGGGACTATCAGGATCACTTTGGCTGCTGTGAAGACTACAGACTAGGGAAGCAGAGTTTGAAATAGGAAGAAAAGTTAAGAGACTTATTAGAGTATTCTAGGATATCAAAAATGGCTGTTAGACTAAGGTATTGGCAGTGAAGGTAGTGAAAGGAATTGCTGACAATAAATGTAGACATATCTGTTAAACAAGTTTTTGAATAGGGAGTGGAGGAATGGGGAGGTCGTTGTAGGAGGAAATAAGGTCAGAAGTGTGTGTTTGTGTGTTTTATCAGGGAGTGTATAAATTTAATATGTGAGTAGCATATGTTGCACATGGAAGGAAATTATCCAGGAGGAATTTTAAAAAAAAGGTAGGAGAAAAAATTTGCTAGAGTGATATACTTGAGCAGTGAGCCTTTAAAACGTATTGATTAAGCAATTACAATGTGCCAGGCACAGTTCTAGGAGATTAAAAAATAAACACACAAAATACGCACTTTTATAAAGCTTAATGCTAGTGGTTGGGGAGAGATAGTAAATAAAATAAGTAAATATATATTATGTCAGATGGTGATAAGTGCTAAGGAGAAAACTAAAGTTGGGAAGTGGGATGGAGACAGCCAGGGATGGACTATGATGTTAAATAGGAGAGTCCTGAGAAAGTGACTGTGACAAAGACATGAAGGACACAGGCAGGTCTCTCACGTTGTGACAAGCAAGTTCCATACTTCATGAGAGCAATTTCTATCCTCAATGGAGTTAAAGCTGAGCTGAATTTCTTTTAACACTGAGTAAATTCTTACTCAACTACTTAAAGGAGGACTAAAAATAATTGCATCATTTTGCTTGGGAAGATTGTTTGGACTCATCAGAAATTTATCTTTCTATTTTCAAAAGATCTTGGACAATGAAAGCTTAACACTCTTTATAAATGCATGAAAATGAGTATTGCACACACATAACTCCCACTGTGCAAAATCTGAGTATGTAAAATACCATTATATATTTGTGCAACCATTAGAAGGAGGGAAAACTTTGTTCTCCATGATGTTAAGACTTTCTCTCTAGTGTCTGTATACAGCACATAAAAATATGTTTTGTTTTATGTTTGTTTCACAGTACTCTAAATTCGCATCTATCTCCATGTAGCATGCCTTAAATTACATCTTTCCAGTAGTTATATCATTGTTAGTGAACTCTATGTGATCGATACAACTATGTATGGCGAGTTGTATTGTCGGTATTTATTCATGATTAGGTGAGACACTTGCTATTAAAAGTACCTAATCAGTAATTTTAGTAACATACCTCTTTGAATCTTGATAGAATACAAGATTTTGATAATACACAATAGTTTCAAAACTACATCAATTGAATTTTATTAATGTGCTTATGTGGTATAATTTTTATAATGTAAAAATTTTAATTTTCCAAATTAATTAGTTGAGATGTTTACTTAGTAAAGAGCCTAGCATATTGAGGTGCTCAATTAGTGATAGTTATATTAATAATATTATCCTAGCATATTATATAACAGAATATTATTCAAATACAATATAGTGATATAACAAAAACATCAAAATCTCTAAATTTCTAAATGAACTTAGTATGATGAAGATGGTTTTTCCATATATTTGGAACTATAAAATTTACTCTCCATCATATACAACTTGATAGTTGTATAGATATAGAGGAATTTCAAATATAAAAACACAAAATAAAGGTGACATTAATACATCATTTGAAATAATGCAAAAGTTAATTCATATTTTATTTATCTTAAAATTAGCTGTCATCTCTTTATTGTATTTAGGAAAATTATGCTTAATTTTGTACCATACTGGAGTTCTGGCACAGAACCACTACCAAAGTATTCACTTCTTTTCATTGGCTTACCATCCAGGATAATCGGGTGTTACAAATATGGAAAATAGTATCATTATTCAGGAGAGTTCTAAAACTGCTATTAAATTCATATTTTTTTTCAAATTGAAAAGTTTACTTCTTAATTTTGCTTAAGATTTATTTAAATTCACAATAGCCAAGACGTGGAAGCAACCCAAGTGCCCTGCTAAGGATGAATGGATAAAGAAGATGTGGTGTATATATATATATAATGGACTACTACTCAGCCATAAAAAAGACAAAACCCTCCTATATGCAACAACATGGATGGACCTTGAGGGTATGATGTTAAGAAAAATAAGCCAGGCAGAGAAAGACAAATATTGCATGATTTCACTCATATGTGGAAGCTAAACAACCACATGGATAAAGAGAACAGATTAGTGGTTACTAGAGAGGAATGGGGCTGGTGGGGGTGTGGGCAAAAGAAATAAAGTGGCACATATGTATGGTGACAGATAAAAATTAGACTACTGGTGGTGAGCACAATGCAGTCTATATAGAAATTGATAAATAATAACGTACACCTGAAATCACGCAGTTATAAACCTTTATGATTTTAATAAAATCATTGAAAAAAAGATTTATTTAATGAGTAGGTCATTTTCATTTTAGATTGATACAGTACTTATGTGTGTTTAGAGTGTGTGGCATCTATATGACTTGTTGGTCTGTGCACATACTTGCAATATCAGAATTAGCTCTTTGAGATAGAGCAAATGGCGTGGTGAAACAAGGCTTGAGTGCTCTGAACTTCTGTAGTACCTATGGTAATTTAGAGTGGAATGTTCTACTTCCGACCAAGGGTAACTAGTCCACCAAAGTATAGGTGAGCTCAAAGTCACTTTGATATTCTCTGATTCGTCTTGAATTTTAAAACCAAAGAGCCTTGTTGCTGATGTATTTAAATGGACAACAAGAATAGGTGTGCAATGGGCACAAACCCATTTGTGTTCTACATACAAATCCCTGGAAAAATTCAAAGAAAAATTAGACTTTTTTGTACTGCATTATTACCCATTTCTCATTAACATCCATACTATTTTTCTCTTGTTCAACAATAATAAACTTTCATAGAAGACATATTTTCCTCTGTTTCTGACTTTTTCCTGCTTAATAATAACATTTAACGCACACACACATATGATTTAAACTTGTTTGTTGTTAGTGCCGTGGGGTCCTAGCGACCCTGTGTACAGCACAGCAGAACCCTGCCTGGTCTTTTTGTGCCTTCCGGCTCTAAAGACAATGCTCCACTGGTTTTCACGGCCAGTTTTTCAGGAAGTGGGTGGCCAGGTCCTTCTTCCTAGTCTGTCTTAGTTTGGAAGCTCCGCTGAAACCCGTCCACCATGAGTGACCCTGCTGATATTTGAAATACCAATGGCATAGCTTTCAGCGTCACAGCAACACACGGCTGCCACAGTATGACAACCGTCAGAGGAGTGGTGTGGTTCCCTGATCGGAAATGAATCCAGGTCGTGGTGGTGAGAGCCCCAAATCTTAGCCACCAGACCACCAGGCTGGCTATCATTTAAACTATGGTAAATGAAAGCTTTGCTTTCTTCAGGAAAACAGTTTGTGGTATGCTTGTGCAACTAAAACAAAATGTGATGTGGGCCCGGGACACAGAGCATCAGTTGTCACACTGTGATCAGTGAGGTGGTTTCAGGTACTCAACAGACAAGAAACAAGAAGGGGACAGCACCTGTCCTGTAGGTATAGCAATCATGCTATCAAAAGATAGAAATAATGCAATTTAAGAATACTGGAGCGCATTTGAATAAACATCTGGTGTAAAGATGGAGAAGTGAGATATAATATGATAAATATATTCGTCAGATGTGCAGAAGAGTGCATGACCTCCTCGGGAATCCAAACAGGTTAAAAACATTGACTCAGATAAAAAATGTATAGGTAATGAAAATTAATTCCTCCCCTGCTTCTAGATTCCCAATAAAAATTACCTTTTAGCGTTTATCGTATTCATTAATTTCTCGAACTCTGTTACTAAATTTACTCTCATGACAATGCCAGCCTGCCTATGGGAGTATAGAAAAAAATCCCCTTATCCAAGATTAAAGTAAATTCAAGTACTGCTCAGCTTCTGTCTGCACTTGCTCTACTTTCACACGGACTACTATCCTTGACTGTCACATAAATATGTACTAGAAAATTTTTTTTTAAAATTGTCTATGTTGCATGTAAAATCAGTTTGCTGTGTTCAAAGAGTTGCTTTACATATTCTTTGATTTTGTGGCCTTAGAGTCATTCTTAATTACTGTCTTTCTCTGACTTTACATCTGATATGACAGGAAATCCTCTTGGCTCTGTATTCAAAATATAATTGATCATTTCTCGCTAATTCTGCTGATTCCACACTGGTCCAAACCACCATCATCTCTGACCTGGACAATTGGAATTGCTTCTTAAAAGGTCTGTCTTTCTGATGATCTGTTCTCAACGGAGTTGATAAAATGATGCTGTTTAACCAGAAATTAAATCATATCATACTTCTGCTCAATGACTCTCTTTCTCACCTCAAATGCAACCCCAAGTCCTCATAAGGGCCTTAAACAACAACCCCCTTATCATTCATTGCATCTCTGCTGTTATCACCTACACATTTCCCACTCGGTTATTCTATTCCAGCCACCTCATCTTGCAGTTCTGTGCATAGTACAATGTTTAGCTGCATCCCTTACCTCTACCCACTAGAGGCCAGTAGCATGCCCTGCCCCAGTTGAAAAAATTAAAAATGTCTCCAGACATCGTCAACTGTCCCGTGGGGGGCAAAATCACCACTCATTGAGTATTGCTGATTTAGAGGAATCTAGAAGTCATTGCAGTGTCTAATCACCACGTCCTTGAATTCATTTTCATTTCTAGGTACTTTATATAACTTGTAACTAGCTGACTACTATCTTTCCCAACAAGGTCTTAGATGTTTGGTAAACAATATATTTCCTTTTGGAAGGAAGATCTAAAAGTAAAACATGGCTATACTATATATTATACAATAAGCAATTTGTATTGTCTTTAAAATACTATGAAATCTATTCATGTATAGTCAAAAATTATTACTGAACCTTTATTATCACAACAAAAACATTTCCCGCACATTAAAAATGTGCTTCCAAAGAGAAATTATAATTATAAAAAATTAAAAGTTGGATTCTACTTAATAATTTTTTAACATAAAACATTTCATATAAAATACTTGAATTGAGCTTTGTTGTATAACAAACCACTCCAATAAAGCCATAAGCATTTATTTAAAGCCTACAGCAATAGACATCTATTTAGCTCATAAATCTACAACTTAGTTGGGCAGTTCTGCTGACCAGAAAGAAATAGGCTTAGCTAATATAAGGGGGCAGACTTTTGTATCTGTGGTCAGCTGCAGTTCAGGTAGGCAGCTTTGCTGATCTTGGATAGACTATCTCACATGTCTGGGACCATGACTGAAACAACTGGATCGAGTTGTCCTTGCTGCACAAAGTCTCTGATTTTCCAAAAGGTTAGCTTGGGTTTGTTCTCATGGCAGAGACCAAGTTTCAAGAGAGAGTGAAATCCCACAGAGCCTCTTGAGGCTCAGGTTCAGAAATGCCACACCATCATGTCTGCAGCGTTCCAGGCCCAGGGAAGTCACGATGGCACTCAGATTCAGGTCTTAGCAAAGAGGACTCCACCTAGTGGTAAGAAGAGCTCCAAGTCCCTTTGCCAAAGGATGCAAGAAAATCACTAGTGATACAATTATCATGTACCACATGAATATTTTAAAAAATATTTGAAAATTTCCACCTATATTTCCCTTTCTCCAACTCCTTAGGGTTCCATCTAAATCACTTAAGAGCAATATCAATCCAGTGTTGTTCAAACACGTGGACACTGGATATCCTTCTTACTTTGGTATTTCATGGCATCCTAAGCACAGCAGAGCCCAACGGCCAGAAGAAATAGAAAGAACTTCAATTTAGCTTAGAAGTCATCAGTGGTCTTCTCACATAATATATACTCCTATAAAAGGCATATTTCACAAAGTAAATTTGAGCATAAATGCCTACTTTAAATAACAAATGTTTATTCAAAAACAATTATCAATGTAACATAAAAGGAGAAAATCTAAAATCACTTCCAAGAAAATAACATTAATTACATTTCATAACTTAATATTTGCTTTTTGAGGGATTATCAGCCTTTTCAAACATTTGGCATTTGTGTTTATGTTAAGAAGTCTTATTTGAGTTTTAATTAATTAGAATAAAACAACTTTAATATCTTCCACTAGTGCTTGGAAAATAACAATCCGTGCCAATTGAATACATAGTCGAAACACTTTAAACATTGATTTGTAAATATTTGAAACCACAGTAATTCTTTACTTAAAGACACAAGGTTCTCAAAGAAGTCCTTTATTTTCACACAAGAAAATAATTTAATCTTTCTCCATTTAAATTTTATACAAAATTTGAAAGACGAACACCATGAATCACGGGGACAGTTCATGACCTTGTCCTCAATTCATGTGTTTCATACAATACAGACAATAAGTGGCTCCCCTCTACTAGCAACGTATTCTGAATATGTGACTAAACTTGGATAAAATTGTGTTTACTTCATTATAAATGTATAATATATATATAAAAGTATTAATATTATAAGGGAAATCAATACAAAGGTGTTAGATATATATATTTAGGATCATTTAACAAACTAAACAAAATTAGCAGATGCTCTTTTCACTTGACACGATTGCTCCTTTTCAGCACATGAGACCTATTTGAAAGATTTGATAATTATACACATTAGCAAATACTTCCTGTTTATTTCTTAATAATAAAAATAATAATTACAAAAACAAAAACTATGGAAGCTAATGTGTACTGACTGCATTCTATTTATCAAGTACTGTTCCAGACAGTTTACAGGTGTCGGCTCATTTAATTCTCACAACAGTATAAGGTACAATTATTATTCCCATTTTACAGATGAGAAAACTGAGACAAAAGAATTTAACTTACCTAAGGTCACAGCCGGTAGTGGTGGAAAAAACAAAGCACTTTTGGACTAACCAACATTTATTCTAATGCCCCCTCAATTATTATGTTCATGTTTTGGAAAAAATATCTAAAGAAGACGTACAATTGCACAGGTATAATACATGTATTTCTTTGACTTGTTCATAAATTTTCACAGAATTAGTAATAGCAATTATTTTATTCAAATTCAGAACCTCAGAGTCGTTATGAATCTCACAAACATTAGAAAGGACTTTAATATATATTAAATGTTTGTACTTAATTAACATTACTATATTTGAAAACAAAGTAATTTTATAATTTTAATGTGATTATGTGTCTATTTCTGTATATTTAGATAGATAGATAGATAGATAGATAGTCTTTTGGAGGAAAATGGATTATACCAACAAAGCTGTTTATATTCCCAGTACAGGACCTGGAATAAAAAAAAATATGTATTAAGTTAATAAAAGCAAAGACACGTGTAATGTGCTATACAATTTACCTATCTAATCATTTCAACAATTTATTTGATAGGCATTGTATTAGTTATCTGTTGCTGCTGAACAAATTACTCTAAAATTTAACAGCTTGAAACAATTAAGATTTTTTATGTCATAGTTTCTATGAGTCAGGAATCTAGGACAGTTCAGCTATATGCATTGAATGAGAAGCTCTCACAGAATTACAAAAAGGTATTGATCAGGGCTGCAGTCATGTCAAGGTTCAACTAGGGTAGAATTAGCTTCCAAGATCACTCGCATGTTGGCAGGGCTCAGGTCTTTGCTGGCTGTTGGCCAGAGACATCAGCTGCTTTCCACATGGCCCTCTCTAAGGCAGTTCACAGTGGAGCATCTGGCTTCCCTCAGAGTGAGTGAGGAAAGGAGTAAGCATTCAAGGGGCCAAGCAAGATGGAAGCCACAGTCATTTTATAACGGAGATGACACCCCATCACTTTTTCCATATTCTATTCCTTTGAAGCAAGTCACTAGATCCACCCAGGGGGTTACACAAGTAGGGTGTGGGATCATTAGGGGCTGTCTTACAGGCTGCTTATTATAGGGCATTTTTTACAGATGAAGAAAGTGTTCAAATTGAAACACTGAGAAAGAGGTAGAGCTGGGATTTGTCCACAGGTCTGTCTTACTCTAAAATCTATCACTACATCATATTTCCCAAAATTATTGATTATATTTAGAGAAGATAGATACAAAACTAATCATAATAAAAGATAGAATGAAATCAATATTTTAAGAGCAGTGTAAATAGAATGCTTTTCAATTTCTATGACAATATACAGGATCTGGCATAATCAGCTGAAAGAGGAAAAAGCCCAAGCCTGATTTATAGACATGTCAACTCAGAATACAGCTTTAAGCCAAAAGTAAAAAATGGCTGCATTATAGATACACTCAGTGGAGGTTTTGAAAGACGGTCAAGAGAAAGAAAATCTTCTCAATGATGGAGCTGCAGGGAGGGCATCTGGACATCTGCTTTGTATGGAAGGAGCATTGGCCTATTGTGAGAATACATACATTGTCCTGGGCAATGGCCAAGGGCCTGGCTAGCTAATCATGGGTCTGTGAATATGACTAGAAGACTAGAAACAAAATGATCTGGGTATGGATGTGTATGGACATACGAGAGT
The DNA here is from genome assembly GCF_057802395.1 of Ceratotherium simum simum. Classification (NCBI taxonomy): domain Eukaryota; kingdom Metazoa; phylum Chordata; class Mammalia; order Perissodactyla; family Rhinocerotidae; genus Ceratotherium; species Ceratotherium simum. The sequence continues at coordinate 62,011,510 of NC_141901.1, read as the reverse complement.
GGGCACAGAAGTAAAGATTTTTGTATCAAATGTTAATGCCACTAGAAAGCATCCACCACGGAAGGGACACTGAACAAGTCCGCCCCAGAAATGATATGGTGGGTGCGTGCATGGTGATCACAGTGGTGGAGATAAAGCCCGCTTATGGTACTGATAGCACGGATTTACACTTACCAAGGCTAATCTAGTTACTACTGCCACGTAATGTAAACCTGACAGCCACAGAAACCAATTCTGAGCCCCCAATACGATTCTACTCCTCTCGGAGACCAACGAGCTGCTTGGTGGCAAGTTGACTGTGTTGGGATTCCTTTATCCTGGAGGGCTAACAGTTTGTTCTCACAAGGGTAAAAATATATTCCAGATGTGGGATTTTCTTTTTCACCCACAGAGTCTCAGCCAGCACTGCTATCCTGAGGCTTAAACATTGCTGTATCTATAGGTCTTGAATCACGCACAACCTAGCATCTGACAAGAGGATCTACTTCATAGTGAAAAAGTGTGAGAATGAGCTAATTATCTTGGGACCCACCGATCATATCACATGCTACACCATCCATGAGCATGAGGTCTAAGAGAATGCTGTACTGTCCTATCAAAGGCACAGCTGAAGCACCAGCTCAAGGGCAAAGTACTCTGCAACTGTTTGGTGTTCTCCTTCAAGACACTGTATATGCACTAAGCCAAGCCCTCCTATGTGGGTCTATGTCCCCCAAAAGAAGACATGGGTTAAGAAAAAATAAGTAGAAGCAAGAGTGGACCCACTTATTGTCCCTTAGGTTTCAATGAAAGACTTTGTGTTTCCTGTTTTGCAACTCCAGGCTCAATCAGGTTAGAATGTGCCACAAGGAGCACTTTCTTGCCGGGGAACACAGTTAGGGTCCCACTGAAATACAAGCTCTGGCTGCCACCGGGGTAGTTTGGATTCCTTGTGTCCTGGGGCCAGCAGGAGAGAAGATGCATCATGTCAGCAGAAGTAACTGACCCTGGCCGTGGGGTATTAGAGCCCAGCCATTCATACATTCTTCCCTCAGGACTCCTCTAATGGGCTGTCTGTTTGGGGGCTCCTCACCATCCTGGTCAAGACTTTCTCACAGCTACACTGCAGTCTGAATCTCTCTATAGCTTATCCATCTTTCACTCTCTTTTCACAGGCATCAGACCTGCATCGTCATCTGAGTTTCTCCCTGGTTACTACTGCTCCCTTTCCCCTTTATCCTTTAAGATGACTTCTTCCATAACTTCCATAACTTCCATAACAGAGTGAGTCTAACTCTGTTGGAATCTTCTTCTAGGAGGGCCCAAATTGACATGATATACAAGGTTAGACAGGTAATTCAAGGTGGAACTGGGATAAAAACCTAGCTTCAGCTTAATTAAATACGATGCTTTTATCGCCAAACAATAGTGCTGTTAACTTAATTTCACTGAAATAAATGGCTGACTGTGTTCATTCATGCACCTCCAAATATAACAGGTAGTCAAGATCAGCCGAAGTTTAAATTAATATTTATAAGCCAAAGGTATGCAACACATACACACACGCAAGTACATACATGGAACTTAGGAATGACATAAATATTATAACTGAATTTTTCAAATTATTTGACTATTTTAAACATTTTAAATAAAAATAATCATTAACATAAAGAGAAAATAGCAATTTTTGTGTGGTGCAAAGCTCCTCTCCAAACTTAATTTTAAAAGAAATTATTCAAATGGACTTCATGATAAAAACTGCTTAGCACAGATGTACGTACTCATTGGTCTCAAGAATACTTCTAATCTCTTCTTCACACCATTCACAAAATAAATGCTCAGTTGTTTAAATATAAAAGTATAAAAACAAAAGTACAAAATATTAGGGGAAAATATTTTGTGAGTTTAAATCCCTGCTTTGACACCTGACAGCTCTTGGATAATGGGCAAACTATTTCACCCTTTTGTGCCTCCGTTTCTTCATCTGTAAAATGAGATTACACATTGATCCTTTAATATATGATATATTAAGGATTGAAGGAGTTAATGCATATAAAGTTAGAGAAGGGTTCTTCAAACATAATAAGCAATGAATAAATTTTAACTTATTATTTTTAAACAAGACACAGAAAGATAGTGTTTAATTATACTGATTCCTGTCTCTAAACGTTGCACCGTCTTGAGGTAAAACGCTATTGAACACAACAGCAGCACATGTGTTAGGCATATCAGACTCCAATGAATTGTTTAGATAATTAAAGAGAATTGCAATACATATCATGAAAATTAACTCCTTATATTAAAGTTCTTTTCCCCCTTAAATTTCAAGAGAATACCCCTAAAGTGTATACTCCAGGTCCTAACCTTGCTATCTCATCTCAAGTCCTCAATTCTTCCCCAAAGTGCCTACTGTTGCATCTACTTTTGGAAAACCCTATTCAGTAGTCACACATTTATTCTAGACACAATTTCAATTTTCTTCTAGTAATAAACATGTTTTTCCCAAAGAGGTGTTTGTTCACAAATTGGCCCCCAAATACAGAGGGCAAGGAGAGACTGAAGAAAGCGGCAGATCACTCCAGGTTGGTAGGTGTCAGTCTCTCTTTTTTTTTTTGGTGAGAAAGATTGGCCCTGAGCTAACATCTGTGGCAGTCATCCTCTATTTTGTATGTGGGACGCCACCACAGCATGGCCTGATGAGCAGTACATAGGTCCTCGCCTGGGACCCAAACCCGTGAACCCCCGGGCCACTGCAGCTGAGCACACGAACTTAACCACTGCACCACCAAACTGGCCAGGTAGGTGTCAGTTTTAATAATCAAAGGAACTTACATACAAGGCTTATCTTGGGCAGCCACAATATGAGTAAATCTCCACACCCACCTGCCAGAATCTTAAAAATTTGTAGTCATGCACCACATAACATTTCAGTCGACCACGGACCTCATAGGGAACAGTGGTCTCATAAGTTTAGTACCATACAGCCTGGATACGTAGTAGGCTATACGATCTAGGTTTGTCTAAGTATACTCTGTGATGTTCTCACAATGATAAAATCACCTAAGGATGCGTTTCTCAACATATCCCTGTTATTAAGTGATCAATGACTATATAGAGGCCTTAACTAGGTGTAGTCAGGTTTACCATCCAGAAAGTCTCAACAACACATTGCTATCTCAAGCCTGTGTCCCTGAAAGTGGCTCCCACCGTGACAACAGTGGGCAGAACTTACACTCCAAGGACAAGGGAGGGGATGAGGAGCCTCTGATTGCCCAGGTCCAGTTGCAGGTCAACTGGCAGTCACATCCTTTCAATGACCCTCTCCAACAATAGGCGTTATCCAGTGTAGAATAATGCTCTGAGTAGTCCGTGGCTATTTGGAGCACATCCACTTCTACAGAGCAGTCTGGCCTCCAGGTCTCGCAGCACACATCAAGACAGCTGTTGGCATCCTGGGTCCATTGCCTTTCTAGACCTCCCTATCTATGTCAATTTCAGGAATGCTTTGTTATTTCTATAGTTTACACTATGTAAAAAAATTAAATTAAGAATATACCCACATCATATATTTCCCAAGAACAAATGCTAACTTAGAGACAGTATAAATTAAATCCCATTAGAAATAGGAAATATCTCCCCAATATTTGTAAGCGCATTTTTTCACAGTGGGAGAAGTACTGAACGTTTCTTCATGTAGTTTACTTAGTATTTTGTTCCTCTTCACTAGGACTTTGTGTATGATAGATAACTAGAGAAAACAGGTCAGCTTTATATCTATCTGTCTAGCATCTATTATCTACTTCTCTCTCTGTCTAATTTTATATGTGTGTATAGAATTGGGAAATTCAAATGATGGATACACCTAAGGATGGCAAGATACAATTCTAGATAAATACCATTGAGATTATCACTCAATTATTTATTTTTCTTGTTCCTGTTCAGCTTAATTATTAGTCTCCTTCCTTTATCATGGCTGTGTGGTCATTGGAAATTCCAAACCCATATTATCTTTGAAGTCAGAATCTTAAACAAAATATAACAAAACAAAAAACTCCAGAAATAATGAGGGGAGGGAGGTCAATATTGTGTTTTCTTAAAGCTCCAGAAAAATTCTTAAGAATATTTCTTATTATTCTCACTTAAATTGCATAGCATTTCTGAACCAATTGCTGTGTCTGAGGTCTTAACTTCTTAGATTAGACAATTCTATTTTCTATGCCCAATCCTGGCAGAGAGGAAGTGATGCCAGCCCCACTAAACAGTAGAATTGGGATGGCCGTGAGATAAGGAAGCTTTGAAAAGGAATTACAGCTGGGCAGAACAAAAGTCTTCATCGACATAATCAACTATTTGAACCTTCACTTTTGCTTTCAAATTTTGCTCTTAAAAATGCGCCAGAAAGAAGAAAATACAAACCTATTATTGAGTCAAGTTAATTTCCAATAATTGCTTTCTTAGTTACAAAGACCCCAGATTCTTTACTGGGGTCGTACAAACTCAGTAATTAGTCAAGGGCTGTCCTAGTCTGTAGTTTCTGATAGTGGGAAGGGAATGAGGTCATTTTTCCACTCGTAGCTATGTGTGTATCCTTTCTCTTTGTGATGCATACACAAACATGTGCAAATATGCCTATAAAAACGCACACATATACACATCATATATAAATGGGTTTGGGGTTTTTCACCAATTGTATTTATGTGCATATAACGTAGAGTACATATGTGAAATAATGCATAAAATATGTACAGATTAGGCAGATCTAGATTTAATTTAGGGATTGTTTTAAATCTCATACATATTGATTTTTAAAAGCAAAACAAAATGTAGACTTACAAAATCATGCCATATTTGAACTTGTTTAAATTATACTGTTAATCTCAAAACAAAACCATGATTATTGCCATCTAATATAGATTTTTAGAGAATTCTGCAAAATAGATTCAGATTACACTCTTTTTATAAGTTTTCTCTGTCGCTTAATAACAAGGCCTTCAATTAGTTTAAAATAATGTAGAGATACTTGCAAGTGGCTGAATTGTCCAGGTTTATTTTTTCACTTGGAAAGGAAAGCATGTTTTCAAATGTCTAATAAAGCTTTTTAAATGTGTAGTCACAGATGCTATTTCCAAAGCCTGAATTTAATTTCTGTCTGATTTGAAAAATTGTATTTTTTATGCAAAGGCACATCAAGAGAACAAACTATGCAAATATAAGACGGAGATTACTGTAGATGCAAGTGATCTAGCAGAAAATGTGGTTTTCAGCAATTGAAAAAGCAAAATGGCACATACTAAAAAAGAAAGCATCAGATAATAATTCATAACAGGTACAAATATAGTGACTGATATAATCCTCACCTTGTAATCAGTTTTGACTTCTGGTTTCCTTACATAGAAGGACATGTATAATTTGAATTGTAATATGACTGTACATAAATACAATTGGTGAAAAATCCAGTGTAACTATAAAAATGAATTTAAATTGTGCTGGATGACGTTCCAAATATACCTAAAATCCATCTAAAAGTGAAAAAGTTAAAATATACAGATATGAAGAATTATGGAGAATACTGGAACTGCTTACCTGTATAACAAAGTGATTTTAAACTCTTATATGTAAATAAATTCCACATTAATAAGACATATCAAAAGACCCATTGGCTAACACAAATTACAAATAAAACACATACTTACTGTGAGTAAAACTTAATTTTTTTTAATTTATGAATTTAACAAGATAGTGCATTTAAAACATCAGTGTGAATATACATAGTAGGTGCTAAGTAAATACTAGCTTCTTTTTCTGTGGAAAAGAAATCCCCCGAAAGTTACAATGTTTTAGAGAATGCTAATCACCTAGAAAACTGAAATTAGCATTGTTGGCTACACTAAAGGCAAAGAATTGAATAATCCAACTGTAAAAGGGGGCTAGGTTTAGTAGACTTTCCTACAACAAAATATTTCTGTTTTTTGACAGGCAGGATGATCACTATGATCCTCAAATTTTATGATTCTTTGAAGACTTTTAAAATATAGGATAGGCACTGATGTATCTGTTAATTTCATTAATTTGGCTTTTGACTATATTTCAGTTGCATAATTATAAAGAAGAAAGTGCATTTTGTCTTTGATATTTTTGGAAAATATATCAATTCTTTATGTGAATGTTTGGCCTCAGAAATATTCCTGAAACTCTATATTGCTGGCTTTTTATTGAATTGACTAATTATTGACCATGGTGAAACAATAAAATTAAAAGCATGAAGTTTGAAATCAGGAAGGCAAGGTTTAAACCAGCTTGGTAAATGAGTGAATTCCATAATCTCTGATCAGGCATATTTGGACAAATTCTTAATCTATTTATGGTTCATTTAATTATCAGGAAATGAAAATAATTATACTATCTACCACACAGGAATATTATCACAGGATTTAATGAGATACTATGCACATAGCTCTTAGCACAGTATTTGTCACATAGTAAGTGCCCCAACATTGTTAGCAAAAATATATAGCAAGTAGTACAACAACTTTTAAATGATTCAGGGTAGGTAAGATTCACAAATTTCCAAATTTCTAATCCCTAGCTGGAGTGTCATCATTTTGATTTATTATAAAATGCTAATGTAATGCTTCATTTTGAGCATTTTTGCCATAAATTTTGTCAAGAAAAATATGACTTTACTTGTGGCAGCATGTCATGGTCACATGTAGAAGCAAATGGACTGTTAACCAAAGTTTGGTTCAGATATTGAGACTAATGATGCAACACATACACCAGGAGGGTATGCAAATTTTATTATTTGTATAATGGAGGTCTCTAGGGAGAGCACGGCAGGTGTCTCAAGCAGACCTCTCAAGCAGGCCCTAAATGGGCTTGAGCAAACGAGGAAAGGAAATGGTCTGGGTTTTTATTTTGGCTAGAGGGTGGCTCAGGTGAGGATTTGAGCACAACGTGGGGCTTGCATGGTTTAAATACCCACCCTCTTCCACACCTAAGGAGGGAGCACCCAGATTTTATTATCGGCTTGTCAGATATGGGACACAAGGGGAACAGACAGAGAGAGGTGAGGCTTAAAAGCTGTCAGCAGTCATATATCCCCCCCCCCAAAAATTTGAAGTCAGACTCCTCATTATACAGCAAAAAGGGAATGTGAATCCCTTCGGTACTTCCTTATATTCATCTTAAGAAATTACTCTCCAATAGTGCTTTAATGTCATAGAATGTACTGATCAAGTTAAACAATATTCCTGGCAGTTCCTGGGAAATTTCAGTGCTGGCCAATCCTCTACAATTCTTTTCCTTCTCTCCTTCCTTCTTTTTTTTCCTTCCTGCCTCCCTCCCTCCTTCCTTTCTTCTTTCCTTCAATCATTCTCTCTTTTCTTTTTCTTGTTATTACTTTTTCTCTTCAAAAATAAATTTACTTTTCTTCACAATAATACGGTAGAAATGGTAATAAAATAATATTTATTTCATAATTCAGGGATTTCATATTAAACGTGCATGGTGAGTTGTGAAGTAAGCACTAAGGAAATGTTTTTTTGCTGTTGTTACCCTATGTCTTGTCATCTTATTTACAATACTCTCTGTTGGATTCAGAGAATATAGCTTACCAATGACACTCGGTTCCTCTACTTATTTTATTATTGAAGATAAAACTTAAAATAGCATCTACCATTCTAAGAAATTTTATCCAGAGTACAAAAAGGTATTCGTCTTTGGTGACAATCATCTTGTTCTATACTTTCCAAATTTTATCAAAATAGGTTTTGATTGTTGTTATATTGGTCTGATTCTCATTTTTACTTCTATGTCATAAAGGAGCCTTTAGGCATATTCTTCATAGATTATTTTTAATTTTTTATTACATGAAAATTTCTTGGGGGCTACTTTATAGGATTATTTCCCTCTTCTCGAATAAAATATACATATATTATCAAAACTAATTTATATTCTGTCAGTTCAATTCAACAAGCAATTTTTGAATGCATATTTTTGGGTCACTGTAATTTTGTAAAAGCAAAGAGAGTAAGGCAGAGAGAAAGAGATTGAAAAAGAGAGAGAGATCATATTCCTTACTGTGCCTAAGGTAATTATTAATACATTGGGAAGTCTAAGATTTACACAAATAAAAAAATTAGAAAAGAAAGTGACACAGAACAAATCATAAGCTAATTAAAAATGTTAATGACAAAATTATACTATTTTTAAAAATGTTTCCATATTCCTTGACTGAGCTATTTTTATGTTTTTCACTCCATGTAATAAAATAGTTGCTGCATATAAGATGCTCAATTCTTGTCTCTCAGAGCGAATTAATAAATAATAAATATGGTAATTATGAATACTGAGTAAGATGAAAGATGATTATTAGCTAATAATAATCAGAGAGGGTTAATAAAATATGGATAGGGTTTGGAAAGGTATAGGTTTGAGTGTACTCCAAGTGTGATCATCATAAACAAAGTCATAAGTGCAGAAGAGAGGTGACCTTGATATGTAAGAATAGATAGTGAAAATTAAAGTAGAGAGTAAAAGTAGAAGGCATTATTATAAAATAGTGGATTTTGAAATTGGCTTCCAAAATTGGCACCAGACTCTGAAACTTCAGTTTTAGCCAAGGAATTTGATTGGTATCTTATAAACAATAGAAAATCAGTATAGATAATTAAGCAGAGAAAAGCCATAATCAAAACAGTATTCTGATGAATCTTCTTATTTATTATGTGGTGAATATTGGAAGAGTTGGAGCTGTGAAAAACCAGTGAAAATCTAGCAATGTTGCAAGTTGAGATTTCTGGAATATGAATTCCGAGATGATAATTAGCATGCAAGAAATTGATTGGAGAGTACTCTCAGCAGAGTCACCCATCTGGAGAGGAAAGAAAGCAGGATAGAGCAGAAGGAGAGGTTGGACTGTAATGGAATCACAAGACCTCATCCCATTTGAGGGCTGAAGTTAGGACAGCCCTTCAGAATGGTCTCAAATTACTGTGAGGAGACTGAGACTTTATGCTCCTGTGTGGATTAGTCATTGGATGAAGGCTAGCCTTGGATAAAAAGCCTCGCTTAGTGCAAAGTGGATCTCTTGAGCTGAGGACAATTTACCAGAGAAGCTGGGAGCTGACAATTGTCAATCAGCAGCACACCCAGCAGCTGGTAGAGTAGGTCATTCAATTCTGAAAAGGAGATCAGGGTATCCCAGGAAAGGGTTGAGTTGCTTAGATCCATTTCTTCATTAAACTTTTTAGAGCAGCTTCTCCAAAGGCTATGGTGGCCTCTTTTCCTGGGATTCTATAACAGAAAGCTTAGTGAGACAAACTACAGATTCTGTTCTGTCTCTTTTCTCAAAGCCCCAACAGATACTGATTATTGCCCTCTCTTTATCCATTCTAGCTTTCTCTCTTTCTGGCACCTCTGCTGTTTTAGATGACTTACCCTATGTCATAACTCAGACTTCTATGCCTGAGGGTTCTGAAATCCTTCAATTGTCATTTTACTATCAAAATTGGTCAAGGGAATATCAAAATATGCTCAATAAATTACCTTGGTTCAAAATTATTCCTTCCTGTGACCACTGCATAATGGCAACTGACCAAGATGGCCTCAATGTTCCCCTCAGCTTGACTAAACTTTAGGCAGGTTGCTTTCTGACCGCAACTCTTGATCTCCCTTTTCTTAAAACATTTAATTTAGAAAACTTGCAATTATATCTTCTTTCTCTGCCCCTTTGAAATATATGTAAATATTCTCCCCACCTCTAGCCTATATTGCAACCTAGGAAATGTCTTTGTCAAAGAACTGGAAATGTCAAAGGGTACAGCATCCTTATCTCCCAGTGTCTGTGGGAGGGTAGGAGCCTGACTTCAGTGGGTACCAATTAGCAAATACAGATGGCCTAATCACAGAGAAAAACATTTGCAAACTCAGGAATAACTTAATGCAGTAGGTACATCCCACTGATCCGTCTCTCACCCACAAAGTCTTTCAGTATGTTCCACTAGCTCAGCTCAGTGCTTAAAAATCCTCCTGTCTTTTGTTTTAGTGAAGTTCAGTCTCTCTCTCCTATTGCAATAGTCCTAAATAAAATCTTCCTTGCCTCTGTAATATGAGCACTGAATACTAACTATTGGATTTAGCAGGGGACATCATTCTGACATTTACAAATGCAAGGTCAACGAAGTGGAAGGTGAAAGTCCGACTGGAGTGGTTCAAGAGAGAAGAGAGTGAAATACATTTTAGGCATAGACAAGAGAAATTCCTCTTAGATTTGTGTGTGTGTGAGAGAGAGAGAGAGAAAAGAAATGAGGCAATGGACTGGTAATTGGAGGAGGAAGTGGGATCCAGACAATTTTTTTAGAGATAAGAATATAACTGCATGCTTGAATGCTAATGATAATAATCAGAGGAAAGGAATAAAAATAAGTGATGCAGGATAATGTGGGGAAAATTGCAGGGACAAAGCCCTTGTGAGTATGATATAGGAGGGATGCAGAGCACAAGTGAGGATATGGTTTTAGGTAAGATGAAGGACAGTTAATTCATGGTAACTGAATGGAGGTAGCACACACATAGAGATAGGTAGATGTGTTAGAACTAGATTGCATGTGTTCCCTTCTAAATTCTTGTGGTTTCATGGTGAACTAGGAACTAAAAATGAGGAGGGTAGGAGGTAGAGGACATTTGAAGAGAGACAGGACATTTGAAATAATCCCCTAGGAGAGTGAGAGTGTGAGGAAAATGAGAGAACATAGTAGGACTGCCATACAGTCCTGAGGAGCAATCTGAGATGAGACCACTATGTATTTAAAGTAAGAGTAGTCAGCATGCTTATATTTTTCCCCCTTTAGGCATGTTTACCTGTATAAGCATAAGTGTGGGGAAATGATATTTAATCAATATTGGATTCTTGTCAAGTGAGTGCAAAGAGGGTGTGGTGTACAGGAGTTGGCATAGATGCTTCAGTGTAAGTAGGAAAGAGGACATAGAACATAAAAATTGGTAGAATATAAAAATTGGTAGATCGAGCCAGGCCTGATGGCCTAGTGGGTAAAGTTCAGTGCACTACGCTTTGGCAACCTAGGTTCGGTTCCAGGGCACGGAAACACACCACTCATCTGTCATTAGCCATGCTGTGGGTGGTGGCGGCTCACATAGAAGAACTAGAAGGACTCACAACTAAAATATACAACTATGTATTGTGGCTTTGGGGAAGAAAACAAAGAGAGCTAGGAAGATTGGCAACAGATGTTAGCTCAGAGTGAATCTGTCCTAGCGAAAAAATGAAAAATTAAAAAAAAAATCGGTATATAAATGGGATACAGATCTTGGTAAGGCTGAAAGATTGTTGGAGCTAGATCACTAGAGAGTGTGAGGTGGAAAAATAGGAGATGGTACCTTAAGTATCGGATACTTAAAACTGATATGTTGAAGGGATTGTAGCTATTGGTAATAATATGGTCTAATATATAACCCTCAGAGTGAGTGGGTAAGGAGGGGTGAGAAAAATTTCACTGAAAGAATCCCAGGGTATCAAAGGATTACCTACACAGCTATTGAAATAAGAACTTTGATGGAGTAGAGCTGGAGAGATCATTGGGGACTAAAAAAAGAGATAGTGGGTGTTAGAGTCAGATGACATGAGTCAACAGTTTTGATGGGGATATATTGTCAAAATGCTGTTATAAATCTTTAGGAAGTAGTTCTGTGAAAAACTTTTAGAGTCTTTAGGAACTTTATCACCTCATTAAAAGTATTGTAATAATTTATACTAAACTTATAAAAACATTTCTCGCAAAATTTTGGGATATTGGCGATTTTGTGTGTGTGTGCTCCTCTGCTTTTCACGTTCCTTTTTTTAAAAAAGTCATTATATTTATAAGAAAAAAGACATTATGAGGAGTTTTTGAAGTTATTATAAAAGTATTTAACCTGAAAATTAAACTTTTAACATTTTTAGCCATATCATTTAGTAGAGAATTAGGAACTTTTAATTATTAATACATCTCAGGAAAAAGAATCTATCCATGATGTACAATTTACTTCAAATTTATAATTATCTTTATCATGAATTTCAATAAAAAGAACCCTCAGCAGATTTACTTAAAGAAAATTAAGTACTGCCATCGTCAGTAAGTAAATTATCATTTTTCTACAACTGGCATTATTTTTATTTCCAGAAATGACATCAAAGTATATGCAAGCAGAAAGATCAGTTTGTAAAATTAAAGATTCAATGACTTGTGTGATACAATTAAGGATGAAATTTAAGGAGATCACAATTTAGGCAAAAACATACAATATATTTATATAAAATAAATTTTAAAATAATTTTGTGAATTGAGGAGGCTAGCTTAGAGAATTTGAAGGTTTTTAAGTGGATCAATGATGTCAAACGTTAAAATATCCGAGGTAGCTGTTAAAAATACTGATACCTAATTCCATTTCCAGAAGTTATGATTTAACGTTTTTTGTTTTTTTTTTAACCTATCCAGGTTCTTCTAATGTGTGGTCCTGGTTGAGAACCACTCCAGTAAGCAGTCAAGGTCTCAGGAGGGGAGATTTACATCCAAAGATCTCTACAGTGATATGCCTAGCTTTACCTCATTGTGAGAATCCTAGAAATCCCTCAATTAGTGGATAATGTTACCAAAAATTAGCAAATAGAGATGAGTGAATACTTCGGGTAATTTTTATCATTTAAGAAAATACAGAATACCTTAAAGAACTTGTATTTTTCCTAAAAACCTTTTCTGAAGAGTCTAAAATGTTATAAATTAGAGGTAATAGTTTGATGCTGCTATGAATAAATAAATATCTAGGTTGATATCTAAAATGTTCTGGTGCTGGGTAACTCAGAAGCTAGATGCAGGAAAGAAAGAAAAAGACCACTGAACTTATAGGGAGAAGAAGACAAACTGGGCTGATTTTCCACCCTGTTAGTCTTACTGCAATATAATTTAGTATAGCCTGTACTAAGCAGAAGTGAAGGTTAGCCTTGGGGTAAAGAAAATGCAATTAGTTGCTGTTCTGATTATTCTCCTTTAAAATCCTCTTGCCACCCCACCTCATCCTCCAATCTATCCTTCCCCCTCTGAGGCTTGCTCTGTGGGAAAACTGGCCTCTGTGGAATACAGGACCTGGGCTCTCCTGCCTGCTGGTTTCTGGGATTTTGAAAGAACCAGATTTGAAGACTTAGTGACAAAAATGTTTGTGGGACAGTTATACAGAAAGACCTCTTGGAATAGGTACAAAACATGTGGTGATTTGATCTCATGTGAATGCACACCATAGGCATCTAATGCAAAGGGAACTATCAATGATCAGATAGCTATTTTATAGCTGTCAATCAGGATCTTTCTTTAACCAATATGTTGCTTGATCTAAAGACTCATATACACAATAGTCATGGCAACAGGAATGGTAGAGGTTGAGAATGCGCTCAAAAGCCTCAACTTCCTCTCATCAAGGCTAATCTGGCTATTAGATCTGCTGAGTCCTTAGCATATTGATATCAGAGGTTAGTGATGAGCATCATTCCTGGGGAGCTACCTGATATCAGGATGATTATACTGGACCTCTTCCATCAAAAAGAGGATAATGATTTGTCCTCATTGTAAGAGATAAGTATTTACAAAATAGATTTTCCTTCCCTGTCTGCAATGATTCTGCCAGTACCACCAAGTGTGGACTTACAAAATGTCTGATTCACAGTTGTGGTATTCTATACAACTTCATTTCAGACCAAAGGACTCAGATTAAAACCTATGGACTTCGCTGGTTTTAACATGTACTCCATCACTTGGAAGAGACTGGAATGATAACATGATGAAATGGCCTACTAAATGCTTAATAGTGATCCCAAATAGGGGTTTGAAGTTCTGTTCCATAGGATGTGGAATCTCTTTTTAATCAACAGTCGACGTATAGTGCTGTTTCTTCCATAGACAGAATATTCATATTCTAGGAGCTCCTCCTTTCACTATTACACCTGGTAATCCCCTTACAGAATGATTGTTTCACCTTTCTGCAAACTTAAGCTTGGTTGGTTTGGGTGTCCTTGTTCCCAAAGAGTAACACATCAACAATAAAGCACAGCTATTTAGAAGCTGAGATTATTTCTGTCATTAAACCAACAGTCATAGAAAGGAATTATTATATAAGTTTGGGTGATTTATTCTAATAATCCAGGGGAAATTGGGTGGATGTTCCCCAATGAAGGCATGCAGAACTATGTCTAGAACCTCAAGTCTTCAGCAGGGCCCTGCTTAGTATTCCATGTTCAACAACCAAACTCATTGGAAGACTGTGGCTACTCCATAAAGACAGGATCTCTAAAGACCTTTGGGTAATGTTTCTGGTAAAAAATCGTAGCTGTTTAAGTGCTTCACTAACCTGGAATGTATACAGAAGAAGGAGCTTATAATTCCCATCCTAGCCTCCAATAAGCTGCAGAAACCTGGACTGTGGCAACTATGAACATTTTATGTTAATCAAATACTTCTTTCTTCCTCTCCTTTTCTTTCTTACCTTGTGTAGATGATCCTAGTGGTGTATAGTCCTCTAGGTGGGAGTATGACTGGATTAGCAGTACCTGTGATGATACAGTGGCTGAAGGGTCTTCTGCCTTCTTTATGTTCAGGAAGAGAATTAATTCAGATGAAAGGAAAGAAAAAGTGATATCAAGTGGCAAAATAGTAAAATGGGCTAGATGTTTTACGTTTAGCCTCACGATGTGTTCTTCATCCTTCTCTACTCTACTCTGTGCCCAGGGAGTTGCAACTTACAGACTTTATCATCCATACTCTCTTGCTTACTGTTAACCTTTAAGACATATTAATCCTGACACTTTCCATATGTCTTCCTATATTTGGAACCTGAGTTATCAACCTAATGTATAGTAATTTCCTCACTAAATAATTGGAACTAAAGAGATTTCTTTGGCAGTGTGCTAGTCAGGGACCCGGCAGGAAACAAAATGCACAATCTTTAGAATTTTGAGACAAGTCCCTCAATATGTGATTTGTTCCACTTAAATATATGTTTTTAGAATAGATCCATAAGGGAAACAGTGAAGATGGAAGATTTAAGGAAAACATATTAGATAGACACAGAGGCATTAGATTTTATGATTAAAAACAAGATACATCCCCAAATTACTTAAATAAAGAAGCACTGATAAAAGGACTAGTAACAGAGGTATTGACAGTGTTCAGTGAAATACATATTATTAAGGCATAAGACATATTTTAGTGTGGCTATTGAAGTTGGCAATAAACTCTCTCTCATTAATAAGCACAGTAGAAATGACTCGGAACTAAAACTTAGAAGTCCCAGGCTTTTCCTTATTTTCTCAGCTCTTCAGTTTAATCACTACTAAGGTGAAGATAAGAAGGTCTACGTGGAACACTTACTAGGATGGTTGTAACCATTAAGTAGAATACTGTGTGAAAGTGCTTTGAAAATTGTAAAACGTCGTGTAGTGTAAGTTATTATTCATCCTCTATTAGATCTGATGTCTAGTGGCACTGGACCACCATGAGGCAATAAAAGCAAACAAGAAGGTACGGATAGAAAAGTTTCCAGGTAGGAATAATTGATAAAACATAGTGACATTGAGTAAAGAGATAACAAAGAAGTAACCAATGCTGATAAAATGTTTTGAACTTCATGCCTGAGGCAATGGTGCTGCTACTAAGAGAAATGTAAGTGGAGAAAGGAGGCTGACTTTGACAAAAATGTTCCTTTCAGTTTAGAAATACAACAGGCAGTTGGAGATGCAAAATTTTAGCTAAAGGAAGAAGTTCAGCCTAGATATATAATTTAGAGGCATTTCGATTAACATTTATTGAGAATTTATGATCTGCAAGATATAGTGGTATGTAGTTATATGAATTATCTCTTGCCACAATAATTCTACAAAACAAACCACCTAAAAGCTCAGTGGATTAGAACAACAGCCATTCATTTAGTCCATGATTCTGTAGATTGGCTGAGTGGTTCTTTTAGTGTTGGTGGGGTGTATTCATCTATCTGTGGTTGGCTACAGATCAGGCCTTGCTGTCCTTGACTGGACTCTCTCATCTGTCTGGTAATCGAATGTTTGCTGCCTGGTCTAGGACCGCCTCTGCTAGGACAACTGGAAAGGCACATCTCTGCTCCAAGTGATTCATCCTCCAGCTGTCTAGCCTGGGCATATTCTTACAGCAAAGCTAGATGGACAAGAGCAATCAAGTGGAAATTTACATGGCCTCAAGACCTAGGCTTAGAACAGACACAGTCACTTCTTCCATATTTTATTGTCCAAAGCAGGTTAAAGGTCAGTCCAAAATCAAGGAGAGGGAAATAAACTCTGTCTCATTAATAAGAAGAATTAAAATTCACATGGAAAGTGCGTAGATAGAGGGAAGGTTGAAGAAATTAAACCATTAATGAAATCAATCTGCCACAGTGATGTTATTAATTCATTAATTAGTAATTAATTTACAGAAAACAGCCTTTGAGTGTCTATTTTAGGCACTAGGATAAAGCAATAAACAGAAGAGGAAAGGTCTCTGCTTAATAGAATTTACGTGTTAGTGATTAAGGTCAGTAAAAAGTAAACAGCAAAATATCAGTTAGTGATAAATGCTGTAAGAAATGCAAAAGAGTGATATGGTAGAAAGTGTCTGTGTAAGTGGTGTGTTAGACTGGGTAGTTTACTGAGTAGTTGATATTTGAACTAAGAAAGAATTAAAAGAAGAAACTCTTTGAAGATAAGGGGAAAGAACATTGAAGATAGCAGCAAGAACTTGTGCAAAGGCAATAAGGTGCGATATTGGTGTATTTGAAGATTGGAAAGAAGACTTGTGTTGTGGGAATCTACAGACCAAAGTGGTAGGTGGTAAGATATGAGATTATAGAATCAGTCAAGAAACAGAACATGTTAAGCTTTGAAGCTGATGGTAAGGGTCTGAGATTTTTAGTGAGATAAAAAACCATGGAGAGTGTGATGCAGAGGAGTATCCTTCAATTATTGTGTATTAAAATATCATTCTTGACTTCTGGTTTCCAGTCCAGCATGTAAGAAGCTTGGAAGTAAATAGTTGGGCAAATGGAAAAACAAACAAGCAAACTAAACCCTTCTTAGATATTCCAGAGAACTCAGGTCACAGGGAAAACTGCTGCTCCCGAAATTGGAGAGACAGATGGGTGGATGTAAAAATTTACAAATTGCTGGAGTTGAGAGCCACAAGCAGGAGCCTCTGTGAAAATCAGTACTGGGGTAGGAAAACTCAATCTGCAATTGTTGAATTGCTGGGGTCTCAGTGTGGACGAGTCTGAGAGTTGGGAATTACAAGGGCCCAGTCTTAGGTGAGTGCAACCCCCCTTTTGGGAATTTTACCCCAGGATTTCTAGTAGGTTCTCTCATTGAAGATGGGAGAAAAGTACCCTCATGCTTCTGGCAGAGGGAGTAGAAATGTAGCTACTTTGAAATCCACCAGAGCATTCTATTCTTCTTAACAAAGACTGCCTCAAGAGAAACTATGTTAACAGAGCCTAACTTACTGGAGTTTTATCAGAGCCTAACTGACCTGAGGGAATGGAATTACCCAAATCCAGCTGGGTCTAGCCTTCCAAGCAGAGAAAGAGAAATACGTGACTCCAGCTCCTTCTAGCCATCCTGTCCCACTAATGGGGGAAAATATCTGAGAAGCACTTGTGAAGTTCACAATCTGGAGACACAGGCTGGCTAAAAGACTAAGACCTAACCACAGGGCTATGGAATATTTCCCCTCCTTTGACACTTTGCCACCACATTATCAAAGGCCTATTTGATGCAGTTTATTTTACCTACTACATAATTTCTGGCTTCCAACAAAAAATTACAAGGCATACTAAAAGACAAAAATACACAGCTTGAAGAGACAGAGCAAGCATTAGAACCAGAGTCAGAGATAGCAGGAATGTTGGAATTATCAGACTAAGATTTTAAAGTACATATGATTAATAGGTTAAGGAATCTAATGGAAAAAGTAGACAACACACAATAACAAATGAGAATTGTAAGCAGACAGAATTCTAAGAAAGAATCAATCAAAAAGAAATACTAGAAATCAAAAATAATGTAATAGAAATGAAGAAAGCATTTTATGGGCTCATTAGTAGATTGTGTATAGCTGAGGAAAGTATCTCTAAGCATGAGGATATATCAAGAGAAACTTCCAAACTGAAGAAGAAAGAATAGAAGAAATATTTGAAACAATAATGACTGAGAATTTCCCCCAAATTAATGTCAGACACCAAACCACAGATCCAGCAACCTCAGAGAACACCAGCATAAAATACCGATTGCCAAAAAAACAAAAAAACCCACCTAGGCTTATTATATTCAAACTCCAGAAAATCAAAGATGAAGAAAAAAATCTTGAAAGAACCTGGATAAAAAAACTATATTTCTTATGGAGGAATTAAGATAAGAACTACATCCAACTTCTCATCAAACACCATGACTGCAAGAAGAGAGTGGGATGAAATATTTAAAGAGCTGAGAGTATAACCCAAGAATATAGAATTCTGTACCCTATAAAATTACCCTTCAAAAGTGAAGAAGAAATGAAGATTTTTCTCAGACAAACAAAAACTGAGGGAATTTATTGCCAGTAGATCTGCTTTGCAAGAAATGTTAAAAGAATTTCTCCAGAGAGAAGGAAAATGATATGTCAGAAACTTGGATCCACCTAAAGAAAGGAAGAGCATCAGAGGAGGAACAAATGAAGGTAAAATAAAACTTTTATTTTTTTTATTCTTAACTGATCTAACAGATAGTTCAAAATAATAATAGCAACAATAACAATGTATTTGGAGATATATATATATATCGTATATAAGCAAGCATAAGTATATGCTTATATGTAAGAGAAATGAATGACAGCAATGATACAAGGGATAGGAGGGATGAATTAGGAATACTTGATTATTATAAGGTACTTGTTATTATAAGGTACAATGGAATGTAATTCAGTGATGAAAAAGATGAACTATGAAGCCATGAAAAGACGTGGAGGAACCTTAGATGGATATTCCTAAGTGAAAGAAGCCAATCTGAAAAGGTTACCTACTATATGATTCCAACTATATGACATTCTGGAAAAGGCAAAACTAGGGAGATAGTAGAAAGATCAGTCATTGTCAAGGGTTTTGAAGGAGGGAGGGAGGGATGACTGAGCAGAGTACAGAGAATTTTTAGGGCAGTGGAACTATTTTTGTACCGTATGATAATGGTGGATATATGTCATTACGCATTTGTCAAAACTCATTGATTGTACAACGCCAAGAGTGAACTCTAGTGTAAACAATGGATTTTGGGTAATAATGATGTGTCAATGTAGTTTCATAGATTGTAGTAAATGTACCACTCCTGTGGGATGTGAATAGTGGGGGAGGCTGCGCTTGAGAGGGGCGGGAGTATAGGGGAATTCCCTGTATTTTCTGCTCAATTTTGCTGTGAATCCACAAGTGTTCTAAAAATTAAAGTCTATTTAGAAAAAATCTCATTTTGGATGTTGTGTGAGTAATGGCTGTAAGGTAGTCATAGATAATAAGACCTACTGTCTTTGAATATACAAGCCAGAGACAGATGTAGAAATATAAACAAAATAATTAAAAGTCAAATTAATGTAAATTCTGAACCGAGACACATGTAGGATGCTGAGTGAAGCCAGAGGAAAGAATAGTTCATTCTGACAGGGAGATCTATGAAGACTTCATAGAGATGATAGCACATGAGCTAAACATTGCACAATGAATAGCAATATGATGAAAAGGACTTGAAAGATATTCATGAAAGGCGTAAGGAGACAGTAACAGCTAAAGGACTGAAGTTAAAAAAAAGCATTTTGTGCCCAGGTGTTATTTAGGGACACTGTAACCAAATTTTGAATGCATATGAGCATATATGTAATGTTTTATTTGTGGCAGAATGCTGGATTGTTAAGCACAACCTTAACCTTTTGTTCTTCAGCCTCTTTGTTGACAAACCTTGTGATTTGTTTAAAAAGTGCTATGAATTTTTCTTCCTAGCTACAATGTTAAATTGTTCATTCATAAGGATTTCAAGGGAAAATCTAGTTAGTTACAATTACCAAACTATAGGTAACTGTAATATAGTCCAAAAGAATAAACGCTAAAATGATAAAAACATGTTCAGGCATGAGATGATGCAACACTAAAATGTCATATTTAAGACTTCAAGAGCAAAAAAATTCATTTTTGGCAGGAAATCCAAAATATCTCAAATGAATTTGAAATCTGTATTTTCTAACCAGAAGAACATGCTGTAAAATCTGGCTTGCTTTATATATTAAGGTGTTTTGAATTTTCTTTTCTGTCTTGTCTTTATTTCTTTCCTTCTCTCTCTCTCCCTCTCTCTCACATTCTTTCTCTTTTCTTTATATGTGTTCATATAACACCTTGGAGATATTTTTTTTATAAATAAAAATGAAAATATAAAATTTTAATGGCACGAAGGACAAAGAAAATAACATTTTTTATCAGGCAGTGTATGGGCTTATAGTAGGAAGAGGTATGTCTTTTTTTTTTTAAAGTTGCTTTGACAAGCCTATCTTCACATGGAACTGAGCCTTTAAAATCGTGGCATGAATAAATGGATGTCTACACTTGGATGAAAATGGTGAAGGTGTTCTTCCTGAGTTTGGAAGAAAATTGATTTGTTCTAGAAAATGAGGAATAAGTTTGCTGACATTTCAGGACAGAAGTGTGAGAAGAGGACACTTGGAGGAGTAGTGGCCTTGGTTCAAATTCTACATTTGAAGGAAGTGGATGTGGCTAAAAGGGTTTTAAAGATGGTCACATTGGGATGTGTCATGGTAACTACACTTTGCGTATTCTGATGACATGACAAGTTCCCTCTTACTATTTATGTTCACCAATACAGGAAACATGTAAGGTAGCTGTTGAGCTTCTTCTGGACCATTATGGTTATTGAGATAAAATTTTTTGAAAGGAAGAAAAAGTCTAATTTCTGCTTGAGTAGACATGGTTCCAGTCTTCATTTTGGCAAGACATTTCTATATATTAGCTATATATTTTATAGCTAATATATAGAAATATTTAATATTTCTATATATTTAATTTAATAATTTAATATTAAATTAATTTAATAATTTAATATTAATATAGAAAATATTTAAAGTGTTGATATAATTTTTATATCAATGTGATATAAAAATATTAGTTATGCTATTAGTGACAGAACCTATGTCCAAAATTGAAGGAAATGACAAATTGAAGGAAATGTTTCTCTTTAAGACCCAATTAGTGCTAGGATTCCCCTCGATCTCTAGCTGCTGGAAGGAAGGTCAAACTGAAATAAAGGATGGAGGTGAGGAAGGTTACTCTCCTTGATTTGGGGAAATACGAGAGGCTGTGTGTGTGTGTGTGTGTGTATGTGTGCACGTAGTGGTGATGCTCAAATTTTATTAAAAATGAGCTTTGTTCCTTTTGAAGTTAATTGGTAGCTACTATTTCTATTATTTTCAAAGCATTAGGAATCTAGACGTCTAAGCTTAAATAAATAAACAAACAAACAACAAACAGACACATTCAGGAAGAAAGTAAGTTGGTTATAAACTCCACAAAATCAAGTTCCTTTGGGTGAGTCTCCCAGACCAAATGCACAATCAACACATTTCTGATAATAGCAGAAATTGAAGAGACTGGTACGCTCTTTGAATCCCCAGTCTCACTGAAGAAATAAAATATCTTGACTTTCACTTTTTTTCATCTTGACTAAATTTATGCATTCACAGCTGTCACCCTAGATCTAAACATTAGACATTGCAATGTTGGTTAGCTTAATTTTTTTAACATTACTTTTTTATTATTACTTTTATTTTCTTACGTTTGAACGTATTTGCCTTTGAGCAGTGATTTTTTTTTTTTCTGAAGCAGCATGTTCTTCTGTGATGCATTCAAGGTCACAGTCTCTCTCCCCTTGCCTGCTGTACATAGGCAGAGCAATAAAACAGGTAATACTCTTACTCAATTGAGGTGCAGATCTCATTTCTGCTGAACATCTGTGCAGTATGAATCTCCATATTATACCCCAAACACCAATTTTTTGGTAATATTATCAACTTTGCCTCTTTGAATTTTTATTTACATTGATATGACTCAACTGGGATATGCTGTTGTTGAGGCATGCATAATTTTTAATGACATAAAATGTAGGAAAAGCCATACCACTATTAGGAAAATCTCGGTTTTAAGCAATACAATTTCTTCTAAGAAACAATTTAGAGAGGCACTAAATATTAGAGAATAAGCTGCTTCACTATTTAGAGGATGATGCTTAAGGAAAAAAAGGATTAGATCATCATATCATAAATGAAAATAGATTATTTTCTGTGATAATATTAGAACTGTGCCTCCTTTTCAGCTCTTATTTTCTCCTACCCAAAGATTTCATTTCACTGCAATGTCAATTTCTAAAATAGACAAATTAGAACTATATAAATCAATGGCAATGAACATCAATGATCACAAAAATAACAAGCTTAGCAATATGCATATCATTATTTTCAAACTGATAAATATTTGAATATTTTTTTGAATTAGAACTCTATATTCAAGCATAGAATATTTAGATAAACGTAAGAGTGGAACACCTCTAATTCATTCATGTTTTGTTTTTTGACATTGAGTATGAATAAGCATATTTGTAGCAGGTTCAGGGACAAATAAATGAAGTAGTTAGCTATGTCAAATTTTCAGAACATTTGGTGCATTGAGTACCACTGCCCTATTTACTGGATAGACAACTGATTGTTGGATTGTTTATCCAGGAGTACAAAAGGGTGTGCCCCAGCCTCCCTCTAAAGTCTTTCTTCTTATAGACTAAGTATATAAACTGTAGTTTATGGTCCATAAAGAGAAAATAATTTTCCCTGATCTGTTGTCCAATAATATTTTCTGTTTACACACAGACACACAGACACACACACAATCATAAAAAGAGAAGATTCGTTTAAGGAAATGCACTGAAACAAAGATGAAATACCTTTGTAAATTCATTGATATTTTTCCTTTAAGGTAGAGCTTTGTGTAAATCATTGCAAACCCCTTCAGAAAGAATGAATTGGTCTCCCTCGATGCTCCCATGATGCTTAATTCCTAATGGTAGCTTGACATAAACTTTATTAAAATTAGACACTATATGTCCACTCTCATTCACAAATTGTGAGTTCCTTACAGAAACAGACAGAATCTTCAGTACCCAGCAGAAACTAAACACTTGACAAATGCTTTCTAAATAAATTACCTGGAATTATGTTAGGTAATGGAGAGATATGAGAACTTCATAGTGGACAATAAGCTAATGACGTCACTGTGCTGTTTTTAATTTAGATTCTACAGCTTAACTGAGATATGAAGGATTTTGCCAGAGAAAAGCACTAGAGATAATTATAAAATTGGAAACAAAATTCCTGTGAGAAAATCCTAATGTAATTAGTTACTCTGTTTTAGTGGGGATAACTGCAAATGTGTATGAGAGCAAGGTGCTTAATAATAATCAAATCTGTGAATGTGAAGTAAGCCCCTTAGAGATAGTGCCACATGTTTGCATTGTATATTTTCTTTGGCCCTCATGAGAAATAAATCAGTATTAAATAACAATTATCCAGTACAGTTATTTCCACTGATCAAATTAAGCAGTTGTTTATTAGGTTTCCATTTACTTTGAGCAATAAAGCCACAGATTGCAGTATATCTTATGCCATTAAAATTGTATGTTAATTAAAAAAGACTATCTTTTATCTTTCTTTGACGCAAAGCATATAGGATGCAAAACGATTTTTTTTTTTTTTTGCCATTGAGGCTTCTGATTATTACTGTTCTATCAATTGTTTTTGTGGTTATACCTTAAAAGGCTATTTAAAATTTATCCAAATAAGGAAAGAAGACTCTAAATTATTTCTTGCAGAGACATTGAGTAATACTTACTCATCCATACTATTTACTCATCAGTTGGTATTCTTCTAAAAGAGTGGCCAAAACAAACAAAAAATGAGACCAAAAATAATAAAACAAATCAAACATGCCCTATGATTTACCAACACAGTATGTTAAAAATTAGAATTAAACGGGGCCGGCCCCATGGCTTAGCAGTTAAGTGCACATGCTCCACTACTGGCAGCCCGGGTTTGGATCTGGGCGCGCACCAACACACCGCTTCTCCCGCCATGCTGAGGCCGCATCCCACATACAACAACTAGAAGGATGTGCAACTATGACATACAACTATCTATTGGGGCTTCGGGGGGGAAAAAAAAAGGAGGAGGATTGGCAATAGATGATAGCTCAGAGCTGGTATTCCTCAGCAAAAAGAGGAGGATTAGCACCGATGTTAGCTCAGGGCTGATCTTCCTCCAAAAAAAAAAAAAATTAGAATTAAAGGAATATTTTCTATAGAATTTATTTGTCACCACAAAAATAAATAGTCAAACCTAACTGTAGCCACTGACATTTTTCAGTATTACAGGCTGTTTTCCCATGCTAGAGAAAGGGCTGGGATTTTCTGAGGAAAGATATTTGCAGATTTTATGGAGTAATAAAATATTCAATGAATAGATTATAAAGCACTTGATAAAGTTTTAGAGGCATATAAATACCAAGAGATGTAGTCTATTGGGAAAAGGAAACGCATACAGGCACACACGCATACCCTCGACCTCTGACAGCTTCATTGGTGTTTTATGAGGGGAAGGGGGAATGGGATCAGGAGGGAGAAAGGAAACAATAGGAAGAGAATATGTAGATGGGATCCTTGGAGACAGTTTGTACCCTTTCTGAAGAACAGAAGAAATTACAAATTTTTTTTTCCAAATAACTAAAGCACCGTGACTTCCTCTGACAACCCTTCTGTATTGTAAATATTAAATAACAACTGAAACTACTAGCTAACACTTTTTTAAAGGAGAGCACTATTTTTAAGTTACAGTACATTGGTATAAAATTCTCATTCACTCTTATATTTTAATGTGTCCTACTGACATTAATTTTATCTGAGATATATCGTCTATCATCTTTTCTGATCGTTTTTTTTTTTTGCTGGGGGGAGGAAGATCAGCCCTGAGCTAACATCTGCCAATCCTCCTCTTTTTGCTGAGGAAGACTGGCCCTGGGCTAACATCCGTGCCCATCTTCCTCCACTTTATAAGGGACGCCGCCACAGCATGGCTTGACAAGCGGTGCGTCGGTGTGCGCCTGGGATCCAAACTGGCGAACCCCGGGCCGCCTCAGCAGAGTGCACGCACTTAACTGCTTGCGCCACCAGGCCGGCCCCATTTTCTCATAGTTTTTATTCAATTTAACAGAAATGATTAGTGCCAATTGAATAAAAATGTATGGCTTATTCTTGTATTTATGTACATAATATTAAAATGTAGAAATTGCTGAAGTTTATATGTAATGCCAAGAATACGTATTTAAGATGCAGAGAAAACCGCCTGAAGAGCAGGAGGTTGGAAGATACTTTGCAGAACATATTGTCAGAAAGGTGGCAGACAGGTCCTTTGAAGCTAATGTACTCAAATTTCCTGGGGCTGCTGCCGTCTTCCACAGGAGCAGCCTCTGAATGAGAAATATTTCTGTCTAATCCTGCCGAAGATAGATAAGTCTGCCAATTGAAGCTGTAAAGTTCCGACAGCCAACAGCATTGGTTTTGTAATAGCAAAAGACTGATGCTGAAATATCAGAAATGGAATAGCGTTCTTTGACAGCAGGAAACTAACATGTTTGACAAGAAATTGGAATCATGATCATTTCTAGTCAAACAAGATGTCTGTTCATTCAAAGCATCAAATTTACCTTCATTGCCAAAGTTCAAGATTCATTTCATTACTGACATATTCTTTTCTTCCCTCTTATCAAGTTTAAAAACTTACAGAGCCACATGTGTTGGA
Source organism: Ceratotherium simum simum (assembly GCF_057802395.1). Lineage (NCBI taxonomy): Eukaryota > Metazoa > Chordata > Mammalia > Perissodactyla > Rhinocerotidae > Ceratotherium > Ceratotherium simum. The sequence goes on along the minus strand of NC_141901.1, from coordinate 61,985,567 downwards.
TGTATTTTACCAGGTAACAGACTTTACTATTTTCTTTTTAATAAGGGCCATAATAAAAAGAATACAATGTTCCCCTCCGTGTTCAATCGCATCGCCACATTCATTTATAAAATTTGCTCCATTTAACCATCAAATCTCTGCGCATTTCAGACTTTAAAGAAATTTTTATGCCAGCATCTATCAAATCTGAGCTCCTTTCAGATCCTTTTTTCCCCCATTCTATCTCATAACCTATCCAGTTGTTACCCATTAGCCTTAAACCCTTTATCATAGATTAGACTATCTAGATTGGCCTGATATAAACCAGAAAAGAAATGTCACCATTTTAAAATATCATATCAGAAAATTAACCAAACTATAGTGAACGAAGAAAATGGAACTTATCTACTATTCTCTTAGATATTAAACTTGGTAATACTTAATTTACTGACTTTGGTTAATTCCTTTGGATATTTTCCTCCAAGTTTCAGAAGCCTGTGTAATAACTTATCAGAACCAAAATGGCACTCTTTGGAGAGAGTTTTGTTGCATGGAAAGCCTTAGAGATTCTCCAGGTGAATTTTAAGGATAATTATAAAATAAATGCCAGATGGGTAGCAAACTTCATTTTAGATCTTAAAAGGTTTTTTTTTATGTATAGTGCATGCTTATTTTAATATTCTTATAATAAATGGCATTTTTCCGTTTTTAATTTGTCAAGTATCTCTAAGTCAAAAACAATTTAAAACATGTCCCAGTTAACTACATTCTTAATAGTTTCTTAGAAATGAATTAAATTCTGACAAAATTGTATGTTACAGATAGTAACAAAAGTTATCACCATACACATACACCCTAGTATATGTTGGCAGAGTGCAAATTCATATTTGTAAAATTTAAATAGGACTTTACAATAGTTTACATATTGATTTGAATTGTGGCAGTAACATTTTATAAACAATGAAGGCATGAACCGATGACTCAAAATTCTATCTTTTCCTAATGATTGATGTCAGCTCTTTACCTTCTATTGTGGGCGTAATTTGTGTGACAAATCCTATTGCGTATTGCAGCATTTCTAAAATGGCTTGGTATCATAGAACACAGGTAATTTGTTTTTAGTTTACCTTATTTAAGACAATGCTATTTTGCCCTCAGAGTTGCTAGGAATATGGTTTGGGAAGAAATTAGTAAAATTTTAAATCACTATAAATTGGGTATGTTTTGAGAATATTGTTTAGATCTAAATGACATACATTCCACAGACAACACTTGGCCTTTGGCATCAGCAAGTATAACTGAAAATCAAGGCTCTACAATCTATCAGTTACCTACCTCTTTACAGGTAGCAATGCTTCTGAATTTCATTTTCCCCATCTGCAAAATCCGTGTGTTGAGCCTAAACTATATTCACCACTGTGATTTCCATAGATGTGGAGATGTGACAGGAAGAACAAGAACAGGACAAATCCTAGGAGAACATTGATATATGGGCTGGTTTAGTCATGGTGGTTGCAATCAGAAATGGTGAGTTTGACACTCTTGCTGTTTTGATGCTGCTCTTCTTGTCCAGCTCCCCTGACATGGTTCCGACCACCCTAGCAATTGGCTTCAAGAAGGTAAGAAAGATCTGAGTCACCCACAGATCACTGAATTACTCTAAGCATAAACTGGCAAAACTTGGGGACTGATAGTGTGGTAAAATATCCTTGAGCTTCATTCAAAGTGTTTCAGTTATGCACAGCTTTGGTCAGTTCTTTCAGGGAAAACCTTCAGATTTTTTTTTCACTCAACACTTCTTTATTGCATGCCTATTTGGAGTCAGGCAATGCACTTGATGTTAAGATTAACACAAATGAATAAAATATAGGACATGATTTTTTTTTTCTTTTTTTTCATGAGGAATATTGGCCCTGATCTAACATCTGTCGCCAATCTTCCTTTATTTTGTATATGGGATGCTGCCACAGCGTGGCTTGATGAGCGTTGTGTAGGTCTGTGCCTGGGATCCAAACCTGCGAACCCCAGGCTGCCAAAGCTGAGCACATGAACTTAACCACTACACCACCGGGCCAGCCCCAGGACATGATTTTTAATAAACCCGTGGGACAATAGTTCTTGATTTAACTTTTCCTTTATAATTACTATTTTATTTTTATTACTACCACTACCACTAGCTACCTGTATATCACTATCACTGCTACTGATACTGTTTCAATAATAAGAATTCCTTCAACAAAGTTTTTATTGGGCCATTCTTTTCTGCTAAGGCCTCAAAGCCCGAGCTTCACCTAAGGATTTTCCATGCATTTCTATGGTTTCACTTATCACCACTGATTTTCAGTATTGTGTCACCTGATTGAGTTCCAGACACCTGTTTCAGGCTGTGCACTGGTTACCATGTGGATGTACTACAGGCATCTCAAACTCATCATGTCCCAAACTGAACAAATTATTCAACACCCTCTAGTCAACCATATCCATTCTGTCACCTAACTTTGTCAAGTATATTTTTAAGTATAGATTTTTATTATATTCTTTTCAGTCTTACTTTTATTTATGTAACTCCAGACTTCACCATCCTTACCTCAGCTATTGCAGTGGGTTTCCTATTTGTTACAGTTATTACAAAAATCTCAGTTTTCTAATCACCACACAGCTCTCTAATTCTCTGTTGTGAACATGTCTCCCAGGATGGGCTACAAGATCACCTCACTTTGAATCTTGTATCGTCAGACCATAATACCTACCAGCTCTCCAAAAGCATTTATCTACTGACTGCTTGCCCAGGCCTGCTGCTTCATTCCTTGAAGAGTTTAGTAGCTGGCTCCATGTTGATCTCTAACACCTCTCCTGCCACAATCTTGATTTCAGTTTCCAATTACATTGTTTTCCTTATGCTCTGTCCTAAATATATTCCCTTACTGAGGTAACTCAATACTCAGTACCGTGTTAACTCAGTCACTCAGTACTGAGTTACTCAGTCCTGTCTATAATGATGTCCTAGATTTGTCATTAACAATAATTGCACTCTTCCATAATCTCAATTTCTAGCACACTGATTCCCATCCACAATCTTACCAAGTGCCTTCTTCTCGTGCTCTGACTCCAACAATTGTTTGACCTCATTACAGCAAGTTATTTATCCTTTCATCATTCTTTATCCCTCTCACGTCTTTATTTTCACTGCTTTGCCATCTTAAGTTACTACTCTCTCAAGCCCATTGCCATTCTCTCCATTACTATATCTTCCCTGGCAAAGCTCCAACTCTAAAAAAAATCAATTTTTGCCCACGTTGAGCCTGCTTCATCACAGATGAATGTAACTAGAGACATGCCCCACACACACGCGCGCACACACACACGGCCATTCTAACTATTCTTTCTTTATATTAAGACCACCTACTTCAAATGGACCTTAGTCCATTCACTCTTCCATTCTCCTGGATGACTATTTCATAGTTTCACATTCCTGCTCAATCCTCCAGTGCTTCCTCTCCCATTGTTACTTCCAGCTAATTATGTAGATCATATTTCAGAATTACAGTAGAAGCAATTAAAAAGGTCTTCACAAGCTCCCGCCATCATATCTACTTACCTGTGTCAACATCTATATACTCTCTCTTCATTCCTGTTACTGATGTCAAGCTGGCTATGCTCCTACCTCAGGCCAGCAGTTCCATTTGTGCACCACGTTATCTCTTGTCTATTCAGGAACATCTCACCATCTACTGTTACCTCACTTGTGTCATTGTTCTTTCTCTCTATATGCTGGATAATTTACATCAGCATTCAAAATGTTTAAATTTCTCTATTAAAGAAAATAGTCTCTTTATTCCACATCTTCTACAGGTCACATCTCAATTATCTGCCTCCCTGTACAGAGAAACCCTCAGAATTGGTCAAGGTCTAATTTTCTTCCTCTTATTCTTTCTTGAAACCACTTTAATCGGATTTTTGCTCTCATTGCTACACCCCAAGGGCTCTTGACAAGCTCATCAATCTCCATGTTGTTCAATTGTATGGTCACTTTTAAGTCCTGGCTTATCTCACCTCCCAGCAACATTAATCACCCCCATCTTGAAGGAATCAAAACATTCTGTTTTCTGGAGTCCTTATTCCCTTTTGTGGTTCTACCCTAGTGTCTCTTTTCAGGTCTTTTCCCTTCATATCCTTGCTACTGGTATCAAACTCTTCTGCTTTATGACTTTAGTAAGGAAATTCTGTTTCACATCCTCTCCTGCTGATCTCATCCAGTTTCATAGCTATATATATCATCAGCATACTGAGAATTCCCAAATTATATATGTAGACCATATATTTCTCTTGAACTCCATAACTATGATTTTTGCTGCCTATTTTGACATCTCTACTTCACGTTCAATAGGCATTTCAAGCATAACATGTCCCTACTATGCGCTACTGATATTTTTTTTCCCAGTACCACCTGATCCTCTTGCAATTTTCCTTAACTTCGTTCTTGGAAACTCCACTTCCAAAATCCTGGAGTCAGCCACTTTATCTCCTTCTTACCGACTCTATATACAATTCATCCATAAGTCATGTCAGCTGGACCATTTCTCACTCTTCAACTGCTATCGCCTGGTCCAGGGTACAATCATCCCTCACACTGATTATTGTGATAACATCTTATCTGTTCTTACTGTTTCTGCCTTGCATCCCACTTCAGTCTGTTTTCAATGCAACAACACATATGATCCATTTGAAATACACATAAAATCAAGCCACTCCTTTCCTCAAAATCATCCAGTGAATTCTTATCCAGACAAAGACCAAAAATTTACAATAGTCTACACCATCTGATTCCTGCTTGCTTCTGTGATCTTACCTCCCATCCCTCTGAGCTTCACTCCCTCTATTCCTAGCTTTTTTTTTTTTTGAGGAAGATTAGCCCTGAGTTAACATCTGTTGCCAATCTTCCCCCTTTTTTCCTTTTTTCTCCCCAAAGCCCAAGTAGATAGTTGTATGTCATAGTTGTACATCCTTCTAATTGCTCTATATGGGACACTGCCTCAGCATGGCTTGATGAGTGGTGCGTAGGTCCACGCCCAGGATCTGAACCGATGAACTCCAGGCCCCTAAAGCGGAGTGTGGGAACTTAACCGCTATGCAACCCAGCCTGCCCCTATTCCTAGCTTTCTGATTTTCATTTACTCTTTAAAATGTTTGCTCAAACCTTACCATCTCAATGAGGACTTCTGTAACTGCAGTATTTCAAATTTCAACCTTATCCACAACAACGTTCTACACTTTTCTTCCCTGCCGTATTTTTAGCTTATCACCATCTGATGAAGTGTACATTTCACTTATGGGTTTGTTATGCATTTCATCCCCACTTCTGCTGCCTACCATCCATTTAGAATGTAAACTCCATGAAGGCAGGAATTTTTATTTTGTTTGCTTGTGTCTAGAAATGTACCTGTACATGCTCATATACTATTTATTGAATAAATAAATGAAGAAATTAATTAATAGATGAGCAGAGCTGAAGAAAAAATGAAACATTCTCTTAGTTTGTGAAAAGAGCCCATGCTTAAGCATTAAGATTACTTTCCTTTCCCTACTTGGGGAGTGAAGTAGAGGGCCACGACTATCCCAAGGTTTGGAGGTAGGAAAGAAGCATGTAGCAGCGTTGATAAATCGGCTTGAAGAAACTGAGAATTGAATCTTAAGAAGCCACTAACAGGACAATTTAATCATCACAACCCCTGCTTTGGAAGTCATCTTGAACATTGGTGATAGTACCGCATGTGGAATGGTGGATTTTCTTACTTTGCTTTGGATATTTAAAAAAACAAAAATTGTGGGGGGTGGCGCAGTGGCATATCAGTTAAGTTCGTGTGCTCCTCTCCAGCAGCCCAGGGTACACAGGTTCAGATCCCAGGTGTGGACCTATGCAAAGCTCATCAAGCCATGCTGTGGCGGCGTCCCATATAAAGTAGAGGCAGATGGGCAAGAATGTTAGCCCAGGGCCAATCTTCCTCAGCAAAAAGGAGCAGGATTGGCAATGGACATTAGCTCAGGGCTAATCTTCCTCAAAAAACAAAAAGAAAAGAAAAGAAAAATTGTGACTGCAGAACCTGGAGAATGAGTGTTAGGTATTTTAGGGGACACTTTTATCTGTGGTTCAGAATGATCTTTTCTCCCTTCTATTCGTTAACAGAAAACTTAGATGTAATCTATGCAGAAATAGAAGTACAATGGTGTACACCTGAAATTTATACAATGTTATAAACCAATGTTACTGCAATAAACGAAAAATTCAAAAAAAAAAAAAAGAAAGAAAACTTAGAGCCAAATTTGTAGCTCACCTTCTGCAAGTATATAGCACTTTATAAATCCATTTTGTATATATGTAATTCACATGGGCTTAATTTAAGAAATAAAGCAATGAAGATAGTACCACTTTTTAAATGTACATAAACAGTTCTCGGATTAATACTATTTAATTGTTTAGCAAAATTTCGGGAATCTCACGGTGGCAACATAGTTCAGCCATCCTCCCTGGTGATAAGCAAATGAACTATATCATCATACAAAGAGATTAAATGGACAGCATTCACTTCCCACTTGTTATAGAAATGTTCCTAGTGTTCAGTATAATGAAGAAGGAAAGCAGCAACACTGGCAGACCATAAAGATAACAGCAGGGACAGATAAAGCCATTGAGAAGTTCTGGGGAAACATGGTGGGGATTTCTGATTTTGAATACGAAGGCAAACTCACGCAGACTGCTGATTCTGTTTCTAAATTCCAAAATTTGAGATGCTCAGAAGAGCATCAAAAGTTTTATGACTCTAAGAGCTGTGTTTAGTAATGAACACAAACTCTGAGAAATGTTTGGGGAATGGAACATGGTCCACAGTGTAGGATATAAGGAGAGACCTGGGGAACACGTCCTTGGTGCAGGAGAACTCTGGGGCCAACAGATGAGGAAGGGCCAAGTACACAAAATAAATATGGGCCCACTCAATTTATATTACGTTCAAGAGAACTTGGTTCCTCATTTCCAGTAAGTCTGCACTTAGCAAATTCCTATTTGCCAGAAGTCAGTTTATGAACACATGCATTTAGGGAACATTGGCAGAATTCCAACGCTTTTTTCCAGCTTTATAGCTGTATCTAGCCTGTATTTATAGACATAACCTGTACATTTTAATGAAGGTAAACATCTTTTGAATAAATATTTTAAACACAAGAAAAAACATTTCAAAACCAAATGCTCCTAACAAAAAATTATATCTCCATGCCCAGTGATTGTGGAGCAGAATTTCAATCGCCTATAGAAAGCATTTCAGTTCACTACTCTCGCCACTCTATCTTTCCCTTTCCCATGAATGCCTCCACATATGGAACTTTTTTCAACATATTTTAATTTGACGATAGACTCTCAGTAACTTAACTTGTGAAAAGCTCACACAACATAATTGAAATCACTAAAATTACAAAATATGCTGGTTTTATTTTAAAAAGCAACAGATTTTTCTCAGAAACAGAGTGCAAATAGGCTACATTTGTTACATTCGGTGTAGCTTTTTCAGCCAATATGGTATGTGAGATTTGCTGCTGAAAGGCAAACACTTTTGATGGATTCTGGGCATTCACCTCACTCTACCCCAGTTTCCGTTTTCATTGGTTTCCCAATGTGTGGACGATATCATCACTTTGGTATTTATAACCTGAACTGTGACACTCTAATTACAGATGATCAGAATCTAGACTTGTGTTTGCAGGGCCCAGGGCAAGAGTGCCAATAAAGGCCCATATCCCATATTTCCAAGTATTGAAAAGTTTTAATCTTCTGACCTTGGCAAGTAGCTCTTCATAATATCAAGAAGAAGGCCAGTTTAAAATGCGGAATTTTGGACTCCTGAGTTTTCCTCACCAGGATGTAATAGCACAGGGGAAACCAGTTCCCTGGCCCAAATCTGCCACTCTTGTCTTCCAACTCCTCACTCCATCTTGACCACAGTGTGCATATCTAACTCTTGTGCATGGCAATGGCTACCTTGTTTCTGCAGTGACGCTCTGTCAATACTCGTGCAAGTAACTACACCTTATCTGGCCTCATGCTTGGTGATTTGAACACTGGAAGTGGGCAGGCTCTGGAAGTGGCTTAAAGTCATTTGGACAAAGAATTTTGGGGTCCCAAATACCTAGAACATGGCCTAAAGGGGAAGGCAAGGCATCCAGGTGGAAATGTCCCTTGGCCCTTGAGACTCTTTCCTCCATGAGAAGTTGAACTTCCAGAGGAGAGCCAGAGTGGTTTCCTTAGGCCTTTGCCCAGGTGTAAGGATGGTACTGTTTAGGACTACAGTTTGGAGGTTCTTTCCCAATAAGAAATATATTTCTTAGTCTTACTAGTAGGAGTAAGACAACGATTGAGTTGAGATTAGATTAATTTACAAACATTGAATTCCAAATATTTACCATTTATACTATTATTACTACTCATTATTATTACTACTATTACTATATCATTACTACTCAGTACAGTACTGAAATTTATATGGTGATTTTTATTTATCTTTTTTAACAGTTTTATTGAGATATAATTGAAATACAAAACCCCTGCACGTTTAATGTATATAATTCGACAAGTTTGGCATATCCATACACCCATGTTGTACAAAAAAATCTTTAAGAAAATATACATACTATCATATATAGTGTAGATATATAGGATGGATATCAATTTTGCAGCTCTTGATTATTACTCTTCTTTTATCTTTCCCTTTCCCCAAATTTCTAAAATTCTTCTCCTTATGTAGAGATGCCATTGAGTGAGGGATATTGATAGGACATTCATGAAATGTGACTGGTAAAGTAATTGAATTCACACATTTCCTTTAACTGGTAAGAACACTATAATAGTTTCCAGAAGGACTTATATATGTCTTTTTCCTGTTCCAGTGTTGGATTTGGTTACTTCATATAGGAGAATGAATAGGGACCTTATGCTCTAGCATTAAGGAAAGCAGAAATTTCTTTTGATCTCATTGGTTAAACAGCTGTAAAAGATGTTTTGATGATATCAGAAAACTTAAAAATCTCACTAAAATTATGGTATCTAAAAATTAGATTCACAGAATCTAAATTTAGTCTTCTTGTCATTCAGATTCACTTGCTAAATTCCTCATGACAATAGAATATTGGTTTGTTTTAGCAAGATTACATGAAGTAATCAAAATATTCTAAACAATTGTCTTTTTTTCTTCTCAGAAGTGATTTATGTCTTCTGCTTTGTTCAAAGTTGGGTCAAAGTGGTTTTATCCAGCATGCTGACATTGTCTGTAAGTGCCAGATTTGTTCATTCTGAGTAAATCCTCTAAATTAAATTATAATTTTATAGTTTAAGATTTATAATTGTTATATACAGAATTCTTTTATTGAGATACAATTGACATACAGCATTGTATAAGTTTAACATGTACAGCATAATGACTTGACATATATATTTCAAAGCGATTATCACAATAAGTTTATTTAACATCCATCATCTAACGTAGATACAAAAAAACAAAAAAAAAGAAAAAAGATAAAAGTATAATTTTTATATATAAAAGGTAAGCTGTCCCACTGCATCAATATTATAAGGAAAAAACTGGGCAGGATTCAATTTGTATGTGTTTCTGTCACACAATGGAGGAGGATTCAAATAAAGTAATCAAAGTGGTGAGATTGCAATCATTCTTTTTTTGTGTGTGTGTGAGGAAGATCAGCACTGAGCTAACATCCATGCTAATCCTCCTCTTTTTGCTGAGGAAGACCGGCTCTGAGCTAACATCTATTGCCAATCCTCCGCCTTTTTTTTTCCCCAAAGCCCCACTAGATAGTTGTATGTCGTAGTTGCACATCCTTCTAGTTGCTGTATGTGGGACGCGGCCTCAGCATGGCTGGAGAAGCGCTTGTATCAGTGCACGCCTGGGATCCGAACCCAGGCTGCCAGTAGCAGAGCGTGGGCACTTAACCGCTAAGCCACGGGGCCGGCCCTGCAATCATTCATTTTAAACAATTTAATTAGTTCACGCCTCTATGGCCACGCAGAGATACTTTTGGCTAGCTTCATTATGGGAAACACAAGATTACAAAACTCTTCTTGTGTACAAAGCACACCTTGGATTCTGTCAAGAGAAACTATTGTATATTCACTGCACTGGGTAAGTTAATTGACAATGTCAATAAACAAGTATCAACCATGTAGAAACCCCAGGTAGTCAATAAGGAAGAGATGAAGACCAACTGTTCTAAGACAGAAGAAAATGTATGTTACACTTGGTGGCTCTGTTTAATAAAAACAGCAAAGCAAAGGGTGTTGGAAAGGTATAACTTTGTTTAATTCTTGATACAAAAAGGGGAAAGAAGTACAGGCTAAGGGAGACAGATTTGTATCCTTATTTCTCCCATAATTAGTATCTCTTGTTGAGATTCTCTGAGCAACTTGTAATGGGAATATGGAGTTAAGTGCTGTGAGGTTATAAGATTGTGGTCAGGATTGTGGAGTTGACATATAAGGTGATAATAACCAGAGGTGGGTAGAAGGGAGGCAAGGAAGCCAAAGGACTATACGGCAGTATATTAAATGAGCTATCCACTTATTCATCACAGGAATTCCCAACTCTCCCTGTATATCACCTCGAGAACAGAAAAAGAAGCCAACGCTTTAGTCCCACGCAGATCAGTTTAATCAGACTCTTTGCTAGTGGTTTCTGTGCAATTTTATTTGTGTTTTAAAACTCCCTGCAGCCAGTGTTAAGCAACATAGATTTAGAATTATGATAGAACTGGGGATAGGAGAGTTGACACTGAGAGAGCGCCTAAGCCTTAAAAAAAAAAAAAAGTGCAGGGGCCAGCCCCATGGTGTAGTGGTTAAGTCCAGTGCACTCTGCTTTGGCAGCCTGGGTTCAGATCCCAGGCGCGGACCTACATCACTCATCAAGCCATGTTGTGGCTGTGACCCGCACACAAAATAGAGGAAGACTGGCACAGATGTTAGCTCAGAGCTAATCTTCCTCAAGCAAAAAAAGAAGCTTGGCAACGGATGTTAGCTCAAAGAGAATCTTCCTCACCAAAAAAACAAAAAGTGCAAATGTTACTATGGTACAATTAGTCAATGGATTATTACACACCCATTAACTGTTAATAAAGTGGAATGAGGAAAGCAGTATACAAAATGTTTCATACTCTATGACAACAACCATAAATATAAATGCATATTAATTAAATTTATATATAAAAATGTAAACATTTGTTTAATTAAGGTGGTAGAATTGTGGGATAAAATATTTCATTTTCTTTAAAGTTACCATAATGGTGCTTTAATAAATAAGTTTTTGAAAGTAAAATTTAAGATGTTACATTAAAAAAAATGGGTTGACCAGCATGAGACACATCTGCATTTAGCTTTTGATTAAGACTCCTTGGTAGCCAATTTCATGGAAAAGAAGAAGTCATAGCTATTTCCATAGGGAATAACCTCACTTTTTCATGCAAAGCAAGCCTGAACAGATTCCCCTCCTTCCCTCCGGGAAATGCCAGTGTAATTGCTACATCTGCTCATCAAGCAAAGTTGGCTGTCCAATTCCTCTCTTCTTCCATCCCCAATCCTTCCTGTGCTTGTACTTCTCATTGCAATCATGGCAGAATGCAACTTTATTTAATGAGCAAGTTTTTGACCAACTACTGTCGTACTATGTTCTGGATATTTTTGAAGATATTAGGGATATCAAGACTAAGATTATTATCACAAGTTTATGAAGAGCATGGAATTTGGACTCATATAAGCCTGGGTTCAAATATTACTTCTATCTTAAATTGCAAACACCACTCATATTGTTCAGTTCTCCTTATCTTGCATTACTCATTTAATTTGTTTAATGTCTGTCTCCCTGTCACAAAACATGTGATACATGATGACAACAAATTTTATTTCTTTGTTCACTGATTTGTCCCCAGTGTCTAGAACATCTGCTTATAATAGGCTCATAGAAGGTGTTCAATAATATTTATTAAATGAAAGAATTCAGAAACAGCATCCCAGTGACACTGGACTCCCTGATCACTTGCCCCTCCTATAGCTTTGCCTAATGTCACAGAGTCAGTAAGTTGCAGAGACCAAATTTGAACCCTAGGTTTATATAAGCTCAAATCCCCTGCTGGTCTTGTTGAGTTTTAAGCAGCAAGGCATGCTACCATCTCAAGGCCTTTGCATTTGCCAATTCTTTAACTTGGAATGCTTTTTTGGCAGCTAACAGGATGGTTTTTCCTTCACCCCCCTCAGCCTTTTACTCAAATGCCGGAATATCAAGACCAGTTTAACTATGACAAAGTGACTGGAGAGACCTTTTCTCTAAGTGAGATGGGAAATCATTGTAAGAAAGAACAAAATTACCTGATTCATGTTTAACAGGATCACTCTGACTAAACCATTGGGACTAAGCCAAAAGCAGGAAATGGCAGAACCTATGTCAGAAATTTCATGAATAATCCACAAAAGAGATGATTGTGGCTTGGACAAAAGTTATAATATAGGGCTGGCCTGGTGGTGTAGTAAAGTTCACGCACTCCGCTTTGTTGGCCTAGGGTTCACCGATTCAGATCCTAGGTGTACACACCGCTCATCAAGCTATGCTCTGGCAGCATCCCACATACAAAATAGAGAAAGATTGGCACAGTTGCTAGCTCAGGAACAATCTTCCTAAGCAAAAAAAAAAAAAAAAAAAAACAGTTATAACACAGGTAAAGTGGTTTGAGCCTGGTTATACATTGATTATAGAGCCAATGGGTTTTATTGTAAGAATAGATGTGATATTAGATGAAAAGTGAATCATGGGTGATTCTTAGGCTTTTGGCTTGAGGAACTGAGAGAATAGGCTTGTTGTTTACTCTGATCCAGGAAAGTACAGAGGAGCTGTTTTGGGATGTAGGAGAAATCAGGAGTCCAGTTCTGTTCATGTTAAGTTTGAGATGCCTATTAACTATCCAAGTGGTTATGGTGAGTAAGCAGTAAGATACACAAGTGTAGAGTTCAGATAATTAAATTTGGAAATCATCAGCATAGAGAGCATTTTTAAAGTGACTAAATGAGATTACCAAAAGAGTGAACATAGATGGAAAGGAAAAGATCTATTAGGACTGAACCTTGGGCATTGATGCTTAGACATTGAAGAGATGAGGAAGAACCAGCAGGCAGACTCAGAAAGGAGCAGCTGGAGTGAGAGAAGTGAAACCAGGAATGTGTGGTGTCTTGAAAGCCAAGTTCCAAGGAGGAGGGACTGATGAACTGCATCAGAACTGCTTACAAATCAAAAGTAGGAATTAAGAACTCCATATTGGATCACATTCTACTTCTTTCTACGTGTTGACTAAATTTTCTCAGACTGGCATCCTCCATATAACTGAAAACATGCCCATTAGAATGTCCTATACTTCGTAATTTAGTCCTCACCATGGGGACTAAAAAGGTTCTCGCGCTTCAGTTCAAAAGTTCCTGAAGAAGGTACTCACTTCTGGGTATCTAAACTTTGGCCCATGAAAATTGGTGTCAGATAGAATGCCAGTTTGGCTTTTTCTCCATGGCCACTCTCATACCATAATTATAAAGGGGAAAGGAGCATTTTTAAGACAAAATTATAGATTTCTACTGCAATAGTTTATTACTTAATAAGAGTTTACCACGTACACAGATTTACATTTTTTTCTATTCTCTCAGAAGAAATAATAGAAATAAGGTACTTTTATGTTAGTGCTTCTGTTAGTTCTGTTAGGCATGTAAATAGTCCTTCTGAGTACACAAGTCTTTGGGACTGGACTGCATTTTACTTTCCTAAGTAATCCTTGATGTCTCTCTCCCTAGGATAAAAAAATCCATCATTATTAAGAGACTTCCTAACTTCTCTACTTTTTCTACCTAATTTAAAGTTGCGTTTTTAGTTCACAAAGGTTCTGTGAGGCAAATGATATTGTTTTCACTAAATTACAAACACATCAACAAACACATCAAAAATGCAAAAAAACTTTTTGTAAAGCTAAGCAACTTAACCAAAGCCATATAGTTAATGTGTTGGATATAAATGTAAGTCTATTTAAATAAAAAGTGTATGCTTTTCTCAACCTTGACATATTTATTTTTTATCTTGTTTGACTCACTAAACTGTGTGTGTTAATCTAGGGTTAACATCTGGTTTTGTCTTTCTTCAGCAAAACTCACTTCTTTACCTCATGCTTTTGGCTAATATGGGATTGAGATCTAATATTGACTAAAAGGTATAAGAGTTATAAGAGGTCTCATGATATCAGGGGAAAAAACAAGCTTTGGAATGAGACTGACCCGGGTTCAAATCTCGACAACTCTTTCACAGCTGGGTGTAATTAGACACAATATTAAACCTCTATAACCCCAGTGCCTTGATCTATAAAATGTATATACTGTTGGAACCAGCCTCATGAAGCTGTTTGGTATTAAATGAGATAAATATAAAGTGTCTAGTACACTTCCTAGCAAACAATGTGTGCAAAAAAGCACCAATTCTAAGAGCTACCAAAAAGAAATGAGGAGAGGCTGGTGCTGTAGAGGGACTGAACAATTGATTGGAAATGCATGGCTTATTACCAGAGAAGAAAATCTTAGAAGACTGCAAGTTTAGGTTCTTAGAACCTAGTTAGAGAACTAGCATCCAAATGCTCTAAGTAAACTCCAGGGAACGGAGATGAAAGCAAGGATGAGCTGTGGTAAATATCAAGGTCTTTCATACGGCAGTGGTCCTTGGCAACCAGACTGTCTGCTCACACTAACACTGGAAACAGGGTTTAATGCCTTTGTGCATTGAGAACCAGGAGGAACGAGGCATAGGGATATAGCTATAAGCAAATCTCTTCAGTATATTCTGTAGGACTCCAATCTTAGTGTGTAAATAGAGTGGAAATTGGTGCATTATATTAAGAGGCAGTTATTCAGATTGGCCTTTCACTGTAGAAGCTTTGAAAAATCAACTTTATATCCAGGATTATGTGAAGTCCATAAGTCTACATTCACACTTGGTTAAAAGGCAGCAAATTATTTCTGGTTCTCACTAACCTTTATTCTACACAGGACTTTCTTGGCTCTGGACCTGTGATATGCTGAGCCTCAAGTTGGCAGATTAATCTTCTTCATAATTGGGCAGGCTAGAGGAAAGTAGGAGAGGTCTAATAGCCATTCATCTTGGATTCTTTCATTCATGTGCATTGACACATCAGACAATTTCTAGATGCATTGTGGGATAATCCCATAATATGAGGAAAGTTAAATTTCAGGAGGATGAAATGAAGTATATTGCTATAAAGCAAATTATTTGATATAGATGATTGACTACATTAAAACTGAATAGCTTTTGGATTGTCTGGAAATTACAAGTCTCTGGGGTTTATGTACTTTAACAGCAGAGAGTATGAGCATCTTGGTTTTCTGCTGAACATGGAAGATTCAAAACAGTGAAAGGATGTAGCAGACATTTGACTTATTTCATTTCTGCTGCCATGCACTAGAGTCAAACTCAGTGAGCTAATTTTCATTTATTTGCGATAACTTCAATTGAAAAGAAAGCTAAATGTCTTATATCTTTAATTAAAGATCATAAATTCAGCCAGGGACTATTAATAATAAGATTTTGCTCTGTGAAAAATTCAACTGCTTGTGATTTTGAATATTCTGTTTCTAGAATATCCAAGGTGTTTACTGTTCATATTCCTGAGAATAAAGTATATCAGGAGTTTCAATTAAACACAGCAGACTGTGGGGCTGGTTTCTAAAATCAGATAAAGTATATTTTCAGTTAATAGTTGTTTTACTGATATAAAGTTATTTCCAATAGACATCTCTAATGTGAAACCAGTGTAGCTCCTGATTTATTAAAACACGTCACCCAGAGTAAAAAATATCATCAGATATTTTAATTTCAAATAGATTAATATTAATGTCTTTGGTTACTAGAAATAATTCTGAACATCAGTGAAAATGTATTAAAGTAGGGTTCAGCAAATGAAATTAATTCAGTATTGTGCCATTTTAAGAAGAATAAGTTGAACTACACTGAGCATATGAATAATGAAAAAACCCACAAAAAATAAACTAACACAACTGAGAACTGAGGTAAATACAAGTTGAAGAAGTACTGAGCTGTTGAAATATACAATAAAAAGTGAAAGCTATGGAGATCTGGTTCTGGTAATGGAGATAGTTTGTATCACACTAATTTTTCCATGAACAACAATTACAAACTATGGGAAAAATTTTGTTGGAAGGCAGTGGAGAGTAACAAAAGCAGGTAGAAACTGAAAAGGATCCAATCCATAAAACGGAAACAGTACTGATGATATTCACATTTCTGTAGCTTTCTTCCTGAGAGCAATGGGTGGCTAAAACTCAAGCAGTAAAGCACAATCCTTTTGGCTTGAAGCGTCAGAGGATAAACTTTGACGTTGTCTGGGTGGCTGGAAATTGAAGGGTAAGGAATAATGCACGGAGGAAACAACGGAAGTGGAGAGTCCAATATCTGCGTATAAATTCATCTCAAATCCATGAGTGACCCTTAACTAAATATGAGTGGGGGAAACTCTGAAGAACCTGGTGGAAAGAAACGTTTGGGAAGCAGAAAAGACTTAGCAGAGATTTCGATTTTTGCCATTAAAGGAAGCAGCGAATGGAAATTTGAGCTTCCCAGTTAGAAGAGATTGGTTATCATTTTGGGATTTCTATAAATTGACACAATCAAAAATTAAAAGTGAACATTAATTAACTTAACTGCCTATTAGAATAGAAATTAATACTCTTCGGAAGAAGATATCATTATTGAGAATTTCTAAAACACTTTATTCACAATGTGTCACACAATAAAAATTATTTGAAGTGGAAAGAAATAGGAAATTCTTACTCATATGTAAGAGAAATTAAAAGAAACATACCTACAGATGGCTTAGATATTGGATTAGCAGACAAGAACTTAAAAAAAGCTAAATTAATTACATTCAAGGCTTAAAGAAAAGGAAGAATCACTGGGGAGTCTCAGAAGAGAACTGGAATATATGATAAAAAACAGAAATTTGAAAACTGAAAAGTGCAATATCTGAAGTGAAAATTTCACTTGCTGGGCTTTACAGCAGATTGGAGATGGCAGAAGACAGAGACAGTGAACTCGAAGAGATGAAATAACGTCTGAGGCAATATCAAGTAGTGTAACATCTCTGTAATTTGAGTCCTAGAAAGAGAAGAGAGAGAGAATAGGTGAGCAAAAAATATCTGGAGAAAGGAAAAACTGTAAATATCCCCATGGTGAAAAGCATGGGTCTACAGAGCCGAGACGCTTGGCAAACCCTAAGAAGGATAAATACAAAGAAAACCACACATAAACACATTTAGTTTAGCTGCTTAAAGCTAAAGAGAAAGAGAAAAACCTTGAAAGAAGCCAGAGAAAAAGAACACATTCAAACAGGGGAATGATGACACAAATTAAATGTGTTGGTATATACGAACTTTGATTTTTTAAATAGAAAAACTGACAGCTTAAAACAAAAGTTATAACATTGTATTGCTGGGTTTATAACATTGTAGACATGAAGTATATGACAACAATGGCATAAAATGTTGGGCTGATAGTGGAAATATACTGACAGATTTCTCAAATTCTAATTGAAGTGATAAAATATTAACTATAAGGAGATTGTGAAAGATAAGGATGGATATTTTCATCCTTAGGATTACCACCAAAAATGGTAACTTTGAAAGTTATTAGTGCAATTGAAACAGAGTGATAAAAAATATGTAATTAACTCAAAACTTCTGCTTATTCCAAGTCACTGTTAATAAAATGAAAATGCAATGCAAAGACTTAGAAAAACTATTTATAATGCATATTGACAAAAGACTTGTAACTAAAACATATAAAGCACTCTTAGAAATCAGTAATAAACATACCGCTTGGCACTTTCTTAAAATGTTTAGCATATGCTTACCCCATGAGCTAGTAGTTCCATTCCTAAGTATTTACCCAAGATAAATGAAAGCATATTTCCACAAAAAGTCTGGCCTAAGTATGTTTATAGCTTTATTCATGATTGTCACACATTTCAAAATAACACAAATTTCATCATAAGAGGATGGATAAACAAATTGTGGTTTATTCACTCAATAGAATACTACGCCAAAATAATAATAATAAAAATAAAAAAAAGTCCTACTGCCACAACGATATGAATAAGTTGAAAAAATACGGTTAGCAAAATAAAACAATCACAGAAGTGTTCATACTGTTTGACTGTATTTATATGAAGTTGAAGAAAAGCAAAAGAAATCTTTAGCAATAGAATCTGGAAAGTGGATGCCTAGTGAGGCTGGGGATTCCCCTTGATGGGAAAATAAGTGAATTTTATGGGGTGATGTAAAAATTCTGTTTTGTTAAGAGTTTTAGTTACACGGGTATATATATTTATTAAGACTCATCGAATTGTTAAATCAAGATCCACCATTTCACCATATGCAAATTTTGCCTCACTAAAAAACATAAATAAGTCCTGCAGTTTTGTTTCACTCCTTGAAGTTTCCTATAAAGTTTTTTTTTTCTTGCTAGTATTCCTGTTGGGTCAAATAATTTCTAAAGTTGTTTTTCATAAGCTTAGAAGTAGATCATCTCATACATTTTTATTTCATTATTATTGCTTTTATTTATTATTTATAAAGCATCAATAATGAATATGATAGTCGACAAATAAAGTTCACACATCAAAGACCTTGCAATTCAAAAATGAGAGATATATTGAAACCAAGAAATGCCATATTGTAAATGTAAGCAAACAGAAGATTAATTTACATCTGTTTTCTTGCTTTTTTATCTTTTGCTTTTCTCCCTGTATTTTTTCCTATTGTATTAGGAAAAGAAATTACAGAAACTGCTATTTACAGAGCTTTAAGAAGAAAGTTCACAGATGATTTAAGAGATGTACATAGGCTTGCAACCTGGAGGATTTCAAAGAGGATAGCTCTTCAAAGTCTTCAACAGATAACTGGAAGACAAGGATCCAGTGGAGGAAGTCTGAGCGTAAATATACTAAAATACAGCAGTGGGAAATGCATTTCA
The DNA here is from genome assembly GCF_057802395.1 of Ceratotherium simum simum. Classification (NCBI taxonomy): domain Eukaryota; kingdom Metazoa; phylum Chordata; class Mammalia; order Perissodactyla; family Rhinocerotidae; genus Ceratotherium; species Ceratotherium simum. Next base: position 61,966,458 of record NC_141901.1, on the reverse strand, counting down.
TTATTTTCTTTTATATTTCCTTTGAATAGCTCTCTTTCTTTCTCTCACTCTCTCTCTCTCTATATTATACAAATAGATGTATATATATAATATGTGGATATATATACATACATGCATATACATATACTTATATTTTCATAGTTTCTATTCAATATTGTCTCAATATTTTATTAGGCATGTTCCATCTCTACAATTTTCAGAGTGAATTTGAGTTTGTGAATTTATTTAATATTTGCAAAATTAAAGTTAATAAAATCTTTTTTCTCTGATTTTCTATGTATTTAATGGGGACATTGATAGACAATATTTTATAATGCCATTTATACATTACTGGAAGAGGGACTGACACATTGTTACTCATACAAGTTTTCTATTATTATTCAATTTATTAAATTTATCTCATATTTTCAACAATATTGCTGTTTTTCAATTAAGTTTGTTGTTTATGTGAACAGTTTCTACTTTTTGTTAGTGCTTGTAGCCTAAGAGCCTAAAAAGAAGACTTTCAAATCAAATTCCTGTTTATATCCACAGGAATGATTCAAGCTATTATTAATAGTAAACTTGAAAGAAAAATAAAAAAGAAGAAAAAGAAAAGAATTACTTTGTCTGGTAGTTTGCTTTTAATCTAAGAAGCAATGTTTTCTCTTTTTGTTATGAGTTCGGGAAAAAGAATAGGATGAGAAAACATAATAACTCAGAGCTTCAATAATTTATTTACTGTGTAATATTTTTTAGAGAATATTTTTAGACAGTATCTTGAAAAAACCAGATAACTTAGTCAACATATATTTATAGTGGACTAAAACTAGGTGAGACACTGAGGGAGGGGACATAAGTGAGTATGAGAGCTTATTTATTCTCTTTTTTGTTTATTTAATTATCTTGATCTCACTTCTACAAAGAGATGAAACAGCCTCTGGAAAATTTAGCCCAAAAGATATATTCTGTAAATCATGAAGCATCCTTGAAGGATCAGGCTCTTTGAAGACCTGCATCTCTAAGCCTGTTCTGGCATCAAAGACGGTTTATGTTATATTTGAACCCCTGAGGCCAGATAATTCTCTTCATGGTCTACCTAATTGTAAGCATGGTCATCATGGTCATCATTCCAGATAGGGAAAACTTTTTTGTTTTTCTTTTTGTCTCCCAGTGATAATATCATTTTGTGCAGGTTGCATTTAATCTATCAGCAAATATTTTTTCAGCATCTACCATTAGGCACTGAGCTGGGCATTATGGACACATGGATGGAAAACATGGTCTCTCCCTTCACAAACTTTACGTTTTGGGGATAACGGAGAGCAGAGAGGAAAACAGATATGTGCCAGATAGTATACAATGTGCTAATACAAATGTATGCACCAAGTGCTATGGAGTACATAACAAGCTCACCTGAAAGGCCCTGAGAGATTAGATAAAGTAACATTCAAGAAATGTTTATTGCGATTTTTTTTCCTCCAAGAGGGCAAGTGAGTAAGTGGGGTGATTACTGGAAAATATTTAATTTTGTCAGCTGAAGAGGAAGGATTGGCATTGGATACATAGGAACAGCATGTGGTGGAGTCAAGAAAGGGCAATTGATACTTTGGAAACTGTACACAAATCATTTAGTATATCTGGAACAATATCAGCAGTTTGAGACAGAGAGATAGCCAAAGACCATAAAGTAAAATGGCTTGAATGTCATTGTAAGGAATTTAGAAAGACAAATGTGATACTAATTTTAATCAAGGAGTGCCAAGATCAGTAGAAAGATGCTCAGGGAGATGATTTGTGGATGAATCTGAGGCAGGTGTGACTAGAAGCAGAAAATCTCTAGTATTACAGATAATAAATTTTTAGTTCATAAGCTAAGATAGTATCTATGATCATAGAAAGAATGAGGTATTCAGAAGACAAAATTGAAAAAGCTTTGTGATCAGTTGAAGACGTGAGTTCAGGTAGAGGGAACATGTTTCTGACATTGATGATTGTCACGTGAAATCTCCATTTGCCAATGTATAAAACAAAGAAAGAGGAGACTATATGGGGAATGAAATGGTGATTCCAGTCAATTCATTTATTCAGCAGAAATTTACTGAGCATTTACTATGTGACAGAAAGCTAACCCTTTAAGAAGATGCTTCCTTGTGAGAGAAATACACTATATATATCTACATATATATAGATATATATAAGTATTTTTGAAGTGATAATGTAATGGCTAAAAATAGGCTAGGGAGATCAGGAGTGTAATATAGGTTGCAGCTTTATGTGATATTGTCAGTAGACATCACTAAGAAGAAAAATTTTAGAAGAAAAGCCCCAGGGCAATTAAAAAGAATAAGTTGGAGGCTATCTGAGCTGGGAGTGAGAGGGAAAGCTCTAGGTTGAGGGGGCGGTCATTTAAAGTCCCTGTTGTGAGACTATGCCCAGCAAGTTGGTGTATGCTCAGGGAGGCCAGTATGGCTGCAGCCAAGTGAACAAGGCTTAAAGAATTAGGAAAAGAGAATGTTTGGGAGGGTGGAGTTAATGGATCATTTAGAGCTTTGTGGGCCAACATAAGGACTTTAGCTTTTGAATGAGATGGAATTCCATCAGAGGATTTTCCGCAGAAGGATATGAGCTAATTTACATTAAAAAAAAAAATAATAAGATCTTTAAGACTGTCATGTTGAGAACAGAAGGGGCAAACGGTGGAAGCAAAAAGATCCATTTTAAGACATTCCCAATAACCCAGTCAAGAAATGATTGCCGTTGGGTCATAGTGATAGAATTAGAGGTAATAAGAAATTATTTTGAAAATACTTTAAAATCATAGGCAAAAGAATTTAGAATGTGTAAGAAAGAAATGCTACATGACTATAAGATTTATTTGAAGAAGTGGAAGAATAAAACATCAACTGAGTTGGGGAAAATTGAACAAGCAATACTTTGGTATGAGAGCTCAATTTTGGAGAGACAGTTTTGAATATGCTAGGTTTTAGATATCCCTAAGACATCTAAGTGATGATATATAGAGGAGGAATCTAGACATGTCATTCAGGAGTTTACTGAGAACCAGACTGTACCAAATTTGAGATATAAATTGTGGAGACATCAATATATAGATAGTGTGACAGTTAATTTTATGTGTGAACTTGGCAATATCACAGGGTGGCCCAACATGGCTAAACGTTATTTCTGGGTGTGTTGGTAAGAGAGTTTCAGGATGAGATTAGCATTTGAATTAGTAGACTGAATAAGCATATTGCCCTCTCCAATGTGGGTGAGCATTATCCAATCCGTTGAGGGCCTGAATAGAATAAAAATGTGGAGGAAGGGAGAATTTGCTCTTTCTTCTTGCCTGATTGCATGAGCTGAGGCATTGCTTTTCTCCTGCCCTAGGACTGAGACTTATACCATCAGTGCTCTTAGCTCCCAGGTCTTAGGACTCAGACTGGAATATATATCATTGGTTTTCCTGGGTCTCTTGCTTGCAGAAAGCAGATCTTGGGACTTCTCAGTCTCCATAATCATATGAGCCAATGTAGGAGATATACATAGATATAGATATAAATAGAGATATGGATATAGATATGGATATAGGTATAGCTATAGGTATAGATATCTATATAAATATAGATATATATACAAATTGGTCCTGTTTCCCTGGAGAATCCTGACTAGTAGAGGTACAATTTATCTATCTATCTATTTATTTATTTATTTGTTTGTTTGTTTATTGTGAGAAAGATCAGCCCTGAGCTAACGTGCGCGCGCTCTGCTGCTGCCGGCCTGGGCCGGATCCTGGGCGCGCACTCACGCGCCGCTTCTCCGGCCATGCTGAGGCCGCGTCCCACATACAGCAACTAGAAGGCTGGGCAACTACAACATACAACTGTCTACTGGGGCTTTGGGGGAAAAAATTAATTAAGTAAGTAATTAAGTAATTAAAACTCGTTTAAAATAAATAAATAAATAAATAAATCTATGGCATTTGATGAGTTCACTCTAGGAGTAAATAAAGAAGAGGTCCAAGGACTAAGCCCTAGGTAATTACAATGTTTTGAAATCTGAAAAATGAAGAACCAGCAAAGGAACTGAGAAGTGGTTACTTAGATAGAAGAACAAACAGAAGTATGTGGTGTTCTGAAAGTCAAGTGAAGAAAGTGATTCAAAGAGGAAGGAATAAGCAACTTACACGCTGTCAGTAACTCAAATAAGATGAGGACTGAGCATTGGCTAATTTTGGACATATGGCTGTGTTTTGCCTCAAACTTTAGTTGAACATATGAGTCTGGATTACAGAAGAAAATTCTATATGTATACATATTTAAGAACCATTTGTGATATTGAAGCCAAAGGTTGGATAAAATTTTCCAAGAAAATAGCTAATCATGATGTGAAACAAGAAAATGAATAACTAAATGGAGCTGATTCATTAAGAGGACGAGAGAGCAAAGTAGGAAAGTGAAGCTTGAAAAAAATTCCCAGATATATTCACGTGTTCATTATACTTCTGTATGCTTAATTTCAAGTATGGCCTCTCCGATTTGGATGAATTTTGTTTCTTTTTCTTTCCTAACTGCTCTTGCTAGAACTTCCAGTGCTATGCTGATAGAAGTGGCAAGAGTGGGCATCCTTGTCTTGTTCCTGATCTTAGGAAAAAGGCTTTCAGTTTTTTACTGTTGAGTATGATGTTAGTTGTGGATCTGTCATATATTGCCTTTATTATGTTGAGTTACATTCCTTCTATATTTAATTTGTTGAGCATTTTTATCATGAAAAAGAGTTCAATTTTTGTCAAATGTTTTTTCTGCATCTACTGAGATGATCATGTGATTTTTGTGTTTCATTCTGTAAATGTGGTGTATCACATGATTTGTGTATGTAGAACCATTCTTGCATCCCATGGATAACTCCCACTTGATCACAGCGTGTGATTCTTTTATGTGTTAATTATTGGTCAGATTCTCTTATGATTCCTCAGTGTGCTATTGAGTTCAGTTTGCTAGAATTTTGTTGAGGATTTCTGCACCTATTTCATCAGGGATACTGGCTTGTAATTTTCGTTTCTTATACAGTCATATGTCACTTAACAATGGTGCTACGTTCTGAGACATGCGTCATTAGGCGATTTTGTCATTGTGCAAACATCATAGAGTGTACTCACACAAACCTAGATGGCATATCCTACCACACACCTAGGTTATATGGTGTTAATCTTCTGGGACCACCATTGTATACACGGACCATTGTTGACCGAAATGTTGTTATGTGGCACATGACTGTAGCGTCTTTGTCTGGTTTTGGTAACAGGGTAACGCTGACCTTGTAAAATGACATTGAAAGTGTTCTCTCCCCTTCAAATTTTTGGAAGCATTTAAAAAAGATTGGTTTTACTTCTTATTTAAATATTTTGTAGAATTTACCCATGAAGGCATCTGCTTCTTGGCTTTTCTTTTCTTCTTTCATCTGGAAGATTTTGAATTATGATTCAATCTCCTTACTAGTTATTGGTCTATTCATGTTTGCTATTTCTTCATAATTCAGGCTTTCTAGCTATATTTCTTTGCATTATTGTTAGCATTTTTTTCTAGGAAGAACAATGTAAATCTTTAACTTATCTCCATATACTTAGTTAATACTGAATTACTTCAGATAGTAATAAGAACTTTATAATTTATGCTTCCATTTACCCCACACTCGCATATTTAGTGCTATCATTTGGATATTATTTCTTCATTTTCTTTTTCTATTTCTTTCTTCTCCATCTGGAATTCTCATTACATGTACATTGGATTGCTTCCTATTGTTCCACAAGTCTCTGAGGTTCTGTGAATTTTTTTTTAATCTATTTCCTCTCTGTTCTTTGGATTGAGTAATTTCTATTAATCTTTTGTAAAATTGTTTGCTTTCTCTGCAATCTCCACTCTAAATGTGGCTGCTTTAGTAAATTTTTATTTCAGTTATTTTACTTTTCAGCTCTAGAATATGTTTTTAAGTTTTAATTTCTGTTTGTAAACTTTATTCATTAATATCATATTTTTATTTCATTCTGTGAACATATGTCTACTTAACTCTGTTATAATAGTTCTCTTGAACTCTTTCTATGTTAAATCCAACATCAAGTCCTCTCACAATGTGTTGTTATCAATTACCTTTTTTCCTGAATGTAGTTTACACATGAAAAAAGTAAACAGGTTAAAACTGGACATTGTAGATAATATGTTGTAGAAAATCTGAAGTCTGTTGTGTTCTTCTGTAGACTTTCTTTCTAGAAGATTGTTAAATTGCCTAGATCAAACTGTGAAACCTTTCTCATCTGCAGTATTAATTTACTCTTTTCTTGTAGTTCCACACTGCTAATTTTTTTTAATCTGACTTTCAGGGGTCTGTCTTGTACCTTTATAATTTGGTATTTAGACAAGGATTTGGGTAGAGATGGTGTTTACCCTCTCTATAGTTCTTACCGCTAGGGATTTTTCTAATTTTCAGATGTCGTACCAGCTTTGAAATATGTTTTCCGATGCTTCAAATCTGTTAAGTCTTTAGCTTTTTGCTGCCCAAGCTGAAAGCAGATGGAGGATGCACTCATTTTGAAAGCAGCAGATTCACATATCTAGTCCCATGCACTTCTGTTTATCAAAAGTGGATTTCTCTTTGTTTTCTGCCTGCTTTTCTCTTAGGCACCTTAAATTCTACCCCAGACTGTCAGTCGGGAATTTGAACAGAATTTATACTCAGATTTTTGGGACTCACTGCTACAATTTTCTTGTTGCCAAAATTTCCCCTTAAAATTCTCAGCTCAGTTTTGAGTCCTGGACTCTGTGATTCCTAGCAAATGTAGCAGATAAGCCTGTGGATTCTGAGATGTTTCCGCTGCTGTAGCCTTGGGAGTTTGGAGGGATGCCCTCAGTCCGGGAGGTCATAAACTCACAATTCGTCTCTCTTTCGATTGTAATTTTATGAGATTAAATTCTCTAGCTTCTGTTTGCTTTTGGATACTTGCCAGTGCTTTTAAATAACTTTTACAAAATCAATTTTTAAAAACTTTTTTTTATCTATGGGAGGAATTATGTAACCACTTCATTCCTCTGTCATTACTAAAGTTCTCCTATAAACATAATTTCTATGATAGCAAATTATTAGTCAAAAGACATAAATTTCTTACTATTATCCATAAGACCCTGTGTAAGTTGGAACCACAATACATTCTCTTACTCTTCTCCACGCTCACTCTGCTCAAGCCACAGTGGCTTCCTTACTGATCTTTGAATATTCAAAGCATACTCTTGCTTTCAACCTTTATATTTGTTGTTTCCTCTACCTAGAATAAGACATTCCCTTCAAGTCTTTTTTAGGTCTCAGCTCAAATATGATATTATCAGAGGAGGATTTCCTGTCCACAAATTCACATCTTTTATTTTCTTCAGAGCAATTATCATTTGCTCCATATTAGGTATTTGTTTTATTTGTGTATTATCTGTCTTCATCCACTAGAATGGAAAGTCTAAGCGAGCAAGGACTTGTCTTTTTGCATTGTACAAGCTGTATTGCCAATGACTGGAACCATGCCTGGCACTAACTTGTCACTCAAGAAATACTCATTGATTGAAGAAATAATTGATTGAATTAATAACTATTATATATTTAGTACACTTGATATCTTGTAGACAATTATTTTCTTTCATTTAATTTTAGGATTATCTTGTAATATTATATGAAATAATTTAGTTGTGATTTTAATTTCTTGCTTATTAACTTTTTTGAATATAGGAATGATTAAAATTTTTCAAAGATTTTCCAGCATAAATGAGGTGCTAACCTTTTTATTCTACTCTCATCTTTTGTTAAAGTGAAGGGAATTAATGGAATTTCCAATGTCAACTCTCCTTTTGGAGGGTTTCCATGTTGTAGAATTCTTTCATTATATAAGTTGATTTTATTTACTAATATTTAAGTTCATGATTTTCTAATTTTTTTAGTATTATAAAATTATGCTGTGTTTTTATGCTTTCTTCTTATCCTTATCAAATTCTGGAATCAGATTTATGCAATCTTCATACAATGTGGTGGGAAGTTTTTATATTTCTATATCCTAGATTTTTTTTTTAATATTGAAATTACCTGTGTTTTCAAAGTAAAACTTACTAATATAATGAAATAGTTCAGGAATATAAAATATTAGAGATTAAAATAGTACATACCTTTTTACTTGCCACCTAATATTATTTAAAACTTTACAGAAACAGATTGGAGCTCCCTTGGTAACACTTCTTGATGCAAATCTTCTCCCTTTCTCCTCAGAGAAAATTATATGGTGAATTTTTTGATTATCATTTCCCCACAATTTTTTTCTTTTACTCATAGCTTCTGTCCATAACTCATATAAAATGTTTACACATATTAAAATTTTGTATAGATAGCATCTGTGTTATAATGCCCTTCTGCAGTTGTTTTTCTTCCATTTAATAGATTTTTTTTATTTCTAAAAAGGAATATATAGTACTAAAACATGAGTTGTATCTCCTTTGTAGCATTACATTGAATCTATGTATATAAATATACACATATCACAATTTACTTATCATTTCTTTGTTTTTGAGTATTTCATTGCTTCTAGTTTTCATTGCTGCAAAAAAGTATTAACTGCTATGAACAATCTTTTATGTTCCTTTTGTGCAATTCTGCAAATAATTCTAAAGTTATTTACCAGGAGGGGAATTATTGAACTGTGGTGTATGAGCACATTCTATTTTTCTGGCAAATTCTCTTTAAGTGGTTTATGTTTAAATATTTATATATTTTCTACATAATATAAAAATTTTTATATTTATCTATTTATTATATTTATATATATATTATATTTATTATATATTTATATATTTGTACCAGTTTATACTCCAAGCAATAGTGCATATGAGTTCACATTGTTTCCCATAATGTTGCTAACATTAGTTATTTCCACTTTTACCAATCTGTTTGCTGTGAAATGAAGTTCCCTGAGATTTTCAATTGTATTTTGCTGATTGCCTTTGTTTTTCAATCAAACATGAGATTGGGCATCGTTTCACACATTTTTTTCATTCATTAGCCATTACTTGTTAATTTCTCCTGCCCGTTTTTCCATTAGGTGATACTTTTACATTTAGAACACTGATTGATATTTTGAAATTTAATACATTGCAAATATCTTTTCCCAGTTTTTAGATATTTTCTTTTTCACCTTGCTTATGGGGACTTTTTTTTTTTTAAGAAATACTGAAAATTTTAACAAGTGTATTGAGTTATAATTTGCCTATCATTAAATTTGAAGATTTTTACATAAATATATACATTTGTGCAACCATAACCACAATCCACTTTTCCGGAAATTTTGTTAACAATTTCTCCTCCAAAATTCCCTTGTTCCTGTTTTTAGTCAATCCCCTTTCCCACCCCTGGGTACAGGTAACAACTAATCTGATTTCTGTCTCTATAGATTCGTCTTTCCTAGAGACCTTTATATAAATGAGATCATACAATACATAGCCTTCGTGTCTGATTTCTTTCGCTTGGCATAATATGTTTCAAGTTCATCCATTTTGTTGCATGCATCAGTCACATATTCCATTTTGTATGGATATCCCACATTTTGTTTATGCATTCACCAGCTGATGGACATTTAGATGTTTTCCAGTTTGAGGCTATTGAGAATAAAGCTGCTATGAACATTCATGTTCAAGTCTTTGTGTAGACATGTGTTTTCATCTCTCTTAAGTAGATACTTAGAAGAAGAATGCTGGGTTATATGGCAAGTGTATGTTTAACTTTTTAAGAAACTGCCAAACTGTTTTCCAAAGCCGTTGAACCATTTACATTCTTACGAGCATTGTATGAGTTCCAGTTTCTCCATAGCCTTGCAAACAAGGTCATGGTCAGGCTTTTTAATTTTGGACATTGTAATAGGTGTGTAGTGGCTTCTTATCATAGTTTTATTTTGCATTTCACTAGTGACTAATGATGTTGAGCATTTATTGATATGCTTATTAGTCATTTACATATATTATTTGGTTAAATGTCTATTCAAATATTTTGCCAAATATGTAGTACATTTTAGCATATACATTTTGCATTTAATTAATATATCTTGGCACCTTATTAAAAGTAAAGATATGTCTTTTACCTTAAGATCTTTAATCACTCTGAAATTGATTTTGTGTGTCTTGTCTAGTACAAATCTTACATTAATTATTTTTGATATGACTAACCAATTGTTGTAGCATCGTATTGGATGTGACCATATTTTCCCCAATGACTTGTGACGCCAGCTCTGATATAAATCAAATTTCTATAGATACAAGCCTGTTTCTAAGCCTCTAAGCTCACTATTCCCTCAATAACTTTGTCTCTATATGTAGAAAACAACTGTATACTCTCTTAATATCAATATAAATCCATAACACTATATATATGTGTGTGTATATATGAAACTTTGATATAAGATAAAGCAAATTTCCCATATAAACATTTCCAAATTTGTCATTCTGGGCTCTTGCTATTCTTTATAAATTACAGCATCAGCTTTTTAAATTCCATGAAAAAGATTTTTGATATTTTAATTAGAGTTACAGAGAATGAATAAATTAAATGCATAACTTAAATTGGGAAAGTATTGTCATCTTTGTAATATTTTGGTGTCCACGCTATGAATATGACTTTCTTAATGAGTTTGAATAATGTTTTATTATATCCATAATGTTTTTGCACATTTTATTGAATTTAAACCTAAAACTCATCATTTTTGCTGCTATTATAAATGGTATCTTTTTTTCCCCCTGCAGTTATATTTTTTCAGGTATTAGGTGCCAGTATATAACAAAGCAATTCATTTTTATATATGATATATTGAGTTTACCATTGCTAACCTCACTTAGAAGTTGTTATAAATTGTCAGTAAAAGTTTTTGTATTTTCAGTGCAGACAAGTGTATCTTCTGAAATGATTACTTTATCTCTTATATTCTAATACACACACATATCATCACTATTATTATTATTTTACTTTTCCCTTATCTTAATGCATTACCTAGAACTTCTAGAACAGTATTTACTAAAAGCAATGACTGATAGCATTCTTGTTCCTTGTTTCTGACTTTATAAGGAATGATTTCCTAGTGCCTTAATTGGGAAGTGGTTTGTAACTGTCACTTCCTTTCCTCCTCCCTGTGCCTCCTCCATCATTTCTTTCCCTCCTGCTTACCTCTTCTCCATCTGTTTCTCCTCTTCTTCCTCGCTCTTCTCTTTCTTCTCTCCCTCCTCTTCCTCCTTCTTCTTTACCCCCTTGCTCTTCATTTTCAGAGTCTCTAGCTCTGAAATTTAAAACTTTTTGATGAAGTATAAATATAGAGAAATGTGCACATAAGTGCAAAATCTCAGTAAATTTTCATATTCCTAAGCCATTTGGTGGCTATTTCATTAAGTATGTCTTTTCAATGGAATAGTTCTTTTAATTTAGTTTTTAAAGTTGGTGGGCATAAAGTTTTACACTTAAATCCCCTTACAACTAAAAAATTAACTTTGCATCTCCTTTTTTTCTCCCAAATTTCTTCTATCAAATATGTTTACCTTTTTTTATTGCTTTTGTTTGGGTTATCTTTCCATTTTTCTCAATTCGATTTGCAATGTTTGATACTTTTCTTTTAAGAACTGGTTTTTTATTTATAAATCAAGCCCATTTAAAATTTTTTTTATTTCATTAACTTCTACTTTTCAGTCACTAATGTATACTTTCTATTTACCGTGGGTTTATATTTTGTCATAGTTGTAGTTTCTTATTACTTTTATTTCTTATTTGTTTGGTGATTTCTGGTTACAGTACATGGATACTGGCTAGTACTTCTAGGATCTAGGTCCCTGAGTGTTAACTGAATGTATAGTCGAGAAGTAAAGAACACTTGTAACCCTAACGTATTGGCCAACATGTATGTATCCATTTACATTCTACATAATAACAATTAGATATTTTTCAAAAATCATTCATTAAATCATGTATTCAAAATATTTTGAAAAACTCTCATAAAACTGGCAGAAAAATATGTGACCTTTGTCTTTGTAGATCACGCTGTTTAGTGGAAGAGACTGATTTATAAGGAGATCATGATACAAGAGTCCATAACAGAGGTTAAGTAAGATGTTAGGAAGCTGTGAATGACCACTACACATAAAGGGTATTGGAGCCCAGGGCAGGCCACCCCAAAATATCCCACAATGGCATATTGATTATTTTGAGTTAAAGTTACTTGAGAAGCAAAGAGGACATTCTGACCCTCCTGTCTCTGTTCCCCCTGCAAGCAGGAAATAAATCTCCCACGTGAAAGGTGCTCTCCCTGCATCCTTATCACCAGAGCTAGGAGATTCAGGACAGAGAAGCCTGAATAAACAAACCTTGCTAATTTACTACCGCAAGCCTAAACTCTGCTTAAATTCCTCACTAATTACATACCGTAAAGCTGAGTTTCTTTGTCCTATCAATTTTTCAATTTATTTTTAATAAATTTTTCAATTTATGTTTCTTTGTGTAAAAGGTACATATACTGCCTGTTTTGTTCACTCTCCAAGCATCATTTCTTTATTATCTCCAATACGTATGTATTAAACTGGGTTTTTCTCCTGTTAATCTGGTCTTGTGTCAATTTTACTATCAGTCCAGCCACAAGAACACAAGAAGGGGAAAAAGGGAATTTTCCCCCGCCCCAACAAGGGTAACACTTGTATTTGAGAAAAGGGATCAGGTATTTTGGTCAGAGTACGGAGAAATTTGAGGTAAAAATAGATTCTACAATGCTGGTGTAGATGGTGTGAAAATAGAAAAAAATGGGCGATGAAGCCATATCTTAGTAAGAAGTGATTCGTTTAATAAATGTGGGCCTGGCAGAGAAAATAAAGCCAAGGAAAATGAAAGCACCCACAGAGAGAATCACTTCCTCAAAATAAGTGGTGCAGTTTGAATATTGTATATCTTCTTGACGGTGCCAAATATTTCAGAGAATAATACAACTATGTAGTCAAATTCAGTAGCTATTCCAATTCTCACATCCTAGCAAATCACACTAAGTGATAATGAAGACATTTTGGTGAAGTAATGCTTCTACACATTGGAAAAAACAGTAATACATAGAGCTTAAGAAAAGAAAATATATCAAGATTTAGATGCTGAAGCCTTTCTTGACAGATAAGGCTGTTTCTAAAATCTAAACCTGTCAGTGATTACCTGGGATTTTCTTCTTCCCTGAAACGAATCTGTGGCCCAAATCTCTCTCTCTCTATCTGTCTCTGTCTCTTGAGCTCCCTCTCTGGATTTCACTGTCAGGGCCCCCATATTTGTGGCCTGGGATTTCATTTTCAATTCTTTTCAATCTCTTTATTATGATATCAAGCCTTTTGGTAGATAACGGTAGTTCCTTTTGCTAACGTTTAGATATCTCTGCACCGGAGAATTCCTGATTCTCTTTTTTTGTTGTTATATTATGAACAAAAGGCAAACTATGGTATTCATTACTTTCTCAGACAATTTAAAATTAATTCCAATACATTAAGAAAGTCAGTAGGTGGATCTCAAATAAATTTCGTTATTAAAATCAGCAAACTGGTGGGGGCTTTCCATTGATTTCATGTTACACTAATCATTATATTCACATTCAATCGTGTAGGCTAAGGTTTCAGTTGTAAATATTCTTAAAAATATAAGGAAATTTATATAAAATTGACATAAATATTGCAAAAAGAGAATATGTGTATTTTCATGATAATCACAAAAAATTACGTAAAGGCACTTTTCTTCTGAACTCTAAGATAGGTCTTTATTATAATTCAGACTCCCATTATCACAGGTCTTTATTGTGAAATGAAAAATCCTAGGGATGATTATTTTGTTTATGTGTATATTTATTGAATACTTACTTTGCTCTGAAAAATTGGCTGACCATGTTTAGAACAATTAGCTGTATTGTCCCTACACTGAAGAAATGTGTTGCCTAGAGGGATATGTAGTTATTTTAAAACTTAAATTGAATAGAATAAACGAAGTCCATTGATAGCCATAAGCATAAAATAGAGACGTGTAAAATGAGTGAGTCTCATTCTGAACTAGACACTGCGATGGGCATTCCAAGTTGAATAAGATGTATTTTCTGCAGACCTGGTTCTGCAACATTGTGTGTACATGAAAAGGGATTATAGAGGAATGAGTCATTGAACATATGGTGGGAGACATCAGGTAGAAATTTCAGAAAATTATTTAAAATTTTGTAAGAGATTAGCAAAGGTTACTTTACCATGTAAACAATATTACTGATACTGAACAGCGCTACTGGTTACTTTGGTTTGTTTAAAATAGTATGCCTAGAGAGTTCGTTTCCAAGAGACATCTAGATCCTTATCTTGGATGCAGTTAAATAAGTCATTTGACCTTGACGAGCTTGAAGTTTTAATCTGTAAATTACAGATCTAAACAAGGAAACAGCTATCTTTTTTTCATCTTTGCAGTACCATTAGAATCTTTGAAATTTTTTGCATTATATATTACCATGTCACTCTAATTCTCTATTTTAAGTGTTTCCCTACATTGACATTCTGCTTATTCAGTTCTACTCAAAATATAAACAGACCATAACCCCAATATCTCTTTCTCTCTCTCTCTTTCAACCTCTCTCTTTTACTTAACATCAGCCAAATTTTAATTCAGTGTTGTAGAAAGAAGTGTAAGTACCAATAAAAAGAATTAATCTCCTGATAATTCCATAAATTCCATTTGTGTTAAATTTTAGTTGGTCAGGAAATCCTCCTGCAGCCATACCACTATGGAATGCTTCCAAATGCTTTCAGGAGATACAATTTTATTTCATTCATCACTCCAAGCTCACCAACTCTCTCATCAACCATCCCCATCAATGATTTCTTTCTCTTCTGTACCATTACTCACCTATTTACTGCTGCTATCTTTGTAACCACTTGCCTCCCAGAAGTAGATAGAACCTACTCTAAGAGCAGAACAACTCAAAGCCTAAAATACAGCAAGAACTAGCCTTAATGGTTATGTAATAAATTTCCTATTATAATCTAAGGCATGGTTTCTCAAGCTCAGCACTCTTGACACTTGGAGCTGGATAATTCTTTGTTGTGGGGGACTGTGTTGTGCGTTGTGGGGGACTGTGTTTTGCATTGTAGGATGATTAGAAGTATCCCTCAGCTCTACCCACAAGACGACAGTAACACCTCCCTCTCCAGTAGTGACAAAAATATCTCAGGACATTGTGAGATGTCTTCTGTGACCCATAGGGTTGCCAGACAAAATGAAAGACACCCACTTAAATGTGAATTTCAGATAACCAAAAAATTATGTTTTTTTAAATTTAAGCATATCCCATTACGCTAAGTGAAATAAGTCAGATGAAGAAAGCCAAATACTGTATGATTTCACTCAAATGTGGAAGATTAAAAAAAAAAAAAGAAAACCAACAAAGACATAGACACAGAGAACAGAGTGGTGGTTACCAGAGGGGAAAGGAGGAGGGTGGAGGGCGAAAGGGGTAAAAGGGCACATGTGTAAGGTGATGGATGGCAATGAGACTTTGGGTAGTGAACACAATGTAGTTTACACAGAAATTGAAACATAATGATGTACAAATGAAATTTATATAACGTTATAAGCCAATGTTACCTTAATAAAATAAATAAATAAATAAATAAATAAATAAATAAATTTAAGCATATCCCAAATATTGTATAGATCAGTTATACTAAAAAAGTGTTGTTTATCTGAAATTCAAATTTAACTAAGCATCCTATATTTGTATTTTAAATCTAGCAATCGTACTTGAGTTGCTTGGTGGGGAGGGGAGTACAATTGCCCCCAGTTAAGAAACATTAATCTAGGATTACAATAAAAAGTAAAATTAAAATAAAGTGTTCTAGGTATAATTTGACATTGTCATGTGTTAAAGCATATAGCTAAATGGGTTTATTGTTACTATTAATAAAATTATTTTGGTGTGTTCAGACGTGTACAATAGGGAAAAATAAAACAAATTGTACCGCTTAATTTCACTGTGAGGTCTCAGTTCTTGAGGAATTTAGTTCTGTGACTGATAGCTGTAAAGACAAGTGGCTCCATTGACTTCAGTTTTCTGCAGCATTCATTAGGCTGGAGGCAGGTTTTCTTCAGATATAAAAATGATGGATAGAAATCAGAACCTAATAGTTATTCCCATGGTACCAAAGGCATCAGGAATACGCATTTGCCCTCTGAGTGAAGCCTGCACACCCTGCCATGAAAACCCCCAAGTGCATAGACGTTGAACCATTTAATCTGCTCTGGGCCTATGTCGTCTAATCCTGCAATTGATATAATCATCTTCAGACACTTATAAGTCTCTAGACGACACAGCTAAGGAAGATAAAAAGACAAGGTGAACTTGTGTTTGCCCTCTCATTAAATTTTGCAAGCTGCTATGTTTAAGTTTCTATTTTATGGACCACTTAGGCAACTATTAACCTTTAAAAATACATTAGCATTTTTATTTCAGACTCAAGAAGACACAGACTAACATAGAAATAAACGATGATGGGGAGTTCTGACTTACAAGTTGATATTCAAACGTTCAAAACATGTTTTTCCTCCTACCATATTAAGAGAATATTCCAAGTAATCCACCTATAGTTCTCTTAAAACTGGCACTATCTTTTGCTGGTAAAATTATAGTCTGATGGCAGTAAGTACTTGAGGTTTATTGAAATACAATGTTAAGAAAGAATTGCTGATGTTCTATTACTTCTAAATTGAAAGATGATGAAGACTTAAATGAGCAGAGAGAGACTCATCTAAACACAATAAAATTGAGTGTATTTGCCTTATAAAATGATAATTAAATAAAATTTTATTAGAGCTTTGAAAATTTCATTTTTAAATTTGCGTTAGCCAGAAATCATCTTCTATAACATGAATACTTTAGGCAGATAATGATTGAAAAATAGAAAATATTATGATTTTGTTTTAACAGCGTTAAACTCATTATCAAGTGTTCTTGCATTTTGCTGGCAGAATTCAGAGAATATTGTATATTTAATATTAGTCTTAGAACACTTAAAAATGTTTTTAAAATGCATGAGCATTACTATTAAGGACACATTCTGGTCTCCTGATTACTTACTTTAGTTTTGCAAATTTGGTGCCAATCTGTTGGACTTTGGGCACTCAAATAGTAATTTGCAAGTTTGAAAAGTCTCCTATAGATTTTTGAAGTTTAGCATTAAGAATCTATAATATTCCAGGCTAACTGCACACGAAGCAGTAATGAAATTTGTTGTACTGTGTGTCCTTCTTACCCACCAGTTTCATGCAGGTTATAATGAGCATCAAATGCAGCTTCATATTTAAATATAAAATTCCTAAACATGTCTGCCTGCAATGAACGTGATCTGTTCTATGTGCTTGCAATACAAAGATGGCTAAAACAGGGCCCTATGGACTGAAAGATTTGAAAAAGAGAGAAAGAATTTGAAAGTCTTACTTTCTTTTTTTTTTCTGTTAATGTGTGCTTGGGACTGGGAAGTGACAGACTGAAGAACAGATGCCAGAGAGAGGAAAGAGGACTAACAAAAAGCATGGAGTGATTCATTGCATGCTTATGGTTATGCATTCTGTTTTCTTAAGCAAGATGTAAGAGAGCTGGAGCCTTTTTCTCTGCAAACTACTTCTTTGTTAGGAAATTTGTTGTCAAAATATGAGACATTGATGGGGCTGGCCCTGTGACATAGTGGTTAAGTTCGACACACTCCACTTCAGCGGCTGGGATTCGCAGGCCCCGGGCACAGACCTACACTGCTCATCAGCCATGCTGTGATGGAGACCCACATACAAAATGGAAGAAGATTGGCATAGATGTTAGCTCAGGGCTAATCTTCCTCCAGCAAAGAAAAGAGGAAGATTGGTGACGGATGTTAGCTCAGGGCAAATCTTCCTCAGCAAAAAAAAAAAAAAAAAAAAAGAGGCATTGTCCAACCCCATGGTTGAATCAAGAGTAGACAGAGTAAGGAGCAACTGCCAAGCAGTATATAGGATGAGAAAGCACTAATTCTGAAGTAAGAAACAGTCAAGTTATTTAAGCTAATTCTGGACATAACAGTTTAGGGTGGGAGAAGTACCCAAGACTGTTTCCTAGCTTCACTGTGGAAGGAGTCTATATTAAGGAAAAAGTCAGCTGAAAGAACTGTCTCCCCTAGGTGCACTGCAAGGTGCTAAAAGCCCAAGATAGTCACTGATTACAGTGACTAGATGATAGCTCAGGATTATGTCCCTC
The DNA here is from genome assembly GCF_057802395.1 of Ceratotherium simum simum. NCBI lineage: Eukaryota > Metazoa > Chordata > Mammalia > Perissodactyla > Rhinocerotidae > Ceratotherium > Ceratotherium simum. Next base: position 61,948,154 of record NC_141901.1, on the reverse strand, counting down.
CTCTCAGACACGCTTCTCTGCCCCCTGCTCCAGGTAAATCGTTGCAGGAGATGAACAAACATGGCTTCAGCCACTCCAGTGTTAGGTGGCAAATGAATACTGGGTAACAATTCATAAAGTTTAGAGACTTGCTCATAGACTTATTCATAGAATAAGTGGCTGATATCATGAGGTGGGAAATTGTGGTCATAATATTTTAGATCAACACGTGATATATTTTATCTACTCCCTGGAGCCAGAAGACTGAGTTAGTATGATTCAATTTAGGGGATTAATAACAATTTCTGGCTGTCGTATTCTTATTTTTACAATATTATACCCCTAGACACTCACAATTTGTCTTATCATTTTACTTAATTTAGATGAAATTTAGAGAACTACTGGGCTACAGCTGAGATGTGTAAAACTTAATCTATTTTTCCTAATAAAGTTGATACAATAACAACTTCTTAAATGAGTTAAACAGGCAGATAAAATCTCCACTTGTTTTAAATTTAGCAAAAATCCAAGCTGCTTTTAATTTAGAAAATATTTCAGAAGAATTGTAAATTTTCTTTTCTTGTGTTTAAGTTTCTGATTTTGAATCCTCAGAGTTTTCCTTAGAGTGTTAGATGCTGCCACATTAACAATTAAGGACAGACAAGGTGGGTTTATGAGGTCATGCGTTTTCTCCTTGGAAACTTTTAAACCCTGAACACAAAAACATTCTGAAAATTCATCATTGTTTAGTTTTGGTCCAAACCATTCAATATGGCTTTAATTAGCTTTCAAAGTCTCCAGCACAAAATAGAGTGGTGGCAGAAATAAATTGTTTAAAGGAAAAATACAGACTGTGCTGAAATGCACAGCCTAATCTTCAAGAAATACTATATTCTAAGCACAATGTAGTGCTGTCTTCATATTGCCTTTGCCTCAGTTTGATTTAAAAATGTGTTTCCTCCATTTTCCGTAGAATATAAATAGCTTCGGAAATTTAAAGTTAACTTTGAAAATTGTGGCCAACAGTGCTTTTCCTGCGACAGTTCAAATTTGATATTTAAAGGAACAGTAAACTGTTAAAAGTTTCTTTATCACTCATCAAGTTCTTTGAGATGATGTTTATTCACAAGTTATTGAAAATAGGGTACAAGGATGTGCGTCTCAAATGGGCAAACAGTTTTATTGAGAGGATTGTTGATCACCTCCACGTGAGCTCTAAGGTTATGTCCAACTTTCAATTTCTATGCTGGGAAGAGCAAATGACAGCTGGATAGGAAGCAATTTAATGAAATTTAAAATGAAGCAGTTGCTCAGACGGTAGATTTGAAATATTCTTTGGAACAATTACAGGTTTTGAATGTATTCTCCCTGGAAATTTATCTTATAGGAATTCTTCCAAGTTAACTTTAGGATTATAAACCTATACGAATTCTTTCCCAACTGACTAATATTAATGATATCTTATAGTTTATCAATATATTAATTTTTATTTTCAGCACATATTTATAACTATTAACCCATTTTAATCTAATGGAACTCCTCAAAAAAGCTGAGCAGTTGTTTTTTACCACTTGAAACATAAGAAAACTTATAAAAATGTAGGACTTAAATCTCTATTTATAGAAAACAGAGATACTTTTTCTATATGTATTTTTTCTGTCTGTTTTGTACTGTGCATGCAAAAACTTAGTTTTAATCAGATGTTAAAAACAAAGCAATTTTCTAGACATGGTAGTATAGTACTGCTGTTTTTTGCAGGTGCTTTTCCATGGAAACTGCATCATTTTCATTACCCAGACAATAGCCCCTCCCTCTAGCCTCTGTAGCTTGAAGGTTTCAGCCCTCAAGAGCAGGACACAGCAGCTATTCTGGTTTCTCGCGCTGCCAAGTTGTACCACTCAGTCGTATGATATTCTGGCCTAGACCTTTTCATCCCACCAATGCTATTTATACGACTTGGGGCTAATTACTTTATTTCTCTGTGCTTCCCTTTCCTCATCTGTAAAATAGTACTTACCCCATGGAGAGTTGTATGAATTAAATGACTTAGTATATGCAAGGCTTTTAGAACCTAGTAGGTACCCAATAAATATGTTATTATTATTATTATTACTAATGTAATTTGTAAACATTATGGTCATCTTTAAGAACAATCAGAATAAAAGTTGTCACTTTTGTTTCATACGCTTACATGCATTTTCTTATGGAACCATCATCATAATTATATTAGCAATTACTAATCCTAATTCCACTTTACAAATGGGAAAACTGAGATCCTAGAAAGTTTCATTAAAATTGTTCAGGGTCACACAACCAGTAAATGGTGGAGTTTGTAGTATAAACCCATGGAATCTGACTCCAGAGCCATGATCCCTAAGAGTTATAATAGATGCTCCTTACATATTTCACATCAGGTTCTCTCTCCTCTTGACTTGCAGACATGTACTGAGGTTATTTTCTCAAGTAAATTGTTATAAGTGTTCTTTTATGCATGCATTGATTGACAGAAAAGTCTAGTTTATAGTTTTACGTGAGAATTATCTCTCAGATTCTCCTGCATTATTCCTAAGTTTGTGAAGAGGCAAGCAGACCAACAAACCCAAGTTAGACTGGATTATTTTGTGTCCATATGAATATTAGGCAGCCAGGTGAATAAGTCGAGTTAATGCAGAAACACATCAAGTAGGGTCTCCACTACTGGGAACTCAGTTCTTTAATTCATTTATGAGAAAAGGTCTCTGACGGTTACGATGCAGTTTTGTCCTCAAGCTGTACATTTGTCGTCTTAGGCATAGAAAGGTCTACACCACTTCTGCGCATACTCCCTGTTGGCTTAAATATCCCGTCTGACAGTCATCCTGTAGTATTATAAATTATACATTTTTATAACACAGTAAAAAATTCATGTGCTACACAACTTGAAAGCTTCTGCACCAACATCATTCAGTCCTGATTTTTTTAGATCCAACTAGTATTAGTACACATTGGTGAAATTATAATGTGGTATGCTTACTCTTTTTAATATCAAGTTGTCTGTGATCATGACTAGGGAAAGTGATCATGACTAAGGAAATGGTTAGTGTGTATTTCTTTTATTATTACATCTACTTAAATCCAGGATAAATTCTTAATATGTCCCTGAAAGAGTATCTGATCTCACCCACCGCACAAATGGCCAAACACTCTGCCTTATAACTGGGAAGCAGAAAGATAAAGCTGCTTCAATATCATCTTCTTGAATTAGCACAGAGAGACAGCTTCAATAATTTAATAATTTTTTCTAACTTTAAAGCAAAATGGGGTCATGATGCCAGAAAATGTTATTTAAAAGCCTATTTACATAGCATATGCTAAGCACATATTTTGAGATTTATGAATTTGCTTCATTTAGAATTCTTGTTTTTGGAATTCTTATTAGACTGTCAGAGTGTTCAATTCTTTCTGCCTATTTTGCTAATTGATGGGTCCCATAAATATTGAACCCCATGAATTGTACTGATTATAGTTTCTATGCTCAGAATTCTTACTCTTAATTAAAAAGTGGTGATGCTCATAAGTTTCAGACCATGAATTGCCCAGGAAGCCACAGTTAGAATGTTTATCAGCCAATCAGACCTCTTAATTTTCTCTCTTGTTTTATGAAATGAAATGTGGCTGCTATGTAACGTCGAATGTGATGGATAAAGAGTGGTTGTTGGTTTGGCCTCCTTTGTTTTTGTAAGCACTAATATTTTGGAAGATAAATAGTACTTGATGCTTCATTTACTTTGATTGTTTGTAATCTCAAAATAATTTGGAAAATTTATTATGCTATAAAGCTTGAGTTAGCTATAGTTTTTCTGTTCTGATCCAAATAAGCAACAGTCATCAAAACTTTAGTAATTCAGAAACACTGTGACATGGTTATAGCAACAAAACCATTTCAGAATGAAACTAATTATTGATTATCCCCAGGGCTTCTGAGATCCAGTGTGCCTCAGTATAGTTAATTATGCCCTCAGCCCTGTGGAGCTTTTGCAATGGCAGGTTCAATTTACTTAGTAAAAGTATTGCTTTGTAAGATTTGCAGATGAGTCAATTAGACAGTCATTAATTGAGTGGCCATTGGAAATGTGGTTTCACCCAATTGGGATATGGGCTATTCCAATGACTAATGTATATTAATGGCAGCATTAACGACCTTTGAGCTTTTCCCCATGTATCTAGGGAAGACAAAACAAAGAATCATTCAAGGAAAAATAGATTTTGCTGAACTAGTATGTTTTTCAGCACGTAGAAATTAAGATTGCTTATTGAATGTACCAAAAACACAAAATTTCATGGTAACATTAATAGCTATCCTTAACTGAGTAAAAGTAAGTGCTGGAAAGTTCATAACTAATTTTCATGATGTTCTATTTTTAATATTTTTATTAGGTAGGTGGTTTTAATTTTTCTAAGTAAGTATTTTTCATTGCCAATAGCTATCAAAATATAAGAATTATCACATTTCCCATTCTAAATGAATTATATATATCTACATTTTTGATTTGGGTCCTTTATTATCTTTATATTTTCTCACCACACATTTTTTTACTTTTCAAGGTCAAATTTGAAAGAAAAAGAAAACCAAATGAAGGCTTTGTAATGGGTTCTCAGTTTGATCTTGACTGTAGTTGAATCTCAGTCCCTGAGTCATTCACAGTATGTGACTAGGGCATAATAGCACAAAGTAGCTTTTCCACCTCCTCAGATATCTTTGGCCTTACTCTGTTGGTATAAGATGGTTTTCTGTGTATTATGTCTTATTTTAAGGATTTCATGAAGCTTTTATACTTGCTTTACCAATATTTTCTGAGGTGACTACAAAGATGATACATTTATCGTCGGTTAACTTTGGTCCTCTTTTTGGCCTCAGAATTTCAGAGAGAAATGCTTTATTTTCTCTTGTCAAAGCAAATGTTAAAAAAAAATGAGACTGGCATTTATTCTAGATCACTCATTACATCATCACTTAAAATTGCATTAGTCCTTGCAGAACTGGCAGTGAAAACCAAGTCATTATTTATTTTTTTACCTTTTGACCTCTTTGCGCATTTATCCTACCCTCCCAACCCCCCCACCTCTGGAAACCACCCATCTGTTCTCTGTATCTGTGAGTTTGGTTCTTTGTTTCTTTCTTTCTTTCTTTGTTTTATATTCCACATAAAAGAAGGATCATATGGTATTTGTCTTTCTCTGTCTGACTTATTTCATTTAGCATAATGCCCTTGAGGTCTATCCATGTTGTCCCAAATGCCAAGATTCCTTTTTTTGTTTTTAATGACTGAATAATTTTACATTGTGTATATATATATATAGATCACAATTTCTTTATCCACTCATCCATCAATGGACACTTAGGTTGTTTTCGTATCTGAGCTATTGTAAATAACGCTGCAGTGAACATGGTGGTGCATATATACTTTTGAGATAGTGTTTTTGTTTTCTCGGATAAATGCCCAGAAGTGGAATTGCTGAATCAGATGATAACTCTATTTTGAATTTTTTAAGGAACCTTCATACTGTTTTCCATAGGGGCTGTACCAATTTACATTCCCACCAACAGTACACAAGAGTTACTTTTTCTCCATTTCCTCACCACCTCTTGTTATTTCTTGTCTTTTTTATAATAGCCATTTTAACAAGTGTGAGGTGACATCTCACTGTGGTTTTCATTTGCGTTTTCCTTATGAGTATTGATGTTGAACATTTTTTCATGTACCTGTTGGCCATCTGTATGTCTTCTTTGGAAAAATGTTTATTCAGATCTTCTGCCCATTTTTTAATCATATCATTTGTTTTTTTATGCTTTGATTTGTATGAGTTCTTTATATATTTTGGATATTAACCCTTTATCAGATATATGATTTGCAAATATTTTCTCCCATTCAGTAGGTTGCTTTTTTATTTTGTTGATGGTTTCCTTTGCTGTGCAGAAGCTTTTTAGTTTGATATAGTCTCAGTTGTTTATTTTTGCTTTTAAATAAATAGCATTAAAGAGCTTATTGAAATAAACCATCTAATTTCTCAAGAGTTAACTAAAAAATTAAGAATGTTCACTTTTCTTCTTGGAGCACATGGAGCACATATTCTATTAAAATAATATAATTATGCTATGTCCTTATTTATGAAACTTATCTTAAATTGCTAATATATGTTGCTGAGTAAATTGCAATCTCTACATTACCACTACTAATTTGAGACAGTGTGGAAGAAGCATAATCCGATTTTCAGGAAGAATCTTTGTACTTAGTAGAGTGATACTCTGAAAGAACCTGTTGGGGAAGAGGAAGAATCCCCCTCCACCCTTTCCCTTAAGGTTCTTATGGCTGGCCAAATAATTAAAAGACAGGTTAGCAGGAGAAAATCAAACAAAGTTTAATAACGTGTATACGTGGGAGAAACCAGGGAAACTGAGTTTCTCAACAAATGGCGGAGGTTTTTCATCTTAAATAGATTTAGATAAAGACAAAGGAGGATGTTGGGGGCGGGGGAGGAGACAGCTATGGGAGAGACAGAAATCATAGTAATCAAGAGTATGCAGATTTAAGTCCTCTTCTTCTGTACTGATAAGAGTTTCTAGAGATAAGCTCATCCCCACTCTTCCCAATACAGAGAGGGAGACACCTTTACAAATGGAGATTTCCCTTATAAATGTAAATGTTTTAGTACAGAACTTTGAAAAAAATGGGCTTAGCAAGAACCCTCCCAGTCTGTCACCTTTAGGCATAAGTTTGGGGGAAGGTTGAAGTTTCTTTCAGAGAAAATAATCAAGGTAAAGAGAATATATTTTGGGGTGGCCAATTTTGATCTCCCACAAACCATATAATCAAAAAATGAGTTAGGCAAAGAGAATATATCTAGAAAAAACTTGGCCTTGAATATATGTAAGAATAGAACTAAAATTTTTCAAAATACATCTTGTGTTTTGAAAGCTTTATTTAAATTTCTTTGTGGGATACAAAAGAAGCGACCTTGATATTTGTGATCCAGCAATCTAATACAAACATAATATAAATTATGTGCACTCATGGGTAAAAAATTAAGAAAGTTTAGACAGCAATGTATAATTAGGTCAATACTAATATCTCATAAAAACTTATCTATGCTGAAGAGACACAGAATAGAGATTCAACCTCCCTATACAAAGTCAAGCCTACAGAATTGTTCAGAAAGATTGTCCCTAATGTCATCTTTCATAATTTCTCAGAGATTTAATTTTACCCCCCCCCCCAACATATGCCTTTGGTGGCTATAGTTTTATAGCAACCCTGGTAGGCTTAGCAGCAATATTTCCTAACATATGTGTTCCAGGAAAAAATATTTTGGAGAAATCAACTCCAGATTAATTTCTAAGGTCTAATTCTAACTGAATGTGTAGGACTCAATTCATGACATTCAATTAAGTCTCTAGAATGTTTAAAATTTTAAATCATGTTTAATTATATAATATTTATATGTTCCATATAATATTATATATCCAACCCAACAAGCTTTGATATGATTTGACACTGAATTTCAGTCATCCTGAAGGGTTTGTCTGTTTCCAATTTGCCTTTACCCCTAGAGTTCTTCAGAACTTTCAAATAACAATCTGATGTTTCCAAAGTATCTCCTAATTGGTAAGCCCTAATAGTTTTTGCTTCTTCTCCCTGGGCCATGAAATTGCCAACAACTCTGAGCTGCTGTTTTCTGTTTGTTCCTTTAGCCTCTTGCTGATTGCAAACTGGCAAATTCCTTAAGGGAAAATGCAATGTAATGTTTCCTTTTTCTTTGGGATTTTTGCTCTTCAGAATCTGGTTGCCTTAGTTGTTTTTTGATGTCTACAATAGCAGTGTATGAGTGTGTTGTATTTTGCTCAGTTTTCAAGTGTTCTTACAGAAAGGGTTGTTTTCTGATATAGGCTACTTTTTCATAGATGGAAGAAATCAGTTTGGGGCACATTTATAAGGTAAAGCGAACAAAGATTCATATCGGTTTGGATGCAAAGTGTGAGAAAAAATAAAATTAAAGATGATATCAAGATTTTTGGCTTGAGAATCTTAAAGAAAGGATTTGCCATTAAATGAGATGTGGGAAACTTCAAGTGCTGCAAGTTTTGAGAAGAGAAATAGTTATACTAACTGAAGCTCAAGAATGGGAATTGGGCAAGAGATATGAATATAGGAGTCATAGCCTATGGAGAGAATTTAAAACATTCTAGAAGAGATCACCAAGGATGTGAGTATAAATGGAGAAGGGGAGAGGTACATGGACTGAATTCCAGGGCATTCCAACATTCAAAAGTTAGGCAGAAACAGAGGAATCAGCAAAGAGCCCGAGGATTGCAACAGAATGTCAAGGGGAAGACAAAGAGAATGTGGGGTCCAGGAAGCCAAAAAAGAAAAAAATATATACATAAATATATTTATGTGTGTGTGAGGAAGATTAGCCCCAAGTTAACATCTGTTGCCAATCCTCCTCTTTTTGCTGAGGAAGATTGGCCCTGAGCCAACATCTGTACCCATTTTCCTCCACTTTATGTAGGATGCCTGTCACAGCATGGGTTTTTTTTGTTTTGTTTTGTTTTTTTGTGAGGAAGATCAGCCCTGAGCTAACATCCATGCCAATCCTCCTCTTTTTGCTGAAGAGGACTGGTCCTGGGCTAATACCTGTGCCTACCTTCCTCCACTTTATATGGGATGCCCCCACAGCATGGCCTGACAAGTGGTGCCTCGGGTGTGCCCCGGGATCTGAACTCAGGCCGCCAGCAGCTGAGTGCGCGGACTTAACTGCTACGCCACCGGGCCGGCCCCCAGCATGACTTGATAAGCAACGTGCAGGTCTGCACCTGGGATCTGAACCTGTAAACCCTGGGCTGCAGAAATAGACCATGCAAACTCAACCACTACGTCACCAGACCGGCCCCAAGAAAATATTTTAAGAAGAAAATGAACAACTGTATTAAATGCTGCTATTAGACAAAAAATAATGGAAACTTGGTCATTGGATTTAGAAACATAAAGATTATTGATGACTTTAAGAAAAAAAGTAGTTTCAAGGAGAAAAAAACCCTCTATTTGGAGTTGATTTAAGAAAGAAAATGAGGAGACTATTTGGAGGCAGTGAGTATAGACAACTGTGCTAGGAATTTGCTGCAGAGACAAACAAGAAATTACCTCAGTAAAAAGATAGAAAAGAAATAAAGATGGACTAAAAATAAAAACGTTAGTCAAATAGTATGTCAGCCAAAGGAGAAGAGTGGTCAATGCAGGGTTTTTTTTTAATAGATTTATTTTTTAGAGCAGTTTTAGGTTCACAACAAAATTGAGTGGACGGTACAGAGATTTCCCATATCCTCCCTGCTCACACACATGCATAGACTCCCTCATTTTCAACACACCCCACCAGAGCGGTACATTTGTTACAATTGATGAACTTATATTGACAATCATTATCACTCAAAGTCCATAGTTTACATTAGGATTCACTCTTGGTGGTGTACTTTCTATTGGTTTAGACAAATGTTATAATGATATGTACCTACCATTATAGTACCATACAGAGTAGTGTCACCGTCCTAAAAACCCTCTGTGCTCTGCCTATTCATCCCTTCCTACCCCCAATCCCTGGTAACCACTGATCTTTTTACTGTCTCCCTAGTTTTGCCTTTTCCAGAAGGTCATATAGTTAGAATCATATAGAATGTAGCCTTTTCAGATTGAGTTTATTTTGTTCTAATAGAAAAAATAAAAACACGCATGTCAGCTAATGGTAGAATAGAGAAATAATCATGTAAGGCAGAGGAGAGAAAGGTTGATAAAATATTCTTATGGAGCCACTAATAGACACAATATTTACTCAATTAATCCTCATAAAACTCTTTAAAGTAGATATTATTACTATTATTATTATTACTCCAATTTTATATATGGAAAGAAGGACGTTTAATAATGTATTTAAATTCTGCCAGTTTTGGAAACTGCATTTGACCTTCAAGAGCCCAGCCTACCTCCAGAGTCCACCATCTTAAGCACTCTGCCCTCACTGGGCTCGCTGTCACTCTTGCAGATATTTACTCCTGTCATAATTCTTGGTATTTTCCAAGGCCACCTAAATATACCCTCCATGGCCTTTTCTTCCCTTGACCTCATCTTCTACAATGATCTTTTCCTGGACACTATTTTAGTCCCTTACACCCGTGGTCATAATCTAGACCTTGATATTCTAAATCAGTGCTCACTCCACAATCTTATTTTCAAGCTTCCTAGTCTCTAACAACAGCCTCCTATCTTCCCAGTTTACATTCCTCTCATAATTCTTTGACATCACTAGGACTTGCTGTTTATTGTTCTCTGTTTTTCTCTCTGTCAACCCCTTGTGCTCTTCTTTGCCTCCCTATCCCCCTTAGGATTCATGGTCCAGTGGGTATCACAATCATTGCCTCACACACAATCTCTGTTTCCTTACACCATCTCTCTATCATACTCAGCAGAAAAAAGTCTCATCCCCAATTAAATCCAGGTTTACTTCCTTTCACCTACACTGCAGAAGCTAGATCTGGCTGCAGAAAACCACAACCATAATGTTTGATCACATTATAAATTCTTGACAAGTAAACATATGTGGAACCGTAAGTTTGCCCAGCAATACCGTCACACTTTCCCATATCATTTCACTCTCTCACTCCCTGAGACAATCAACTCTTACTTTCCTTTCTCTCTCAAATGTCAAGCATGCCTTCCTTCCTTCTCACATTTAGTTCATGATCTTGCTTCCTATTTCAGTGGGAAAAGTAGTAGAAATCAGAGAACTGCCACACTCTCCTACCAGCAATCTCAACTTTCATCTGTACCCATGTAGCCTCCTTCCTTCATTTTCCATTGTTGAAAGATGGAGAATCTCCAAAATATGGAGAATCCCTCTATATGTGCACTGGACCCCCACAATTCTTGTTTACTCAAGAATATTTCTAGAATATTGCCCCTTAATATCTCTACATCAGTTTGTCTCTCACAACTTGTTTATTTTCACCAAATAATATATTTTTCATCTCAAAGAAAAATTATCCCTTGACCCATACCTTCCTGCAACTACTGTTTGAAGTGTCTGCTCTCTACAGGAAAGCACATTGAAAGAGTTCTCTATAGTCATTGTCTACATTTCTCTCCTTATTCTCTCCTAAATGCCCTCTTGCCTCCAGCACCCCACCAAAAAGTTTTGCCAAGATCAGCAATAACTCAGATTCTGTGACTTTCAAGGGTTAATTCTCAGTCTCTGTGTTATTTGACCTATCTGCAGCAGAGGTGCTAACTTCTTGAAGTCTATCTTCACTTGGCCTCCAGAATCTCATTCCCTCTTCATTATCCTCCCACTTCACTGGCTGATGATGGTAGCTCCTTTTGATGATTTTTTCTTTCATTTCTAACTAAATGCCCTAGGTTTACTACTTCTTATATTCTACCCTCCCTCCTAAATCACTGTATATGTCAAGATTTAAAGAGCAAGGATGTTGCATTTAAACTTTTTCCTGTGATGCCAGTGACAATGTTGAACCATGATGGCCAGCTCAGCATGGCACCACTCTATTCCTGCTAGGCCTATTGTACAAGGCCTTGGACAGACTGGATATGCTTTTTTTCTCACTTTGGAAGCAGTTACATTTCCCACGGTTCTCCAAAACTTTTCTGAAAAAGAGTTTAATTGAGATAAAGAGCTGACTAAAGAACTGAAAGGAGAAAATGAGTTAATTCCCTTGCTGTCTGCTTTTTTATTTTGTTTTACTGAACTATAAAAATGGATATAGGGAAGAAACATAAAGTGTTAAGGTGAATTGAAAGCTCTACTTAACGTTCTGAATTATGGCATTTTTCTTTGGAGACTTAGAAGTATGAGCTTTCTGGTTGCATTTTTTTGAAGGTAGGATGATATGTGTACATTCTACCAGTGATTGTGAAATAGCTTTCAGTTAAGTCTTCTAGGGCAATGGTAACTTGTATACCTCAGTGCTCACAGTGGTTGATGTGGTAGTTAATTCTTTTATGGAATTGTGTTTTCTGTGGCCCTGCCTAAAAAATTCAAACTTATCTTTTCTCCTAGTGGAATTTTTCTACATCCCTTCAAATCTTAAATGCAATGCTTAATTCTGCAATTACTTCCCATGCTTTTTCTGACATATGGAACATCTGACATTGCAAATAATTTTATTTAACAGTTGGAAATCTTCATTTTTTAACATGGTCTTTATTTAACCATGCATAACATGACAAATGTTTGGATGAAATTTGTCTGTTTTGATTATTTAGCTATTTTTCTAGCAACACATTTGCCTTTTTCTTTTACTGTGTCTTTTCCTGGTTTTATAATAACAGGTGCAGCTGCACACGCACACTCAAACAGATGCACACACACAAGAATACCAATGGAGGAAAAAGCTTTTCACAGCACACATGCCCAAATTGTGCTAGCTTCAGTTAGATAGATTTGGCTATTGATGCGACAGGTCACAATGCAATTTAGAAGCAATTAAAAGGTAATAAATGTGCTGAACTGAAACCTCTGCCTAGAAGGCTTTTTCTGTGTACACAGAGAAAGTAGATAGGTTTATGTGTCTCTATTGTCCCCTGCAGTAATGTCTTCAGGCAAAATGGCAATGTCAAGGGCTACAGACGTCTACCTAAAACGGGGGTGAAGGATAATCTTGATTTTTTTTTCCTACAGTGTTTACACAGAAAGTTATAAATACTTCATTGGTGCAACAGCATGAATCATCCTACAGATAGTTATTAGGCATGGACTAATTTAAAAGTCAAATTGCCGTTGTGAATATCTATTTTTAAAGGCACTCTTATGGCAATGTTTCATAGTATTGAATAATGACAGTCTTTAATGATTTGTGAAGAAATGCACTGACAGTGTGGATTGGACACTTGGACATTTTCCGCAGGCTCCTGCATGGCTACCTGTAGGATGATTATCCTAACAAATGAGGCAGGATAGCCTGTGTGCCTAGTTAATGGCAATATGCACCAAACACCGACAAAATAAAAATTATGGGTGTAATTTTAGACATGAAAACATCAGATAACTTTCTTCATATGGCAAAGATATAGCTAAAGTAGTATACTGCCATTACATTATATTTACAAAATAAATAGATTTTTATTCTAAGAATAATTGTCTAATTAATCCTATCATTAACTTCATATGCAATCTCCTATTCAGGGTCTGGTTTGTTATATCTGTTCTTTTACCAATAGAGATTTTGAATATGACTAAAATTTTGAAAAATGAAGACAAACTATGTATTTAGCAGTCCCAAAGAGTGATTAAATAAGGGCCAAGAGCAGAAAAGCAAGAAAAGATAATAAGAAAGCTACAATAGTCAAAAAAAAGAAGTAACAATCAAACCTGGATATACAGTAGTCCTCCCTTATTTGGGGGGATATGTTCCAAGACCCCTAGTGGAAGCCTGAAATGGTGAATAGTACCAAACCCTATAGGTACTGTGTTTTTCCCTATACATACATACCTATGATAAAGTTTAATTTATAAGTTAGGCACAGTAAGAGATTAACAACAACTAACAATAAAACAGAACAATTATAACAATATACTGTAATAAAAGTTACCATAGATCTTATCAACCTCAGCAACCTAAAGTTGCTCAGATCTTAGCAACCTTAGCAAACTCATCAAAACTGTGACAGTCAATCTGATAACCAAGGCAGCTACTAAGTGAATAAGGGACAGGTAGTGTATACAGCATGGATACACTGGACAAAGAGATGATTCACGTCCCAGGTGGCACAGAGAAGGACACTGCAAGAATTTATCATACTCAGAATGACGTGCAATTTATAACTTATGAATTTTTTATTTTTGGAATTTTCCATTTAATATTTTCAGACAAGGTTGACCACAGGTACCTGAAGACACAGAAAGAGAAACCATGGATAAGGGGGGGACTACCGTATGTGTATATATATATGTATATATATACGTATATATAAATAGGTAGAAACAACAGAATTCACAACATGGTTGAAGTAAAAAGGAATATGTCAAGGGGAAAGCCTGGACATGCAAAAACAATTGCTTGTGCTGAGAAATGTTGGGATACTAATTTATTCATTAAGAATTCATTATCAGCTTTCTCTCTTAAAATGTGTATCCTTAGTAGGATACATGGATTGCCATATAGAGAAGAACGCAGAGTAACGTTTTTCTTGATTTTGATAAGAACATGAGTAGACTACAGTGATTAGGAGCATCAACATTTATGATCCTGACAGAAATTAACTCATATACCAAGTATTTAAATTCCCCAAATTAAATTTCTTCAGATGAAAAATAGAAACAATAATACTTATAACTCATAGGGATGTTGTAGAATTAAAGGAGGAACGTTAATAAGTCACTTAGCTTGTGTCTGGTAACTATTATTGTTTCTTTGCTCTTATTATTTTCCATCCAGAAAAAAACAGCACCTGGGAACTCCTTGTTTATACTCCATGCTGCACACCTCCTTCTAAAAGTATACTATCCCTTCAGACAAGGTACTATCCAATTGTCAAGGTTATAGTTTTAGATGCAATGACAGAGTCAATTTTCATGTATCTCACCTGGTCACCTATTTTTGAATGTGTGTTCCTTCCCAACCAACCTATTCATTTATTTATAACATAGTCTTGGGGAAAATGTCTTCACCAACTGACTTCTGTCAAGTCCCCTTGGAGCATATATTTTTATAGCGGCAATATGTGCGTTAGGATATCTAATAATATTTTATATGTAGTTTCCATAGTTCAAATCATAAGTTCTTCAATTGGTTTTCATGTAGACTTGCAAGAAAAGATATGGACCCAGTATCCAAACTTTTATAGTTTGCTAAACTAGTTCAATAAAATGATATTTATTCATGATTTAAATCTAAGTAAGATACTTAATTTTGGAATTAGTAGTACAAAGAATGCTGATTCAATTAATAGAAAGAATAGCCTACATCAATTCTTACCCAGAATACTGGCCCTTCAAGATACTTGGTAAAAATAGAATCTTTTTCCAATTAATTTTAGAAAATACTGTATAATCTATTCCTTCTTTAGTTTCACAAAGTAAATTATCATATTAAAACCTTTGAAAAGACCTGAAGTAAAGAAAGCTTCTTTTAACTTTATTAATATCCTTGATAACTTGAGATAGCTGGCTTGGGGATTATTGATCCAGGTTGCGTCATTGAAGTGTGACTAAATTCTCTTATCCTCAACACCAAACGTTCTTCAACTGTGTGTGTGACTTTGTTAAATTAACATCTATTAAGTAGAGCCCAGGGATGTCAGGGTGTAGGATGGTGAGCCATGGTTCAACAAAAGACAGCAAAGGTGAAGTGAAATAGACAAGTCTGTTATGCACAGGTCCTGGAGGAGGTACATGACGTGCCTGTAGGGACCGATCAAGGCAGGGTGCAGACAGAGAGTGGGGCAGACCTGGGGCACATGCTTGTATTAGGGTCTGTGTGTAGCATGCTGTGGGGTTCCTGGGCTAAGGCTGGATTTGTCAATTCAAACCAAAAAGAGTGGGGCTTTTGGTAAGCTTTGTGTGGAGTCTTATCTAAGGGGCACACGAGGGAAAGGCCCAGGGAGGCAGGGGAGAATTCTCGTCACAAGGGCAGCTGGGGGAGTCTGTGGCTGTTGTCTAGAGCAGGCACTCACACTCATGGGAGGGGCTAGTGTCAGTTCAAGGCACCTGCAGGCCACTTGGCCACACAAAATTGATGCCTGCCAAAGCCACAATGTTATGGAGTAGTTTAGCTAAACTCTCAACAGATGCCCTTTCCTGAAATCCCTCACATTATTATTTACATACCTTGAAGTTAAGATACTCTGTCTCTTTAGGATGTCAGTTTAAATGTAAATATTTACTTGAAGGTTTCTTTTAGCAAGCATCATCATGATTATTATTATTGTTGTTGTTATTTTTTAGAAGAGAGCAAAGCCATCTGAGAATAAAACAAGCTATAAAATACTGACACATTTATTTTCCCAAGCTGGAAATCTGAGATTTATATACAAGTTTTTTTCCATCCTCTACCTTTCCATCAACCTCTACCTTCTTTTTGTGAGGAAGATCAGCCCTGAGCTAACATCTGCCAATCCTCTTCTTTTTGCTGAGGAAGACTGGCCCTGGGCTAACATCCGTGCCCATCTTCCTCCACTGTATATGGGACGCCGCCACAGCATGGCTCGACATGCGGTGCATCGGGTGCGCGCCCGGGATCCAAACTGGCGAACCCCGGGCCACAGTAGCGGAGCGTGCGCACTTAACCGCTTGCGCCACCTGGCGGCCCCAACCTCCACCTTTTATTGATTGTTCCTCAGAAATATCTCGTGTTGTGCTCGAGTAGGCTGGTACTAGGTCGTGAGAGCTGATTATGTATACCTCTTCCCAATTCTGCCTGCAGTGATAATGCAGTGATAATGCAGCTTGAAATTGGCCATGGTGGGGGCATTTATACACCACGCAAGTTGGCAAACGGTACAAATCAAGTATTGTTTTGAGATAGTTAAACGCTTACCAGCACACTACTATAAATACCTTTGTGCTCTGCTTCTCCTTCACATTCTTATAGCTCAGTGTTAGTTCAGGCCTCCTCACTTCCTACCAAGAATATTGCAATTTGGGCCTCTTCATATAAGTATATTCTCTGCATAACTGTTATATGCTCCTTCATCAAAAATATAATTAATGAGTAAATAAAACTTTTCTTCATATTTTTTCTGCTTAATTCTTCAGTCTCCCTGTTGTCTACAGATAATATCTAAACTCCTTAGCAGGTCTAAAAAGGCCCTTTATAATCTGCTAACTCCTCCATTTCCAGCTGTGTAATTTTCTTTAGTGACTATGAAAGTTTCATCATTCCTGAAATGGCCCTGCTTGTCTGATCAAAATATCCTCTCACTCATTTCTAACAGGTAGGATCCTCATTTTTCAAAACATTTGAAATACCATTTCTTCTCTGTCAAGTATTTCCTGAATAGACCGACTTAAATTTTTCTTCCTCTTTCTCCGCAATTTCATATATAATTTTAAATTCTAATATAGAACTGATTATACTGAATTGTAATTATCTATTAACATGGCTATCTTCTCCACTAGATTCTGAGTTTACTGACACCTTGGTAGGTCTCTACTCTCGAATTTATGGTTCCAAAACCAAATATTTTCACTACTGATGGTAATAAGCTAGAGGAGCAGAGAAGGAATGTTGAGGACAAAGCAGACCTTCTCTACAACTTTGTCCGGTAGCGACTCTTTACAGTATATGATGAAACATGGAGAATTTGGACGATCAAACATTCCTTCATAAAATAAGCAATCTCATTTAAGACATAGGCATTTAAACTGAGCTTATGAGAGAATGTGAAGTGAGAGTTATTAAAGTAGAATCAAATTATCTTAGAGCAGGCAAAACAGTGGATGCTTATAATGGATTCTTCTAATCATATGTCATTTGAAAAGCCCATATTTTCAAGAGAGAAGGGAAAGTGGGCTGAAGGGAAGATTAGGAAAGGATTTCTCTTTTTAATCCAGAATTAATTCTATTATAGGGTGAGGGTATATATTATAGCACATGGTGGATAGTGATTCATATCAATATCCATTTAATGTGATATGACATACATGTTTAAAAGCAATTTATTTTAGCCCCTTCCAAAAGCTGCCTGAAATCCTATTAAGGAAAGGATCTCTGAAGAAATACATCTTACTTGCTGTAAAGGGTTTACAAATACAGGTATCTCAGAGTAATCCTGCCTCTACAACAAATGTTATCTCTAATGCAATGTTATGCTGAACAGTCATAAGCTGCTTTACCTTCAAGTCTAACAGAAAATGTATTTGGGAGAATGTAGTATATCTGTGCCCGTGATACTTTTTACTAGATAGAAAATTGTGAATGGAAGAGAAGAAAGATCATTATCTGAAGTGATGCTCATTCACCTAGAAAATATTTGCTCCACATCCTTGTTAGGCCAGATACTGTTTCAGGCCCTTAGGATAAAATGGTGACTACAAAGAGGCAGATTCTTTCTCTGGGAGACAGATATTAAATAATAACAATAAAGATGCACTGTGAAGGGAAACAATGATTCTTTGAGAGCAAGAATAGATCGATGTGCCATAAAAACTAAAACTATTACAATTTGAGGGCCTTTTTAAGGAAAAGAATACAAAGGACAAATAAAGTCTCAGGAGGAGGAAACTGGAAGGAGTGCCAGAAAGTAAGGAATTCTGATGCTTAGAGTTTATTAACATCACTATCCACCTCTACTTAAGTGTATGTGACAAAGCAACCTGATTTAGAGAGTATCACTCTAGAGGACCAGGGACAGTATCAGGAAGAATATCTCTGATACTGTAAGTGACTCGTGATCAGAAATGAAAGACAAAAGGATGCGTGGTAGTTAATTGATGGGGTAAGGAGAGGGTAGAGAGAGAAGGGATGAACATTCCAGAATGCATAGCTCAGTCAACGGCGCTACGGTATTTGAGAACATAATGCTTTCTGAGAACTAAAGATTGGACAATTTGACCAGAATGTAGAGCAGAGGGACAGTGGGCCCCAAGAACCGGGAACACTGTTAGTGGTCAAAACATAGTCATTCTAGATGAATGAGCATCACTTCCGATATCACCTGTTGTCAGGTGATTTTGTTTTCATATCTCCAAGAAATATCCTCTAACTGTGATACTTATCAGGATTACTTAAACTATATAGATTTTTGTTTATTCAACTCTCAAATATGGGAATTTATAGCTACCAAACCCTAAAAGTATTTTTGTGAGATTCAATGGAACTAAACCATTTATTCATTAGTTATTCATTCAATATTTATTGTATACTTACAAATTTTCTTCTCACTCTTTTATATTGAATCTAATGCCAAACATATCATTATTTTATACAACAGCAAGAAATAAAAAATAAATGCTTACAATTATAATTTAAGATTTCACCAAGTGCAAGATGCATCCAGATTTTAGATATATCAAAATGTGAATAAAATGTAGCTTAAAATAAATAAAATATTATAGTATTGGTTTCTAGGATATAAAGAGGAATGACTCCCATTTCTGATACATGCATAGCAACATTTTGGTTCTAAATTGAGCTGTTTTTTCCCTCAAAGCCAGAGAGCGTAATGAAGAGACTTAAAACAACTAAACAAAACAATGCAAATCTATTTTTAAAAAATCTCAGTTTTGAGCCAGCCCTGATGGTTAAAGTTCTGTGCTCTCCGCCTTGGCAGCACGGGTTCATTTTCCAGTGGCGAAACCACACCACCCATCTGCCAGTTGCTGTGCTCTGGTGGCGGCTTACTTAGAAGAACTAGAAGGAATTACAGCTAGGATATATAACCATGCACTGCAGCCTTGGGGAGAAGAAAAAAAAAAAGAGAAAGATTGGCAACAGATGTTAGCTTGGGGCGAACCCTTCCCTGACAAAAAAAAAAACAACACAAAAAAACCCTCAGTTTTCCACTTACTGTGTGTCTCTTTTACTACTTACATAAAACACTTCACTTTGGTCACCGAATGTGTAGGACGTTTTCCCCACACCACGCGATTATCTGACACCAGCTAGGTATCCTAGAATTTAACTCAATTCTCACACTATCGATCTGGAGATAGCATCAGCTCCCACAGGTTAAGGGCTCAGTCTTATAAGGCTGCCCCCAGCAAACTTCAGATGCCAATCACAAGTCTAGGTTACCACCTGTGCTTCTGACTTACAGGCTATAAATCAGAGTTTCCCATGACCCCTTCATTAGATTAGATTAATTTCCTAGAACAGCTCACAGAACTCAGGGAGATACTTATTTACATTTACCAGTTTATTAAAGGATATGATAAAGGGTACAGATGAACAGCCAAATGAAGAGATACATAGGGCGAGGTCTGGGAGGGCCCAGAGTGCGGGAGCTTCTGTTGCAGTGGAGTTGGGGTGCCTCAGCCTCCTGGTACTGGATGTGTTCACCGACCTGGAAGCTCTCTGAATCCCATATTTTTGGGATTTTTATAGAAGCTTCCTCACGTAGGCACGATCAATCATCAACTTCATTTCCAACCCCTCTCCCCTCTCTGGAGGATGCAAATGGGGCTGAAAGTTCCAAGCTTCTAATCATGGTTTGATCTTTCTGGTGACCAGCCCCCATCCAGGCCCACCCAGAGTCACCTCATTGGAACAAAAGACATTCCTATCACTCAGGAAATTCCAAGAGACTTAGGAGTTCTGTGTCAGGAACTGGGCATCAAAGACCAAATATTAGAACACGAGATGCTCCCACTGCTCTTATCACTTTGGAAATTACAAAGGTTTTAGGAGCTCTGTGCCAGGACCTGGAGCCAGAGACCAATTTATGTATTTTCTATTGTCTCACAAACACATATTTAGAAATTAGAAGACATTTTTTTTAAAAAGCTAACAAATACATGTACATTACATGTATGTGGCCAAGAATACCTAAATGCAGCAGAATGCCAGAGAAATTTGAGGAGATCAAGTAGATTTAGTGAGAATGGACAGGACAAATATAGGGCAGATCTTAGAAATTTTACCAAATATTCACATCTAGAAGGAGAGAGCCCAATCCTGAATGAGAGCTGCTGTGAAAGGACTGACAACAAACAGGCAGGGCTGCAGGTATGGAAGAAAGCAAAAGAGAGACAGAAAGAGAACTAGATCTAAAGATGGAGAGAGAGACTGCAAGAGGGTGAGAGCAAGCACACAATGCGCTCAGGTGGCAAATTTTAGAAACTACCACTTGCAAAAGAGAATCCCTCCTTTGAAAGCAGTAGTAGTATCCCTTAATGTCCATAGGTCAATGGTGAAGAACCTAGGGAAATTCAAGGCCCTTGGTAGGAGCTAGCCTGAGTGGGGGTAGGATCTGAGAATCAGAGGCAGCCTGGCCACACAGAAGCATCATTAGCAAAGAAACTGTCTCTTATTTTAGCCACATAGGAGGGAACTCATGAGATCACAGAGAAACTAAACGACCTACACTGGCCCTTCACACACTTCTCAGAATTCTTTATTATTGCTGATATAAGGAAGATCTAGCTTAGATATAAATGACCAAAAAAAGCATAAAGACTATTTCCAATCAAAACTACAGAAAAAAAAAAATGGAGAGAAGAAGGAGGAAGAAAAATAATTAAATAAAAAAAGTAACAAAATATCTCTGAAGATCAAGAGAAATTCACCCAGTAAAATGTAACATAAGAAATTTGTGACCCAAATATACAACACTCTTTTATTCTCTTAATGAGGCAATTATAACTATGGAGAAAGACCACAAAGCAGGAAGGGATTCCATGAACACGCAAGAAAAATATGACCCGATAACAGAACACTGTGGCCAAATAACAGAGGAGATGAGTCTGGTAGAACAAAAGGAACTTCGATGAAAAAGATGTACAATAAAGTACATGAAGGTTTAAGTGGAAACTATGACTAAAATGAATCACAAATAATATCAAAAGAATATAGAAAGTATAGAAAGAAAGCAATCAATAGGGAAGACTGGCAAAGAAGATGGAACATACTCATTTGAAATCCCTGAAAAAAATAACCTAAACAGTGGAACAAAATGAATACTCAAAAATATAAATCAAAAATATTTCCTAAAATAATATAGAATATCAGTGTACATATTAAACACACACACACGCACATTGTATCCGTATAAAAATTGACCCAGAATAGCAATATATCTTAGTAAATCAATTAGATTTTCAATAAAAAGAAAAAATCTTTTGGCCATCTCAGTACAAGATCAAGTTACTTCAAGTTACTTTAAAGAGAATAACCTTACATTCAGGTAATCTTGGGGCAGTTTTTGATTTATACCGTGTGTACTGTCCGAGTTTTAGTAAATTCTCAAAAGAGTTCCCCTTCGGAAGTAAATTGTAAGATTAAGTTGGTATTATACTTCTCACGGCTTTTAAAGTCTACAGTCAGACGAGACCCATTTTCAATAAGTTTATTAAAAGAATGAGTCAAGTGTTTATATTCAGTTAAGCTCTCTTTCTCACACAAAGACTACACACAACTTATTTGGAAGTTGCAAGAACTCAGGGAATAGATTTCCTACGCCAACGTCCTGATCAATCTCCTAGATCAAGATCAGCAAAACATGGCCCGCATGCCAATTTAGGCGCTTTATTTATTTTTGTAAATAGCTTTATTAGAACATCTGTTTACCTGTTGTCTGTGGTTTATTTTGCACCACAACAGCAGAGTTGAATACTTGTGACAGATATTGTACGGCATACAAAACCCAAAATATTTACTCTCCAATCTTTACAGAAAAACATTTGCTGACCCCTGGTCTATACTAATAGTTCCACACTAGTGTTTAGGAATCCTTGAAGTGAGTTGAAAGCAATCCTTGAAAATATTGTTTATCAAATAATTTTATTGTTGATATTTTTAAATAATCAAGATGTTAACTACTAAACTCTAATAATTTCTATTTTATTAGTTCATGTGGATGAGCAGAATATATTAATATTTTCTTTTCTTAACTTAGTATACTTAAGCTCATTTAATCATATTAAAATAAGCATTTTACCAAGTCAGATAGAATGGAACTGATTCCTTGAAATGTAACCTTAAGCCCCTTTCCTAAGTCTCTAGATTGTCAGATCGCTGCTGCCAAATGATGAGAAGCAATTCTTTTTGTGCTCCCACCAATTGCAGGACAAAGAACAAAGTTTCTGCAGCATTCTTGTCACCTGCTGGCTCAGGAGTAGAGAATAGCTGTTTAACAAATATCTCCCACCTGGGCTTCTTTATGTTAGTATCAGCCTGCTGAATCAACTTCAAGAATACATGTTTTATCTAGCCTTTGAATTATATGTCTCGGCAACAGTGTATGAGTAATAATTCAACTTTCCAGAATAAATGTTTTGAGCATATCTCAATGCCATATTTTCTCGTTATTTTTCTTTCATGTTTATGATAAAGCTACAGAAAACCAAGCTAGCATCTCCTATTCAAAATCTAGTATTCTTCTGTATCTGATTGCAATACATGAAACACATAAGGTGTCAGTATCATGTACTGGAATAACAAGCTTTAAAAACTTGGTGAGGGCTGGCCCGGTGGTGCAAACAGTTGGGTGCGCGTGCTCTGCTTCGGCGGCCCAGGGTTTGCAGGTTCGGATCCCAGGCGCGCACCGACGCACCGCTTGGTAAGCCATGCTGTGGCGGCGTCCCATATAAAGTAGAGGAAGATGGGCATGGAGGTTAGCCCAGGGCCAGTCTTCCTCAAGAAAAAAAGGGGAGGATTGGCATCGGATGTTAGCTCAGGGCTGGTCCTCCTCACAAAAAAAAAAAAAACAACTCAGCGAAAGACGTTAAATAAAGAAAACCAAAGAAGTTTCGAGTCTAATAAAATAAATTTAAAACTTCCGAAGAAAATAAGAATTCCTGGATAAAATCTAGGGAAGTTTGTTTTCCTGAGTTTCTGTTAATTTGAGATTTGATTGTCCTTTATGGTGGCCTTTTTTGTTTTTTGGTGAGGAAGACTGGCCCTGAGCTAACATCTGTTGCCAATCTTCCTCTTTTTGCTTGAAGATAGAAGATAGTCGCTGAGCTGACATCTGTGCCAGTCTTCCTCTATTTTGTATGTGGGACGCTGCCACAGCATGGCCTGATGAATGGTGTGTAGGTCCGCGCCTGGGATCTGAACCTGCAAACCCCGGGCCACTGAAGTGGAGCCCGCCAGTTTAACAACTACACCACCGGCCCACCCTGTGGCCTTTGGTTTTTAAAAAAAAGTATATGTGGGGCTGGCCAGTGGCGTAACAGTTAAGTTTGAGCACTCCTCTTCAGCAGCCCAGGGTTCGCAGGTTTGCAACCCAGGTGCGGACGAATGCACTGCTTGTCAAGCCATGCTGTGGCGGCGTCCCATATAAAGTAGAGGAAGATGGGCACGAATGTTAGCCCAGGGCCAATCTTCCTCAGCAAAAAGAGGAGGATTGGCAATGGTTGTTAGTTCAGGGCTGATCTACCTCACACACACACACACACAAAAGTATATGTGGCTACTTGTGGTATGGAATTATTAATCAACTTATTAACTTTACATATAAAAATAATTTAAAATTGGTTTCCGTAAGTTTTCAAGTCTATCTTACATGGAAATTATATTATTCTATTTAGAAATTTAATTTAACTACCTTTGTTTTATTTTTGTCAATCAGTTAAATTTTCCTATATATTTTAAACTACATAAAATATTTAAGTAGTGATAACACTCAGTTCTTTTTGAGGTCATTATAAATGAGGCTGGTAGTAAAATTCACATTTCTTGAGTTCAAGCTAAGTCTTTTTTTACCTAATTTCTGGGTAACTTTTTTTTATTTCATGTTGTGTAAGAACCTGTAAAAACTGCTTTTGTTAATTAACACAAAAGACATAGTTCTGAAAAACCACGTTTTCTAAAATTATAGATTGTTAGAAAATTGGCTGTTTAAAATCCTATGTATAAAAACAGAATATCTGACTCTTGCCTGAAGGATCTGAGCCATTTCGATAAAGAGATACATTCAATTTCTAAACCATGTTTAGAGCTTCAGAAAGGGATATCGAGACAATATTTCACAACTTTGTAATTTGGTACTGAGTCTACTTCTCAGCTGAGGTCTGATGGTAACCCTATTCACACAGCCCAATCTTGCTTTGAAACTATCAAAACACTGCTTTGTATAAATTTTATCTAAACTCAACCCTTCCTCCAAATCCTATAGGTGATATCTTCATTCATAAGGTAGAAGATGGAAGGCATTCCATGATTCCTCCTAGGGGAATTTTTAGAAGATGAATTTCCTTAATATCTTTACTGACTACTCTACTGTTGATCGAGCTCAGCCATATTTAAATTTCATCATTTTCTAAAGTGTTAAAATATTTTTCTGGGAACACTACAATGCTTACCAATATTTAGATTACATCCAATTGGATTATAGTCTTCTAAGATAAGTCTTCTGTGATGAACTTAACAAATTCATTTAGCAAATGTCATTTAACATATATTTGAACACACAAGGCACAATTTTATATACTTCAGACATTTAAAATAGTAATCATGTTCAAAATCAAAATTTTACTGGAACAAAGAAATACATTTAAATTTATGATATAAATGTAATATATGATAAAAATTATTAAGATAAAGTTTTATAAAAACAATCATAATTCTGTCCTTTAAAATAGCAAAGTAATAGTAGCCTAAGTAGCAAAGAAAAGGAGATAGTTAAATACAAATTACTATTAAATCATGGAACTAAATCATGGGAGAAAAATTGGCACACAGATATACAACATTCTCATTAATTTATTCACTTACTCTGAATAACGCACAACCAAGCGTAAACTCTTAGCATAATATTTTCAGAAAAACTATATTTTTTAGTCATTGCACACTGCAAATAACTAGTGAAAATTTACTGTGACAATAAATTAAAATCTATGTTCATTTTAATTTAGCGCCACCACCAATTATTTGGAGTGGTCTTTTGTTGGAAAAATGTTATGACTGCCTAATAATAATGAATAAAGAACCATAAACAAGAATACTATTTAAATGTTTTTCCAATAGAGAAATGAATAAACCCACGAAAATTACTAAAACATAACAATGAGATCAAATAATTATTTTTAATATGCATTTTATGTAATATTCCCAGATACGCGAGAGGCTGCCATTTTATGCTGTTAGAGAAAAACAACGCTGCAAAGCCTTGTCTGTGTTCCAGCCACAAGAGTTAGCTTGGTATTGTAGCTGTCACAGATTGACTCAAGTTGAAGAGCCCAGGCTGCCAACCTGGGCTTGTTGGAATGGGCACATATCGTAGGATGAATGGTGAACTGTCCATTTACCAAATGTGCCTCCATCTCTTTGTAGAAAACTGTAAGCATATATATTAATGTACTCTCTACTGTGCACTGTGAACCGCAGACATATTTCATGACGTACTAGGAGCCTGCTCTAACTGCTGAGGTGAGAATTTTGTGTAAAGAATTATGCTTGGTTCTCTGTGTTACAATTCCCACCAACCTTGGGGAAAGAAGTTAATTGTACTTGAGCCTCTTGAGTGACTCAATATTAGTATTACAACAAGATGATCCTCCTAAGAGAGAAAGGGACACATAGCTTGATGAAACAAGCATCTGTCTTTTCCTCTCTTGGCTTTAGATTTACTCTCAAGGCATTTTTATTAAAGCTAGAAAAACATTAGTAGGCATCAGTTAAAAAATAGCATGCTATGCCAAATGCCTGAATTTTTTTTTTCGGGTTATTTTATAACATCTCACATCATGTTTTCTCTTTAATTTCAACTAGATTCTTGTCAAAAATACATCTGTACATGACATAGTTCTCATTCAAACACTTAGCTTGTGGAAGGTCATCATTTCCTATTTCAGCTGAATGTCAAAACCACACAGCTCTTCAGAGAGAATTGTGTCTGGTACATTACCTCCCTAGAGCAAGACAGCCCTGAAGTATCCTTTAACAATCAGTTAGATCTGAAACAAAGTCTGATAAGGCATTAATGGCTTCAGACTCTGTAGATACTTTGAATAAATGAGAACCTTAAAGATTTTTATAGTATGAATTAAATTTGAAAAACAAGATCTTTATATCTATAAATACATTTTAAAAGCATAGTAAGATTTACGCTAAGAAAAGAACATGACTAGAATATATATTTTTGGTAATTTTTATGCATTAGACGTTTTGCATGCAGTTCATAATTATAAAAAAGTGATATCCTCACGTAGTGTGCTTAGAATAATGCCATTTAATGCAACCTCTGAAAAAATGAGGTTGATTGAAAAATTTTAAAGGAATAACGAATAAAGAAAAAAATAGAACATGGGTTCAACCAAAGTACCTTCAATTTCGCAAAGCAAGAACCATATTCAGATGTCTTACCCTTTTCCTCATTCTCTACCACTGTCATCTATCAATTTTTCCTGTTCCAATGCTGATTATTGATATAATTCCCAAATTATTACCCAGAAGACCTTGACTATATCATACTGATATGATGGAAAGAACAAAAATAATATTTAGTGAGTATCTTCTGATGGCATTTACTATGTTGGATGCCTTATATACATTATGCTACAGAAACCTCAGAGCCTCACAACCATCTTATGAGGCAGAGGAATAGCATATGCCATTGTTGTGAGGTGGGAAGCAATTTTTCATAATGACGGAAAAGAGAAAATGCCTAAGTGGCTTGGGTGCAGAAAATAAATACATGCATAAGAGAGGATGAGGTTAAAAAGGCAGACAGGGCCAAATAATACAGAACTGTATAGTACACGTAAATACCTTAGAACTTTATCCAAAATCAATAAGAAACCATTTGGAAAGGTTTACAGTTGCATGAAATTTTCAGATTTGCCTGTTTAAAACATAACTCTAGAGGCCGGCCCAGTGGTGTAGCGGTTAAGTGCATGTGCTCCGCTCCGGAGGCCCAGGGTTTGCAGCTTTGGATCCCGGGCACACACCAATGCGCCGCTTGTCAAGCCATGCTGTGGCGGTGTCCCATATAAAGTAGAGGAAGATGGGCACAGATGTTAGCCCAGGGCCAGTCTTCCTCAGCAAAAAGAGGAGGATTGACATCGGATGTTAGCTCAGGGCTGATCTTCCTCACACAAAATAAAACCTTAACTCTAGTTCAAATTTGTAGAAAAAATTCGTAGGAACAGAAGTAACCACTAAAATCCCATTTATTATTTCAGGTAAGTCATAGTTTACATGGATAAATAACGGTATTAGTAAACAGAGAAAAGACTTGATGGGTCTAAGATGTATTTGGGGAGCATATAAATTCTCAGGGCACTCTATAGCATAATTATATATTTACTTGTCTCTTTTCTCCTACAAAAATTAGATTTCACTAATTTTTGAATACCTAACACCTAGCATGCTTCCTGGCACCTTGTAGCTTCTCATGAATTATTTAACCCAAGTCATGCAGCATTAGCCAGGGAGCCACAGAAGAGCCAGCACAATGCCACTGACAAAACCGACTGGATCACATAGACCTTAGGTGGTGCCTACAATGGAAACTGATCATGTGTATAAGTCCTCAAGGTTATAGCGATTAGGATTTTCACTAAATGTGTTTTTCCTGACTTAAACATTGAGTTTTAGGAACTGAAAAAAAATCTACTATTCCTAAATCTATTAATTTTGAGTTTGGACTAGAACAAAAAGAATGGTGAGCCCATAACATACTTATATTCTCAACTCAGCACAACCGATCTGTGAACAATTAGATATCAACATCAATTATTTTAACACAAAAACCTGAATATTAAGAAAAAATTTAGGATGGTAAATGAATTTAAAATAATCCCCCCTACTCTTCAGATAGATTATTCAACTAATTTAGCATATTACAAATTGCTCTAATCATTTTTCATATTATCCTGAGGAAAGTTCACAGGAAAAGGCATTGCTATTAAAAAGCTGTTAGTAAAAACACAAACACAAATTTTAAACAAAACAAAATCCATGATTAATATTTTTCAACAATTTTCTCTAGTTCTATAACATTGGCTAAAGGAATAACATAATTAAAAGGCATTTGAGCAACTACACAAAATAGGCGTTCCAATTTGTTCTACTAGGATACGAATTTCACCTCTGCAACTGAAAAGTGGAAAAAGAATCTATTCTGAAAGCTGAAATTAATTCAGTAACTTTTCAGATTCTTGCCAAGATAATTGTGGAAAATAATTTTAATAAGACAAAAGTAGAAGTTCATTTTGTTGAATTTATTTAAAGGCCAAATATACCAATAAGAATCACTGTTGATGTCCCCTTTTTGAAAAAACTTCAAGCCACCTCTGAAAATCATATCCAAATTCAGTCTTTTGAGGCTATTATTTTCTCCAGTAACTGACTGAATCATATTCAACATTCACCTTTTTTCTTTCTTTTGAGTGTTTGCTGTGGGTCAGAGACCATGCTCCTGAGAGCTAGCACGTGATTCCCGTCCTTTTGGAACTCACAATTCAGTGGAAGACAATATGTAAACTAACAATTACAACATGATATATAAAAGCAATAATAGAAATGCCTACAACCTGGCATGCCTCCACTCTCACTGGCCACAGAAATCATGTAAAATCCGCTACAAAAACCTAGCCACTTGGTTATTTATCCTAAATAGAAACTATATACTACAAAATTATAGTCTTTTCAATTCTATTACATAGTAACAGAAAACCCCAAAATCCATCATGACCAAGTCACACTTTTTCTCTCCCTTATCAGGCTTTCTGTTCCATGCTTCTGAGATAAAAAATGGCACAATTTCAACCTCCCACTGGTGCAGCAGAATGTAGCAAATACATAGAAGAAAGGAACAATGTGCTAGTAGTTTAAGTATTGGCAGTGGATCTGGGAAAAGCTGATATGTCTGCTGGTATCAAATCTGACAAAAGCATCAATGTATTTTACTGTATTAGGCTGAGATGGATGTGTATTATGTGGGACATGATGAAATCACCCAATGCAGCTCACGCTCTCATAACACAGCGAGGCTCCTGGTAGGTACGAGCTATATCCTCCCATAAATAAATGTCATTTCTCCTTGCTTTAACTGGATCATGTCCTGATATCATGCCTTCTAAAATGGTTCATTTGCTATTTACTAAATTGCTTAAAGGCTTAAAAATGTGCAAATGTGTACACAGATATACAAACATATATACATATATATGAGAGAGAAAGAGAATTGAGAATTTTCATACAAAATCTGTGAACAGTAAAATGCTCTATATGATTGGAGAAAATAAACTGGTAAATTGCTTTCTGTTTTTTATTAGTTCATATTTTTTTACCTATGGCAAAAATAAAATCTCTAGAGGAAATTTATATATAATAAGGGAGTATGTCTGTTTTGTTCAAAAAGTTGTATTGTAAAAATAGTTTATACATATCTGTTATTTTGTTTTGGGTCCTGAATTTAAACTTTTTTTTTTTTTTTTGTGAGGAAGATCAGCCCTGTGCTAACATCTGCCACTCCTCCTCTTTTTTAGCTGAGGAAGACTGGCCCTGGGCTAACATCCATGCCCATCTTCCTCTACTTTATATGGGACGCCACCACAGCATGGCTTGCCAAGCAGTGCGTCGGTCCCCCCCCCGGGATCCGAACTGGCGAACCCCGGGCCGCCGCAGCGGAGCGCGCACACTTAACCGCTTGCGCCACCTGGCCGACCCCTGTAAACACTTTTTTTAACACTCACATAATGTTTGTCCAACAGCTCTTCCTTTGATTCTTTCACGAAAATAAGGTGTTTTTTTATGGGACTGTACAGTGAGCAGACAACTCAAAAATAAAAGGATTATATATGAGCCTGTGGAATTGAGTGAAGCACCACTCAATTGTGCTGTGGATAGAACTGCATAATCAAAGTGAAATGCCAGGCAGGCTTTGGAAAACAACTTCATTATTGAACGTGGAAGAGAAAATTCAAGCCTAGTAGTTGAGAATTATTTTCAGAGCTGCAGACGGCCATCATGCAGCAAATGTCAGTGATTTTTGTTGTTTATATACACCTTCAAAAATTTCTTTAAAACTCATTAATTAATTATTCTTACGCCCAGTATATGATTCATTTTTATTCTTAAGAATATTTTGTATTTACTGATTTGACTTTGGCCTGACAAAATATGTGTATATTATGTTTATATATTTATGTAACATATACTACAATATAAAATGTGTGTGCATATTTACATACATATATATTTCAGATTTCTGACTTCTACTTTGTTGGTTTTATTTTCCTTCTTGGAAGGAAAGAAATTTGATCAGGGTTAGCAGCATTTTTGGTGTTTCATCAAAGAATGTTGATGTATATTTCCTTACTTGACAGACATTGCAACTTTTATCTTCCTCATCCAGAATTCCATGAACACGCCCCAAAAGCAGTGAAAAGCTGGAAGTTGTCATTGTTGTTGCATCTCTGCCTTTCTGTTTTGGGACTTTTGCTCTCAAATGTTATCAAATCAATGCAATCTAATCAAAATATATTGTTAGTATGATCATGATTATAGATAACCTGGCACTATGCACCACCAGATAACAGGTGTTATTTATTTTCAAATACTGAAGAGTATGGCATGTGTCTGTACAATGCTCTTTGCACATCTGCATAGTTGATTTGTGTCCATATAAAAGAATTAACCAAGAAGCCTGCATTCTCCAAAATAAAAACCATTTATACCTTGAACGTATGAAGTCTGTTTCTTGACTTCCTGTGGTTGAGAATATAACTTTATTACACTTACTAGCATGAATAAAAAGTAATTTATATTTTAAAAATAACTAATTATGTTAACACTAAGAACAGACTAAAATACATAAGATTCACTGTCATATCTTTTTGAAGTTAAATCAATTATACTATCATTTAAACATTTATTTTTATAATAATATTGTATATGTTTTGATTTTAGGTAAGAAATTAAAAAAACACAATCACAGATATCATTATACCTGTCTCTATTATTTTAAAATTTTCAGATTTATTATTCTACCTGTTATTCAATGTATATAATGTATACATACATATCTTTTTCTCTCTAAATAGTATCAAACTATACAAACTTTTTGTAAATTTTTTTTGACTCAACAATACAACATGTACATTTTTATGTCAATAAATATGCTTTTAAACTATTTTAAAGCCCATAAAATATTCTCCATGGAAAAGTGAAATAATAGCCAAGATTGGGAAACAGTATCCATAATATAGACGTGGGCTCTACTAGTTTCTTCTTTCCTTGCTGTTTCTTCCTTTCTTCCTTCCTCTTTTACTTTTGTCTATTTTATTGATTTACAAAAGCATAAGCATAAAATTCTGAAGGAACAAAAGAGAAAACAAAGAAAAAATTCTGCCTCATATCCCTTTCCTTAGTCCTTCAAGTCTCCTCCCCAGTGGATACCACTCTTTCAACTTTCT
Organism: Ceratotherium simum simum; assembly: GCF_057802395.1. Classification (NCBI taxonomy): domain Eukaryota; kingdom Metazoa; phylum Chordata; class Mammalia; order Perissodactyla; family Rhinocerotidae; genus Ceratotherium; species Ceratotherium simum. The sequence goes on along the minus strand of NC_141901.1, from coordinate 61,916,114 downwards.
CACTGTTCTTTCAAAAATACTATAAGCATTCACAAGCGTCTACGTACAAAGAAGAGAATTCCTCTTATTTGGGTAGAATACCATAGAAATTAATAGTGCGGGCTATAGAACAAAACTGCCTGGATTTAAAGTCAAGATCTGCCACTTTTTAGCTCTTTAAACTTGGGATCATTTACATGACATTCTGCGCAATGGTTTTCTAATCTATAATTAGATATTATTTGTTTGTTGTTATGGTCGGTGAGTGGACTCCAACTCCTAGGGATAGCAGTGCAGAACCTTGCCTGGTCTTTTTGCTTCCAGTGCTATATCAGCAATGCTCTGCTGCTAGTCATAGGATTTTTCAGAAGTGAGTGGCTAGGCCCTTCTTCCTCGTCTGTCTTAATCTAGAAGCTTCATGGAAACCTGTCCACCATGGGTGACCCTGCTGGTATTTGGAATTTTGGTGGCAGAGCTTTCAATATCACAGCAACACTCAGATACCACAGCATGACAACCAGATGGGTGAGTGGTATGGTTCCCTGACCCAGAATGAACTTGGCCCACGGTAGTGAGAGAGCAGAATCTTAACCACTAAACCACAGGCCTGGCCCCAATTGATAGAGGCAAATATATAGGGAAAGAAGTATTCTAGAAGTTTGTCAGGCGGTCAATATATAAATATCTTATTTTCTGAATTTTGTGATACCCTAGTATTTACCAGCATTTTTAAATTTGTAAATTGTGCATTTTTTACTTATCCTTGTAAAATATTCAGTTTGAATCTATTTTTTATTCATAATTTTATATTATTGTTTTTTAAAGGACCCTCACATTACATGAGTTTCTGGTTCCACAATTCTTGATTTGTCTCTGCCTATTGGATATTCAAGCTCTTGACTGTACCTATTAATTCCCAGTCTATAGATCTACATTTTTGACCTCTCCAGATGATCCACGTCAAGATTTCTGTACAGAAACTTCAGCCTCCCAGAGGCATAGAACGAAGAAAACAATCTGGAAATCTGTATGCTTCTCAAGGAGCTTTTGCTTCACATTGTTCTTTATCCAGATTCTGGAACATTTTTTTCCCTGATTACCTGATTAAAGTCTAGTTATCTTTTACTACTCCCTGACTTTAGCTACAAACCTAATTCTCTTCCTTGCTTTAGCTTAATACCATATCCTTCGATAAATACAGGGCATGAAATCTGAGGAGCTAAACAATATGCAAATCTTGACATAAAACTAGGAAGAACTCACAAGGAGTATTAATTTCTTAAAGCAACAAATTATCTTAACACTGAAAACACTTCCCTTAAAATACATAAGATTCATTAACATTTGGTTGTTTTGGGAACCAGATTACTTACTTAGTGGTTCTCAAACCTAGCTGGATATCAGAAATAACAGAACTTAATGTAAATATTATTTCTGTAACATATTTATCCTACCTAAATCTATTGAACTAGAGTGGTTGGAGATCTAAAATCTCATTTTTAAAAAGTTACCCCAAATGAGACACATGAAAATTGTTCCAATGTTTGTTCTGTAAATGCTGACCTAGGGATTCCCTGCCTACATCGTAGGTCATTGAATCTCTGGGATCAACCCTTAGTTGGCTGGCTATTTCCTATGATCTGACTTTGTCGTTATTGGGACCACGAGGTTCCTGCTTGATCCAGGGTCTAGGTGATTTTATTTATTTTAAACTTTCTCTTCTCAACTCTTTTTCTAATATTTATTGAGAAGCTACTATTACTGGATACTGTGCAAAGAAATTTTTATCATATTTTCCTTAAATCCTTACTCCAACTCTGTTATGGACTAAATTGTGCCTCCCAAAAGGATATGTTGAAGTTCTAAGCTCCAGGATCTTAACACGTGACCTTGTTTGGAAATAGGATTGTTGCAAATGTAATTACAGTAGTTCCTCTTATCCATGGTTTCACCTTCTATGGTTTCAGTTACCCGTGGTAAACCACGATCCAAAAATATTAAATGGAAAATTCCAGAAATAAACAATTCATAAGTTTTAAATTGCATGCCATTCTGAGTAGCAGGAGGAAATCTCTCGCTGTCCCACTTGAAACATGAGTCATCCTTTTGTCTAGAGTCTCCACGCTGTATACACTACCCGCTCGTTAGTCACTTAGTAGCCCTCTCGGTTATCAGATCTACTATTGGGCTATCACAGTGCTTGTGTTCAAGTAACCCTTATTTTACTTGGCCCCAAAGCACAAGAGCAGTAAAGCCGGCAATTCAGATATGCCACAGAGAAGCCATAAAGTGCTTCCTTTAATTGAAAATTCGAAAGTTCTCAACTTAATAAGGAAATTTAAAAATACATATGCTGAGCTTGCTAAGATCTATAGTAACTTTTATTATGGTATATTATTATGATTGTCTCATTTTATTATTATTTATTGTTGTTAATCTCTTACTGTGCCTAATTTATAAATTAAATTTATCATAAGTATGTATGTATAGGAAAAAACTTATGTAGGGTTCAGTATACCTGCCATTTCAGGCATCCACTGGGAGTTTTGGAACATATGCCCCCAGCTAAGGGTGGATTACTGTCGTTAAGATGAAGTTATACTGGGGTAGGGTGGGCCCTTAATTCAATATGACTGGTGCCCTTATTGGAAGAGGAGAAGAGACATAGAGATAGAGACACACAGTGAGAACACCACGTGACAACAGAGGCAGAGATTGGAGTGATGTGGCCGCAAGCCAGGGAACACCAGGGATTGCTGGCAAACCACAAGAAGTTAGGAAAGAGGCAAGGAAAGATTCTCCCCAACAAGTTTCAGAGGGAGAACGGCACTGCCGACACGTTGATTTCGTAATTCTAGCCTCCAGAACTGCAAGAAAATAAATGTCTGTTATTTTAAACCATCCAGTTTGCGGTACTTTGTTACAGTAGACCTGGGAAACTAATACAAGCTTTATGAGAGAGATTGTCATTTTCATTTTACTAATGAGAAATTGGGGCTCAGAAAATTTAAGTAAATTATTCAAGTTTACCATATTGATGGTAAGTAGAATCGTCTGGTGGCAAAACAAATGTTCTTGTAACAATAAGTATTTATTATTTAAAAAAATTAAAAAACTCTTTTATATAACTCATGCAATCTACTGTGATAAAATATGATAAAAAAGAGGTATTCTATAAAAGCCTTTGAGTGGAATCTTAGATGCATTCTTCTCTCAAGAATAAATAGCATTAGAGTGTTTTTCTTTTTTATCAGAGTAAGAGAGAAAGTACTGACATTCTCTGTCGTCTCTAATTGGATGCCATATGTTGAACTCTGTCAACCCAGTTCCTTCCTCTGCCCTCTGTGACACCCCTTGAAATCAATGAGAATGCTAAAATTAAATCAGACTATATGTGCTGAAAGAATCATAAAAACTGTATAATCTAAATTCTCTGGTTAATGAGTGAACACATGAAAAGCACAGTAGAACTCTATTTATAAAAATCAATACCAGGCCTCATTTGTAGAGGCAACCTTTAATGTCTTTTCTGTTAACATCAATTTTGAGGAAATGTTTTATATGCGTCATTTTTAGAAACACTCTTCAGCTGCAGGTTTGGAATAGAAATTAAAACATTCACAGGATTGTTTTGTTATGTATGAATGCAGATACAAAATGATATTTAAAAAGAAAAAATGAAAGTTTATAGTTCAACAAAATGAGTTTCAGGGAACATTTTATTTCACCAGGTCCATGTGGTGAAACTCATTTATAAGATAGACACCCTTAAAATGGGACTAAGTTGGGGTTTCAATGATTATATGCTGATGTCAATAATATTATAATAAAATACCCATATATGAAAAATGCTCAATATAATTAATAGTGACAATATTAGGATATTTCTGATCTCATTTTAATTTATTTAATCTTCAGTATAATTCATAGAGTAAATTGGACACATAATTTAGCAGTATTAGTAATCTGTATTCTGGACAGTTCATTGAATACTGCAAGTTTCCTAACATAACCTGAATACGTTTAGTGCCTTGATCACATATCATCTCCTGAAAGAAAATGCAGTCCCATGGATAATATAATCATCAAAAGAAAATTTGTGATACAGTTGCGTTATTTTAATCTCATTTTCTGGTATCTCTAAGATTTTTCAGTAAAAATTTTGCATCTTCTAAAATGAATCTTATCAGTTTTCGTTTAATACATTCTAAAATAAAAAATGTAAGTGATTAGAAACAACACAAACTAAATGTGCAAATGCATGTAAAAGCCCAATTGCAGTGAGGGAGCTTTTTAGAGGCCAATTGGCTTAACCATATGCAAGCTGTGAATATTGCTTATTTTCCTACCCTGTTATTCATCAGGAGAAGGATAACATATTTAAACTAAAACTAATCCAGTTAATGTTAAAACTAGAGAACAAATTTAATGGATTATACCCTTTTAACTGAAAGAGAAACATAATGTAACATAATCAAATGTTATAACCCCATGGAATATGCCATAACTGTAGACCTGCTTCACAGTACATTGCCTAATGAAACGGAGATATTTTTCTCTTGTGAGTTTTGTTTTGTTTTTTTAAATTTTGTTAAGTATATTTTACCACAATTTTAGTTTGTTTGTTTGTTTTTGTGAGGAAGATCAGCCCTGAGCTAACATCCATGCTAGTCCTCCTCTTTTTGCTGAGGGAGACTGGCTCTGAGCTAACATCTATTGCCAATCTTCCTCCTTTTTCTCCCCAAAGCCCCAGTAGATAGCTGTATGTCACAGCTGCACATCCTTCTAGTTGCTGTATGTGGGACGCGGCCTCAGCTTGGCCGGAGAAGCGGTGCATTGGTTTGCCCCCGGGATGCGAACCCGGGCCGCCAGTAGCAGACGCGCGCGCGTTAACTGCTAAGCCACCGGGCCGGCCATCTCTTGTGAGTTTTGAACGCATACATACTGACATATACCCTTGTCAGGTATATATCTTTTGCATTGCTTGTTTTGTGTTTGGTTTTTAAACTAGAGTCAAAGCAATCCTTAATTGTGCCTAAGTGTTTATTTTCAAATTCTTTGAACCTGGACCAGCCTTTTACGGTCTTACATTCTCTCAATTCAACATGTGTTAGGTGACCTCAGGCCAAGCTGAGTCATGTTGACATCATGAGCATGGGCAAAACTCTTGGCCTCCCTGGTTGACATTGATTCTAAATTTAAAGGTTGTTTTTGCATTCATAAATTAGTTGACATCTCTTTATGTAGAGCTATAATACCTTAAAAAATATCAAAATTCTCATAAGATATTTTTGGTTTAAACTTGGATGTTGGGGAATTAATTACTTTGATAAATGTCTCAGTCCATAAGGGAGGCATGGTTATTAAAGAGAAGACATCTTAACAGAGAAGAGTAGATTCCCTTTAAAAGGATTCACATATTTGAGACATTTGGGTGTAAGTTGTTTGGCTTAAACTCTATGTATCACTTGAAATTGGGATTAACTAAACTGAGCACAGGGGCAAATTTGCCTTAGCTGGAATGCTCTGTCACCACCTTCAGTGTGGTTTTGCTCAAAGGAGAGTACAATGAGGCAACTGCTGCAGAAGGCTGCACAAGGGCATCACTATAGGGTAGGGAGAATTTCCTCTGCAAAATAAATTTTCACAACTTCTGTAGTCACTAGATCCGTTTCCTAAGAGTAAATTGGGGATATGAAGGGAATGTTTTATGAATAGTTCAGAAACAAGATTTTTTTTGTTGTTATTTATTCTATTTTTTTAAGGATTTTCATCTTCTATTTTAATTTCTCTTCAGATTCTTTGTGCATTCTCATTTATGTTTTGTGTACAAGTTTCTTAGCTTTCCCCTTTAAATCAAAATAAGTAGCCTAATGAACCTTTGCCACCACATCACCCATGAACTCAAGTCTACTTCTCAGAATTACACTGTCTAAATCAAACTTCCTTAATAACAGTAAATATTTACTCATAATCATTGGTCAAAACATTTCACCTCTCAAGAAATGCTCCATTTAATGGTGATAATGTATGTGCAGTGTATTCATAACTTTACTACTGCCCCAATATCTGAATTCACACAAACATTCAAACAAGGCATGACTTTCACACTGAATTATCTTCAACATTGAAAGAATATTGAATGAAAACATTTTTTAAAAATATTTCAGTACAGTTGCAATTTTTCAAATTTACTTCTGGTTTTTAACAGTGATTATTGTATACAGCTTATCTAGTCAAAGAGTTCTAGAGAGTAAAAGTTCTTTACGGTGGATTAAGAGCACAGGACGTTAAAGGCAAACTACCTGGGTTGAAATCTCCGTTCTACTCTTCACTGCTTGAGTGACTTTGGGAGGTCACATAACTTCATTGTATTTCAGTTTTCTTGTGTAGGAAATGACGTTATTAATAGTATGTCAAATGTGATATCTACAAAATGTAGAGTTTTGAATATTACAAATTGACTTGCTCAATTTAATGGTGACAATTATATATAGCCCCTCATTTTCAGAGTGAGGCTTCTGTTTTTCTTCTCGCCCCTGTTTATTTCAATGCTGTTCATCAGTATTTTGTTGGCTATTCTGGGTCATTTGTCTTGTCTAAATTTTAGAGTCAGACTGTCAATATCCACAAAATAGGTTGCTGAGATTTTGATTGGATTGTATTAAATCTATAGATCAAGTTGGAAAGAATTGACATTTTAACAATGTTTTCCACTCAGTAAATTGGAAATAGCTCTTCATTTATTAGATCTTTGATTCCTTTTAACAGTTTTATAGTTTTCCACATATAGATTCTGTACATATTGTGTTCGATTTGTACCTAATTTTTTCATATTTTGGTCCTATTGGAAATGATCTTGTGTTTTTAATTTCAAAATTCAATTTTTCGTTACTGATATAGAGCAAAGCAATTGACTTTTTTTTAGTCACCTTTGCACGTCACTCCACTCTCTTCTTGCTTGCATGGTTTCTTATAAGAAATCTTATGCAATGTTTATCTTTATTTCTTTATAGTTGAGGTGTTTGTTTTCTTTTTTTCCTTCTGTTTTCTCTAAAGATTTTCTCTTTGTCTTTGGTTGCCTGCAGTTTAAATGTGACGTAAAGTAAAGCAAAGCAAAATAAAAGAGGAGTACTGTAAAGCAAACCTGGGTTTACTTTTTTTTTTAATTTATTGATATTTGGTATTTTTCCTGCTTGGTGATTTCCAAATAGCCTAGGTCTGTAGTTTTTTGTCCATCATTAATATTGGAAACTTCTCAGTAATTATTTTTTCAAATATTCCTTCAGCTCCGTTGTTTCTTCTCCTTCTGGTATTCTATTTAAACGAGTATTTCACTTTGTACATTATCCAACAGTTCTTGGGTATTCTGTTCTGTTCCTGTCATTTATTTAACTTTTCTTTTTGGCCTTTTCTGTGACTTATCTACAAGCTTACTGACTCTGATTTGATCCTCAGGTATGTCCAGGCTACTGCCAAGTCAGTCAAAGGAATTCTTTATTTCTGTTAACAGTTTTTTTTTCTCTGATTTCTGGCTTTTCTTTTAGATTCTTCCTTAGAGTTTCTATATGTTTACATTGCTCTTTTATTTTTACATGTTGTCTACTTTTTATGTTAATATATTGATCACAGATATTTTAATATATTGATCATAGATATTTTAAATTCTTTGTCTGATAATTCCATATGTCGTGCCTGATATTCCAGTGTCATATCGGAGTCTGTTTCTGATGATCGTGTTGTCTCTTCAGACTATGTGTTTCCTTGTTTGTCAGCATGGTGCACAATTCTTTGTTAAAAGCATGAGATGGCACATCTGGTAAGAGGAACAGACGCAAACAGGCCTTTCACGTCTAATTTTGTGATAATTGGGCTATGTTTCATGTTTGCTGTGGCGGAGGCTTCAGCTTCCTCTAGTGTTCCTGTTTATGTCCCCCCTATTCATTTGGTTTTCTCTTGGAAACCCTTCTTCAACAGAGTCTATGCCTTGCAGCTCTCTCAGCTGCAATCCGCAGTTATTCTACCAGAGACTTTTTGGTGTGGTGGTAAAGTGCTGGAGAAGGGAAGCATTCAATAACCTTAAGATTAAATCAGTGTTTTAGCGGCCCTCTGTCCTTGGGCTGTGACCTTCACAAGTACTTCTCAAATTTTCCCCTTCTCTTCAGTGAGAAAGGAAGGCTAGAGGGTTTGGAGTTGGGGAACAGTTCTTCCGTCATGTCTCATATGGTTCTGGTGAAGTCTTTTCCTTGGGAGAGTAGGCTTTTGTGTACGGAGATCATTATGGGCATATTTAAAAATGCTTACATTTCCCCTTCCCTTGCCTGAAATATGAGGGGCTATTTCTCGCATCTTCACCATGAGGACCTGGTGGAGTTCCTGGAGGTAAAACTAACAGAAATGTGGTGGCCCCTCTAAGAGTGGGCCCCAGGCCGTGTCATACTTGAGTCTGGTTCTGATGATTGCTTTGTTTGTTCATACTGAATTTTTTCTTGCCTTTCAGCATGCTGTGTAACTTTTTTTTTGAAGGCCAGAAATATTGTATTGGATAATAGAAATTGATGTAAATACACCTATAGTGTGAGGATTTATGTTAGTCTAACCAGGAGTTGGGCTGTATTGAGACGTCTGCTATAGCCGTAGTTGCCAGGGGTCAGTTTCCTCTAGTGTCCTTGTTTTTGTCTCTTTTAACTTGTTTTCTTCCCTAAGTACTCCTCCTCAGAGAAAGTCTTTCTTTTGGATCTCTTTCAGCTGCAATCTGCTGCTATTACGCCAGATCCCTGTTGCTGTGGTGTTAAGATGTGAGGCTGGGGAAGCAGTCTATAGTCTTGTGATGAAATCTCAGTCTTTGGTGGACTTGTGTCTCTGGGCTGAGACTTTCATGTGTGTCTCTCCAGTGCTATAGCCCCCCTCCCCCCTTGGAGAAAGGAATGCTAGAGGGGACAGAGCATGAGGAAATTCCTTCCCCAGCTGGAGTAAAGCTCTGACAAAGACTTTTCCTCTAGAGAGTAGGCCTTTTTAATAGAGACTGTTCTGGCATATTTCACAATGTTTACTTTGACCCTCTCCCTGCCAGAGCCACAAGAGGATTGTTTGAAATCTTCACTGTGAGAACCTGGTAGGGTTCCTAGATCTAGTAATTTATCAAAGTGACCATTTTAGTGTTTCCACCAGTTTGTAGCTCTAGAGGCTTCTCTAAGGAAACAAATCTTGGCTGTGACTCTTTGAATTTGCCTGTTTCGTCCAGATTTCAGAGTGGTGATTTGCCTTTACCACCTCAGTTTTCTGATATTCCAAGAAAAGTAATTGAATTTTAGTTCATTCAGTGCTTCATTTTTGTAAGGACGGGAGTGAAGACTTTCAAAGTCTTTATATACTGGAGTTGAAAAAAGGGATCTTTTGACATATTGTTTCATTCTTTTCTTTCTATGCTTCATTCTGGAATTCTCTTTTTTTTTTTTTTCATATAATACCATTCAACAATTCTCCCCTCTCTTCATTTAATCTGCCACTGAAGTACACTTTGTATCTTAATTTTTGCTTTGGTTTTGTAGCTATTTCCATTGGTTCTTTGTTTTTCTCTTTTTTCTGAAATCTTCCATCTCATCACTTAAAAATCTTAAACATATTGGGGCTGGCCCTATGATGTAGTGGTTAAGTTCAGTGTGCTCCACTTCTGTAGCCTGGGTTTGCAGGCCTGGATCCCGGGCACAGACCTACACCACTCATCAGTCATGCTGTGGTGGCATCCCACATACAAAATAGAGGAAGATTGGCACAGATGTTAGCTCAAGGTTAATCTTCCTCAAGCAAAAAAAAGAGGAAGATTGGCAACAGATGTTGTCTCAGGGCCAATCTTCCTCAGCAAACAACAAAAAAATCTTTAATGTATCAATCAGATTTATTTGAAAGTTTGTATATGACAACTTCAATATCTGGATAACCTTTGCTCCCATTACTATCATTTATTTTTTATGTTTGTTTCTTATCAATTCTTGTTATTTTCACATGTCTTGATTGAATGCCAGACATTGAGTTTTTTAAAAAGTCATGATAATTTCGGTCTCTTGATCATGCTACCTTCCTTTGGAAATAATTTTCTCTTGTTACTTTTTGGAGGTATATCAGGGATAGATAACTTTTAACCCGTTAGGGGTTGAGATGATTGGATGATGTGCTTCAGACTTTGTGTTCACTACCAGTTCTCCTTTATCACTAAGGCTTACTTCTTCCAATGCCCTAACAGTCATCTTTGCCCTCCTTGTCATAAATGGAACTCCAATTCTTTGGTCCCAGTCTATGAGGCTGTAAAAAGCTCTACCACATTTTTTGTCTCCCAGCACCTATTTTGGAATTGACAATTACCTCAAGGGAAAAGGCAGAACCTGTTCAGGCTTTTATTCTTCTATTCTTACATCTTCACTGTCTTCTGAGCTTCAACCAGTTGATTTTGATATATACTTTTTTCAAATACAGATTTGCTAGTTGTCCTCACTGGGAGAGTGGTCTCAGATAAGATATTCTTGAGGAGCAGAAATTCTGTAGTAATTATTTCTACAAAATGTGTGTCTAACAGTTTTATTCAGTAAAAAAATACATAAATAAAATAATATGCAAAATGGCTGTGTGTAAAGTTGTAAAATGTAGTCAAAATAATGAATGTTGAAAACAGAAATTTATACAATATAAATATCAATAGAGAAAAAAATCGTTTAAAATGTCATCAGATCTTGAGGTCTACAGAAGGCTCAAGTGTCAAAGTGTCTGTAAACTTAATTGACAAAACCTTTCTTGTCAATATGGAAGTTCCATAAAAACTGGGACACCACTATTGTGGCAGCAGCACAAAAATGTTTTTAGAGGCTTTGGATGTGACTTTTAAACTTCACTTCACTCTTTTTTTCACTTGTACATTTTCATTTTTCTAGGACATTATCATTTGATTTTCAAAGCAACTATGATCCCTTCTTATAAATTTCTCCTAGAAATAATAGTTTTAGGAAGTTCTGGAAATATCTGACAAAAGAGTTCAAAAAATGAGAGATATTACACTGCTTTAATATAAATGTTTGCATGTGACATATTTTTATATTATTTGAAAATTGTATAATTTAAGCCATTAAGCTTGTGACAATATATCCTGAAGAATATAATCTCATCTCTAATTCTCAGCCAATGTGAATGATGATGATTATAATGTGAAAGACAGTATAATCGGTGTTATAAAAATCAGAGTGACCTTCTTCCAACACCTCAAAGCTTTTTTCCCCACTGTCTAATGATGATACGCATCTCTTTTTGATAATGAAGTAGACGTTTCTCTTGGCTAATTCTTAAATATTAAACCACAAAATGTGTGTAGATTCCTTGTTAGCACTGGCGTATGGTATTATGTGAATAGTTATTATATATGAAAAATGTTGATCATGGCATTAATTTCTGTCATTTCCTCTGTCTATTTATTTCTTTCTCTTTTAACAAAACTCTCAGCCCTTTACCTACCATTCTCAATGATAGTAATTTGTTGTTGATTCTTTAAGCAAAGATAGCATTGGCCAGGATTATTTATTTTCTTTCTCTTTAACTATTCAACCGACAAAAGTCTTTATCTCAGAGGACTGCGTTTAGAATAACATCCCAAATTGCTTTTCATGACGCCAAACATACTTTTTCTAATTTGCAGCAATGTTCATTTGTTATTACCAATTAACAATATCCATTCATATTTATGCACATAAATTCTATCCTCGTCTACTTAATTAATAGATTAAACAAAAAAGTCTACCTTGTATAAAATTCAATGTTTTTTCTATCTTTGGTTATCATCTATATTCCTACTCTGTTAACTATAGTGCATTGTGAAAATAAAAATATGAATCATTGTGCTACTTTAAAAAAATACATAGCCTACATAATTCTAAAAAAGTATTTTATGTAATTTATAGTAAAAGTTATAGATACAACAAGCCAAAAAACACAGGCAGGGGCTGGTCCGGTGGTGTAGTGGTTAAGTTTGCCCCTACGCATTGGCAGCCGGGAGTTCACAGATTTGGATCCCGGGCGTGGACCTATGCACCGCTCATCAAACCGTGCTGTGGTGGGGTCCCATATATAAAATGGAGGAAGATGGGAACAGATGTTAGCTCATGGCCAATCTCCCTCATCAAAAAAAAAAAAAAAAATCAGTGAAATTAAAATCCATGAACTAAGTATCTAAATGAAGATAGAAGAGAGGAATAAAAAAGTAAATTTACTTGAACATCTATGCTAAGAAAACAAGTCAGAGAATTTAATTCTGAGTTTCTTTGCAGCCAAACAGAAGAAGAAAATACAGTGTACTGTACAGTTTTAATTATCTAACAGAAAAGCATACTTCTTTAAAGGTGGGCTTGTTTTTCTTCCCAGCTCTGAATTCTGAGAGGAATGTGATGACCTACTTTGTATTCTAGACATCAAACCATAACTAAAAATGATCCATATCAGCTATTTTGTTTACAACAATACATTGATGTTTACAAAAATACATGACAATTCTTAAATAAACCTTCAATAAATGTTGAATGTATAATGTTACTATAATCTTGTGTGGCTAATAATGGAAGTTAGAAGCTTATATATACCAGGCAGGAGTGTAGTTTTATAATGATTTAATATTGAGGTATGACAAAGCAAGTCTAAATACTGACATATAACTATTTCTTTTGAGTTTGATAGTGGAGATGGTGACAGAAAATTCAAAACTGAGGTGTCAAAGGAGACTCGATGGACAGATATTACATTTCTTTAAATGAAAGAAGATATACAACAGATGTATGTGGGAAAATGCTACTGTTAAAATGTGCCAGTTTATGAATGTTGAAGCAGCTATCATTTTCTTAACAGGAGGCACTACACTTGCCGAGAGGTGAGTTGCAGTGATACATGAGGAAATTAACAATTTTTTTTTCCCAAAAAATCTACCCTAGGAGTATGATATATTTTCCTACAGCCATGATGTTCCAAATCTTACATTTAATATAGTTTGTTACACGGTGGGTTCTTTTAGACTTTCGGCATATGGAGCAACACTAATTTTTATAGCTATTTTCCCAGATTCGTGGCCCATGAAGTACAAGAATCATGAACTAACTTGAAAAGAAATTGAAACTTCTGAATTTCTTCCAATAAGAGTCCTGTAAATTCTGAATGAAGCCTGGAGCAGTCTAATCTCGCAGCAATTTCTGTTCTGCCTCCTTCAATAAGAGGCAGATGAGAGTTCAGGGGAAATTCTCTTAGTAGCCACAGAGAAAGAAGCACGAGAGCTGTGGAAAGCCAAAAGAGAAATATCTATGTAGAAGTCGGTTAAACACGGGCAACAAGTTTGGCCCTGGTTCACCTTAGAGGCTGTGAGTATGACTTAGAAGACTGAAATCTAAGAGCAGAACTGAGGAACTGTCCTGAATAGAAAAGCAATGCTCAAGATAGACAGAGTCAGTTACATGTGTGGAGCTCAGGTTAACTAGAAGTAGGAGAGAGACCTGAACATAATAATCACAGGAGGGTGAACATGTACAGTTAGGCACGGGCAGAGGCTTCTCATTAAAATAAACAAAAAGGCCAAATGAGGTCATGAGCAGAAAATTAAATCTGACAGACTGTAGGAGCACTTTTCAAGCTGAAGTCAGGAACTGAGATGAGGGAGCAAAATTAAAAGAATGACATGACATTGGCAGCCCATTCTTCATTACCTGCAGCCACGGGTCTGGTACCAGCAAGGGGTCCCCAAAATATACCTAACTCTGGTGTTGGCCTGCCAGGGTTCTGTTTTTTCTGCATCTCTGAGTCCATTTTGTTATTATTTTCTGGTATGTCTTTCTTCTGCACTGAGGAGTAAAGCTCATATAGGGTTGGTTAGAGACCTGTAGCTTTTGAAAGCTTCAGTCTTAAATTCTTGCTTGAGGGATATGATTGTGGCAACTGGGGGTGAGTGGGTTTTTCTGGCATTTGTTTTTAATTCCAAGCCTGAGGCTTTTCTGATCTATTTGATCTCTTTTCCCCTCATTTATCAATAACAAACATCTCTCTTTCTATTCTAGGTTGATTTCGGCTAGGTTAGTATATTAATAAATATCATCACTATTATGTTATTTATGCCAACATTGCAGCTCCTGGTGCTCCATAGATGAAGCATCTTTGGGTAAATGTTATTTTCAGCATCTTCTCTAGTCTGTTACCTGTTTTTAATGTTAAATAGTAAAACACTTGGACTGAGCATTTCTTCTTTGTTCCCTCCTAGAGCTTAGTAAAATTATGGAAATCTTTGCCTGGGAATACGATGCAAGTGGATACAATCACATTCATAAGGATGGTGCTCAGAGGGGATGATTTCTTAAAAATAAGCACGTTGGATTGTCGTTGAAGATGTCTTCAAGGAAGAAATGCAGTGAATGTTATGGTTGTAATTTTATTTCTCTTAGTTACATTCATCTTGATTTTAGAAATTACTAACTGAATAATACAGGAGCTAAAAATTATATTTATGGCCATACTTTTAAAATAAGCTAGAAATGACAAAGCTTGCTTTTATTTCATTAGTTATGACTTGACTTTTTTTTTTTTTAATTTTACTTATTTATTTTTCCCCCAAAGCCCCAGTGGATAGTTGTATGTCATAGCTGCACATCCTTCTAGTTGCTGTATGTGGGACACGGCCCCAGCATGGCCGGAGAAGCGGTGTTTCGGTGCACGCCTGGGACGCAAACCCGGGTCACCAGTAGCGGAGCGCTCGCACTTAACCGCTAAGCCACGGGGCCGGCTCAACATTTTTTTGTATTATATCTTTAACTCAAAAGATTGCAACTTGCGGAGTTATATCTTGAATTCATAAATGATGGTTTTTGACTTTTTATCTCCTCATGCATATATGATACTAAGTGTCTTCACTATTTATGCATTATTTGTGCAAGTGTCATTAACTTAAACAGATGTTACTCAAGCTCTCCGCTCTTCCCTCTTGCTGCTTTTGACTACCTTTTCTGTATGTCACCTGTGCCTAGAGGACTAAGGGAGGGCTCACAATCCCATGCAAAAGCAAGAAACCTTTCTTTCTTAGATACTGACACTTTCCAAATTAAAATAAAAGATTGATATCACCCTAGTACCTAAAATATACTTGGCAATCATCATTTTACAGATAAAAAATCCCAACCTTCTTTGTCATTTACATTAAAGATAATGCTTGTTCTTGTTCATCATTACCTAAAAAGATGCTGGCAACAGAGGCACATTAATGTAACGGTAATATTTTTACATTCATAAATATACTAACAAGATCTGCTAACCCTCATTTGTCCTATTGTGTTGATAATTTACGAGAAATTGGTGCCATTCTTGCATATTGTCAATAGAATAGAAGCCTATGGCAATTTTCTCATAGATCTTTATATGAATACAACCTGTTCTGTTTTATCAGCAAGAATTGTATAATTGATAAGTCTCTGCATGTTTAACTCATCGGAATGCTTTTAATATGACGTGAACTTTTGACATTGATTTCCAGTTCCTCTGGAACTTGCTTTAAAAATAACTAAAAGGATTAATGAGTTCTTGTAGCTTTTCCCAAACAGGGTCTTGCTGGTTGATCATTTCAAGATGATTAAAGCAAATTATAGTCCTACAAAGAGATAATGAAGCAAGTAAAAGTGAAACAAAGGATTATCTTAAAGAAACAATAATTTCGCATTTTGGTGAGTAACTTAGGTCATAGGAATAAGAAACAAGTATCTGTTCTAATAATATTTTAGATACTTATTCTTGTTTCACAGATTTCCGTAGAAAGAATATTTTATCTGATAAATTGTGTCATGTTGATTATAGCTTGCAATCATATTACTTTTTTATTTAAAACAGTTTCACATGTTCCTTCTTATTACATCCTTTATTTTATGTACTACTAACATTCTAACATAATAAATGAGGCTATGGCACACGAGTCACATTATTTTAATTATTTGAACTGCTAAAAAAATCTATAAAAGACATTTTAAAAACTACTCAAAATAGCAGTGTTCTGTGGAACTAAAATCATGTCTGTAACATTCACAATATTTTGAA
This sequence comes from Ceratotherium simum simum, assembly GCF_057802395.1. NCBI lineage: Eukaryota > Metazoa > Chordata > Mammalia > Perissodactyla > Rhinocerotidae > Ceratotherium > Ceratotherium simum. Next base: position 61,900,046 of record NC_141901.1, on the reverse strand, counting down.
ATTATTCTTCGAAGTAGTCACTATGTTTTACACAAGCCAACTCAATAATTCTATTATTATTTATTCTAATCTTTTGTTACCCTTTTTTCAGGAACACACAAAACTTATGGTACCTTCAAATTTATGCTGATTGTCTCTCTTCTTTCCTAAACTTTCAATTTTGTTCCATAACTACAAGCCCTTCATCTTTTCCTTTGTTTCCTGTAGCTGTCTCATTCTTGCTAAATTCTCTAATTTTTTTGTGTGTCTGTGTGTGAGGAGATCAGCCCTATGCTAACAACTGCCAATCCTCCTCTTTTTTTGCTGAGGAAGACTGGCCCTTAGCTAACATCTGTGCCCATCCTCCTCCACTTTATATGGGATGCCGCCACAGCATGGCTTGCCAAACAATGCGTTGGTGCACTCCCGGGATCCGAGCCAGCGAACCCTGGGCCGCCGCAGCGGAGCGCACGCACTTAACCACTTGCGCCACCGGGCCGGCCCCTGAATTCTCTAATTTTTGTTTATAGATTACTTTGTTTCCTTGAAAAACAGCTTAGGGATTTAAACAGGAATTCTCTTATAAAGTATCTGCTTCCACTTCATAAATATTTTTATTATACTCCTTTTGTAATTAACATGTGATATAAAATTATTTTTAACAAATTTAGAATGCAACAAATGTGATATGTAGGTGGATGCTATTACAAGCAAAAAAGTTAATACCTGCTAATATCTAATTTTTAAAAGTGCTATTTTACATTACATAATTTTCTAAAATTACTTGAGAGTATCCTTGTGCTTTTACCTGGAGATTGACCTCACTCATGTACACGTAAAAGAATATGAAATCAGAAATTCCAAGAATTTTTACTAAATTCAATACAGTTATTGTAAAGTAATTATGAGATAAAAATGATTTTTGAATTAGTTACTGCTTAACTCAAAGGGCTTTTGATAAACACTGGGATGACTGACATTATTAAATTTGTTCAAAATTAATTTACTAATGTTATAAAGTTAAAATGTATACTTAATGATAACGAATATAATAAGATGTTATAACTAACTGAAACATCAATAGATGTAAATTCTCACTTTTATTGTAATCAAGTTCAATAGAGCAATATATTAGAAAACCATTCTACAAATTGAAGCATTAATGACCACAAACAAGGAAAATCTCACTTATCCATGCTCTGAGCAAATGGAATAGGTAAAAGTTACTATTGATTTCTGCTGGAATGATTGTTATATCTAAATATGAATGCATGTTATACAAAAGACATGGACTGCCTGTATAGGGCATAGTTTTTGTAAAACTAGATGAAGTCAACTTGTAAATGAAGTTATTTTCCTCTATGAACTTAAGCTGTTCATAAACTTAAAAAATTATAGAATATTATATAATAGTCACTTCAGTTTGGTATCGTTCAACATATGACAGTTGGCTGTGCTGTGATGTGGCAATACAGAGGATGTTAAAGAGTTTAGATTCTGTTGACATAACAATGCAGAGATTTACAAGGATAAATTGACTTGGTTAAATCAAGACTTATCTGTTTAATATGAGTGTATGCGTTTCATAGAGGTTTTCTTAAATAACTTCTGATAACTGACTTTCCTGATTAATCAGCACCACATTTGTTTTATAAAGCACACTAGAAAACGCAACGCACTGAAAGATGAATGCTTGTGAATATTTGACTATTCTTTATCCTACTAAACTCATGTGTATTTGATTCAACCATGTCAATTTTATGCTTACCTTGTTGTGTTTGTGCTTAAGTTGTTTATGTCAGTTTTGCTTTTTATATGATTATATTATATATATATTATGTAATATATGTTATTACATATAATATACATATATAATATATATTGTATATTAAGACATATTATTAAGCCGTATAACACATATCATATATAATACAACGTATATCAATATACAGTATAATTACAATTAATATATATATACATATATATTAAAATTTAAAAACAAAACATATAAATGAAAAAACAAATATGAATCTTTTTACAATGAAACTGGGTTAGATTATTTCTGAAAATGAAACTGAGTAAAGTCACACTCTTACAAAGCCAGATGAGACAACATCCTGAATCTTTTTTTTCCTAGTCCAAACTCTGTCCTGCTAAACTATATTGCTACTCTCTCACTGTAAATGAGAATACAGATGGCTAATCTATTTGCTTTTCATGAAATTGCATATTAGAATAAAATTCCAAAACTTTTAATGTTTTGGCTATTCTCACAGCTTTTCTCACCATAGCTCTTCCATAACTTTTCTAAAAGACATAGCAAGTCAGTAAATTTTATGATGTATATGTCTAGTGGGAGGTACAGTTGACTGTTTTATGTAAAACATAGACCTATATATTTGTCCATATAAGTATATCTGTGTGTTGATGTGTGTGGATATTGTCTACTTATATCCAAATACATATGTTTTTTATAAGACAGTTTGCCAACCCATGGTATAGATGTAATAGATACAACGAGTTCTAAGAAGGAAAATCGGTGTGATTTGCCGAAGGTACAAGAAAATTTCCTCCTATTTGGGGTGAAGATATATTTTACCTTCAGTCAAGTCCAGAGTTTAAATCTCATGTATTTATTGTAAATCAATGTGGTAATTTAGATCAAAATTTTAAATGTAATTTTATATACATTTTATGTATTTTCTATGAACCAACATTTTGCTGGGTGTTTGGGTTACAGGTAAATGGTACATGGATCCTACCCTTGAGGAGCCAATATTGTGCCAAAGAAGATAAACATACAGGGTTATAATAATGCATGCAATATGTTAAAATAACAAAAGATTGCACAATGTGTTTATGAGAGCACTTTGCACAAGCTATGGGAAATGTTGCCCAGTTACGGGCAAAGTTTTTGACTATTTTCTCTGGTTCTTTTGGTTTTTCTATATCTCATTTTCAGTTACATTAACTTGCAAAAAATAACTTGTAAAACTGGGAAAAATGAGATCTGTACTGAAAAAATGCAAATTTATTGTGATAATGTATATATTTTTACTATAGAGAAATGAAAGATCTATGAAATTAAGTCTACAATCAGCAAGTTAAATTTGGTGAATTTTGTGTTAAACAACTTTGTTCACCTGTATATTATTAGGTTAGTTTTATTTCAGAAATGATAGTTTTCAATGAGTTTTAAAATTTTAACAACTTAGAAAATCTAAGGCAGATTTCATATATTTATTACAGTTAATATAATTTATATTATAAAGTTATAAATCCTTAATTTATATTCACAGTAGCAGACATATTACCATGCACCTTAAGTAAATAATCACAAAATACCCACATTGTTTCCTGGTTAACATGTACAATTTAATGTTATACAGCATAAAATATAAGTTTAAGAAAATTGGATTAGGTGTTCAGTGTTATGTTCAATACACCAAAATTTTAATACCAGATCATATATTCCAATGTGCTATGATTTTATCTCGTTATTGAAATGTATAATTCTGGCTGAAGTGGTTAACACTTAAGCTCATAATATTTTGCAGCAAATTCTGAATTAATAACATAGCTCTTTTTTTGTATTACCTTTTAAATATATTAGACAAATCGCTCCTTTATTTTTCTTTGGAATAGGGCATTTTCATTAAATATATTATATTATATTATAATGCTTGATTTTTATTAGCTTAAACTTTCCCAAAAATTTCTGTTGAAAGATGGAACTTTGTGTTAAACTAAATAAAGCCTTTACTGAAAAAGCATTAGAAATTTATAGAACAGTCCAACAAAATGATTTTGACTATAGGCTTGCTTTTACAATGGAGTCTTCATAAAAATGCTTTCTTCTTTTCATGTAAAGATGTTTCTTTTTTTCTTTTTAATTTAATTTTTAATTGTGGTAACATTGGTTTATAACACTATATTAATTTATTTAATTTCAGGTGTACATTATATTTTGATATCCATGTAGATTATATCATGTTCACCACCCAAAGACTAATTACAATCCATCACCATACACTTGTGCCTAATCACCACTTTCACCCTCCTCCCTACCCCTTCCCCTCTGGTAACCACCAATCCAATCTCTGTCTCGATGTGTTTCTTTATTGTTGTTGTTTTCTTCTGTTTATGAATGACATCATACAGTATTTGACTTTCTCCCTCTGATCTATTTTGCTTAGCATAATCCATGTTATCACAAATGGACAGATTTCATCCTTTTTTGGCTGACTAGCATTCTATTGTGTATATATACCACAACTTCTTTATCCATCCATCCCTTGATGGACATCTAGGTTGTTTCAAAGTCTTGGCTATTGTGAATAATGCTGCAATGAACATAGGGGTGCTTATATCTTTACACATTCGTGTTTTCACATTTTCTGGATAAATACCTAGCAGTGGAATAGCTGGATCATATGGTAGTTCTATTATTAACTTTTTGTGAAATCTCCATACTGTTTCCATAGTGGCTGCACCAGTTTGCACTCCCACTAGCAGTGTATGAGAGTTCCCTTTTCTCCACATCCTCTCCAACACTTGTTTCCTGTCTCATTAATTATAGCCATCCTGATGGGCATGAGGTGATATCTCATTGTAGTTTTGATTTGCATTTCCCTGATAATTGGGTGATGTTGAATATCTTTTCATGTGCCTCTTGGCCATCTGTATTTCTTCTTTGGAGAAATGTCTGTTCCAATCTTTTGCCCTTTTTAAAACTGGGTTGTTAGTTTTTTTGTTGTTGAGATGCATGAGTTCTTTATATATTTTGGATATTAACCCCTTCTCAGATATATGGTTTGTGAATATCTTCTCCCAATTGTTAGGTTGTCTTTTCATTTTGTTAATGGTTTCCTTTGATGTGCAGAAGCTTTTTAGTTTGTTGTAGTCTCCCATTTGTTTATTTTTTCTATTGTTTTTCTTGCCTGGTCAGACATGGTACTTGAAAATATGATGATAAGACTGATGTTGAAGAGCGTACTGCCTATGTTTTCTTCTAGGAGTTTCATGGTTTCAGGTCTTACAGTCAAGTCTTTAATCCATTTTGAGTTAATTTTTGTGTATGGTGTAAGATAATGGTCTACTTTCATTCTTTTGCATGTGGCTATCCAGTTTTCCCAACACCATTTATTGAAGAGACTTCCTTTTCTCCATTGTATGTTCTTGGCTCCCTTGTTGAAAATTAGCTATCCTTAGATGTCTGGGTTTATTTCTGGGCTCTCGATTCTGTTCCATTGATCTGTGTGTCTGTTGTTGTGCCAGTACCATGCTGTTTTGATTAGTATAGCTTTGTAGCATATTTTGAAATCAGGGAGTGTGATATCTCCAGCTTTCTTCTTTTTTCTCAGGATTCCTTTGTCTATTCGGTGTCTTTTCTTGTTCCATATAAATTTTAGGATTCTTTGTTCTATTTCAGTGAAAAATATCATTGAAACTTTGATAGAGATTGCATTGAATCTACAGATTGCTTTAGGAAGTATGAACATTTTAACTATGTTGATTCTTCCAATCCATGAGCACAGAATATCTTTCCATTTCTTTTGTCTTCTTCTATTTCTTTCAACAATGTTTTATAGTTTTCAGTGTACAGGTCTTTCACCTCTTCGGTTAAGTTTATTCCTAAGTATTTTATTCTTTTTGTTTCAATTGTAAATGGGATTGTATGCTTAATTTCTCTTTCTGCTACTTTATTTTTAGTGTATAGAAACACGACTGATTTTTGTATGTTGATTTTGTACCCTGAAATTTTACCGTATGCATTTATTATTTCTTATAGTTTTTTGGTGGATTCTTTAGGGTTTACTATATATAAAATCATGTCATCTGCAAGTAGTGACAGTTTCACTTCTTCCTTTCCAATTTGGATCCCTTTTATTTCTTTTTCTTGCCTTATTACTCTGGCTAGGACTTCCAATACTATGTTAAACAGGAGTGGTGAAAGTGGGCATCCTTGTCTGGTTCCTGTTCTTAGAGGGATAGCTTTCAGTTTTTCTCCATTGAGAATGATATTAGCTATGGGGTTGTGATATATGGCCTTAGACAGGTTTCAAATATACCATTAAATCATTTTCAATTACAGACAATGACTTAATGTGCATTTCAATTATATGGCTAGTTTACTGTTTCTGAAAAAGCTTTTGTAGTCCATGCCCGTATCTGAAATCAAAAATGATCTAGAAATGAAACTGGTAAGCAGTTAGCCATTGATGATTAGGTTTTTTTCTTTTTTGTAATTATTGATTATAGCTTTTAGTTGTTCACCCACCCATTGTTAACTGTGCTGTTTAGGTAATATACTATCTGATTCCTGCTAGGTTCCTATAGATAACATCTCCCTGGCAGCTTTTGGGTCACCATGGTAATGGCTGTTTGAGTTGTTTTTCAGGCATTAGGACCCCTTATCCAGTTCTGGCTGGTTGAGACCACCAACCCATCAACTGGGCCCATGCAGATGCCCAATAAGCAACCTTTTGACATCAAGAGGCTAAAAACTCTATCTTCAGATCATGCTAACACCACCATTCTGTGAACATGCATCCTATGAAGAGTCATGAAGTTTGACTACGCTTGCCCAGATCATCAATTACCTCACCTCTCTTCACCTCCAATCACCTTGCTCCATATTTCAGACCACGTTGCTGCCTAACCCATAAATATCTCTGAGTCCCCATTTTCAGGAAGGCGGATTGAGACTTATTCTCTTGTTTCCTCACTTGGCTGCCTTGTGATTAAAACCCTTTCTCTGCTACAATCTCGTCATCTCAGTGTTTCGCGTTCTGGGTGACGGCCAAAAATGAACCTGGTTCGGCAACAGAAACCTTTGCTATAACTGATCCATTGTTTATTCATTTTGTTGTCTCTTTCAGAACAGATTTTTAAGAAGGCTAGTTTACCTATAAATAAAGCAGCTAATAAAATGTTTGAAATAGTGATGAAATGAGCATGAGAATTAGATGATGCTCCATTTTATTTCTATTATTTTTCTTAATAACAATGGGAATCACACTATATGTTTAGTTGAGCTTGAAAAAAAATATAAAAATGGAGCAAAAATATTATGTTTCATATAATTTAACATATGTACAAGTAATTATACACATAAATTCATATATATTTTTCATTGTCAAAAAAAAAAACACAAGCCCAAAATGACATCACTTGTGCTAAAGCCCATGATACCAAACCCAGATTTAATACTGATCTAATTGTATTTTCAATTTCTCAGAAATGAACCCATCTGGAATTTTCTAATCATATACCAGTAAGGGACTCTGTCATGTTGGGCCTCTCCATCTCTCAGAATAAGGAGAGACAATCTGCCTGATAAAGACCCTTGCTTTTCCCTTCCCCCAAGAGGAGATGACCTGAGCTAAAAATAATCCCTTCTTTCCTTTTGCCAATAGCTCCCTTGCCCCAGCCTTCTTCCTATAAAAACCTCCCATTTTGTATAACCTCTTGCAATGTCCTTGTACTTGTTAGATGGAATGCTGCTTGATCACTTAATAAAGCCAATTAGATCTTCAATTTTTGGTTTTTAACCTCATTCTATTTACCCTTTGAAAATGTACCTGAATATCCCATGTCTTTTGAAATCTGCATGCATTTGCTCCACTGTTACTTAATCCTATATTAATTTTCCCTCCTTCTCATTCCATTGAGATTCAACACATTTTTCAGTGTTCATCTCAGATATCAGTCCCATTTGAAGTTTCCATTGACCTCTAATCGATATTAATTTTTCCATTTGATTCAATTCCTTCTGAATTTTTAAAAATATGTCTATCACAGAATGTATATTGATCTTGCTTCAGTAGCCTTTTTCCTTACCATATTTAATCTTGAATTCAAAAGACCACAAAAACATATACTAGATACTGAGTAAATATTGGTTGGAATTAAATCAAACTAATACCTTTCTCTTATTTTATAGATAAAAAGCTAAATTTTAAAGGCATGCAATTGATTTGTGGCTTAACTAAGAAATAGAACTTAGGGGTATTAGCCTAGCATTCATCATTTTTTGTTACACAGGGGAAGAGAAATATGTTTACTTTGTTATTAGCTCACCTTGTGTTTGAAAATAAAATTTAATATAAGAACTGCTTTATTTCAAAAAGTATTCAAAATTGAGATTCTATATCCAGAGATCTTGTATCCTATCAGTCATAACAATGAAGAGAGTTCTCCATAAAATTAATAAGCGATCAATGAAGAGAAAGCATAACTTGTACTTGAATCAAGTTTACTTATCTCTCTAATGGAGAAAGAGTGATTTAATTTGATCTGGACAATTTCAGAATATCTCTGCCCTTTTGTGCCTCTAGCCTTGCTTTGTTGCACTATTAATTAACATCTCTGGCCAAGGCTCTTTGGACCAAGCAAGATGACTGATAAAAGTTGGTTAAATCAGCTTTTCTCTCCTAGGTATTTGAAAATGAAAGAGATAGGTTGAGCTACTATCTTAGGTCAGGTTTTACAGGCCTGCCACAGGGATTCAAATGCACACAATTTATTGAGAGTGTAATCCCAGGAAAAAGAGAATGAGGAAAGTAGGATAGGAACAAAATGAATTTATAATTTCAGTTGGAGTGAGTTCAGCTTCATCAGGATTCCGTGGTGAACTCTGAAGGAAAAAAAATGCACCCTTGGACAAGATGGCGGTCCTTTTCACACCTGTGTAGGTCAGTCATCGGATCTAGGCTTCCCTGGATGGAGTGTTTTCACCTCCTGGGTGAGTAAGCTACCGTTCAACTAAGGGCAATTCTTCAGAGAAGGGAGCAGCTGCAAACTATTAGAGACCATCACAAATAGAAGCTGGGCATGAGTGCCATGGCTGGCTAAAAGGAACGTGGGCAAGGCACTATTAGCATCCACTATTTTGTCTGGCTTTGGGTATTTGAACATAATGTTTAGATCTTTGACAGTGTATCATTGTGTAATTGAGAAAACGTTCATGTATATTATTCATGAACTGAAATTTATACTTCAACTGTATATTTCAACTGTATATTTATTTCAACTGTGTATTTGAAATAAACTATATATTTATACTTCTAAAAGTGTGTTTTTTAGATCTGAGAAAGAAATTATTTGTCAGTGTTTGCCAACTTATAAAAATATATCACATAGCTTAATCTTAAAGAAATGCTGAATTGCAAATCTTTTAGTGATGTTCTCACCTTCAAAAATATATTGCATTTATTTATTTATTGAGCCATTCATTCTGTTAAATACTGTATTTAGTTTACTAACTGACTTTTAAATGTCTTTTAAAAAATTATTTGTACTTTTTGTATCTTTCAACAGAAACAATTTGGCCCTCAGTTATTACTGATGAATGCTGAAAGGATAGAAATCATGTTTTATTATTTAGACCTACGAGGGAAAATAGAGAATTAAGAAATTCATGCATTTACCAGCTAAATACCTAACGTCCTCAAACATTCCAAACCTAAAATCACTTTATAGGCTTCAGGCTGCTATATTTAATCTACATGTTACAATTAGACTCAGCTCTCCAAATAGACCAAGGCTGGTATCCTAGTTTCAGGAAGAGGTTCTAATTGTGATCATAATAAATTAGAGTGTTTGGATCCATGTTGCTGTTGAAAGGAAATAAAAATGCAGAATAAAATTTTGAAACTTAAATCCAATGAAGAACTGTCAGTAGAGTAAGGAATTACTGGATGAAAACTGAAGGAGAACTGAAGGAACTCAGAAAGGTAAGTAACCAAAGGGAATGTTTGAATTGAAGAATTTTCCCCATACTAGCTTAGCTCTCCAAAGGGATCAAGGAAGCTCATGAATTTGCAGCTTTTTCCTGTAGAAGAATCAGAGTGAATTCTTTCCAACTCTCCATATCCTCAAGTGAAAATTTAAAACTACTAGTTTTTGTTTTAAATATCTGTTATTAAATTCAGGAATGAAAGAGGAAATATCACTACCAAACTTATAGAAATATAAAAGATTAAAAGGAAATACTATAAACAATTGTACACCAACAAATTAGATAATCTAGATGAAATAACCAACTTCCTAGAAATAGTGCTTTGAGGTAAGAACAGTTATATCAGTTTCGCAGAGGAAACGATGACTTGAAGTGAGGTAATTTGCCCCACATCACAAGGTTCTAAATGGCTTGTCCAGGAGTTATTCCCAAGTCTGACTCCAAATTCTATGCTCTTAGCGATAGGCCATACTCCTTCCCTTGATACATATTATTAGGATACATATTGTTCACATAAGGTTAATATACAACTTTTTCACAATATGTCTCATTTAAATAGTCACATGAAGTAATTAAATTATTACTACTATTATTAAATATTTGTCCTCTTGAACTGTGCTTATAAATTCTCCTTTGTTCTTTCTAAAGAATATAACAAAAAAACCCAGTATTTTATATTTAAAAAAAATTATGAGATGACAGACTTTACCACCCCCATAACTTCAGTATCTTCTATGCATGATTTTCTCTTGAATTTTTGTGTGTAATTAATTATATTTTTAAATGCATGTGGATAGTAAAACAATACAATGCATAAACATTTAAAAAAACAGTAATAACCACCTCCACTTTGCTTTCTTATTCCAATTCATACATTGATAAAACCCAAATATTCAACTTTCTATCACTACTGCCATTTGTTCACAGAAAATTGAATTTACTACAATAGTAATTGTTCAAATCTTAAGAATTTTCTCAATTCCTTGTTCCTGTAAGTGGTCATAATATTGTCAAATATAGGAAAGAGCTAAAACTGATTTCTTAGATTTTGGTCATCTTTAATTATATTAAATAATATAAAATAAAAATAAGCAAACATCTTCAAAGTAGATAAAAATGGATATAGCTTAAAATTATCATAATGTGGAACTTTTTCTTAATAACATTTTTCTTCTGTTGACTGCCCTACATGACTTAATAACTGAGAAATTAGCATTTCAATCTATATATTTATAGTTTTCAAAATAAGCTCTTTAATATGAGTTACTTTTTGAATCTAACAAGTTGACATGTTTAAGAAGAAAAAAATCTCAATGGTTTTTCTTCATTTTTCAATTTGCTCTTCTTCAAGATGCATGTCAACATCAAATCTAAAAATTGTTTTAAATGACTCTCCTTTGTGTTCTCCATTATTTTGAAACCTATATTTATTGCTACGTATAAAAGCATCCATGCATATGTATAGGAAACCTCACAATTCCAAGAAACTACAACAACGAAGGACTCAGAGGATCATTCATCAGTGATATCTCAATAATCCTAGTCAGCATCGTCAATCAATATAACTAAGCCAACACAACCAGAGTAGATCTGTGATTAGTTTCCTTATTTTTCACTCTCTTCTTCTCTCACGCTTGTTCTCAACTTGAGAGGTCTAGTTGAAAATGAAGGAATTATATATTTGCATCAAAATATATCATTAATTTGGCCATTCAGAAATATGACTTCTGTTGATAATTTAAATGTTTGAACACTTGTAGGATTAACTTAATGTCTTCAGTTAACTAAGACGCATTTAGAACACAATTATCTAATTACTGTCCCAAGTCGTGTATGGGTCACTGAAAATACAGTTCAGAACATAGTTTTGTTTCTAGTTAATGTCACTCTTTCTCATAGTAATACATACTTATAATTTTAAGTTTCACTTTATACTTAATATGAAACAATATCAAACAATATTAAGGGAATTTAAGGCAATATATTTTTCCTTTCATTGTCAAAGATAATTAGAAATAGTAAGATAAAATAAACCAATTAGAAAAATATTAAGGTTTCATGAAGTCAAATTAATTTGCCCTCTGCTTTATAGATATTTGGGTTTAGGTTCAATGGATGATATGACAAGAGACGTTATTAGCAACCTTTTTGAAAGTTTGTTTTATTTTTGCTTTATATTATGAACATTTTTCTTTCTAGAATATTGTGCTTGGGTAAAATACAAAAGAACTTGAGAAACTACTGAAAGATAACTTTCTAATTGTTAAAATTAAAAAGAAATACGATTGGTTTCCTTTTTTAATATTACAGACATATCACTTAAACTGGTAAAAAAGCAATACAATAAATCACCATGTACCCACAAAACAGCTTAAGCAACAAACGTTCCTGATATATTTGAAGTCTCTTTGTATACATTCTCAGTTTTCTTCTCCTCTCTCATCTTCAGAATGAAACAGTATCCTAAATTAGGAGTTTATACTCCTGATTCATTTATCTATACTTTTATTGATATATAGACATGTTTGGCATATTTTAAATCTTTGTAACAACTGGTGACATGTTGTGTTTCCTTCCAGATTTTTTCCAAAATATGCTTGTGAAATCATGCTTGCTACTTAAATTGTAGATTATATTAATCGCTTTATAATTTTTGAGATTACAAAAGCACTGTTAAAAATTCTTAGATATACATCTGTGCAATATGTAAATATTTTTTAAAAATTCTTTTGGCAGAATAAACTATAACTTGATCCTAGACATTAATATAAAACCTAAGTCTATACAAATCCTAGAATTAGAAAAAAGATTGTGACCTTAGATTAGGCAGAATCTATAGATACAACTCCAAAAATAAAACCAACAAAAGGAAAACCAGAAAAAGATAAATTAGACTCCTAATATAAAAGCATCTTCTCTTTGAAAGACACTTTTCAAGGAATGAAAATACAAGCCTCAGATATGGAGAAAATACTTAGAAACGATATATCTGGTAAAATAATTGTATCTATGATATACAAATAACTCTCTTACTCAATAATCAGAAAATAAACAGCCCAGTTAAAAAATGAGTAAAATATTTGGACAGATAAATCAACAATGAAGACATGCAGATGGCAAACAATCACATGAAGAAATTCTCAATATTACTGATTATCAGAAAATTTTAAAATAAAGCCACAATGAAATATTACTACATACCAATTAGAATGAATAAAATCCAATTTTTAAAAATCTGACAATACCCAGTGCTGATGAGAATGCTGGTAACGGTATAGAATAATATAGCAACTATGATACATTGTTAGTGGGAATCTAAAGTAGTTCATCCAATTTGGAAAACATTTGGTAATCCTTCATAAAGTAAAATATACATTTACCATAAGACTCAGCGATCACATTCACTTATCCAAGGGAAATGAAAATTTACATTCACACGAGGACCTGAGTGAGAATGTTTATAGCATATTATTCATAATTGCTATCTGATGGGTTGATAAACAAATTGTCTTTTCTTTATTGTTTTTGGTGAGGAAGATTAGCCCTGAGCTAACATCCATGCCAATCCTCCTCCTTTTGCTGAGGAAGACTGGCCCTGAGCTAACATCTGTGCCCATCTTCCTCCACTTTATATGGGACGCCGCCACAGCATGGCTTGATGAGAGGTGCATGGTGCACGCCCGGGGTCTGAACCCAGGCTGCCAGCAGTGGAGTGTGGGCACTTAACCGCTACGCCACGGGGCCGGCCTCAACAAATTGTCTTTTATCAATGACATGGGATACTACTCACCAATAAAATAAAATACAGACTCTTGATACAAGCCAAAACTTGGCCAAACATCAAATATGTCGTACTAAGGGACTCAAAAGTCCACATACTGCATGATTCTATGACTTTCTGGAAAAGGCAAAACTATAGGGACAAAGAACAGATCACCAGTTGCCTGGGGCTGGGATTGGGAGAGGGTTTGACTACAAATGGACACAAGGAAAATTTGAGAAGTGGTAAACCTGTTCTACATTTTTATTATGGTCATTGTTATATGATAGTCTAAGTTTGTCAAAACTTTAAGAAAAGTGTGTAGGGCCGGCCCCGTGGCTTGGCGGTTAAGTGCACGCGCTCCGCTGCTGGCGGCCCGGGTTCGGACCCCGGGCGCGCACCGACACACCACTTCTCCGGCCATGCTGAGGCGGCGTCCCACGTACAGCAACTAGAAGGATGTGCAGCTATGACATACAACTATCTACTGGGGCTTTAAGGGGAAAAAAATAAATAAATAAAAATCTTAAAAAAAAAAAAGTGTAAATTATGTTGTAATGGGGTATATTTAGTAGTGCCACAAAACAAGAGAAGACAAACACACTTTCAGACAATAAAAAGCTGAGACAATTTATCTCAGTGAACATTTACTTTAAGAAATTCTGAAGGAAGTTCTTAAATTTGAAGAGAAAGCCCAAATATACAGAAAGTCATGTATAATTACAAAAAATATAAATATGTACCTTAATATAACAGATCCTTAATTTTCATATTTTGAAATATTTAAGAGCTTCTTGACTGGTTAAGGAAAAAATATCAATATATTGTGAGATTTGTAAATTATGTAGAGGTAAAATATATGAAGATAGGAGCACAAAATGGGAGCATAAATGAAATGAGACTCTGATAAAGGCATTAGAATTTTTGTAAAGTAGTGTAATACCATATAAGGTAGACTATAATAAGTTAATGAGGCATATTTAAAGCATATTTAAATCTCTAGTGTAACCACTAGAAACTAACAGAATGAAGTATATTGCTAAAGAGATTAATATATACAATAAAATGGGATATTAATAAAAATGTTTGATTCACCCAATTTAAGATAGAAAAACAGGGAAAAAGAAACCAAAAAACAGACAAAACAGAGTAAAATAACAATCTAAAACCAGTCATCTCAGTACTCACATTAAATGTAATGCACTAAGCACTCCAATTAAAAGACGGATTGTCAGGCTCCATGCGAAAGCATGACCTTACAATATGCTGACTAAAGAAATTACTTGAAACGTGGAGACACTGACAGGCTGAAAGTTAAATGATGGAAAGCAATATAACATGCAGACACTATACGTGAGAAAACTAGTGTTAATCTCTTAATTTCAAAAAAGAAAGTCTCAAGACTAGGAATATTCCCAAAGATGATGGTAATTAATAATGATAAGTCTGTTCATTTATCAAGAAAACTAAAATATCCTAACTGTACACAGATCTAATTTAAAAACTTCAAAAAGAAAAAATTTATGAAACTAAAGGGAGAAATAGATAAATCTACAAGCATAATTGAAGAATTTAACACCCCTCTCTCACTAATTAATAAAGCAAATGGATGAGTTAATAAGAATATCAATATTTGAATAACACTATCAACTAATACTACTGAATTGAAATTCATAGAACATACACCCAATAATCACAGAAGAAACAGTATTCTCAAGTGCCCACAAAATGTTCAACATTATAGACCTTATCCTCGACCATAAAACAAGAACTGACAAATTTAAAAAGATTGAAATCACACCAATAAAATATCTTGCCAGAATATAATTAAATCATAATTAATCTAAAAATGTTGAAAATCTCTTAATATTTTGAAATCAAAGAACAGACTTCCTAGTACTCATAGGTCATAAAAAGAAAATACTTTGGCGCTTAGAAAATATTTAAAACTACGTGATAACAAAAGCAACATGTTAATCTTTTGGGGATGCCTTTAAAGTTGTGCTGTTATAGACATTTATGATTTTCAATGGTCATATTAGCAAAGAATGAGGTTTAAAATCACTAATCTAAGCTTCTACTTTGAGAAGCTAAAGAGAGAGAGAAAAAAATGATAGTCAAAGGGGAAGAAAGGAAATAATTTAGTAAGGAGAGAAGTCAATAAAGTAGAAAAGAAAATAGAAATTTAAACAAAGCCAAAAGTTGGGATTTAGGAAAAAAATGAGAAAATTCGTATGTCTCCAGAAAAATGATTCAAGAATAAAGAGAGTACAAGCTTATCAGGATCAGTTAAGCTTGGGATCTCTGTGAGCTGATGACTTCCTAATTTGAATCTACAGCTCAAATTCCCTTCTTACCCATTATCCGTAGAAATTTATATTCAGCTGCTTGGTACACTTCTCCATATGAATTTCCCATAGAGACCTCAAAATCAGCGTGTCTAAAACAAACTACTATCTCCCGCGTGGCCTTCATGGGGGATCTCTGCCTATTCCTGCTCTCATGCTCTCTATCCGATTTAGTTGATAACTATGCACCCAATCAACCAAATTCATATTAGAAATTTTCTTGACTCCTCCCTCTTCAAAATTCCTCCCCTGTTAACACTAGCACCAGTTCTTGCTGATTTTTATCACTTGATCCATTCTCAACTCCCTACAGCCAGGATCAATGCTTTAGTTTTAGTTCTAATTTTCTTTTGCATTGGGCCTTTCACTATTTTCCCTATCTTTAGAATATTTCCACTGGGCCGGCCCCTTGGCTTAGCGGTTAAGTGCACGCGCTCCGCTGCTGGCGGCCCAGGTTCTGAACCGGCCGCACTGACGCACCGCTTCTCCGGCCGTGCTGGGGCCGCGTCCCACATGCAGCAGCTAGAGGGATGTGCGGCTTTGACATGCACCTATCTGCTGGGGCTTTGGGGGAAAATAAATAAATAAATAAAATTAAAAAAAAAATATTTCCACAAGTAATCTGTCTGTATTAGGATTCTCCAGAGAATCATATATATTTATATTTATAATTTACATTTATATTTATATTTATGTATGAATATGAATTGGCTCACGTGATTGTGAAGCCTGAGAAGTGCCATGATCTGCCGTCTGATAGTTGGAAACTTAGGCGTAAGTCCCAGGCTGATGGCAGAAGACTGTGACTTACACCATTGGTTCTCCTGGTTCTCAGACTTTCAGACTAAGGACTGGAACTACACTACTGGCTTTCTTGGATTTCCAAGAAACACCCTCACAGACACACCCAGGATAATTTTTAACCAAATGTCTAGGCACCTGTGATCCACTGAAGTTGACACATAAAATTAACCATCACACTATCACTTATGTAGCCGCCAGAATGGCCATGTTCCTTCCTTGATTGTTGATAACACAATGTTTGATAATCCTTGCATAGCACTCATGACTGTTGGTGATCTACCTATTAAATTTATATTTCTGCATGATTTTCTAATATATTCATTCCTCATTCCAGGCTATGCTAAATGTCCCTTCTTGATGATCTTGGATCTACCCTGTAGATCATAGCATACGATCAGGTGTTAGTTAAACTAGTCTCCTATTACACTCCTCAAAGCTCCTCAAAGCTAAGCAACTCAGAATTTTTCCACAAAATTTCTACTTTGAGATCTGAATATTAATCAGCACATCTTAGATAGTGGTGGATGTTCTAAGATGTAAAATCAGAAAAGCCTTTAGACCCTAATTTCTGCCATTTAGAGAAAGAGGGTTGAAAGAGAGAATAAAGCCAACTCACAGGAAAAGGTAAAGATTAGAAAAAAGTGTGGTGATGATTGAATATCTGGTTCAAGTTTTTCCTGAGGTCTGAAAGCATTGCTGTGCTTCTGATTTAGTTATTCAACTACTCCTCGAATTATTTGAGGCAATAAAGCCTTCATTTGTTTAAACTAGTTCAACTTGCGCTTCTGTGTGCGTGTGTGTGTGTGTTTTAAAATTGTCACTTTCAGCAGAGTACCGACTGAAACAATTTCATGGAAGATTCCTAATGATTCCTCATTCCGATTGACGGTATTCACTACCCCAAATATTCTAAAACATTTTCTTGTGTCAATCAAGGTTATTAAAGGAACTTGAACCATATCATTTTGACTCCTTCTAGACTGAAAGCCCTGAAGCCTAAGTCAATCAGAATCTTTCCCTAAAACGTTTTGTTTTGGTTCAGGTATAGATAAAGTGATGTATGATAGATCAATAGATACATTGATAGATCATAAATCAACAGATAAGATTTATTTGGATAGATATATGCATGTGTGTGTGTTTGTATGTGTATACATGAATACTTTTAATGATATATATATTTCCCAGTTATATATCTTATCTATCTCTAGCTCTACTTATATCTACATTTATTGAACTATAACTTTAACTTTGCTAAAAGGTATATACCTGTCATACTACCTTTTCCATTTGCCTGTTATTAGTACCATGTTTCAGCTGCTTGACTAAACTTCCTTCCATGCTCTACAGTCCGCTCAACTCCAGCCATAGCCATGCCACTATAGCCAACACTCTATATTAGTTTAGATAAATTTGATTTTGGCAGATTATTTTTGTTAAATAAACCCCTTACTTATATAATATACTTTCACAGGTTGTATACAATTATCCTCCACATAAAGTCAATCATGGACTGACTGGTATTTATTCATATTGGAAGACAGAAAAAAAAACAGACAGAATATTTTGTGATTATACCAACAAAGAGATAATGGTACTTGGAGTAACTGATTTGAAAAGGATCCAATTTCAGGCCCTGAGTCTGAAGAATGTCCTGTGAACTCCATGAGGGCAGGAGCTCTGATTTGCTCCCCCTGTATCTCCAGTGCCTTAACTCCACTGAGTTGCTCATGGGAGATGAAAAATAAACAGTTGTTCAATAAATATAGCTTATAATGAAAGACTCCTAAAGGTTAATATATTTAATATTTCACTCATAATTCTGCTCTATAATAACATTAAAACATAACCTCCATGAGTGTGTTTAACTACTTTTGGAAACTATATTGAATACACAAAGTTGAGCATTTATAAGAAAAGAAGCTTTCTAACCATATCTTGTTCTTCCTACTGTTTTGTATGCTGTAGAATACTCTTTGTTGATTGTTAAAAGTATTACCTGCTATTAAGTCAAGGAATTGCAAGGGAAGTATTAATAACCTTGTGCAAGTTCTATTTTATTAATTTTTTGATAGAAAGTAATGAATTTTTATCCATTCGTGCGTTTACTGCTTCACATATCCATTTTGCTTTCTCTGTATCCTTACAGAAAGTTACCATATAGAACCAAAATTTCACATGAACTTTCCCATAAGGTCTTCTAAATCCATGTTATATCCTACTATAGGACTGGAAGAGCCAGATTTATAAATATCATAACTAATTCATGTCTGTACTATTTTTTTCTGAACATACAAGTCATTTCTCAAGCAGACAACAATCTATGTGACTAGATAGGCCATCAAAACGCTTTGTTGTACAGGTTGCTGATTTCATTTATAAACACTGTGACCATGAACCTTTTTTTAAAATAACCTCCATTAATGAGTATATTGAAGTTTTTCATGTATACTCATTATAGTTGATTCTGAGACATAATAACTCATTTATGTGCCACAACTGAATTTATTCTAAAAGAACCAGCACGAAATCTATACCTGATCCCTCTCTAGCTTTGCTTTATGTTCATTCATTCATTTCACAAGTACTTGTTGATCTTTATCACGTGCCGGACAATGTTCAGTGCAAGGCACCTAATGATGAATAAGACTCAGTTCTGAGGTAATTTACAGTTCACTTACAGTCCAGTAGTGAAAAAGACAATGTGATAGACTTCCACAATTCAGTACGAAGATTGTTTATATGGAGGTAAGCACATAAGGCTATGGGAAAACAAGAGTGCACCTAACAGTTTGGGGAGTTTCAGAAAAGGTTTCCTGGCAGAGGTAAAATCAATCCAAGATGTAAAGCAAGAGTAGACATAAATCATGTGAAATGTTAGCAGAACAACTCATGGAAAGGCGATATTTAGACAAGGCCTAGAGGGGAACATCTTCAGGACAAATAGTCTAAAGTGGCTGAGGTGCAGAATGAAAAACTGAGTATGATCAAGAATGGGGCTGAAGAAGTAAAAGAAATTCAGATCATAAAGAATGTTGTAGGTTATTTAAAGGAATTTTAAACTTTATATATTGTTAGTTGATCCAGGTTTCACCTACTACTCTATTCATCTTCCTTTGATGGCTCTCTAAGCTCCATTATAGAAATGAAGTCCAAATTTATGCCAACCTAGAGTCATTGGATAATATACACATATAAATTTGAATATATATATACATAATTTTCTCATTTCATATGTATTATAGACAAAAATGATTTTATTAACTAAACATTTCTATACACTAAAATCATTGAGACAATATGTAGGCTGACAAAGGTCCAGTCAGGGAAAAAAACCCACATCAGATAATTCACTGGAAGGGATTTAACTTGTGAATGTAGTCACAAAGGGTTAGAAAAACTGAAATGGCAGCCAAGAGAGGAGGAGGCAATGCTAAGATTCAATACTGCAGAATTCATTCTCACCCGCAAACACAGGAGGGTCGTATGAAGGAAGTGATGCCACTGGATCCAGAAAACAGAACCAAGGCAGGCCTCTTCAGTAGAGCTGGGGTCACCGAGGGAGGGGTTCTCTGATAGAGCAGAGCTTGGAAGATATTGCAGATGGTGCAAAAGATTTTGCCTGAGGCAATGAGAAATAAGAATGATACCTCGGCTTCTTCCCTAGTCCTGCCCTCTAGTCACAAACTACTGCCTTCCCATTGATCTAAAGCAAGTTGCCAAGAAAGATTGGGAAATGTAGTTTGCCCACGCCGGCTCCAGTGTGATGCAGAACAAAGCAAAAGGGTGAGCAAAAGATCTGAGCACCAACAGGAAAATGACAAAAATAATGTGGTTAAAACTAAGACTATCCTTTAGTTATTTGTAATTGTATACTTTAAAAGAAAAATAGCACTACCTTGTTTAGATTTAAAAATTGCCTTTAATGTAATCCTCAGTGGGAGATAAGAATGATGATGATTATGATGATGATAATAAAGACAATATTTTTTTCATTTAACATATGCCAGATATTGTACTTTATGTAAATTTTTCCAATTTCTTCTCACATAGACCTGAAAGTTGGTTTTATTATTTTCATTTTACAGATGAGAAACTAAATCATAACTACTGAACTTGCCCCAAATTAGAAAATGACGGTGTTAGGACTCCTACCTGGTTTATCTAACTCCAAAGCTTGCGTTCTGATTTTATTGACAGTGTAGAGAGAAACTGTAAATTGAAAAGTTGTTAGGGCAGTATCTCCAAAGTTTTCTCAACACCAAAAGTTGGAATTCCATTTCATTTTTTTTAATTTCTCTTTTCTTTCCACTTTTATTGAGATATAATTGACATATAACATGGTATTAATGTATACAGCATAAAGATTTGATATATGTGTATATTGCAAAATGATTACCACAGTAAGTTAATTAACATCCATCACCTCACATAGTTTTCAATTGTTTTTCTGTGATGAGAATCTTTAAGATATACTCTCTTAGCAACTTTAAAATATACCATATAATAATGGTAACTATAGTCACCAGGCTGCACATTATATCCCAAAACCTCATTTATTTTATAACTGGAAGTTTGTACCTTTTGACCATCTTCATCTATTTCCCTCACCCTCTCAACTTCACCTTGGCAACCACCAATATGTTCTCTGTTTCTATGAATTCGTTTTTTTTAGACTCTGCATATAAGTGAGATCATACAGTGCTTGTCTTTCTCTGTCTGACTTATTTCACTTAGCTTAATGCCCTCAAGGTCCATCTATGTTGTCACAAATAGCAGGATTCCCTTCTTTCTATGATTAAATAATATTCCATTGTATACATACCACATTTTCTTTATCCACTCATCCATTGACGGGCACCTAGATTGTCTCCATGTTTTGGCTATAGTACTTAACACCACAATGAACAGGGGGGGTGCAGATATCTGTTTGAGATCAATTTTGTTTCCTTTAGATATGTACCCAGAAGTGGAATTGCTGGATCATATGGTAGTTCTAGTTTGGACTTTTTGAGGAACCTCCATAATGTTTTCCATAGTGGTTGTACCAATTTACATTCCCATCACCAGTACACAAGGGTTCCCTTTTCTCCACATCCTTGACAACATTTGTTATTGCTTGTCTTTTTGATGACAGCCAATCTAAAGGGGTAAGGTCATATCTCATTGTGGTTTTGATTTGCATTTCCCTGATGATTAGTGATGTTGAGCACCTTTTCATGTACCTGTTGGCCATCTGTATATCTTCTTTGGAAAAATGTCTATTCAATTCCTCTGTCCATTTTTTAATCACATTGTTTGGGTTTTTTGCTATTGAGTTGTAGGAGTTCTTTATATATTTTGGACATTAACCCCTTTTCAGAAACAAAATTTGCAAATATTTTTCTCCCATTCCATAGATTGCCTTTTCTTTTTGTTGATGGTTTTCTTTGCTGTGCAGAAGAATTTTAGTTTGATGTAGTCCCACTTGTTTGTTTTTGCTTTTGGCATCAAATCCAAAAATTCATTGCCAAGACCAATGTCAAGGAGCTTATCCTCTATGTTTTCTTCTACGAGTTTTATGGTTTCAGGTTATACATTCAAGTCTTTAATCCATTTTGAGTTAATTTTTGTGTATGTTGTGTAGGGGAGGAAAAGTTTTTCCTCTACTTTTCTAGGTTCTTCTGGCTGGTATAATAGTCAAATTGACACAAAACAGAACAAGAGAAAAACAAATTTAATTACATACATATGGGGGCCCCATAAGAATATGAGGCCCACAGACAGGCAATTGAGGCTTATATGCTGTTCTGAGCTAAGGAAAAAGGGGTAGGAGTCTGGGACTTCAGAGAGGAGGAAGACAATTCACAGGAAGATGGAAAGAGCAAATGTTTGGTAAACAAATATTTACAGTGCTGTGTAGAGACAAAAGGACACAGGGTGGCATGCGAAAAGCAGGCCTTGCTAAGTTCCCCTCAGTCTACCATATCTAGCTCATATTCTTTGTAGTTATCTCTGGTGATAGCTCTCTTCCTGCTACAGGCCCTCTATCTAAATTCTTTTAGGCAGTTAAGGAGGTTTAAAAAAATTACAGGGTCTTCTATTTCTTAAAAATAATCAGCCTAAAATAATCCTCATGCCAAAGAGAAATATTTTGGGGTGGCCAATTTTGCTCCTCTATAGGTGTCAGACAGAAGTCCAATTTCATTCTTTTGCCTGTGTTTGTCCAGTTTTACAGCATTATTAATTGAGGCGACTAGTCTTTCCCCGTTGTATATTCTTGACTCCTTTGTTGTAAATTAATTGACCATATATCCATGTGTTTATTTCTGAACTCTCTATTTTGTTCCATTAATCTATGTGTTTGTTTTTATCCCAATACCATATTGTTTTGATTACCATAGCTTTGTATAATATAGTTTGAAATCAGGAAGCTTGATGCCTCCAGTTTTGTTCCTCTTTCTCGAGATTGCTTTGACTATTCGGGGTCTTTTGTGGTTCCATACAAATTTTAGAATTTTTTTCTATTTCTGTGAAAAATGCCATTGGAATTTTGATAGGGAGTGCATTGAATCTGTAGATTGCTGTCGGCAGTATGGACATCTTAAAGCTATTAAAACTTCCAGTGAATGAACATGGAATATCTTTCCATTTATTTGTGTCTTCCTCAATTTCTTTCATCAATGTCTTACAGTTTTCAGTGTACAGGTCTTTCATCTCCTTGGTTAAATTTATTCCTAAGTATTTTATTATTTTATGCTGTTGTAAATGGGGTTGTGTTATTAATTTATCTGATACTTCATTATTAGTGTATAGAAATGCAACTGATTTTTGTATACCGATTTTGTATCCTGCAACTTTACTAAATTCTTTTGTTAGTTCTTACAGTCTTTTTAGTGGATTATTCAGGTTTATCGTATATTATATCATGTCTTCTGCAAAAAGAGATAGTTTTACCTCTTCTTTTTTGACTTGGATGCCTTTTATTTCTTTCTCCTATACTTTCTTTTTCTGTATGCTTATATATACAGTATTTGGATTTACTTCAATCATTACCATTTATTCTACGTATTTACCATGCTTTCTTGCATTCTAAACTGTCCTTCTAGAATTACTTTCTTTCCACTTTTTTAATTTCTTGGTGATGTTCTTCCTTAGTTTTAATTTTGTTCTTCTTTTGTTCTTGTTTTAATCTGTGATTTTTTTCACTTTTGTTCCTTAACTTCAGGTATGTTGAGTACACAATTATAGTTGAATGTTTTTGTTTTGTTTTCCCTCAGATTATGTCTCTTGACCTGTGTTTCTTTTATGATCTTTTCTCCTTGCTGTTGATGTCCATGCAGCTTGATGTAGATTTATTTATTTCATTTTAATCTGCTTGAAATATGTTTTTTTCCCCTGTGGATCTGTGGTTTTACATTTTTCATCATTTTTAGATAATTATTACTTTTACATAATTGGCGTAAATATTGTATTTTCTTAATTTTTGAGAAAAAACAATAACCATGCTTTTTAATACTAACCTTTTTTATCTGTTCTCTTGGTTGGATTCCTTCTTTTATCTTCCAGGATTTGCTGTACTAATAATGCATTCTTCTATATTTAGTCTCTCATTTTTGACTGGAAGCCTCTCTTTTGCACACTAGTTTCTCTGTCCTAATATTTTTTCAAATTCCCTCCCATTCACCAATTTTTTCTTGATAAATCTATAATTTTAGAAAAAAAGATTTCTACAATCATTGTACACACATACACTTACTTTTTTTAATATTCATTCACTCTACTCTAAATTTTCTTTCTCCCAAATTCACTAACAGAATAACTTTATTAAAATCTCACTAATAAATAATCTAATGGACTTTGTTTAGCTCTTATGTATGGAGAATGCTCTTGAGGCAATATTTGGCCACTCTTTATTATCTTGCCTTCTGGAAATTCACTTCACCCTTGACTTTTGTTGAGTGTACATTCTCCTGATACTCTTTTTTCTTTAACCACTTGTGTTTTCCTTTGCTTATCCTTTGCTCTACTATAAGTTCTCCCATTTTCAGCCATGTATTCTTTCACATATGCTTATTCATGTCACTAGACACAATCCTTATGCTGATGACTGAATTCCAATTTCCGGATCTACATTGCCAACTGTCAGTAGATATCTATGTCTGTGTGCCTCACCATCGTCTTACATTTATTCTTTCAGTGTTTGAACTTACACTAATGATAGCAATTTGAATCATCCCCTACAGCAAATCCTTTCTCTTACATTCATCATTACAAATAGTCAATTACTTTCACTTTGGTATTGGACGGTATATGGAACGTTTATGATTTTGCCTGACAAGCGTGTTTCTCCATGTATCAAACTCCCTAGATATTCTTGCCAAATGGGTGAATAAATGATCCAGACTGGGCTAATAGAAATCGTTGCCAGGATTTTAAAAACTGTATATGAGAGAGAAAAGTTTTCTTTTTTTGTTTTTTTTGGCGAAGGTCTACAAAAATTTGAGCTCAGGGCTTCTGGTACAAGCTAACTCACAAAGTGAGAGGTTGGGGTGGTATGGCAAAGAGAGAATGTGTAGGTCTCTGGTTCTAGTCCCTTGGGCCACTAACCAGCCTCTCTCATTTTTTGGTTTGGTGAGTAAAATATTATCTCTTTGCAATCAAGCAATTGTAAATATGGCTACTTTTTCATGCAAAGATATAATGCTTAAACCCGTAAAAAGACCTAAATAATAAAGTTTTTCTTTTGAGAGTCTAGAGAACATTGGCTATCTTCTCAAAAAATCCTCTATGTACGCATATAAATATTGTTATATAATTTTTCAAACACTTCCTCCCAAATTAAGGTCTCTTAAATTAGAAGCCTATCCTTCATACCAATGCCAAAATGAAATGTGACACATACATTTAGCGATGTCATAGAGGCTGGCCACTTTATTAAACAATGTTTATGAAGCTGCCATTTAGTACTTGTTACTATACTAGGAATAATGCAATGATTTACATGAGTTATATAAATGAGTTATAAATAAGTAAAAATTTGCCCAGCATTCCCAGGGGCAGTTTGATTGTCTTTTCCAGAAGTTATATTGGCATTTCCATTGCTGGAACATTAAGCACTGGTTTCCAGGTGTCACTCTAAACAGAAATGAATTCTTCTTGCCCGAAAGGGTTTTACAGTCTCCCTCCTCAGTGCATTAGTTTATGAATTTGGAGCTGACTTGCTTTCCAGAGACAATGCAGCCCCTGTGGTAAGTTTAGTGACAAAAAGAGCTACAATATCTCAAAGTCATGGCTACCATCCTGCAGAGAATATTGAAAAAAGGAAAGCTCATATAAATCAATTTATAGTTTTGGTGTACATGCATGGAAGTTTGAGCATGTGCATGTACAAATACTAAGACTCATCAATGTCCCTAAGATAAGAAGAGATACTGCAGTATCACAGCATAGAGTAGGACTAGTAGAAATAGAGTGAAAAAAACGGGAAAGATACGCATGTGTGAGTGTGTGAATTTGCCTAGAGCTATGTTTTTATCTTTATTGTGGAGATTGTCACATTATTTCTCATGGGGGAAACCAGAGACTTCTGTTAAAGAACAAACTCTATACTCTAAAATGTACAAATGTAGATTGAATAAGCCTTATTTTATTAGATTTTATTACAAAGTGTAGGTTTAATCACAGACAACAAATCCTTTTATTTCCTCAACAAGTCTCAAGTTTAAAAATCCCACTCTGGATATTGCCATGTCCCTGAGCCCAGCAGATCCAAATTACTAAACTGACAGTGACTTGAATAAGAAAAATCAAGTAAATAATTTTCATTTTCTATTTTAAATAGAATTTTTATAAGTGTAATAACAAGTGCTCTGAAAGCACAAAAAAAATGGAATATCTTGGTAACAGTTTCAGAAGAGTAGACTCTAAATTGTTCTCACATCTGTTTTATCAAGATATATATCAGCCTAATAAAAGTATTGTGTATCAAATATTGATGCATTTCAAAGGATTTTCAAAAAAAAAAAGGCAGAGCTAAATAAATGGCATATCTTGGCTCATTTTCAACAAATGCAATAAACAAGATATGTGAGCAATAATAGCACCATCACTCCTTGCATGGCAACACTAGAGATGTTTTAAAGGGGGCTTGGCTTTTGAACAATTTTAATAGGCTTCCTCAGAGCTTTAATTAGCTAGAGATCCAAGTAGTAGCTGACAGCTAACAGAATCTTTTCTTGAGTTAAAGTCAAACTAATTAAATTCCAGAAGGAAAACATTTTCCTTCCAGCACCCTTAATCAGTCATCCTTGCTTAGCAAAAAAGAAAAAAATAAATATGGAGTCTGATGGCCTGACAATAATATAAACAGGAAAATTGGTAGCTGTGAAACCATTTTTCAACAAGGAAATTTTGAATTTCTCAGCCAACCATCATAAGGCATATACAATTTGCTTAAAAAGAATCACTTTAGGTCAGGAATAGCTCGAGGAATTCAGCAGTCTTTTTGTTAAAATTCTAACACAATATTGGTGTTTTTGCTGGATATTTCTGCACTTATAAATTTAAATACATATATCGTAGATAATATACTTATTAATATGTTCTTAAGCATTAAACTTACGTGAACACACACACAAATACCAAATTTCCTGGATTTCTTTTAAAGCACCAATATTAAAGATGATGGTTCACATTCATATTAGTTATAATATCCATGGAATATAACAAAGATTCAATAAAATTATATATAGCTATCCCATAAGATCCCTAGTAAAATTTTCTTAAATAGCGAAATTCAAATTTTCTCAACTAATTGCTTTAAAGAATTACTTGTTCATAAAAAAGTGCTATATTACTTATTATCACATAAAAATAAAGATCCACTATCAAAATTGAAAAATATTATTTTGTTATGAGATATATTTGACAATCATTTCCTTCCTATTCTCATATTTTCTTTTTAGAGAAATGCCAATGTCCTTCTGGGATTCAGCTCTTCTAGGCACTGCTGGCGGGAAGGAGGATATCGGACTCCACTACTGTAGCCACAGTTGGGCCAAGAAGACTTGCTATCTTGTCAGTTAGGATTTGTAGCTCAGATACTCTAGTTGTGAGCTTGAACAAGAAATTTATATCAAACTTGAGCTATGAAAGTCACCTTGGGCTATTGCAAGGAAAAACAAAATCAAAGACAGCGAAGTGATCTGCAGAGGAATAGAAGAATGATACAGGAATATGAATCAAATAGAAATTAGATAGTAGTGGTGAGGGGAAAGAGAAGGAGAAAGAAAAGAGAGCAACATTTTAATCATGATTTTTCTGTAATTCTTTAGGGCAGTTACTGCCTTCCCTTTCTTTTGTTTCTTGGGCTTCTGTTTGGTTCTCACTCTTTCTTTTTCTCTCTTTCTCTCTCTCTTTCTTTCTCTCTCTGTCTCTCTTTCTGTATCATCTAACATTATCTATCTCTCTATCTGTCTATCTATCTATCTATCTATCTACCTATCTATCTATCTTCTCTTGGTTTCTACATCCTTCTAATTTCTCCTCTATTCAGAAAAAAAATTAAGGACATATAGATAATGTTTTTGCTGTTGCTTCCACTCTAGTCAGACTAAATGGTCTCTTAAATATTTGTTTTCCCTATGGTCAATAATCTTGAGTATTTGGAAATAAACAACCATTGGGTACTACTGTATACCTGGAATTGATATAAAAACTGGAAATACAATGGCAAATAAGACATTCTTTGCCTTTGTCAGTTTAGATGTCCCCCGTGGTAGAGCCTAAGACAATGACTGGGTTGCAGGTAGTTTATTTGTAAGATGATTCCAAAGGTAGAATAGGAAGTGGGCAGAATGATATAGCTAAAAGCAAAAATAATGGTGCACTATTGAAATATTTGCTCTGAATGGTTAGGTCTAGAGTTTTCTGTGATCTTAAGGAAGTATATAGAATTATTTCCAACGTCGTGTTTCCAAAAGACAAGAGGCTGGAGCATTCATCCACCTGTTCCTTTTGCCTATTGATTGGGGGTTAACCCCAGCAGTGTTATCTTCCCCCACCAATTCTATGCTTCTCTTGGGTACTGGATGAATGATATCTAGTATCTGTGGTTTTGGAGAAGGCACCGAGGAGAATATTGCAAAAGTCCACAGTTTTCATTTCAGTTTGGAAGAAACTGAGGTACAGGATCAGCTGCAACTGCAGCTAAAATCATGGTAAGCTGAAAGGATGTGATAGGCACAGCAAAAATGTCTGCCACATTCCATGCTTCCATCAATAAATCTGTGTCATATAACCTTCAAGATGCAGAAATCTCTCAAAGAAAAACTTAAATATCATGGCTATTGGAACAAACTACATTCCTGGTTATTGCAACTAGTCTCAAAGCCCTAGTTGATACTCATCACCTCTTTCTTCAATTGATTTAATTTTTCCAACACATCAGATAGACTAAGCTGTATGGTCCAAGCTCTTAGTTACCTTGTCTGTGCCACATCGTTATTATCACCAAGCAAAGAAGAACAGAGACACCTTGACGAATTCACTGAGTTCCAGACCTACTCTATCTAGTCCCCGATATAGCGCAGCAACCTTAGCTCTATACCTTGGATTAATCCTTTTAGCAGGGTAATTCCTTTCTTGGTCTGTTGGTCTATCAGTGCCAGGGAAGTTAGTTAATTAATTAGTTAGTTAGTAGCTTTAGGATCAATGGAACTTACTGTGTCCTAACAGGCTCCCCTGAAGAATACAGTCTTTCTCAGGACCTTTAGTCCAGTAAAACCTATGGTTTGGCAGATGAGAAGCACGAATAATAAGTAGGTCACTGAGAGTGATGATGTGAGAAGCTAATCCTACTTCAGCTCATTTTCCCCAAATCTGTGTATTCTAGATATTAGGAACACCATATCATACATTTGTTATTTGTTCAATGTATAAAATGCATTCTGAGGACACCATCCTAATCTCACAAAGTTGCATACCCAAACTGGAACTATAGCTGAGTGTTTAAGAGAATAGTCCAATATTCTATTAGAATGGCTGCTTCTGAATAAGGATGTACAGAATCAATGGGTCCTGTGGTCATGCACAGTTTTGCATCTCCTTCATCATAAAATGTGTCCTTTGGTTGGTGGTATTATAATACGGAATCCCACGAATGTAAGTCAGACATTATATAAGCCTTAAACAGTCATTTTGGCAGAGAAATCGTAGGCAGAGATCCCATATCTAGAGCAAGTGTCAATTCCAATAAAGATGAATCACTGAATACTCCAGTGTTGAAGGAGACAGATGTAATTAACTCTCCACTAAATAACAGGCTGGTCTTTTCACAGGACGGTATCATATGAAGGAACTGGCATCATTCATTGCTACTGATGAGATGAACACTCAGCAACAGCAGAAGTTAAATCAATCTTGACAGAGAAGCCATTCTGCTGAACACTTATATGGCCTCTGTCCTTGCTACCATGCTACTCCCTTTGTGGCCTCTTGCAAAACATCATCACACCCAAGAACAGAGGTTAACTGAAGGCCACTGAAAAATTTGCCTTATCCATCCGGTTGTTGAGTACTTTCTCTGCAGTTGATGCTCTCTGATGGGGTTTGATAGTGAGACAAAAAGATCCACAGACTTTTTAATCGCTTCTATAGGTCCATTCACTTATGTTTTACCCAGAGCCCTTTGTGTATGATCTTCTAGTTATGTGCCTTTTAGATGCCTGAACTATCAGCCAAGCTATTTATTATTGCCCTTGAGTTTGTATATTTTCTTAACTCAGACTAGTTCTTCCTCCAGACAGAGTAGAAGTACCATATGTATTGCTTGTGTCTCTGTCCATTGAATAATTTTCACTCATCACTGTCGTTTAGGAATATCACTGAATGAGGCTCCAGTATGGCAATATTTCACTTTTAGCACACATCAACATTTCAAGTAAATTTAATCTCTGAATCAGGCCTGTGCTTTTTTCCTCTCCTGAAAGCTGCTCATATGAAACTCTCCACAAAAAGCATTGAGTTGAAGGAGAGGCATTGGTACAACAGATTTAAGTAAAGTGGGTCTTTGGGTCCACGTCTGCGGTAGTTTACTTGTGCTATCTGGAACTGGATGGGACCAATACCAAACATACTCTTACCATTGTACAGTGGTATTTTTCTTTATCCATTAATCCTTATAA
Organism: Ceratotherium simum simum; assembly: GCF_057802395.1. Lineage (NCBI taxonomy): Eukaryota > Metazoa > Chordata > Mammalia > Perissodactyla > Rhinocerotidae > Ceratotherium > Ceratotherium simum. The sequence goes on along the minus strand of NC_141901.1, from coordinate 61,869,248 downwards.
TTTATTGGTTCTGAAAATATCCAACATAAGAAAGCCACTCAATTTCATAGTCAGTCAATGTCCTGTGGCCAGGTGTTCAGTTCCTAATGGGTTCCAGAAGCATACCAGGAACTGCTATTTAAATAGTTGGTAGTTCTTTGGAGCAGAAGATGTGTTCTGTTTCTAAAACCCTACAAGTCACAAAGCACTTTTACATGGATTCCTCCAGCAACATTGGATCTTCTAGGTCATGTAACCTGAGCAGGAGCAGCAGGAAAGCTTATATCACTTGCTAGAATGGCTGTAGAACTATTTTATTCTGGGGCTCCCTCAACCTTGCAGCCTTCCAAGTCACCCAATAAAGGAGTTGGTTGAGTATTGTGAAGTGTGTTTCATGCTGTCTCCAAAATTCAAGGATGCCAACTTAGCTTTGTGCTCTACTGTTTTTACTGGTTGCTTTAGGGTTTATAGTATTCACTTTTAACTAATCACAATATATTTTCTAAAGATATTATACCACTTCACATATAGTATAACAATGATATAATAGTTTCCTTCCATTTCTCCCTCATGACCATTATTCTATTGTTGTCACATATTTTACTTATACATGTGACCCAAACTCTAATACATTGTTATTATTTCTGCTTAAAAAATTAGTCGTCTTTAAAAAATATTTAAATATTGAGGGAAATATCATATACTTCCCGACATAGTTATCATTTGTTCTTTCTTTTGTGTGGATCCATATTTCTATCTGGTAGCATATTCCTTTTGCCTGAAAAACTTCAGCTTTTCTGGCAATGAGAGTCTGCTGGTGATGAATTCTTCCAGCTTTTTAAATGTCTGAACATGTATTTATTTTGGTTTTGCATTTGAAAGATATTTCCCTGCATGTAGAATTGTTCGAAACTTTTTTCTTTTTCTGTACTTTAAAGATGTTTCTCTGTTATGTTCCAGCTTGCGTTGTTTCCAGTAAGAAATCTATTGCCATTCTTATTTGTTTCTTCATGCATAAAGTGTCTCTTTTTTTCTGGCTCTATTAAAATTTTTTTTTATTTTGAGCTTAATGGTTAAGATGTGTCTTCATGTAGTTTTCCTAATGTTTCTAGTGCTTGGGGTTCATTGAGTTTCTTGAATCTGTGGGTTCATAATTTTTATCACATTTAGAAAAATTTGGTTATTACTTTTTCATATATTATTTTGTTTCACTCTTCTCTCCTCTCCTGCAGGGACTCTGTTAAACACGCATTAGACCTCTTGAAATAGTCTCAGAAGTCACTGATGTTCTTGACTTTATATTATTCTTTTTTTATATTATTCATTTTTTCTCTCTGTATTTGTTGCTGGAGAATTTCTGTTGCTATGCTTTTAAGGTCACTCATCTTTTCTTCTGCAGTGCCTAATCTGATGTTCATCCCATCCAGTATAATTTTTATTTCATGCATTAGATCAGAAAATCGGCTGGGTTCTGCTTCACTTCCCCTTTTCCTGTGTCATGATCTGCAAAGTCTCTGGATGCAGTAAACTTGGGCAATTGTTGGGTTCACTTCTTTCGTTTCCCATTTCTCAGTGATCACTATTCTTCATTGCCTGATGTCTAGTGTCTCAAAAATCACTGTTTTGTATGATTTGTCTGGCTTGTTGTTGCTGCTGGTGTTATTACTTCAGACGGGAAGGTAAATGCAGTCCCTTTTACCCCATCATTGCCAGTAGTGTAAATCTTCCTGTGATCTTTTTAAGATTATTTCTTTGTTCTTGGTTTTTAGCTGTATTAATATGAGGTGTATACAGGTGGGGTGTTTTTTTATAATTTTTCTGCTGATGTTTCATAGTGCTTATTGAATATGTAGCTTGACATATTTTTTTTCAGTTTTGTGAAAATTTTAGGTATTTTATTTTCAAATATTGTTTTTCCCAATTTCTCTCTCCCTCTCTCTCTATCTCCATCGCTACTCCATCTCTCTACCTCTCTTGCCTCCTTTCCCCTATCTAGGACTTCAACTACACCTTTTAGAACATGTTTACTTTATTTCTTATATCTGTCATCCATACCATCCATTTTCTCTATATTCCACTTTTTAAAATTCTCCATGCTTAATTGTAGACATTTTACCCTGACCCCAAAACCAGTGTATGAATTCTCTTTTCTGTTGTATTCAAACTGCTATTAAACCCATCCACTGAGCCATAATTTTATTTAATTACTTTTTCCCTTTTAGCTATGTTTGGTGACCCCAATAAGTGGAGGAATTCCAATACTCAGCTGGTGAGAAATGAGAAAGCATTTGCTATTCTACTTTATCCTAAAGTCTAATTGATGCTGGTAGCCCAAGGGAATCCTTCTTCTTAGCGGTTTAGCCTAAATTGTACACTGGACATAGAGATATGTTAATGATGAATTGTCTCATATATTCAGCTGACTCAGTTTTATAATCAGATTTATCATCCTCTGCTATAATTTCTACCCCATCCTCTCAGCTATCTCTATCCTGTAATTCTCCCAATCTTAAAAAATTTCCTTTATACCAATTAACTCCACCCCAAATTGATACTCTCAATGCTACCAGTACAATTAGTACTACTCTCAGTATAATTAGGTTATTGGTAGCAGTGAGTACTGCTAATTGTATTTTCCCTTCTAATTATGTAATACTATGTACATATCTTTTTCTCACTATCTGGAATAAAAAAGTGATGAGGGCCAAAATAATATGTTCTACTTTCTCTAGTTCCCCACATTATTTAATGTAGTTCTCTGCTCAAATCAATATGTGGTGGGTCAAACATCAAATAGTCACAATTAAAGATTAAGGATGATTGCATCAATGCAATTTTTTGTGCAATGTTTGTATAAAAGTGTTATTATTTCACGTTTATTCAAAACTATATTCGTATAAATTATTATCCCTTTTGATAGATCTCTTTTATTTTATATTTTCCTTCTTCTTCTTCTTTTTTTTTTTTTTTTTTTGGTGCTCTTTTTCCTAGCCTAGCTTACTTTTTATCCACTGCCCCCACTGTCTTTCATTTATTTTGCTCTTCTGTGTTCATTGACATCTTAATGAACAGGCCCTACTTGTTTAAAGGAATTCATTGAACATGAATGTTGAAATCCAGTTAAAGTACCTAGCATTTCTAGTGCCAGTTTTTTCAAGTAATTATGGTTCCCCACCCTTTTCCTTTAGGTCAGGTTATTGCCCAAACTTTCTAATCTAGACTAAAAACTCTGCATGATTTTTTTTTCTATGTTCCATATTCTATGAACCCTCTCTAATAAAATGATTTATTTTTACTATACATAAAAAAAAATTCTTCATATCACTATGTTTTCCCTCAGGCAGTGAGGGAACTTAGAACATTTTTTCTAGCGTATGCTTTCAAAGCTAATTGTTAATTTTTACTAATTCCCAATTACTATTTTTCTCAGCTATTCTCCCTCCTACTTCATCAATAACATTGTTGTGGTCCCTATTTTGACAACTGTTGAGCAGCAAACTAGCACAGCATAGTGGTTTCTAGAGTGCAATAAATGTAATGTGTTTTACTGGCGTATAAGAAGAAAGAGTTAGAATATCTCATGATTATTTTTATCTGACATTAAGCAAATGAAGATTTATTGTTTGTGATGGTTAATTTTATGTGTCAACTTGACTGGGCCACAGGGTGCCCAGACATTTGGCTAAACAGTGTGCTGGATGTGTCTGGGAGGGTGTTTCCACATGAGAATAACACTTGGATCAGTAGACTGAGTAAAGCAGATTGTCTTCCCTAATGTGGGTGAGCCTCATCCAATAAATAGAAGATCCGAATAGAACAAAAGGCCAAGCAAGAGGGAACTCCTCCTGCCTGATTAGTGTGCTGGGATATTGGTCTTTTATGGCCTTCAGGCTTAGACTAAACGTCTCTCTTCTTGAGTCTCAGACCTGCCAGCTTTCAGACTGGAACTTACATCATTGGTTCTTCTGGTTATCAGGCCTTCAGATTCAGACATCAGCTCTCCTGGGTCTACAGTTTGCTGACTGCAGATATTGGAACTTCTCAGCCTCCGTAATCACATGAGCAAACTCCATATACATATAAAGACAGCGATAGAGATACATATACACACACACAGGCACACACATACACATCCTATTGGTTCTGTTTCTCAGATGAATTATGACTAATATATATTTTGTTGCCTAGGATGGTTCTGGAATAAGAGAATTTCAAAGAAGAGTCTTCTGAATTGGTTCTAGGATTTCTGAAATTGGCCCTCTAATCTGCTTAGCTTTAAAGATGCCGATGACTCTATTTCCGGGAGTAAAGAGAGAACTGATAGTCTATGGCATGATGTGGCAATAGAGATACACAAAAGTCAGCATTGGATATTCTTAATCAACCACATATAGAAAGCAAGGATCTGACTGATTGTGTATATGATACTTTTGAACATTTTTGGCAAACTCATGAATATAATGAGATTGGCTGGTTCCTCATTCGCTCCTATGGCATCTTTCTCTTATCTCATGCTTTCTCCGATTATTTATTCTATAACTATTTGTGAGTTCTTTGCTTTCTTCTTGTCCATTAAAATGTGTGTTTTTCTTGAATCTACCTTTGGGTGTTGTTTTCTTTTCTGTTTCATTCTCATTTCACTAACTAACTTCTCTGTCTCTGTGCTTCCATAGAAATATGAGCATATATCTTTCTTTACACTATATTGAACTGAATTGATATGTGTACATTTCTATATTTCTCATTAGAATACAAGTTTCTTTGGGGTAAGGACTTCATTGTATTCATTATTGTATCCTAATCACTTAGTGTGCTGTTAAGTACACAGAAAGGGGCAATAAACTTTTGTTGAAGTGTATTGAACTGAAATATTAGCAGAAATAATCCAGAGAGAAAAAATCAATATTTTAAAACTGTCTATAAGAAAGAAATCAATTATTTCTATAACAAATTTTAAAAGGCTAAAAATATTTTGGGAGACAAAAGTGTAACAGAATGGGAATAATCTAATTTTTCACATATATGGGATAGGAACAGACCAAATTGAATGAAGAGAATTATTTTGATTCAAGATGGTGATATTTACTAAAATGTTTTTCATCTTGGTTATTTTTTTTTTCTTCTCTAACTTTACATTCCTCTCTTTCAATCACTCTAGTGAATTAGAAATATTTTTTAAAAGAAGAGTAGAGTAAAGCTATAATTTTGAGTGTATGGAAATTTAACACAATACAATTGCAAGGTTTCTATGCACGCACTACAGAAGAAATAAAATATTGGCTTGCAGCTGGAGCATAATAGACCAGGTTGGCAATGGAGAAATATTTAGTGAATTTACTCAAGTGAATTTACCAAAGTGAGGTTTTTGGCGGTAAAAATATGGGAAAATTGAGCCAAATTCTCATTATATAACTCAGGATATTTAATATCAATTGCACTTTAAATAAATAAGAATATTAAGATTACTCCTTTAGGCTAAGTTGAAGTAAATGAATGAATAGGCAAGTTTTCCATGAGTTTTAAGTACCTTTCTGAAATTATGGAATTTGCAGATAGAAATAAATTTAAAAGACAGGGCCTCCTGGCCTTCATTATAAAAGAACCAAGTAAATTAACAGGGAGCACAGCAGGGTTTTATTATCAAGGAAGAAATTAGTTCAACATCTTTTTAAACACAATTTTGGAAACTGTGAGTTCACTGGAAGGCAAAGTAAGAAATATATTTGACTGTCAAAGGGAAGTATTCATTAACTTCTATCAGTTCTCTAATATGGTCTTCATTTCTTTTCATGTTCGTTCATTTCATTTCATCTCTTCTCTTCAGCACTGACTCCTAGTATTATCTACTTAGTACAGAGGGCCAGGAAAATAATAGTTATGCAAAAGCATATAGGAATTAAAATTAACTATCCTGTATTCAAGGAATAATTAACCAGTGTGTGAATTGGTTAATTTATAGTCCTTCACCATTCATTTACAAACCATTTCCTTATTTTTTTTCAATTTTGCCATTGTTACCTATTTTACAAAGATGAAAAAGGCAAGATATGTTTTGTAAAAGTTTTCATGATGTCTAGTATAGTAGCCTGTACCTACAAGACTGTCTTTAAGAATCACTTGTGAAGTTTTAAAATATAGACAGCCAGATCCTCCTCAGACGTATTGAATCAAAATCTCTGGAGGTGGGGCTGAATGTTCATATTTTCTGAAAAGGTTCATAATTAACTCCAATGTTTACTACAGGATGAGAATGGCTGGCAACTGAGGCAAACAAATACTCCATGGATTGTAAATGGTATAATAGTGATATGAAAATGGTATGTCTGACTGTAAGTTTTGGGTGAAAAACTTGGAATCCTAACTGAATACTTGTTTAGGTGCTTCAGCAATTACAAAACTGAGCGTTCTATCATGTGTAGATATCCCCGTAGCCTCCTTTCATTGGAGATGGAAGGAACTCCATCTCAGTAAGACTACTCTGTCGAATTTACGTGTGTCTTACCATCATATCAAAAACACCTTACAATAGGGAATACATGGAATTCTAGCAAATTCCATGAATTAGTCCATGCGCTTTTTATTTTACTTTATTTTTTATAGTTGTTATATACGTAATCCTACTTTAGGTATTGGAAAATTGTGAACAAAACAGACAAACACTCTGACCTCCAGGAGCTGAAAAATGAGTGAGAGAAGAGGGAAAATAATTTTACGAAGACTGAATAAATATGTTAATTTCAGGTCCAATAAACACTAACACGAAGATAGAGTGTATCATCATAGAAAATGACTGAGGTAGGGAAGATACTTTAGCTAAAATGGTCAGAGATTATATTTAAATCGATTAATAACCATCCAAAGGAGGCATATGTGAAGAGAAGTGGAAAAGCATTTCTGGCAGAAGAAAAGCAGGTCTAAATGCCTAGAGATGAAAAAGACCTTGATGTGTGTGTTCCATCAGCTGAAGGCAAGCAGGAGCCCTTGGTCTTCAAATGTGTATAATCTAGTTCATGTCATATGCATGACCGAGACATGAGTGCTATTTAAAATGATAACTAACCAAACTTGCTGTTTAAATTGATGGCTCACTTTTAATATAAAAATTGCATGCCCTCCTTTATTTATCATTGTAAATATAAAAGATGATTGTTTTTACCATTGCTTTAACCAAAGCAGACCAGCTATTAAAGTACATGTTCTATTGCCGAGTCTACTCTGGCCAAGGGTTTTCTGGTGCAAATATCTCACTAAATGTCTATTTTGGACTAATTTAAATTATACAACTGAATATATGATTTTTTTGAGTTAAATATCTACATAGCATTGATAAAGAAGTGATTATATAAATCAAAACTCCTCAAAAGAGGTTACAATGGGAGCTAGCTTGGTGGCATAGTAGCTAAGTTTGTATGCTCTACCTTGGCAGCCCGGGGTTCACAAGTTCAGATCCTGGGTGTGGACCTACACACCACTCATCAAGCCATGCTGTGGCGGTGTCCCACATACAAAATAGAGAAAGATTGGCACAGATGTTAGTTCAGCGGCATCTTCCTCAAGCAAAAAGAGGAAGATTAGCAACAGATGTTAGCTCAGGGCCAATCTTCATCACTGACAAGAAAAAAAAAAAGAAGTTATAATGATAGCTTGCCATTTTTAGGAGCCCATTATATTATTTTAACCTCTTATGAAGGGTTTAAGTTTTAAATTTAATTTATTTGCTTTTAATAATGGCATATTTAATATCTTTAATACCTTTTTGGAGAATGCTGAGCATACAAAGAATCAGATTTTCTAATCAGATTCATACAAACCAGAAATCTTACCTTCCCTCAAGGTTCACCAAGGATTTGAAGGATTGAAGCAATCAAGGGGCTGAGACAGAGCAGTGAAAGATCTGGAGAACACGGAAAGCTCTTTCTTACATTAGTCAAATATTCTTTGTCTCGGAATAGATGAGTTCTCTAAATGAATTATTATTGCATCAAAACTTGGAGAATATTTATACCATGAAAAATCTCTACTTTATATCCCAGAAAATTGTATAGCTTCTGTGACTCTTTATGGAGCCATGCATTGTAAATGCATAGATTCAAGATTTACTTATAACAAACAATCCTTAACTCAAACACATGACAAATGTCATTGATCTAATTGCCCAAGGTTACTTCTCATGTCAAGAGGAGATTAGACCAGTGAGTGTCACGCTGTCCCTCACAAAGGGAGTCAATGGACTGCTGGCCAGCTGCTCTAACTAACTAAGCTCCAGTTAATTTGATGCTTTAGTTAGCATTCTCTCCACATACACCAAGAGCTTAGGACAAAAGTCATCTCCAAAGAACACTACAAGAGAAAATGCAGTAATTTCACACACCATAGCAAGGATTCAAATTCTAGAAAGCTTGGTGATGATGCTAAAAAGCAAAGTCTTGAAAAGCACAACGTGGCCAACATATAGAATTAAAGTCATAGTGATTACTATACTTTTGTTAAGGAAAATTCCTATCATCAAAAAGTTAATCATTTTAATATTTCAAGGGGTGTTTAACTACCAATGCTCTAGTGAGGTAAACTTTTCTAGTTATTAAAGTAAAAAAAATTATCTCAGTTGTTGTAAACAATAAAATACTGATACCGATTAAAAATAGGTTCATAAAAAAATACCTAGAAATCCTTTTCACATAGATCATAGAGAAAGTTTGCTTTTGGTTTGTTTTTGCTAAGTATCTATACCTACGTAAGAGCACGTTGTTATTTATAACATTTTAACTCACAGTCAGCCTTCACACAGGCAATGAAGAAGTCTGGATGTTGTGATGTGATACCCTGAGCTTCCTGGGTCATCATATCGTGGTGCCATAAGACACATATACACTGTATCTCTTTCCTTTTCTTGCTGTATGTACTTTGCTTAGCTTTTCCTTTCCCATTTCTTCTTTGTCTCCCACTTCGTCTCCCACATCCCAGCCCTCTTTTTCTCTTCCCTCACTTCCTTCATTCCTTTCCATTTTTTGTGAACATGAGTTTCTGGTTCTGAAAATGTCCATTTCTGTTTGTAGCACTGATTAATTAACTAAAATTTGAATAAGCAAGAGACTTTAGAGGTACCACTTATGCCACTCAACCTCAGTTTCCTCACGCTAAAATGAGAAGGAAGAGTAGAGTATTCTTAAAGTCCCCTCTAACTTAAACATTCTAAAAGTTTGAGAAAATGTTCCCTTTCCCTGATGCTGTGGCACTGGGAGTTGAAAGTGATGGTGTTTGATAAATTCTATTAAGTAAATAGATATTTTGAAAATATATGAAGCCATTTGAAGAAAAATAATGACTACGTAAAAAACTTTGGATATGTTGCATCAACACGGGGGAAAAAATAACTCAACTAGTCAATTTATTAGTATATCCATGTCCAGTTAATTTGATGCTTTTATTCTAGTTTTTAAATCATCCAGAGTTCATGAAACACCTGTATAAAACTATACTTTTCGGTTGCTCAAAGAAAGGAATTTATTATAGGAATATCGTTTAACTATACTAATAATTTATTTTTTATTGAATTTCCTAATGTACTGATTCTCTGATATGCCCCCACATTGTCCTAATTGCTTCATAGACATTACCTCACTTAATTCTTATAATGGCCCTGTGTGATACAGAGAATTTTCATTCTCTATGTTCTCTTTTTTTTTTTGTGAGGAAGATCAGCCCTGAGCTAACATCCATATCAATCCTCCTCTTTTTTCCTGAGGAAAACTGACCCTGGGCTAACATCTGTGTCCATCTTCCTCCACTTTATATGGGACGCTGCCACAGCATGGCCTGACAAGTGGTCAGTGTGCGCCCAGGATCCGAACCAGGGCCGCCAGCAGCGGAGCGTGCACACACAACTACTACGCCACGGGGCCGGCCCCTCTGTATTCTCTTAAAACACAGACATTTTAAATCCATTCTAGTCCTTTATTTACCTGCTCTAAAGGAATTTATTTTCCTTAAAAACAATATTTTCTTTAAAACTTCATGTTTATGTTAGAAAGTTTCAGAAGAATTTTCCTTCTTAGTGTCACTCTTACAGGACATAGATATACTTTTAAAGTAAAGAGTATAGTAATTTTGATAATATTCTTTTCATTAAAGGCTATTTTTGGAAGAGCTTTTACTCCTGGAAAGATATCAAGGTTAGGTTTGAAAATAGCTTTGACAATACACTGTTTTCATATTCAAATACAGTATGGAGTAACATATCCCAAAAGCCATAGATAAAGATCATTTTAGTTTTCTTTGCTTCTATACAAATGATTTTATATCAATTTTTATGCAAACACTTCTACATTCTCAGTGATGGTAATATAGATATCTAATTAAAACATAGATTTAAGAATTTTAAGTATAGCGTGTTTAAGCAAGGGTATTTTTCTGTTATGAGAATGATGCTGAACTGCAAGTCAGAAACATGGTGTTTTGCCTTTCCACTAAAACAAACTTGCTATGGGACTTGGAGTAAACCATGTAATGCTTCTAAATTTTATTTTAATAATTTACTTAATCATCTATTTCATTATATAATCTCAATGTAATAAAACTCAGAATAACTGTTTTTCATAATCTAAGTCATATCCACATTTTTAGCAATGGATAAACTGAAAACCATACAACTTGAGTAACTTCTCTGGGTAGTGTAGTGAAAAGCCAACATAAGCCCAGAATTAGGCTATTTTGCTTCAGAGCTCTTTATACTTGTCCTTGGTCACTCAGGTGTGGGAATGTTGCAGTGAAAATTCATCTCACTCTTATGAAAATTCAAGTGCATGCAGTTCAAATGATGGAAGTGAACTACTTCTGTATTTAAAAAGCATAGAGGGCCGGCCCTGTGGCTTAGCGGTTAAGTGCACACGCTCTGCTACTGGCAGCCCGGGTTCGGATCCCGGGTGTGCACCGACACTGCTTCTCTGGCCATGCTGATGCCGCGTCCCACATACAGCAACTAGAAGGATGTGCAGCTATGACATACAACTATCTGCTGGGGCTTTGGGGGAAAAATAAAAAAAAAAGAAGCCATGCTTGAAATATGTAAACTACATTTAAAAAAAAAAAAAAAGCATAGAAAAATACATCCCAACATAATTATGAACCAGAATAATCTAGCAGTAATAGAAAAGCCAGCACCGGAAGACATGAACTCGACTGAAAAACTTATGTAACTATATTTATTTATAAATACACACTATGAGGTTGATTCGATGAAGAAATATTTCAACCTGTCTTTGTGTACAGGTAAAAATAGAAGTTCAAAATACAGAAATTAAAACCTCCAGTTTCCTCCAGAGTAAATTATTCCTCTATGTAATGCTACACTTCATGAATTTTATCCTTTGTAATGTTGGCATCGATTCACATTCCTATTAAGAGTATGTATAAACTATAATGTAATGTTCTTTAAAAAAATTAAAAAAAAATAAACGTCAGTGTCAGAGTGGATGCTTTTGTGCCTGAAGCAATATGACAATCATATGGCCAAATAAGCTGAACAAACAAGAAATTAAAATCATGAATCTGAGCAAAAGCAATTTTAGAAGAGATTTAATATATTTTAGTGAGTTATGCATGATTGCAAGTATAATAAGCTTCCTAATGCATAAAGAATGGCTGTAAAAATTAAAATAAAACCTTTCCTATGCATTCTGTATAATATATGCCATTACGATTGGAAAAAAAAAATGTCTTCAAGGTCACAGCTAGCCTCTAATAAACAATTGTTAAAGCGTTTGTTGAGATATTTACCATTGTTCTGATTTCCAAGCAAGCAAAAACTTCATTAAACTAAAGGCAATTAATTTTAAAATGCTTCAAATTGCAACTAATGAGCCTATAGGATTCATTACCAGTGAAGGTCACAGAACTAACTAGATTCCTGAATTTATCTTTATCTCTAGCTGTGTGACTGACTGAGCTGAGTCCTGGGAGGTCTATCACGCAGCAATCAATCACACCACCGCCCAGCAACAGGGCTGCCGCAGAGCACTCTAAGAAGAGTGTCAGAGTGGAGTCTGTGGACCATGTGCATCATATTAAGTTTCAATTTCTTTTCTAATGATTGTACCCTGATTTTGTGAGAAAGTTTACTTAAATATTGAAGTGTCTCATGCTTCTTAACATAATAAAGGATCTTCTATTTTAACATATTAATATGCTCTTTTTCAAATCCACTGGGAAAAAAATATTTTATTTTCATGAGTCAAGAAAGTACCAAAAGCAGCTTAAGATCATGGGTGTGCCAATTTCAATGCCATATTGAAATCAGTGAAAAGTACCGTGTAAACCATCTTGTGGCCCCAGTGGCTGAGATGGCATCAAAAAGTGTTTACTAATCATGTTGTGGTATTCATTTGTTTGTTCTCCCATTAATGTTTATATTCATTTATTTGTTCCTCCATTCATTTTTTGGACAATTATTTGTTAAATAACTATAGAACAGTAAATAGTGTACAGGGAAGCAGCAATTTAAACATAAATATAAAATGACCTCTCCTCAAAAGAAATTTAGACTGTGCTGAATACAGCAAGGTAAACATTCCAAGTACAATAAAGTGTCATTACAGCTGCTATAAATAAGCCTTCCAGAGCACAATGGAACCACTAATGAACATTTGATCAATGTAACTAATCCCTATAAAAATGTGATTTTTTAAATCTATTTTTTTCTAGTAGTTTTCCACCGAAGCATTGGTCTACTTTGATGTATAAGACCTTACTTTAAGTTGAAAATCTATAAATTGTGTGTGTGTGTGTATGTGAGTGTGTGTGCATATTCAATATTATTCTGTAACATTTTATAACATGGCATTTGGAAGTTATAACACAAGATATAAAAAGACTAATTTAAAGCCTATTGAATAATATGAGTCTCTGAATTAAAGCATCAGTATTATGGACAGAAAGGAGGTGACATATGCAATAGTGTAAAGAGAAGAATAGTCAGAACTTGTGGCTTATTGGATGTTAGAGTTGAAGGAAACAAAGGTTTCTGGCTTGGATAATTAGATTCTATTATTTGATTTTTTTTTTTTAATTTTTTGTTTATTGCAGTAACATTGGTTTATAACATTGTATAAATTTCAGGTGTACATCATTGTACTTCTATTTCTGCATAGATTACATCATGTTCACCACCCAAATACTAATTACAACCCATCACCACACACATGTACCGAATTATCCCTTTCACCCTCCTCCCTCCGCCCTTCCCCTCTGTAACCACCAATCCAATCTCGGTCCCTATGTGTTTGTTTATTGTTGTTATTATCTACTACTTAATGAAGGAAATCATACGGTATTTGACCTTCTCCCTCTGACTTATTTCACTTTGCATTATACCCTCAATGTCCATCCATGTTGTCACAAATGGCATAAGGGAAAGAGATTTGAGGAGAACTGGTTTGAGGAAAAAACCAAGAAGTAAGATTTAGTGTATGTGGACTTTTTTTTTTTTTTTTTTGCTTGAGGGAGATTGGCCCTGAGCTAACATCCATGCCAATCTTCCTCTATTTTGTATGTGGGTTGTCGCCACAGCATGGCCGCCAATGAGTGGTGTAGGTCCACGCCGGTGAACCGAACCGGGCCGCTGAAGTGGAGTACACCGAACTTAACCACTGGGCCATGGGGCCAGCCCCAGTGGGTATTGATTTTATATGCTTGGATGACTCCTGACAGAAAATTCCAAGTAGTCCAATGGGTACATGGGAATGGAGCTCATGTAAAGACATCTGGTCAGCATTTTCATCTTTAACCAGAGGGAGTAAAACTTAATCAGTTTTGTGAATTTCAAATAATAAGTGCGTACTTATATATATTTTTGTCTTAATGACTATCGGACGTCTTCATTCAGAGTAACTGAAAAAACTAAAATTTTGTTATTTAAAATTCACAAAACTCAATAAATGTAAAAGAAATGTAAATACACTCTCAAATAATTTTTATTTTCAATTGATAGTATTTATAATTCTGAAATTATTAAAGCTTAAAATTAGACTAAGATTCATGAGCACTCTGTTAAAATATGGTATGAGAAAGAGAATATTTAATGCCCAACAACCAGCAAGAGGAGCAAAGACCAAGGAAGAAGATCAGTTGCAGAGAGGCCGAAGAGAAAATGATTTCAAGAAATAAGTGATCAGTGGTTTTAAATGTGTTATATTGGTCAAATAAGATTAGGACTGAAAAATTCAATACAAATTTTATATCAAGGAGGAGACCATAGTTTTATTTACATGTTGCAAGGAGAAGCGAGATTCCCAAATGTTTAGGGTGTACTGGAAGTGAGAAAGTGAACACAGAGATGGTAATTTATACTGTGGAGAAACTGGCTGAAAGGGGAAGGTGATTGGGAAGTAGGTACAAAAGTTCGTGGTCAAGTAATGTGTTATACTTTTAGTATTTTTAGTTTTACGTATATTTCAAACATCAACAGGCTTTTCAGCTGGTAACAATGAAGCCAGTGAAGAGGGAAGGGTTGCAAATATAGGGGAGAAGAGAAAGAAATGATTGAGAAAAACCTTGAAGTAAAGGGAAGAGATCAAATAAAGATCTCAAGTAAAGGACAGAGTCTTTAAAAGTAGATTAGAGTGAAAAAGACGACAGATTTGTAGGTAGACAGGCAAAATTTTAAAATATTATCTTCTGAGTGAATTACCTTTTCAAGTTGTTTTTTACATTTCCTATTTGTCCATTGGACGTGCATTGGAATTCAGAATCATTCAAGTTCAAATTCTAGCTGCTACTTACCAGCTGAGTGACCTAGAGCAAATAACATCACTGAAAATTTGTTCGCTCATTTGAAAGACTGAGACAATAATTTCTGACTTAAATAGTTCCTGTGATAATTAAAAAAGACAATATTTGCGAAAATATTTAGCAGAGCGTGTGGCAAAATAAAAAGTGATTAACAAATGTTTGTTCTCCTCCTTGTAGGACACATAAATGAACAATGTGTAGTATTTTTTCAATGAATTGACCTTATATTGCTAAAAGAAATACTCATTAGGATTTTCATTATAATGTGCTCCTCTTTTAGTCACATAAAATGTAGTCACATTTGAAAAACAAATCCTTTCCTCCTTCTGGCAACTCTCCTAGATATACATAATGGAACAAGGAGTTACATAAAATAATAAAGTTGTTTTTAATTACTTATTTATTTTTCTGTATTCCATGCCTATGATGGATGGTGCAACACAAAAATGCTCTCTAAATTATACCTAAATTAATATTAGAAGAAATTTTGCTGAATTAATCTTTTTCAAAAATAGCTGGTTATAGTTATCTAGTCCCCCCACCCCCTGCCTTCTCCTTATATTTTAGTCTTATTTAAAGCAAGTCTGATTTGAAGGAGAAAACCCACAGCTGTGCCTTCCTGGCAGGATTTTCAAATAAAAGAAGCAAAGAATAAAACTTTAATGAAAAGCTTCTGCACAGCAAAGGAAATCATTAACAAAATGAAAAGACAACCAACTGAATGGGAGAAAATAATTAGAAATCATGTATCTGATAAGGGGCTAATATCTAAAATAAAGAACTCATACAACTCAATAGCAACAAAACAAATAATCTGATTAAAAAATGGGCAGAAGATCTGAATATATATTTTTTCCAAAGAAGACATACAGATGGCCAACAGGTACATGAAAAAGTGATCAACATCAATAATCATTAGGGAAATGCAAATCAAAACCACAGCGAGATATCACCTCACACCTGTTGGAATGGCTATTAACAAAAAGATAAGAAATAACATGTTAGCAAGGATATGGAGGTTCCTCAAAAAATTAAAAATAGACTGCCATATGATCCTGCAATTTCACTTCTGGGTATTTATCTGAAGAAAATAAAAACACTAATTCTAAAAGATATATGTACTCCCATGTTCATTGCAGCATTATTTGCAATATTCAAGATATGGAAACAATTTAAGTATCCATCAATGGATGAATGAATAAAGAAATTATAGTATATATACAATGGAATATTATTCAGCCATAAAAAAGAATGAACTCTTTCCATTTGTGAAAAAAATGGATAGACCTCGAGGGCATTATGCTAAGTAAAATACGTCAGACAGAGAAAGATCGATAAATACTGTATGATCTCTCTTCAATGTGGAATCTAAAAAAAAAAAATCAAGCTCATAGATTCAGAGAATAGATTGGTGGTTGCAAGAGGCAAGGGGGTGGGAGAAATGGGTGAACTTCCTTTGTTTTTTTTTAGTTTAAATAAATTGAATAAAAATTTAAAAAAAGAAGAAGAATTAAGAAACAAAATCTACATTGCCACCAGTAAAAAGAAAAACAAAACTAGTGGTCTAATGAAACATGGTAAAAGAAAGAATCTGGAAAACTGGTAGTTTGATAGAACATGGTGGCCATTTTCCTAAAATGAAATAAAGGATTTAAGGAAATGTGATGTTACACTTTGACCTTCACCACCACTAGAGGTCCAGTACACTGAAAAATCTGTTCCCCTAATTTGTGTGTGTGTGTGTGAGGAAGATTAGCGCTGAGCTAACATCTGTAGCTAGTCCTCCTCTTTTTCCTGAGGAAGATTGGCCATGGGCTAACATTTGTGCCCATCTTCCTCTGCTTTATATGGGACGCCTGGCACAACATGGCTTGATAAGCAGTGAGTAGGTCTGCACCTGGGATCAGAACCTGTGAACCCCGGGCCACCGAAGCAGATCACGGGATCTTAACCACTATGCCACCGGGCCAGACCCTGTTCTCCTAATTTTAATCTTCATCTTTGAGATTGCAGTAGCCACCCAGGACTTTGTTTTATGCATAAAGTTATTATCCCCTTTTGTATCAGGTCTGTTATAAATGTTCATTATAATCACTGCTGCTCAATTTAGCAGATGGTTAGAACTGAACACTTCTCAGAGGAGTTAAATATGGTTATATCATTTCCTAAATTGATTTAAAAGAAGTAATTTGAGATCAAGTAATGTTTCAGTTTCAGTATTAGTTCAAATCATTAGTTCAGTATTAGTTCAGAACATAGATGTTTTCTTTGTTCCACTTCTATACTTTT
Organism: Ceratotherium simum simum; assembly: GCF_057802395.1. Lineage (NCBI taxonomy): Eukaryota > Metazoa > Chordata > Mammalia > Perissodactyla > Rhinocerotidae > Ceratotherium > Ceratotherium simum. Next base: position 61,852,196 of record NC_141901.1, on the reverse strand, counting down.
GAATATCTGTGATGAACTGGGTTGGAATTCCAATTTTTTTAGTTCTGGATGTTCTTCAATAAAGAAATAAAGGTGAATAAATCATTGTACCCAAATCTCATGTTTTGCTACATGATTCATCAGGAGCCCCCAAAGGGATTTTCATATTATATTTGCATAGCACTATTTCTCATCTATTTTCAGCAAATATAAGGTGGATAGAAATTATTTCTTATACCAAACTGCTGGTACATGTTAATTCCACCTCCCGTGAATACCTTGCACTGCTTTCAAGATATCAGTGATCAAATATAATTAGCACAAGACAGAGAAGCTTCATCTAAAAAAAATTCTCATAATTTCCTACCTACTCAAAGTGCCATCTTTTTTTTAAATGGATATTCAATTGGCCAAGGACTATTATAGCAGGATCACATATTTTGAAGAAAAAAATAAAAAACTTTAATTTTCTGAGTATTCCTTGTTTAAACCACAGACATCTATAGTATCCTTGTGAGCTTTAGAAATACTGTCTTTGCAAGCTGGCTCTCCCTCACGACTTCTCAAAATAAGTTCTACATAAAACAAGAAGTATTTTTGCCTTCCTACCTCGCAGAAACTTCAAAAACAGAGAAAAATATTCAATTACGAAAAAAAATACTTTCAAATAACGAAATCAGTAAAGGCTAAGTGTTTCATCAAATTACCATACTTTTGGGAGAGATATATATATTTATTTTAAAAAATTCATTTAAATTTATATCCATCTCTAAACATCGTCTATCCTCCCCCTCACCCTAGACTTCTAGCTCCCAAATAAACAAAAACCACCAACCAAGCATTTCAAAATATTCACTTGTTTTATTTTATTCCACATCTTGGTTAAAATATCTCTATTTTCCTAGTCACTTGCATCTTGGATTTATCCTGAACTACTTCCATTCATCACCTGCCTATGCCAATATCCATGACCTCCAAATCATACACTAAGTCCTATTGATCTCCTCTGTATGAATAAAGTTATGATCTTCTTCTATTTTCTCCAATAACACAACAGTAGAATACATACTTTGAATATTTTTTCACCTACATTACCAGACCAGCCCTCTAACTGGACTCACTTCTTACAATCTTGTCTCCTACCAAATCATTGTCTACACCACTAGTAATATCACCTTTCTGAAGTCCTCCAATCTCTTCTCATTGATTATTAGATCAAATATATAGTTCCTAGCATTATATGTTAGAACATTAATGATCAATGTCTCCTAACCATTTTTTGGATCTCAGTTACTGTCATTCCTCACCTATATACATTATACTTCAGCAATATAGAACAATTTGCTATACTTCAAATTTGGTCTGCTGTCTCCTGTAACCATTCCCTTGACATCAAGTTCATTCTTATTTGAAATTTCCTCCATTGTATTACTGTTTGCTCTCCTAACTCTTACAGGGAATTGAAATTGTATTGAAGACAAGAATTTTATCTTACTAGTCTTTTTGTTTTATTCTTCCTTACGGTCTTTGACGTGTAGCTAACACTTGAAAATTATTGAACTTTCTGAATGCATGAAATAATGGATAAATAAGTTTATGAATGGACAAAAGAAAGCCAATGCTCAAGGCTGGAATGAGGATATACTATAATATATCATACTAGATCATGGATTTTATGCCCTATATTTGCTTAGCTAAAACTTAGCCAGTGCTCTTATCATTAATTTGCCTAAAATCATAACTTATTTATTAGATATTCCGAATTTCAACCAGAAATATCTGTTTATTTCTTTTTATCTCCAGAATTTTCTATAGCTCCACAGGAAACATCCTATTCCTTGCCCTCTCTTGGTGGGACACGTTTAAAAACTCCTACAGATCTTGTCAAGAAAACAACACATGCTAGTTGGCATGTCTCCTGAATTACATTCTGCTCTCAGATCCCAAACATCTACTCTATGTCTCTTTAACCTTGACTATGCTGTATTATAGCTATTCTTTTTTCCTGCTCTTTTCCATTTCTCCCACATCTTCCCTGTACACATCAGTGGTGCCATCTAAGTTCAGTGGTATTTGAATGCTAAGGGGACATGGTGTGAGTGAGGAGGCTGGACAGGCAAACATGTTTTGGTTTGACCTTTTTATACTCTCTTTCATGTGTCTGAAATACCCAAAATAATTTGGAACTACACTCACATCAAATAATAAAGAATTTTATATTGTAGAAAAGATAAGCAATATTTAACCACTACTTGACTACTCTAAAAGTATAAAATATAAAATTTTGTTTATACTATTTTAGTATTTGATGATTTGCCCACATACAATGAAATTTATAGAAAATGATCTCTTTCAGAAAAATGGAAGTCCAAACCCAAAATATGTAGCAAATGAGATCACTGTGCTAAGAGCTACATGGTTTGTTAATGTCCTTTAGTCGTTTTCCCCTTCCAAAAGTTATTAGCATTCCATTACTTTGTAACTCATCAGCATCTCCAAATCATATAATAACGATTCCACAAATATAAACTGTGAAGTTGACTTGTGATTAATTTTGGAAACATAGAATATTCATGAGTTGTTCCATTACTATTCTTATGTATTTAAAACTCTCTTAATAACTACTTTTGGAGAAATAATTGACTGGGTCATTCAATCTGAACATGCATTTGATGGTTATTAAACTCAGACACATGTCTACAGAATTCAAATATCCAATCTCCATCAAAATTAAAATATGAAATCAACCACCTATTCATAACGTAATTGTACTGTGTTTTGACAAGTGTATCATCATAATCTGAGCATTGGGTTTGGATGTGCAACTATTTTTTTCAATAGCCAGGAACACGTTTGTCTCTTTACCAGATAATCTGCTTATTACAAATGTCCTATGTGGCGCTAATGAAAAATGCTCTAATAAAGTCAATGAAATCCCAAAATAAATTGATGATGTGGATTCAATACTGAATATGCAATATTTTTTAAATGCTTAGGGTACTGTCCATGGCTGAGACTACTACCAGTGTATTGATTAGTGTTAGAAGCGATGTGGGGCACAGATATGGGGCTGGTACATTGGGAGGATACGTTAGAATTAGGATTCTCCCTTTGCAACTCACTACCCTGCTATCATGAAAGGATCATAGGGCTGAGGATGTGACTGGAAATATGTCCTTCCTCTCATTCATTAACCAAGGAACTCCAAGTTTCCTGTGAGGAATTAACTCCCAGTGAAATAATTTACTCATTTGTTCATCCATTCAACAAATATTTTGAGTACCTATTATACATAGACACAGTGCTAGATAATATGAATGCAGAAATGGATAAGTTAAAAATGATCCATGTATTACGAGCTTAATTCCAAAGCAGGAGACACAAGAAATAGTTATTAAACAATTAATGACACTGTGATAAGAAAAATGAGGAAGTACAGAAAGCTGTTGACAGCATTCAAGAAGAGCCCTGATGTAGTCTGCGAAGTAAGGGAAGGTTTCTTTGTGGTAGTATCATTCAATCTGACATCTAAATAATGATTATATTTGAGCTGTCTAAGAAGTGGAAGAGAAGTAGAGAGAGTTATAGGCTAAGGAACAGCTCATCCAAGGGCTTTGAGATTGGATGAAATATTGGGAAAACAAGTCTGTGTGGCTGGATCACTGAGAATTGATTGAAGAAAGAGTAGGCGGAGATTAGGCGTTGAGAAAGGCAGAAGCCAGATAATGTAGGTTTTTGTAAACCACTTTAAACATTGAAGATTTTATCCTAGGAAAAATTAAAAGGTTTTAATAAAGTCTATCTGTATCAGAGTCATGACATATATCAGATCAATTAATTGTCTTTTTTCCCTTTCATTGTAGTAAATTAAGTTCTTCGCCCAGAAAGAGTGTTGGTGGACCGCCAGAACAGTGTGTATGACATTCACCAAATTTAAGGATGGAAATTCTGCAGAGGCATGGAAGGCAGTAAAATCCTGAACAACTGCCTACATTGGTGCAGATAAACTTCTGCCCTCTTCATGATGGAAAGGAGGAAAAGATTCCTATAGACTCATCTTTCACTGGGTACATGACTGGTTCTAGGTTGATGATACTAGAGAGTGAGCAGTGGCAGTAACCAGGACAGTCCTAGTAAGAGGAGGGCCATATTGTTGGATTTCTAGCCCTGCAATCAGGATCTTGCTTTTATGTTACCCGGAGAAGAATGCTGACCTACATCACAAAATGAATAATCTTGCCCATCTTGTCTTATTACAAGTCTTTTCTGCTTTGAGAGCTTTTGCTGACCATTCACGAGACACAAATATTTTTATGTTCTGGTCACAAATTAGGAGGTCCTTTAATATATTTCTTCGTAAATTTCTTTTTAATCCATCCATTTATTTTATTTCTTCTAAATGTCTGATTATCTCATCAAAGCATTATTCATAAATAACCTCATTTTAGGCCTTCTCTCCTTTGAGGTAAAATTGAAAATGTGATTGTGCCAATTGAAGCTCTGACTACTAAGAGGTTTTACTTTTCTCATCATAATTTAGAATTATGCAAAAGTGGGATTTCAATGCTGTTTTAGTGTACTTTTTGTATGTACAAAGTAAACAGTATAGTGTCATCTGTAAACCAGGCTTGGGCATTTTTCTCATCAGACCAGTGGCCATAGAGATTACTGATGGTGTCATATATGTGTCTTGAGATGATACACAGAGGGGCAGCACAGTTAAACAGTGAGTGTGAATCAACTACTAACGCAAATTGCTTGTACCTGTCTGAACGCGCTTGAAATAATCTCATTTGTACTGCCTTTACTTCATGATAAAGTGCTGCTGGGAGTGTCTAAGTTTTTTGCTAATAGGATGTAGTAAATCCTAAATTGCCACGTGCAATTCAGGTTGGGTAATCATCTCATTTCCCGTGGTTAAGCATCTTAGTTTATAACATTATCTGTGAATAAAAAAGAACAGTTTCTCAAAAGGAAAATAATTAATTGCTAAGATAGCACAACTTTTTTTCACAGGCCTTGGGGAACATCACTGGGACTCTTCTAATGGCATTTGCCAAAGAGTTAAGCCAAACCTATCTTTGCAATAGATACTTACACAACACTAGACCAGGAGGGTTATCATGGATAGATAGTAAAGCTGCATACACAGCAGCCTGTATCATCCAGAAGGCTTTCTGTGCTACTGCCAAGCTAGCCTTCCCTGACTCCCTGATGGGTCAGAGAAGGGCTACATATGATACGTGTTGCCTTCGAATTTTTGAGAAGCCTACCAAGCATTTGACTACTTGTTTTAGTGGTCTAAGAAATACCATGAAGAATCTTTCCCTTTACTGTGGAATGGATATCTCAAAATTTCCAAATCTGTTAGATTCCTAGTTACTCCACTAATATGGCAAATACTAGAGTTTTCAGGAGAATAATCTCCTATCCTCTAGCATGCAAACGATTACCATAGCTTCTAAGGTACCTGCAGTCCCCTCCCCTCCAGGTGCCATTGTGGAGACTACAAATGTCATTAGAGGATGTCTTTTGGGATAGTGAGGTGGTCAAGGTCCTGCCTTGATTGTAAGATGTAAAGTTCCTTCAAGACTAAATGATTGTTCAGAATCCAAAAGATGATTTAACACTGAGGTAAGACATTGTAGGTAGAGTACTGCTCTGTTGCAGGTGAAAGAAAACTGCTTCCAGTTTTTCTGATTTCTGGGATAGAACTTTCTTTTAACATCACAAAATCAGAAATAGTATATCAGGCACCAAGTCTTTTACTTAGTTATTCATTTTAAGAGAACATATCTGAAATAGTAATGACAATTAAAGTCACTACTTGATTAAAAATGTGATAATCCACTCTTATTTTCCAAAACCCATCTGTTTAATTCTCCAGAAATAATTGATGACTAAAAGGGATGTGAAAGGAATATTTCTTTCTTCAATTAAAAATTGGAGATGGTCGAATAAATTTTCTTGAACTTCCCAAAATCTGTGGTATTATTTTTGATTGATTAATTGATCCAACACTAATATATGATTACTACGTGCCTGACATTATTATAAGTACCCTATAAAATATATATCAATTCTGTAAAATAAACAATATAATATCCAAGTACATATGTGGAAATTAAAGTCTAAAATAATTAAGATATTTGTGTAAGGTCACAAAGCATTTAAGTGGTAGAACTGTGATTTTAACCTATGTAGTCTGATTCCAGAGTCTCTGCTCTTAACTACTACTATTTTGAGAAGTAAGACATGCTTGTAAGAGTTTCCATTTGGACTTTCTCATAATAGATCTTACTTCTTCGGTCAAATGACAATATAATTATAGAACATACTTATTACTCAACTACAAATATAGTAAAGTGTAAAATAAAAATGAATTTGTTTTAGAGTCCAAGTAGGCTTACCATGAGGTGAATTCCATTCAAGCCATTATTTATTCCTTGGTGCTTTAGCCTACCCTGTGATTAAGGAAAGAAGAACATGTTTAATCTCCAGATTAATGAAAATTTAGAAACATTGTAGACAAATATTTTAAATAATTAGTGTTTCATTTTCTGCTTGTATAGTCATTCCTTTCTCTTTGGAGAAGGCTAGAAAGAAGATTCTGAGAATGTATTTGTCTTATTATTCTAGGTCTTGCTGAGTCTGGGAACTAAATTGACTTAAGAATTAATTCTATAGTCATGATTCTATTATTTCAAATCAAGCCTCCATTTTCTAACCCTAATTTTATTTTATTTTTAAATTATTAACTAGTCGAATATTAGCAGGTTGCCAATCATGTGATCTTAGCTGCTACTGAAAACTCCTACGTGTGAGATGTTTCTGATTAACACCTTGGCCCACTATTTACAGTACCGATTTTGCCCCTGGTCATTTTGGTCCTCACAGGATCCTGCCATACCCATTAAAATCAAAAAGCCTTTTCAACTAAGTGAATGTCAAGAGCATCGTTATATCAAGGGATTAACAGTATATGTATTTATGACGGGCCACTACTGAGATTCAGTCCCAATCAACCAAGCAAACAATTGACAGCTTATGCTGATGATTGACCAGAAACCAACAGGGAGGAAATAATGTCCAAGTACAGGTGTAGAGATTTGGAGAAGTTAGAGTGGGTTTATAATCTGTAAATCACCCATTTTGCATCTGTATCCCATTATAGAACCCTTAACACCTCTACTTCACCAAAACCTTGAGAAATTCACTAGTGAGTAAGGTGTGAGCATCTTTGAAAAGCGTTTTAATAGCTTTGGAAAGGATTTATTTTTATATGGGTGAAGAAGGCAGTATAATGTAGTGATTAAGAAGACGAACTCTGAATCCTGATGGCCTGTTTCATATTGACCTCCTATTAGTTTGGCAAATTGTGTAAACATTCCATCTTTATCTTCATTTGTAAAATAAGGATGGCACTAATAACGACCTAACAATTGCTATTAGTGTTACCTGACCAATAGAGAAGCCTCCACCTTCGGCAATCTGAAACCCTTGCTTGGTTTCCTAAAGCCTGGCTATCAGTGAGTGCCACTCATTGCCAGTCATATAAAGTGCTTGAATTCATTGTTCCTACTTTTGAGATTTCATCGCTAAAGCTGGATTCAAATTTCTGAGTTTTTTTTGCTTTCTTTTGTACTTTTTTGTCCCCCCTGTATCTGATTAGGCGTACCTTGGCTCCATGTCCCTGCTCTAAATGGCAAAGTAGCTAATTAATCAAATATCTAGTCTTCATCTTGTATACTGAGAAGTGAGTTCTGCATCCTATGAAGTCTTAAAGTTACACATTCTTTGTAAGTTTTAGATGTTGAAAGATAAGAAAATGATACATATCTGCTTTAAATGTAGCTCATACAAACAACTATACTACTAGACTAACCTCATTATATTTATCTCCTCTCGTTCATCAGCCTACAAAAAAAAGAATTTGTGAGTCAACTCAAAATAAGTATTTCAATCCACATGGCAATTAAAGGTAATTGTGAAATTTGCTAATGTGACTCCATCCAAAATGGAAAAATTGTGGACTGTGGCAAAATGTCAGTGGAAATACTCTTATAATGAAATGGTTTTCAATTTTTTTTTCCTTGGTGTCTATCTAAACTCAAAAGATACTGTCCTCTCAATGTACCCTGGGAACCAATAGTTATCTATAATTATTTCTAGGTAGAGCAGACATAAGCAAAATGCAGAGCAGTGTATGCCAAGTAATAACCCAATAAATCCACATTAATGAAATATTGTGAATTATTTATATTGTGCTTGCTCTATGAGCTAAAAGATTTTGTTATTTTCTAGCCTGAGAATCATTAACTTTTAGCTTTAACAGTGTAATATTTATTTTGAAGTCAAATTTTAAACTTTAAATTAATTGTCCCAATGTGTTGTCACCTATGCATTGTCATGCAACAGATGTGTCCTTTGGAAGGTGTTATATTCAAATTTAAGGATATATAGTCACGATGTAAATGGCCCATAGAGAATTGTATATTTTAATTAAAGAATAATTTTGTACAGAAAATAACTATCTCCCAATTTATTTGATCAGTAAATTGTAATTTTGTAATTTCTGAAAAAGAATCACATCTGCCCTTTCTTTGGCATTTCTTCTCATCTCACCATGTAGCAATTGCAACAAACATCTGTGATGCTTAGATAAAGCTGCTGTCTGGAGCGCAGCAGTTACCTAACTGGTATCTCCATTTCAATTCTTGACTCAGTCCAATCTGTCCTCCACACAGCAATAAAACTAAGCTTTCAAAACGTAAATCAGAGCACATGATTTCTATTCAATAATTTTTCCATTGGAATAGAATTAAATCCCAATGTTTTGCTCTGACCCACAAGATCCTCATCATCTTCCCTCTTTCTAGCTCCCCACATCTACTTTGTGCCACGCGACTCACACCTTTCAAATTATTTACCTTTTAGTTTTTACATTCATTAACCATTATTTAGACTGAGGAGGGTTTTTGCAAATATCATTCCCTTTACCTAGAAAAAAACCCCCCCTAAAAATTCTTTCAATTTTTGTACATCTAGCTCCTTTTCAACACTCAAGTAGATGCAAATATTGTCTCTTCATAGGGACTTACTTTCATGGTCCTATCTTTATCTTTAATCATTTATCTTTATTCTTGATATCAGATTCTTCAAACCATTAACACTAAATTAATTTGATTTAATTGTTCACTTTCTTTGACTCCATCTAGATTTGAAGCTCTGTGAGAGTAGTTACTTTGATTGCTGTGCTCATAATTTCATGCTGAACACCAGGTAAAATGCCTGGTGCATGCAGACGTTATATCATTATTGAATGAATGGAATAAATGAATGAATGAATCAATAAGCGTTCATAATTAAGCTCTCTTATTTGTGTATATAAGCATATACACATTAGTATTAGTCTTGTTTTAGTTGTTTGATTGTAAATAAATATATCTACAGACTTCATAAAAATATTGAATAATAGACTGAGTCAGTATTTTCTATGGTTTTACGAATCTCCAAGAAAAGGAACTATCCTAGAAAATTAGGTTATGTTATTACTTCAATAACAGCACAGATATATCTAAAATTTATATTAATGTGTATGTATATAGCTATATAATGATGTATATGGAGAGAGAGAGAGAGAAAGAAAGATTCAAACTTTGTCTGCAGATGAGGAAATATTTTGCATATACTTGCAGATAGTGTTTGAAGGTGTATTCTAAAGTGCAATTGTATTAAATTTATATTAACTTAATAACGTAAAAGTTGTCAAATACATATAGTAAAATGATATGTGTGGAGAATGTATATAAAACATACATATGTGTGTATAAATACATAGTATGTATATATTACATATATGTATGTGTATGTACGTTTATGTGTGTATATATATACTTATATATGTATGTGTGTGACGATCTTGTTTCCATTTGAAAACAGTTTTCTTTTTGCTTGGTGATGTGTGGGAGACACACACAAGTAAAACAACTTTTACATTCGAATATTACAAATTCTGTAATAGAGGGATTAGAGAGAATACAGAAGAAAAGAGTGTCAGGAAACGCTGAGAAAAATTGTAACTGAGCTTTGAACGATAAATAGTGGTTGGCCATGGATTGGAAGAGTTAATATTGTTAAAATGTCCATATTACCTAAAGCAGTCTACAGATTCAATGCAATATTTATTAAAATCCCAATGACCTTTTTTTTGTTTTTGGTGAGGAAGATTGGCCCTGAGCTAACATCTGTGTCAATCCTCCTCTATTTTTTGTATGTGGGATGCCACCACAGCATGACTTGATGAGGGGTATGTAGGTCCATGCCTGGGATCTGAACCCACAAACCCCAGGCCACTGAAGTGGAGTACATGAGCTTAACCGCTGTGCCACTGGCCTGGCCCCCTAATTGCATTTTTTTATAGTAAAAAAAAAAAAAACAATTCTAAACTTCAATGGGAATCATAAAAAACTTTGAATAGCTGAAGCAATCTTGAGAAATAATAACAAAGACGGACACATCACATTTCCTGATTTCAAAATATATTGCAGAGCTATAGTAATTAAAACAGTATGATATTGGCATAACGGCAGACATATAGAATAAAGGGAACAGAATAGTCCAGAAATAATTGCACACATATATGGTAAACTGATCTTAGCAAGGGTGCCAAGAATATACAATGGAGAAAGGATAGTGTCTTCAACAAATGGTTCTGGGAAAACTGTATATCCAAATACAAAAGAATGAAACTGGACCCTTATCTTATACCAAACACAAAAATCAATTCAAAATGGGTTACTGATTTAAACAGAATACTTGAAACTGTAAAACTCCTGAAAGAAAACATAAGGGAAAACCTTCATGACATTGGTCTAGGTAATGATTTCTTGGATATGACACCAAAAGCACAAGCAACAAGAGCCCTGCCCTGTGGCAGAGTGGTTAAAGTTCCACATGCTCTGCTTTGGCTGCCCAGGTTCACGGGTTCAGATCCTGAGTGTGGACCTACTCCATTCACTAGCCATGCTGTCGAGGTGTCCCACATAAAAAATGGAGGAAGACTGGCACAGATGTTAGCTCAGGGCTGGTCTTCCTCAAGCAAAAAAAAAAAGAGGAGGAGGATTGGCAACAGATGTTAGTTCAGGGTGAATCTTCCTCAGTGGAAAAAAAAAAGGCACACGCAATAAAAGCAAAAATATAGAAGTGAGACAACCTCAAGCTAAAAAGCTTCTGCATGGAGTGCAGAATAATCAACCGAGTGAAAAGAAAACCTAAGGGATGGAAGAAAATATTTGAAAACCATGAATATGGTAAGAAGTTAATATGTGTAAGGAACTCCTAAAACTCAACAACAGCAACATATAACCTGATTAAAAATAGACAAAGGACTTAAATAGACATTTCTCCAAAGAAGACATACAAATGGACAATAGCTATATGAAAATAGTGAGATGAAAAGATACTCAAATCACTAATCATCACAGAAATGCAAATTAAAACTACAATGAAATATCACTTTACACTTATTAAAAGGACTATCAACAAAAGATGAATGTTGGGGAGGATGTGGAGAAACTGGAACCCTCATACATTGTTGATGGAAATGGAAATTAATGCAGCTTCTATGGAAAATAGTATGAAAGTTCCTCAAAAAATTAATAATAGAACTACCATATGATCTAGCAATCATACTTCTGAATATATATTCAAAATAATTGAAATCAAGATCTTGAAAAGATATGTTCATTCCCATATTCATTGCAGCATATTCACAAAATAGCCAAGATAGAGAAACCACCTACAAGTTCATCAATGGATGAAATGGGTAAAGAAAATATGGTACAGACATGCAATGGAATATTATTCAAGGTTCAAAAAGAAGGAAATCCTGCCATATGTGACAACAAGGATGTACCTGGAGGATATTATGCTAAGTGAAATAAGCCAGTCACGGAAGGACAACTACTGCATGATTCCACTTACATGAAGTAATTAAAATAGCAAAACTCATAGGGCCAGAGAGTAGAATGGAGGTTGCTAGGGGTTGATGGGGAGAGGGAAATGGGGAGTTGCTGTTCAATGTATATAAAGTTTCAGTGATACAAATTCTGGATATCTGCTATACAACATTGTTCCTTTAGCTAACAATACTGTATTGTACACTTAAAAATTTTGTTGAGAAGGTAGATCTTGTATTAAGTATTCTTACAAGAAAGAAAGAAGGAAGGAAGGAAGGAAAGAAGGAAAGAAAGAAAGAAAGAAAGAGAGAGAGAGAAAGAAAAGAAAGAAAGAAAGAAAGAAAAGAAAGAAAGAAAGAAAGAAAGAAAGAAAGAAAGAAAGAAAGAAAGAAAGAAAGAAAGAAAGAAAGAAAAGAAAGAAAGAAAGAAAGAAAGAAAGAAAGAAAGAAAAAGAAAGAAAGAAAGAAAGAAAGAAAGAAAGAAAGAAAGAAAGAAAGAAAGAAAGAAAGAGGAAAAGAAAGAAAGAAGTAGGGGTTGGTCACATTAAAAAATATAAAAGAGATTATCTGAGTAGCATGTATAAAGAACAAAGGCAAGGAAAGGCAGATATTCTTGGGTACACTAGTCTGTTTGGCAGGGTCCTAGTTATATGTAATTGTTTGTGTATAATGGAGTGAATGCTAGTAAAACTTCTATTGTATCATAATCATTACAGTGATGTTTCTTCAACTTTCATTTATTCCCCTATTCTATCACATTTTATACGTTCAACAACATTAAAAGTTAAGTGGGACAGATTATTACTGCTAGTTTACATGTAAGGAAGACAAAAGTAAATACAAAATTCACAGTCAATTTATGATAGTTTGACTAACACCTCAAATAGCATCCTTTATTATGATTTTTTAAAAAGTCATTCAAAAAAATACTTTCCTTTAAAAACTCAGTAAAATGTAGATCTAATACAATTTTACATTTAAAAAAGGACAAATGAATAAGCATCCTGTTCAGTTCTGGTTTCAATACAAAATCCTGCGACATATGAAGAAACATAATTTACCTTGACACAACATCATTATTTAAGATAAATTAATAAACAGCACCTTTGGGTGCAACCAATCTGTTCAATTGCTGTCAGTGTTGATTAGAATATCTGTCTAAACTGCAATAAACTGTGAATGTGTTAATATATGATAGTGTTTTTTGTTTATTTAATGTGAAGCAATTACCACTTATTCATTCCACCAATCACGATTTTCCATGAGTGATTCTGCCTCTTGCTTACAGTGTTCAATTGAACAAGGCCATTAGTCACATTTTATTGTTGCTCAAAGCATTTATTTACTCGAGTTGGAGACATTGTGGTCATTTAAATACGTAACGTGCAACCTCACTAATCAGGTTTGTTCAAGAGATGTATGATTAGTAATATCAAAAAGCGAAAGACAATATAAATTGAAACTTAGAGTATTATATTGGCTAATTGCAACAACATTTGATTCAAATCTCCCATGAACGTTTTTCTACTAAATAAGACTATGTTCCTTATTTATTAATATGTGATTTTATAAGAACTTCACCTTTACAAAGCATTTATGATCAAACTAATTGAATGTTAATTACATCAAGAAGGTTATCATATCAATTATAAAAATCCTTTTTATTTTCCAATAAATTATGACTTTTAATAATTCATTTTCCCTCATTTGTTGTTTTGATACTATTTGTTTTTATTTCCTGAAGACAGGGTATTTTCATATTTATCAAATAATTTTACCTACTATGAATAAAATTTTCTAATATCTATTTTTTCATGGATTGTTTTGAATTTCAAAAATGTCTGTTTTTTTTTTTTCCTTCAGATTTTGGATTGACATATTGTACTTCATTCATATATCCCATGTTATAGTAACATATTTCTTTCATTCCATAACTATAAAGGGTTTCAAATATTTCTCTAATATGTGGAACAGTTACTAACATAGGAGGAAACCTGTTACAGAGGAATTAAAGACTTTGTTTGCTTAGAGTGGTAGACTTTCTCCAGCTATATTGTTTCCAATGCATTCAGAAAACTTGGCTTGTCATTAAAATGCTTTTAACATTTTAAGCAAAAGGATCAAGGCCAATAAAGATTTTTTTTGACACACTGTTATGTAGATATTAAATTTCATGTATGTGACTACCAGTGCCATACCATGGCTTACACCATGGCAAAAGGCCCATGAATCCTGTGAGAAATAGACTGCATTGTGTAGAAATATATTTATTGGAAGTATTTGCTTTTTGCCTAGTATTATTAAAAGCAAATGTAAGTACAATAGTTCTGCTACTGAAGCAGTTCTAGAATTATCTACAAAGCACAAATTAATAGTGAATGTGAGAGGATATTCACTGAAACTACCATATTTTGCATATTTTTTCTCTATAATTAGAGTTACAATGTCCCCAAATTTGTGATTTGAACATATTGCTCATAGGAATGAAAATTTAGTAGTATTTTTTGAGTTTTATTAAGATCCTTGCCATATGTTATTATTACTTACAGAGAAATTTTAGTGTTTCTTTATAGATAAAATTCTGTATTAAAGAGGCTTTAAATATACACGTCTGTTGTCTGTAACTAGAATAACAGAGGAATACCATAATGAATTATAATAAGTGCATTTCTGAAGCTGGATTTGGTGGAACATACTTGCAGTGAGATTTTTACTATGTGACATAAATGTGTGTTGTCAGTGATTACTATTGTTCTAATCTGCTGGATTTTACATATGAATATAGTACAATGACAGTGTTACTTTTTTAAATTATTATTGGCAATGGATTTTCATTTCACACATGCACCCACAAACCTTATCATCATTGAATATAGTGTCACACATTTGTGACTGAACTTGTTTAGTTGTGTTCTGCTGTCCTGAGATAGTTTATGAGTGTTTGAAAGATAGATCAATTAGTGCTATGTCACTCGTTCAGATATATTGAATTTAAACCATGACCCTTCCAGGCCCAGAATCAATCAGACAGCCCAATAAATATACAATTTATTTTCCTACAAATCTTGATTTTTAAATACCACCTAAGAATATATTAACATAGATATTATTTTTAAATAAGTATTGCATAAGTGTGGACCTGTGCTTTAATTTCATATCTTATTTAAAACATCAAAGGAAGTACAAGAGAAAAAAAGAGAAACAATATCAGACAATGTTTTCATGAAGCTATAATATGACTGTAGATTGCGAATTAAATATTCATATCCTTAAGAAAAAACCATGGAGTGTTCTACAGAATGCTCAAGTTTGCAACATCTTGACTATGCCATTTATTTATTTTGGGCTCTTAAGGCAATCACTTCACTAAAATTCAGCATGTTGAAATTTGAAATTGTATATTCCTCAGAGCTCTACTAAGAAAATTATATAAGATGTTGAGCAAATTTTTAAAATAATTGTAATATTACAATAGCCTGACAATCTGGGACCTTCAGAGCTCAGCCTTTTGTTAAGAATGCATTGCTACGGACAATGCATAAGCAGATCACAAAATAGTTGACAATAGGCAATGGAGAGAAAGTCATATGGCCCTGGTTCCATCACCTCTACATCTGCACCCACCTCATGATCAGTGGAGAAAACGTGGTGTACCTACAAAGCCTTGCATAGTCCGATGTCACTGTCATTGCTGTAACTGAAAAGGGGTCCCACTATCTCCAAGTGATAAGACCTCTTCCCCTGCTTTGTCACCACACTAGAGAAAGTTCAGAACCTTGCCCCAAGGATCATCAAGAATACTCCTAACGGGGCCGGCCCCGTGGTGTAGTGGTTAAGTGCATGCGCTCCACTCCTGGCAGCCGGGTTCAGATCCCAGGGGCGCACGGATGTACTGCCTGTCAGGCCATGCTGTGGCAGCGTCCCACATAAAATGGAGGAAGATCAGCATGGATGTTAGCTCAGGGCTAGTCTTCCTCAGCAAAAAGAGAAGGATTGGCATGGATGTTAGCTCTGGGCTGATCTTCCTCACAAAAACAAACAAACAAAAAAAGAATGTTCTCAACATACTAGACATTCCCATTTACAACTAGTCATCACAAGAAGCACAAGACTCAGTTGTCATACTTTATTGCCTGGTTTCTCATCCCCATCCAGCCCTGTGATTCCCCTATTCTGATCCAATCACATACTCAACCCACTGTGGAACCGCTTCCTCTGTGCTGTCTTGTTATTAGCAAAATTTCCTACTTTTAATTTTTCTCTGATTTTTCCATTCTCCTCTTTGCCCTGATTAAAACTTAGTGGTGCCCTGAGGACGTTCTTGACATGATTTATTTTCCTATTCCTTATATTCCATGGGCTGGAGATGGAGTAGCTGTCTTCATCTGGACAGAATGCCATTCTCTGTTTTTCTCTGAGGTTCTATTTTCCTCTTTGTTTACATACATCCCCTCAGTAATTTCATGTAGTACATTGGCTTTAAATATGAAAGCTAAAGACTGCTAATTTTTTTTTCTCCAGCCCCAATGTCTCCTTGAACTGCAGTTCCTTAAATTCAACTATCTCCTTAACAATTCGTTCCACATGGGTATCTAACTAATTTGTTCAAAACAAAAATATTGATTTCTCTGCTTCCCAAATTATTTGTTCTCCAGTATTCCCCCCACTTAATTCCACATTTCTATATGGTCTCAACCACTTTCTTTCTCTCATACTCCACATCCAGTCCACCAGCAAATTCTGTTGGTGCTAAGATTTAAAGATGGACATAATCTGTCATTTTGTGTGGTTAAATAAAGAATCATTTTGTCTTCTCCTTTAGCGTCACATCTTTGAAAAAAGAATCTATAATGCATCAGATTTATAATTTGGATTCCCTAGTATACATAGTTGACGGTAATAATGCAATAATTATATATGGAGTGGTATTAATTGCACACAATACACTGAACTTAAAGTAGTAGTAAATTAAAGCAGCAGTAAATTAAAGACATGCCCTCTTGTGGAAATAATAGCTTGCTTTTAAAATCTAGTCTAATAATTCTATAATTTTACAAATTAATATTTTTCTTTCTTTAATGGTATTAAACTAAATTAGTTTATTAGAGACAGAATGCAATTTGCATAGATAGCCTGATAATGAAAACCTTTCTCTTAATTCCCAGAGTATCATAAAAGAATGTCTATTAAGTGAAATTCTCTCTCTCTTCCTCTCCCAAAGTTTCTCAAATGGGGCATTATTGGTATTTTATGTGGGAAACACCTTTGCTGTCAAATGCATTGACAAGCTACATAGTAACCCTGACCCTCAAGGAACTATCAGTAATATTTACTGTCATTTTGTCACCCAAACAGATACCTAAAGAACTCCAGAATCCTCCAAAGCAGAGTAGTACTATCTGGCTTACTCATCAACTAGACAAAGTTTCTATTTATTAGTATAATGATGACCAGCATCTACCAAAGCACTATACTGTGTAAAACATATTAAAGAAGCTAATGTATGGTGAGGCAATGGGTTTGTCGTCAAGTGCTACAAAAATACAAAGTATTACTCTTCATTATGAACACCTAAGACCTAAATTATTTGGGGATTTGTCTAGTCTGCTTGATATTACAGTTTCCATTTACATAGGATACACAGTCTGAAATATTCCTGAGGGTGCCAGAATTGGAAGGGTTATTGTTTTTGCTAGCTTTCTCATTTGGCAATCAGAAGCAACACTTCTGCATTGAAAGTTGGTGAGAAATAAGATAAGAAACAAGTCCTGATTTACCCCATTTAATTAAAAAAGTGAGCATTGACTATACCATTCTTGTTTGTACTGAGTTCTATGCATAAAACTAATCAAAAGAGAGCCCATTTGCTTCACTGAGATTTCTGTATAAAAAGGAATAGAAAGAATTACATAACAATTACAATATAGTATTAAAAGTGTTATTATATGGGGAAAGTATAGGTATATATACATTTAGAAGGCTTCTAAGCATGTTTACTAATATCTGAATAATGTAGAGACGTTAACCATGTGAGGGGAGGAGTAAGAGAGAATAATTATTACACAGAGAGAGAGACTATGTCATGATCCAGAGGTTAGAGAGCATGTCTAACTTATCAAATAGTGATAACCAAACTTATGGTGTTGTATATATATGTATATGTGTGTATATATATAATTTAAAGAATCAATCCTGCATAATAAAATATTTTTAAACCCATTACTATCAATTAAACCAAACAGGATAGTCTTTAAACTAGATAAGTATAAGGTATTAAAATAAACGTGTTTAATCTGTTAATGACACTAACTTTCACGTAATAATCTAAATTATAAACATCTTCCCACCATTGCCTTAGAAAAGCAAACAAAAGAAATAACTGGTGTTATAAATTTTTGAAAATAATGATAATATATGTAATTTAACATTACTTAAGGTAAGTCAATCTCCTAATATATAAGGGTTTAAAAGTTATAATCTTTATTGTTTTTTCATTTAGTTGGATGGTTTTGTGAACCGCATAGTATGCCCTCAAAATTCATATGTTGAAGCCCTAACCACCAGTGTATTTGAAGATAGGGCCTATAAGGAAGTAATAAAGATTAAATGAGCTCATAAGGGTAGAGCCTTAATCTGATAGGACTGATGTCCTATCTTTATAAGAAGAGGAAGAGATGCAAGAAAGCTCTCTCTCTGTGTATATGCACAGAGAAGAGGCCAGATGAGGACACAGTGAGAAGTGGACTGCTGTAAGCTAGGAAGAGAGCTCCCACCAAGGTGCCTGCTGGCACCTTGATCTGGGACTTCTAGCCTCAGAACTGTGAAAAAAAAATTTCTGTTGTTTAAGTCACCCAGCATGTAGCATTTTGTTATGGTAGCCCTAACAGTCTAATACAGATGGGATCATAGAATATTGTCTCTGTGATAATGATTCTTTGAAATGATGTAAATGCTGAATGGATTGCTAACTAGAAAATTTTTGAAGGGTTCAATGTCTATTTTCCAAGTAACATATACTTGAGAGGATTCTGGGAAGACGGCAGAGTAGGAAGCACAAGAAATCTATCTCCCTTCCTAGATAACAATTGCAGTGGCAGAATCTGCCTGATGTAACTATTTTGGAACTATGATGTATATTGAAGGCTTTAAAATTCTAGGAGTAAGCTAGGATGGTAAATTGCAATTAATTTCAGTCAATCTCAGAATTTAACACAGTAGCAACTACCCATCCCCTCCCCCCCATCAGCCCTGTGACAGGCAGCCATGCACGTCTCGTGTTCCTGAAACAGTTTGTACACAGCTTGTGGGAGACAGGGTGGGTAAAAAGGATGCTGTCCTCCAAATGTTGGAAATCTGTGCTCCGACTGCTCAGTGCTGCTTTTTATCACAGAAGTATAGACAAAGAGGCAGTGGCCATTGTTGCACCTTCTCCCATTGTCGCAAGCCCCTCTCTCTCTAGGTGAAGTCAATTCCAAGGAATTTAAAAGACTGGTCTTTTTTGCACCCTGTCTTTATTTTTCCCTTTTTTCTCCTTTTGGAAGCTAGACACCGAAGACTAGGACATTCCGAAGCAACTGGATATATGGTGGAAATTAGAAAGTCACTGTACATGCCCAGGGGAAAGTGCAGGTTCAGAAAAGACTTGAGAAGATCTGAAGTTTACATATCAGGCTGACTCGCATAACAGAGACAACCTACAACAATTAAAAAAAATAAGAAGCAAAAAACAAAAACTAAAACAGGAGACCTTGGGAAAGGGAGAGAGTCTGATTTCCAGAGTTACCACATTATTAAATTCAAAAGTCCAATTTTCAACCAAAAAACACAAGGCATACAAAGAAACAGGAAAATGCGACCCATTAAAAAGAAAAACAACAACAGAAACCATCCAAGAAAAAGACTAGATGATGGATCTACTAGACAAATACTTTAAAACAACTATCTTAAAGATGCTCAAAGACCTAAGGAAGACATGGAGAAAATCAAGAAAATGATGTATAAACAAATAGAAATATCAATAAAAAGATAGAAAAGCTAAAAAGAAACAAAAAAAATTCTGGAGCTGAAAAGTACAAGAACAAAAATAAAAAAATTTACTTGCAAAACAAATGAAGGCTTGAGCATGCATAAAAAAGAATCAGAAAATATGAAATAGGACCATAGAAATTATTGAGTCTGAGGAACAGAAAGAATAAAGATTAAAGAAAAGTGAACAGACCCTAAGTGACTTGTGGGACGATCAAGTGGACCAGCATATGCATTATGAGATTCCCAGAAGGAGAAGAGAAAGAAATGAGCAGAGAATATTTGAAGGATTAATGGAAGAAAACTTTCCCAATTTCATGTAAACCATAAATATGAACATCTAAGAACATTAATGAACTCTAAGTAAGATGAACTCATAGAGACTCCAAACCAAGACACATTAAAATCAAACTATCAAGGGCCAAAAAATGAATTTTGAAAGCAGCAAGAAAGAAGCAATTCTTTATGTACAAGGGATCCTCATAAGATTATCAGCAGATTTTTCACCAGAATCTTTGAAAGTCAGAATACAGTGGGCTGACATATTCAGAGTGTTAAAAGGAAAAAAAGGTCAACCAAAAATCCTATATCCAACAAAACTATTCTTAAAAAATGGGGGAGAAATGAAAACATCCCCAAATAAATAAAAGCCAAGGGAGTTTGTTACCACTTTCCTGCCCTGCAAGAAATTCTAAAGGGAGAACTGCAGGTTGAAATGATAGGACACTAGACAAAGACTCGAAGCCATATGAAGAAATAAAAATCTCAGTAAAAGTAAATACATGGAAAATTATAAATGCCAGTGTTGTTGTAGCAATGACATGTAATTCCACTTTTTGTTTTCTATATGTATTGAGAGACTAATACATTTTTAGAAGACAATTATTAGTCTGAAAACTATTATTATTATAACTTTGGTTTGTGATTTCACATTTTGTTTTCTGCATAATTTAAGAAACTAATGCATCAAAAATTATTAGTATGTGTTTTTGGACACATGATGTATAAATATGTAATTTTGTGACATCAACAGCTGAAAGTAGTGAGGACAGACATGTTAAAGGAGGAGAGTTTTGTATGTTAATAAAATTAAGCTGGTATAAATAAAAATGGGAGCATTATAATTTCAGTAATGTAATACCCATGATAACCACAAAGAAAATTGCTAAACAATGTAAAAGTAAGTGAGAAAGGAATTTAAATGTTTCACTACAGAAAAACAACTAAACACAAAAATAGACAGTAATTCAGGGATTGAGGGACAAAAATAAAATTATTAGGGTATAGAAAACAAACAGCAAAATAGCAGAAATCAGTCCCTTTTATCAGTAATTACTTTAAATAAAATGGATTAAACTCTCCAATCAAAAGACAGAGATTGAAAGAATAAATTTTTTGAAAAAATGATCCAACTATATGATATCTATGAGAAACTCATTCTATGTCCAAATACAAAATAGGTTGAAAGTGAAGTGATGGAAAAAGATATTCTTTGCAAATGCTACCCAAAAGAGAGCAGGGTAACTATACTAATATCAGACAAAATAGAATTTAAATTTAAAAAGGTTGCTGGAGACAAAGACATTATATGTTAATAAATGTTTCAATAAAGCAAGAAGATATAACAATTATAAACATTTAGACACCCAAAACAGACCAATAAATATATGAAGCAAAAATTGACAGAACTGAAGGGAAAAATAGATAACTCTACAATAATATTTAGAGACATCAATATGCTACCCTCAATAATGGATAAAACAACCAGAAATAAGTAAAGAAATAGAGGACTTGAACAACACAATAATTGGGTCTAACAGATATATTTAGAACACTCTTCCCAAGAACAACAAAATATACATTCTTCTCAGGAGCACTCAAGATATTTTCCAGCATAAACCATATGTTAGGCCACAGATTGTCTCAATAGATTAAAAATCATAACTATCATACAAAGAATCTTCTCTGACCACAATGGAATGAAATTAGAAATCAATAACAGAAGGAAAACTGGAAAATTCACAATATGGTGGAAGTTAAACAACAACACAATTTTAAACAACCAATGGATCAAATAAGAAACCACAAGGGAAATTACAAAACAGTAAAGACAAATGAAAATGAAAACATAATCTACAAAAACTTATGGGGGACAGCAAAAGCAGTGCTAAGGGTAAAATTTACAGCTATAAACCATTGCATTAAAAAATAAGAAAGATCTCAAATCAACAATCTAACGTTACAACTTAAGGAATGTGAAAGACAAAAAGAAAAAACTAAACCCAAAGATAGCAGGAGGAAGGAAATAATAAAGATTAGAGCAGAGATAAATGAAAGAGAGAATGCAAAAATGATAGGAAACAAATCATTGAAACCAAAGGTTGATTTTTCAAGAGGATCAGAAAAATTGACAGACCTATAGCTAAATGGACTAAGAAAAAAGAAGAGAAGGCTCAAATTACTTACATCAGAAATGAAAATGGAGATCTTACTACTGACTCTCCATAAATATAAAGGATTATAAATGAGTACTGTGGGAAACTGAATGCCAACATACTGTATAAACCAAATAAAATGGAAAAATTCCTAGAAATACAAATCTATCAAGAAGAAACCACAAAGAAATAGAAAATCTAAATAGACCTATAACTAGTGAGGAGATTCAATCAGTAATCCAAAATCTCCAACAAAGAAAACTCCTGAACCAGATGGCTTCAGTGGAGAATTCTACCAAACATTTAAAGAACTAACATCAATCCTTATCAAACTTTAATAAAAAATTGAAGAGGAGGGAAGACTCCCTAACTTATTCTATGAGGCCAGCATTACCCTGATACCAAAGCTAGACAAAGACACTAAAAGAAAAGAAAACTACAAATCAATATTCCTTATGAACATTGATGTAAAATTCTTCAACAAAATACTGGTAAATAAAATTCAGAAAACTGAATTCAGCTGCATATTAAAAGAACTATGCACCATGAGAATTAATCCTGGAATGTAAAGTTGGTTCAACATATGAATATTGATTGATGTAGTATACAAGATTAACAGAATAAGGAAAAAAAAGCATAATCATCTAAATTGATGCAGAAAAAACATTTGACAAAATTTAACCTCTTTCAAGATAATAACACTCAAAAAACTAGAAATAGAGTGAAACTACCTCAATATAATAAAAGCAATATATGAAAAGCCCACAGTGAACATCATACTCAATGGTGAAAGACTGAAAGCTTTTCCTCTAAGATCAGGAATAAGTCAAAGATGTCCAGTTTTGCCACTTCCATCCAACATAGTACTGGAAGTCCTAGCTAGAGCAGTTCGTCAAGAAAAAGAAATAAAACACATCCAAATCAGAAAGGAAGGAGTAAAATTATTTCTGTTTGCAGGTAACATGATCTTATATGTAGAAAACCCAAAGAATCCACAAAAAACTTTTAGAACTAATAAACAAATTCAGCAAAGTAGCACAAGCAAAAAAGTCAACACATAAAAATCGGTTGTATTTCCATACACTGACAATGAATAATCTGAAAAGAAAATAATTCCATTTATAATATCATTAAAAAGAATAAAATATTTAGGAATTGACTTAACCAAGAACATGAAAGAGTTCAATCATGAAGACTACAAAACACTTCTGAAAAAAATTAAAGAAGATATAAATAAATGGAAAGACATTCCACATTCATGGATTGGAAGACTCAATATTGTTAAGATTTCAATACTACCCAAAGTGATCTACAGATTTAATGCATTCCCTATCAAAATCCCAATGACTATCTGTTGCATAAATAGAAAAACTCATCCCAAAATTCATATGAAATCTCTAGGGTTCCCAAATGGGCAAAACAATTCTGAAAAAGAAGAACAAAGCTGGATGACTCACACTTCCTGATTTCTAAACTTACTACAAATCTACAGTAATCAAAACAGTGTGGTATTGGCATAAAGGCAGACATATAGACAAATAGAATAAAGAGTCCAGAAGTAAACCCTTGAATATATGATCTAATGATTTTCAGTAACACTGCCAAGACCATTTAATGGAGAAGAGAGTCTTTTCAACAGTGTTGAAAAAACTGGATATCCACATGCAAAAAAATGAAGTTGAACTCTTACCTAAAATCATATGCAAAAATTAACACAGAATAGATCCATGCCCTAAATATGAGACCTAAAGCTATAAATTTCTTAGAAGAAAGCATAAGACAAAAGCCACATGGCATTGGATTTGGCAATGATTTCTTGGATATGACATCAAAGACAAAAATTACAAATTGGACTTCGTGAATTTTTTTTTTAATTTGTTCATCAAAAGATACTACCAACACAGTAAAAAGCAACCCACAGAATAGGAAAAAACATTTGCAAATTACATATCTTATAAGGGACTAGTATTGAGAATGTATAGACACTCCAAAAATTCTACAAGAACCATAAAACCAGATTCAAAGATGGGCAAAGGACTTGATTAGGTATTTCGCCAAAGAAGACATACAAATAGCTGATAAGCACATGAAAAGTTGCTCACCATCACTAATCATCAGGAAAATGCAAACCAAAATGACAATGAGATACCACATCATACCCATTAGGATGGCCACTATTAAAAAAAACAAAAAATAGAAAAAAACGAGTATTGTCAAGGATGTAGAGTAACTGGAAATTGTGTGTACTATTGGTGGAAATATAAACTGGTACAGTCGCTGCTGTAAACAGTATGGAATTTCCTCAAAAAATTAAAACAGTAGAATTACCATATGATCCATCAGTTCCACCTCTGGGTACACATTCAAAAGAATTAAAAGCAGGGCCTTGAAGAAATATTTGTACATCCATGTTCATAGCAGCATTATTCACAATAGCTAAAGTGTGGGAGCAACCCAACTGTCCAGTGATGGATGAATGAATAAGCAAAATGTAATATATACATACAATAGAATATTATTCATCTTTATAAAGGTAGGAAATTATATGCTACAACATGCATGAATCTTGTGGACACTATGCTAAGTGAAGTCAGTCAGTGCAAAAAGGTAAATATTGTATGTTTCCTCTTATATGATGTACTCAGATTTGTCAAAATCACAGAGACATAAAGTAGTGATGTGGTGGCCAGGAGCTAAAGGGAAGGGGAAATGGAGAGTTATTGCCTAATGGATATAGAGTCTCAGTTTTGCAAGAAAAAAAGTGTTCTGGAGATGGATGGTGGTGATGATTGCACAACAATAGGAATGTACTTAATGCTACTAAGCTGTGAACTTAAAATACTCTTAAGATAGTAAATTTTATGTTATGTGTATTTTACCACAATAAGAAAGTGGACAAAATTAATATATGAGTATCACTAAGTGTTAGGTGGTTCTTATTTTTTTCTCTGATATTTATCATTATTATTCTATGCTGCATTCCAGATAATCTTATCAAGTACAAACCCTAGTTCATTTGTCCTTTATATCTCTCTCTAATAAACTCTCCATTGACTTCATATTTTCATTTATCATATTTTCTGGTTGATTCTATTTAAAATTCTACTTCTGGCAATGTTTGAATAATAAACACCAAGTTTACCTTCCCTCTTTGCACAACTAGAAAACCAAAACAAAGACAAGAAACAATGGTTTTCATATATTAGTCAAGGGTCAGTAAAGAAGAATGAGAGGAGGGCAACAAATGAGCATGCACACTGAGAGTCTGATCTCACTGACTGGAGAGAGTTGCCAGGAGACAGCACTGGAAGGTGCAACCCAACTAAGCCTTCCAGCCTTGTTGATTTTTTTTTTTTAATTTTTTGTTTATTGCAGTAACATTGGTTTACAACATTGTAAAAATTTCAGGTGTACATCATTATACTTCTATTTCTGCATAAATTACATCATTTTCACCACCCAAATACTAATTACAACCCATCACCACACACATGTACCGAATTATCCCTTTCACCCTCCTCCCTCCTCCTTTCCCCTCTGGTAACCACCAATCCAATCTCTGTCTCTATGTGTTTGTTTATTGTTGTTATTATCTACTACTTAATGAAGGAAATCATATGGTATTTGACCTTCTCCCTCTGACTTATTTCACTTTGCATAATACCCTCAATGTCCACCCATGTTGTCACAAATGCCTGGATTTCATCGTTTCTTATGGCTGAGCAGTATTCCATTGTGTATATATACCACAGCTTCTTTATCCATTCGTCCCTTGATGGGCACTTAGGTTGCTTCCAAGTCTTGGATATTGTGAATAATGCTGCAATGAACACAGGGGTGCATGTACATTTACAAATTGGTGTTTTCAAGTTCTTTGGATAAATACCCAACAGTGAAATAGCTGGATCATATGGTAGTTCTATCGTTGATTTTTTGAGGACTCTCCATACTGTTTTCCATAGTGGCTGCACCAGTTTGCACTCCCACCAGCAGTGTATGAGAGTTCCCTTCTCTCCACATCCTCTCCAACACATGTTGTTTCCTGTCTTGTTAATTATAGCCATTCTGACGGGCGTGAGGTCATATCTCATTGTAGTTTTGGTTTGCATTTCCCTGATAGTTAGTGATTTTGAGCATCTTTTCATGTGTCCCAGCTTTGTTGATTTGAGGAGACAGTTTGGAGTTCTGGGAGGACTAAGCTGTTAGAACGTGTGGAGCAGAAAACCAGAGAGGAGAAAATCACAGAGAAAGAGCTCAAAAAATCTTGATATTCATTTCCCAGTATCTTTTGCTGAGTATTTTTGTGTCTGCATATGAGAAAACTATTAAGGGGGAGAGGGGAACACCAGAAAAACAAAAGTAGAACAATCTGTGAAGCCCACACAGGAGTGGGGATTGTTTGTGTTCCCACCAGTCAGAGCAGAAAAGCCTCAATACATAGGACGTGAAATAGAGTGATCTGGGGGATATTACCTCAATGGGATTACATTAGCCCTCCATTGAAAGCTGCTTTCTCAGTCTGCCTTAAAAAAAGCAAACAAAAATTACTAAGCATGCCAAAACCCAAAAATATATGATCCATATCCTGGAGAAAAATCAATCAATAGAAACATACCCAGATAAAAGATGAAACAATTAGTTGACAAGGATATAAAAAAACAAAACTGAAACTATTACAAATACACCCCGGATACATAAGAAAGTACAGGAAAGAATGGGAACGTGAGTGAGAGGCATGGGAGGTATAAAGAAAGACCTACATAAAACTTATAGAGATGAAAATAGAACATCTGAAAAGAAAAGTACACAGGATGTGATTAACAGCATAAAAGGAACTGCAAAAATAAAGATTAGTGAATTTAGGCAGCAATAGAAAAGATGAAGCAAGGTAGAAATACAGACACAACTATTACTATATTGCTCAAAATCTTTGATAAAGAAAAACATTTTTAAGACCCCCAGAGAAAACAATGCACATTATATACAGAGGAAGAAAGATAAAATGTACAGATGTTTTGTCAGAAACACTACAAGTTACAAGACACGAAAAAAACCTGAAATTGCTGCATAAAAATAAAAAGTCAAACTAGGATTCTATACCCAGTAAATATTATTTCAAAAGTAAAGGCAAAAATGCTTTTTTTGACATACTAAACCTGAGAGAATTTATTGCTAGCAAAACAGCATTAGAAGACATGTCACAAAGGAAGTTTTTCAGGAGGAAGGAAAATGATAATACATAAAAATTTGGATCTAGAGTAAAGAATAATGTGCCCTGGAAGTATAAATATGTGGATAATTATAGAGACTTGCATACTAGTTTTTAAATCTCTCTAAAAGATAACTGACAATGTGTTGTAAAACATAACCGACAATTGTAACATATGTAGAAGTAAATTATATGACAACAAAGGGCAAGTAAATTGTTATAAAGATTTTACATTTTTCTGGAGTGGTAGGTGTTGTAAAATGCAAGTAAATTTTTGTAAATATTTTACATTTTTCTGAAGTGGTAAGTGTTATTTGAAGGCATATCATGTGAGTAGAAGATGCCCACTGTAAACCATTAAAAAAGCAAAGAAAGATACATAGCTAATAAACCAATAAAGAAAATAAAATTAAGTATAAATTCTTATAAATATGAAAAAAGGCAAGAGAGAAAAGGAAAAAAATATTGACGAGATCATTAGAAAACAGATAGCAAGATGGCAGAAGATTCAAACAAGAACACCTTGATACTTGAATTAAATTCAATTAAATTAAAAAGTTTGTCAAACTGGATAAAAAGGTAAGAATCAGCTATTTATTATTCATAAGAAATCAATTTTAATTTAAGGATAAAAAGGTATGTTGTACTAATACAAATCAATAGAGCACTAGAATAGCTGTACCTGTCAAGCAAAGCAGATTTCAAAGCAAGAAATACTAGTACATGAAATATATAAGGCATTTCATAAAGATAAACAGGTTGATTTATCAACAAGACCTAAAGATCTTAAACATTTATTCAACTAATTAATAGAGCTTCAAAATGCAAGACACAAAATCCAAAAGCCTAGAAGGAGAAATTGATAAATTGAAAATTATAATTGGAGATTTTAATAATTGATAAAATAATTAAATCATTATGGTTATAGAAACCTCAAACAACAATATGAATCTGCTTGACCTAGAAAACATATGTGGAACAGTCCACCCAAAAATAGGAGAATACATAAGCTTTTAAACAAATACATAACATAAATACAGAACATTTACCAAAATTGATTATATCCTAGTCATAAAGGACATCTGAATAAGATTAAAAAGAATGAAATCACAAGAAGGATATTACCTGAACAAAATGGAATCAAAGTAGATATCAATAAGGAAACTGTGTCTGGAAAATACCCAAATATATTGAAATTAAACAAAACACTTCTTATTAACCTACAGATTCAAAGAAGAAATGGCAAGAAAAATTTAAATAAAAAGAATCATTGAAAATTAAAACAAAATATATCAAGATTTGTGAGATACAATTTTAGAGCTCTCAGTGTGAAATTTGTATCATTAAATGCTCATATTAGAAAAGATTAATGATTAAACCAATGACCAACGTTTCTACTTTATGAAATTAGAAAAAAGAACAAATAAAGCCCAAAGCAAGGAGAAAAAGTAATACAGAGCAGAAATCAGTAAAAAAGAAAAGAGTAAAACAATACAGAAAATAAATGAAACCAAGCTGGTTTTTTATGTGATAAGTAAAACTTTATCCAGGCAAATCACGAAAGGAGAAGAAACACAAATTCCCAATATTGTAATGAGAGAAGAGACATCACTA
The DNA here is from genome assembly GCF_057802395.1 of Ceratotherium simum simum. Lineage (NCBI taxonomy): Eukaryota > Metazoa > Chordata > Mammalia > Perissodactyla > Rhinocerotidae > Ceratotherium > Ceratotherium simum. The sequence goes on along the minus strand of NC_141901.1, from coordinate 61,822,975 downwards.
CGAATATTACAGACATTAAATGGATAATAGATATTATGGACATTTGTCAAAACTCTACAGTTTAGAGGCAATTAACAAAATCCCACACAAATTACCAAACTCATAAAAAAAAAAAGATGATCGTAATAGGTCTAATTTCAGCTGTGTAGCCTTCAGAAACTTACCCAAACTCTCTATGCCTCACTTCCTCATCTATAAGACAGAGATACCCATAGTGCATAAATTAGAGGATTGTATAAACATTAAAATAATCAATACATGAAAAGTCCCTAATATAATGTCTGTCACATAATATGTGCTGTGTGTGTTAGCAATAATAATGATTATCATTATTATTATTAATTCTTAGATTTTAACTTTCTTTTTGCTTTTGGCTCTTAGAACTTTTCCCTTACTTTTTGTCAGCTAAGCTAGTCTTTTAAAAAGTTGTATAAAGTGTTGAATCCAACAATTTAGTTTTGTTTTTGACATAAAATAAAATCCCATTATTTCATATATTTTTTAAAAACGTTAAAGTTACGGTATGGATTAAAGAGATCACCAACTGGCTCAGAGTGCTGACTTTACATAATCTATGGTTGACTGACTCCTAAATTTTTAGATTTTTAGGAAGTTTTCTTTAATATTAGAATAATTTATCAAACTTCATGTGATGATATTTGTACACTTAATATCAGTTGTTTGAGAAAATACAGTGATAGAAAGATACTTTGAATTTAGTAACTTTAAGGACAAATTTTGTTTTATCATAATACAGTTTAGGTACATTTGAAAAATAGCAGTGAATATGTATGGAGTTGTGTGTTTCTGTGTAAAATGTAAAATGCACTCTACTGAAATGTTGAAATACGTCTTTTGGCACAGGCTTTGGTAAACTCAAGCACCTTCAGCACGTTGTAAAATGCACACATAGAAATACTCAAAGAAAAACCAACCTTGATTTATTGTGTTAAACTCTACTAACAGATATCTTATTTCTTGCAAGTAAAAACAAGGGTGAATAATTTGGGAGATACGAAGAAATGCAGAATAAAAACACTATCTGATATAGATTCTGTCTAATAATTGCATTCATAATATCATTAATCTTTCACAAAGTGTAAGATGATGGTAAAAATTTTTTATTGATGAATGTGTTTAACGGTCAGCTATGATGAATTAAGTAATGTTTAAAATCCATGTTTATTCTTCATTAAATGAAGCCCTTGGCCATCAGGATATTATTTAGCATCTTGCAATATAATTTGTCAAATTACCCTTGAGTGTAGTTAGTGTGTCATTAACTATGGATCATAACACAATCAAATCCACTGGCTTCTTTTTCTAAAGAAATAAAAATAAATATATAATTTCAAGCATTTGCTTTCTACTTGTTCTAATATATATTTTCCTGATAGAATCTCCTTATTATTAATTTCCCCCTTTTAAACAAAAGGAAAATTATTGCAGCTGGTTCATCCTTACGTTTTTATTTATCAAGTTGCTGCATTAACCTGGCTAATAGTACCTTTGCTGTCTATTAAATAATACATTAAATATATTTAACCTTATATTCAAAGGAAAAAATGCTTACATAATCCAGTCAAAAATACTTAATGTATTAGCCTTCTGTATATGTGTTAAATCTGCTGTGCGATCTGTATATGTAGATTTATGCCTTCCATTATAAATTGCTCCTACAAAATACCTATGTTTAAAGATGTGTAAAATGTTAACAGCATACTATGTTGTGCATCTATATTTTAAATAGCTAGAGATTTTGTCTGTTGATAGTTATCCAATGAAACAGACATATAGCTATAAAATGTCATAAATAGAGTGTCTCCTTTACACGGGACATCGTGAGATTTATCTTAAAAAGCGTTGTATGTTAGTGCCAGTGATAATCAGTAACTTACCTGGAGTAAGTGTAGTTGGTTATACGTCAGTAGTTTTTTATTTTATGGACTTTTGTGATCTTAACATTTAATGCTAGCTATAATACTAGATATATGGCTTTAAAGAAAACATTGAACTCTTTTGGAATGTTTTATTGAATGGATAGGGTTTTACATTCTAGAGTGATATGCACTATTCATTTTTTAGTATGTTTAGTTGTAGACAATATTATCATTTAAATGTGCAATATAAAAATAAAACTACTTTATCCATTTTTTTCTTTTCTTACTGTTCAAAATAAATGAGTTAATCAAAATAGAATTTTTTAATCTAGTAACCTCAGTGTATATGTTGCTAAGGATAAATAGAAAAAGTGTTTAGAGTTAATGATCCAAACCATATACGCCTTCATATTCTCTGCACCAGTTTAAACAAAGACATATAAGCACCAATGGTTGACATTTTATTGCTTATTCAAACATCATATCTTCAAACGCCATTATGATATCATATCACAGTACAATATTAAAGCAAATATGACAATAAAGTCAATTTTCTAATTCTTAGCAAAACATATTTCATTTTTTATATCACTTAATTTATTTCACGTGTTATGCAATGAAAAATGGATACCACTAGCTGCATTTATTACCACTATTGCATTTTGATCAGTTTCATATTTTTCCTGCTTTGAAGAGTATATAACATCCACATTTTAGCATAACCAGCTATTTGCTTGAAAGATGATATTGAGTATTCAGAGATATTTTTCTTTTTTCTTTTTTAAAAGAGGATTATAGTACTCAATAAATATTATAGAATTCAAAAGTATACAATAATTTTAAATGTGTAGAAATATACATGTTTATATAGGATATAGAAATATAGGAAGTTTCTTTCATAATAGAGCAAAATGTAACATTCTGATATCTCTTTTTTTCCCCCATGAAGCAGTGAATTAATTTGGAAGGGGGGCTATAAAACCACTGAATGTCAGTAATTTCATCTAATAGGCTCATTTAGTAAGACAACAATTTAATAAATGCCATAATATGGCAATCTTTTAAAAAATCTATGAAATTATTAAAAATTCATTAACACATAACAAGAAGCAAGGAAAAATTCTGGTTAAAAATTCTAGGCTGGAGGACGGCCCAGTGGCATAGAGGTTAAGTTCGCACACTCTGCTTCAGCGGCCCAGGGTTCACAGGTTCGGATCCTGGGCATGGACCAACACACTGCTTGTCAAGCCATGCTGTGGCACAGCATCCCGTATAAAGTAGAGAAAGATGGGCATGGATGTTAGCCCAGGGCCAGTCTTCCTCAGCAAAAAGAGGAAGACTGGCATCAGATGTTAGCTTAGGACTAATCTTCCTCACCAAAAAAAAAAAAATCTCGGCTAGGGGGCTGGCCCAGTGGCATAGTGGTTAGTTCGCGCACTCTGCCCCGGTGGCCTGTGGTTTGTGGGTTCAGATCCCCGGTGGGGACCTACACAACACTTATCAAGCCATGCTGTGGCAGCATCCCGTATAAAAAATAGAGGAAGATGGGTACAGATGTTAGCTTAGGGCTAATCTTCCTCAGTAAAAAGAGGAAGATTGGTAACAGATGTTAGCTCAGGGCCAATCTTCCTCACCAAAAAAAAAAAAAAATCTAGGCTGTACCTAACACAGGTTACTAGCTAAATTTTGAGGGGAGAGAGAAAAAATAGTGTATGTGTGAGTGTGTGTATGTACACAAATATATACTTACATATGTACATAAGTTTGGAGTAGTTAAAATATTATATAAATATTCTATTTTTTGAAGGCTTGGAAGACAAACTCAAACTCTCATGAATATCATGTCTTTTTGAGGATTTTTAAATTATATTTTAATTTCTTCTAGGTTTTTATTTAGGTTTTCTGATTCTCTACTAGGTGCTATTGATTATTTATATTTTCCTAGAAAAGTGCCCATTTCATCAAAGGTTTACTATTATTCAGTGCAAAAGTGAGTCATACCATTTTATTTTTATTTTGTGATTTCAATCATATCTATAGTATGAATTCTTTCATTTACTAATATTACCAATTCATTTTTGCTTCTTTTTACTGTTTAAAAATATCCTTTCTTGGGTAGATCTGAATTTCTAACTTCCATCGTTTTCCTTCTCCATAAAACACTTATTTTATTTTTCTTGAAGGGCATATCTGCCGATTATGAGTTCCCTAAGATTTTGTCTGAGAAAGTCTTTATGTCTCTTTCACTTTTGAAGGATAATTTTTCTGGATAGAAAATTGTAGGTGCTATTTTTTTCTTTATTTTTAACACTTTAAATAGTTTGTTCAACTTTCTTCTTGCTTGCTTGGTTTCCAATAAATTCACTGTAATTCCTATCCATGCACCTCTATACTTAAAATTTTTCACCTCATCAACAGGCTAAAGAAAAAAATTCTATGACTATATAATTACAGAAAAAGCATTTGAAAAAATCTAATACCTACTCATGATAAAACTAACAGCAATAAACAGCAAAAGTACAATAAGATAACGAAAGGATTAAAGGTATACAGATTGGGAAAGAAGAAATAAAATAGTCTATGTTTACAGTTAAGGTGATTGTTTATGTAGAAAATTCAAAATATTTGACACAAACTCTCCTGGGACTAAGGTGAGAGCACTTCAAGGTCGGTCACAGGATACAAAATTACTGTACAAAAGTCAATTGCTTGTCTACATATCAGCAATGAACAATTGTAATTTTAAATCAAAATTCAGGTACAAATCTAACAAAATGTGTATAGGATCTACGTGCATAAAACCACAAAACTGATGAAAGAAACCCAAAAGATCTAAACATCTAAATAAATGGAGAGCTGTTCTATGTCCACGGATTGGAAAACTCAACATTGTTAAGATGTTAACTCTTCACAATTTAATCTGTAGATTCAACACAATTCCAAGTAAAATCTTGGTAAGCTATTTTGTGGGTGTTGACGAACTGATTTTAAAATTTGTATAGAAAAGCAAAAAATCTGGAAGAGCCGACAAATTATTGATGTAAAGAAATAAGCTTAGAACTCACTTAGCCCAATATCATGACTTACTATAAAGCTACTGTAATTGAGGAATATAAATGAATGAAGAACAGAGAGTCGAGAAATAGACCCTGTTTGTCAACAACCCCAGTTGTCAACTGTTTTGATAAGAGGGAAAAGGTAATTCAGTGAAGAAAAGATACTCTTTTCAATAAATGCTGCTAGAAAATCTGCCAAAAAATAATAATAATAATAGCCCAGGCTCGGACCTTACATCTGTTATCACTAAAATTTATTCAAAATGGTCTATAGATCTAAATGTAAAGTTCAAAACTATAAAAGTTTTAAAGAAAACATATTAAAAAATTTAGGTCACCTTGAGTTTTTAGCTTCAACACCAACAGCACAACTCATGAAAAAAAAATATTAGTAGTACTTTACTAAAATTAAAAATTTCTACTCTGTGAAAAACACTGTTGAGACAATCTAAGAGAAGATACAGACTGGAAGGAAGTATTTTCAAAATTCATATGTGATAAAGGACTTTTTCTCACAAAGAACACTTAAAATGCAACATTAAGAATCACAATATCTAATTTTTTTAAAAAAGAAGAAAGTAATATAAACAGACACGATGAAAAGATATAACATATGCCACACAAGCATATGAAAAGATGCACCACATTATTTGTGGAATTGCATATTATGGAATTGCAAATTAAAAGACAAATGAGATATCATTACACACCTAACAAAATGATTAAAATCTAAAAAACTGACAATATCAATTTTTGGCAAGGCCCTGGAGCAATAGAAACTCTCATTCATTGCTGGTGGAAAAGTAATGTATACTATCTTGGAAGACATCATGGCAGTTTCTCTTATAAAGTTAAAAATAGTTTTATCATATGGTGCATCAAATATGCTCCTGGCTATTTAGCCAACTGATCTAAAAACTTATGTCCACACAGAAACCTTCATGAGAGTACTTATAGCATCTTTATTCATAATCTCCAAAAACTCAAAGCAACTAAGATGTCTTCCGATAATGAATGGGTGAATAAACACTGGCATTTCCCTACATTGCAATATTATTCAGTGAAGAATGAGTTATCAAGCTATCCAAAGATATGAATGAAACTTAGATGTATACTAGTAGTAAAAGAAGCCAGTTTGAAGTCTGTGTACTGTACAAATCCAATTGTATGACATTTTGAAAAGGCAAAACTATAAAATGGTACATAGATCAGTTCTTACTAGAGATTTGGGGGAGGAAAAGGAGGTTTGAATAGGGACATACATGGAATATTATAGGGCAGTCAAACTATTCTGTTGGATGCTGACATTATGGATACATGACCCTA